>NC_039364.1:181016521-181625253 GCF_003573695.1 Papaver somniferum | reverse complement strand
TTTTTTTTTTTTTTTTTGGTATTTCAATCACTCTAATTCACCCTAGCATTGGTAACAACTTGAATCGTGAGCCCCACCTAATCAATTAGAGAAACATAGTTTAAAAACAAAACAACATCAAAAAGAAGCGAAAAGGACTCAACGAGATATGGTGAAACTATCATGTTATTTCTAACAACTGAGCTTTGTGCTTTTATGAATAAACTTTTTAGATGTTGCCATCTAATGAGATTGGTTCCTCAACTCCTACAACCAAAATGCTTCCATCCACTTAGATTGGTTAGTGCGATCCTTAATAAACATAAATTTCTAGGTTCTGGAGTTTATTTATTCATAGTGCAACTAAAAAGTTTCTTCCATACCCCCAAACTTAAATCTAACATTGTCCTCAATGTTCTAAAGATAAAATTAAAAGTATGAACAAGGAGAAACTGTTACCATTTGAAGCAAAAGAGATAAGGAAAGATATTACCATGTTGCATGAGATTGGGTTACCTCCCAAAAAGTGCTAAATTTAAAGTCTTCAGCCAGACGTCAAATACCACAAAATGGCTAATTACCTTTCAAATCATATATCAATAGTTGAAACAACTGTGAGTCAACAAAAGCAAATAAAATTGCAACCAAATCAGAAAAATGAACAGACATAGCACATCCTCATCCAAGGTTTCCTGCAAGACAACTGGGTTTTTCTGTTGTGCCCATTTGGGCTTCATATGAGTGTCTTGACAAATTGACTCATTCGAACAACAAGTCTTTAGAATTTCCTCCTGGACAATATCAGGAGGATCCGGTTGCGGAGTCAGAAGTGACTCAAGTAGTACCTCAGGTACACTAGGCTCGAATCCCAAGTTAGGGACTTCTAATGGGGATAATTGACCATTACTACCCCCAAACTTAGGGTAGTCAGTATTCTCGGACAAACCTCTAACTATTGCTTGAATTTCTGGATCCTTAGAGTCTTTAAAATACTCAAGAGATTCTTCTAGTTCATTACCCCCAAACTTAGGGTCAACACTACTCTCTGTAAGGACTAGCACTATGGCTTGAATCTCAGGGTCCGTAGAGTCTTTAAAGTACTCAAGAGCTTCTTCTAGTTCAAAATTTTGGTCACCTAACTGACTTAAGAGAATTTCCTCATCAAGTTCATCTAAGGAATCACCAAATAAAGTGTCGTCCCAATTATCCTGAGTTAGATCCTGAACTAAAGTCCTAATCATATTCACTTCCTCTAAATCGTCAGAAGGTTGTCTATTAACATTAAAAACATTTAGTTCAGTGGTCATATTACCAAAGGAGATGTTCATAAGTCCGGTCCTACAGTTGATGACAACGTTAGCTGTGGCTAAAAATGGGCGACCTAAATTCACCGGTATTTGAGAACTAGGATCCTGAACAGGCTGAGTATCTAGAACAACGAAATCCACTGGATAAATAAATTTATCAACCTCAATCAGAACATCCTCTATGACACCACGAGGTACTTTGACAGACCTATCAGCTAATTGCAATGTCATTTTAGTCGGTTTCAACTTTCCAAGACCTAGATGGTTCTATACATGATAAGGGAGTAAGTTCACACTAGCTCCTAAGTCAAGCAATGCCTTATCTACTAAATAATTACCGATCACACAAGATATGGTGGGGCATCCAGGATCTTTATACTTAGGGGATGTTTGGTTCAGAAGGATTGAACTTACCTGACCAGCTAAAAAGGATTTCTTATGGACATTAAGCTTACGCTTTCATGTACAAAGGTCCTTAAGGAACTTGGCATAAGCAGGCATTTGCCTAATTGCTTCTAATAAAGGGATGTTAATGTTTACCTGCTTAAATATCTCTAGTATTTCGTTGAAAGTCGACTCTCTCTTTGTTGGAGCTAACAACTGTGGATATGGGGATTTGGGTACAAAATGAGACCTGTCAGGAACCACATTGGCATCACTAGAAATTTTAACGGTTTCTTCAGTTAGTGGCTCCTTCTGGGGCTCATCTTGGGAACTAGAAGGTGGATCTACAGTATGTCCACTAGTAGGCTTGGCTACCCTATTGTCTACCGTTTTATCACTCCTAAGGGTTGTGAAAGAATTCACTTGATTAAATGGTTTTGCACCTACTTCATGAACTCCTCTAGTGTTGGGGGTAGTCTGACTATGGAGCCTTCCATTATCTCTCTCACTTAAGGTCTTAGCTATTTGGCCGACTTGAAGTTCTAGCTTAGCAAGGCGCTGAGCATTAGTTTGAAAGTTCTGCTTGGTTTCCTGCTGAAAACTAATTTGGCTTTGTGCTAACATGTACTAAGTTTTTGCTAACATCTTAATAGATTCCTCTAAGCTAGTCATTTTATTTTCTGGGCCTGATGAATTCTTAGTATAACCAAAATCTGGGGGAGCATTAGAATTACTAAACTGACCTAGACTCTGGCCCTTAGACCATGAAAGGTTCGGATGGTTTCTCCAACCAGGACTATAGGTTTCTGAATATGGGTCAAACTTCTGACGGTTATCAAATCTAGTATTATTATAGAGAGCATTGGCTTGCTCTTCATTATTCTGGCCTTCCCCAAAAGGCTCTAATCTACCACTAGTATGACCCAATTCTAAGGCTTCTAACCTTTTTTCTATAGCAGCAATTTTGACATCTGATTCATAGCCTCCTTCTACCCTATTAACGTTTCCTCTACCTAGAAGAATTGTTTTCTTGGGTTCCCTACTATATTCCCATTGCTGGGTCTTTTCGGCGATTTCATTCAAAAATTCCATCGTCGCATCAACAGTTTGGTTTTCAAAACCACCAGTGCATAGAGACTCAACCATGGTTGTTGTCGAATAATCTAAACCCTCATAAAGGATTTGAACTAGCCTAACCTTTTCTAAACCATGATGAGGACATTGGGCTAATAAGTCATTGAACCTTTCCAAATACCTATACAAAGACTCTCCCTCCTGTTGAGAAAATGTGCAGATTTGCGTCCTAATAGACAATGTTTTGTGCCCAGGGAAAAACTTGTTCAAAAAGGTAGATGTAAGTTGTTCATATGTTTCGATTGATTCGGAAGCCAAACTATACATCCATGACTTGGCTTTATCTTTTAAGGAAAAGGGGAATAACCTGAGTTTCAAAGCATCATCATCAAGGTTTCTAATTTTTAGGGTACTACAAATTTCCTCAAAGTCCCTAACATGGAAGTATGGGTTTTCATTTTCTTTCCCTAAAAATATTGGGAGCATTTGTAGGGTCCCAGGCCTAAGTTCATAATTTGCTTCAGTTTCATCTAACCTGATACAAGAGGGACGAGTAGTCCTAGTAGGATTCAACAAAGCTTTTAAAGCTGCCATTTTTGGCTCTATCGGGATATTTGGGATTCTATGCAATCACAAAACAAGGCTGACTCAACCAAATCAAACCTAATTTTATAACAAACAAAAAGCATGATGGTTCCACTTAGATTGTTTCTAGACCAACTTATATTCTTTCGAAAAGGAACTCGTTACAATCTGAGCAAACCCCTCTAGAATCAATCCGAGTCAAAGTAAGTTGAATCGAGGCGTGGGAAGCTCAGTGGAGCTTTGATACCCAAGGCCTCACCGGTTACAAGGCGGTGCAGTCACGCATTCAACTCACAGAAACCATCATGAACTTCGAAGTATGCTCAAAAGAGTAACCAATATTTTTCGAACGACTTTCCTATTAAGCTCATTACCCTATCGGTCTCGTTCTAGTCAAAATTTTAGGCTTAGATTCGCGTTTGGTTTCGTTTTCCTAAGGCGGGCAAGAAGAGAACGGTGATGAAATCCGAACCCTTATCTTGTATGGCCAGTCCTTGCCCTTTACTAGGAAATTAAAGCAGCCGTTTTCAAGTCCTCAACATATATGCAAACGAATGAATACAGTAAAACCGCTGACAGGGGATTCGCGGGTGTTTCGAAAAACTTACCTCCCTTACCAGAAGGGCGAAGAACCGTTGAAGTCGACTCGGGCCACGACTCCTATGTCATGTATGAACCCGAGGGGCCGAGGCGATATCGTAATCACCGTCCTTCTCTGCACACAGTTTTTATTTAAACCAACCCTTTCGTAGGGTTTAAAAATAATAATGTCCCAGTCCAAAAATAAAGTCCAAAAAGTGTCCAAAAATAAAAAGAAAAATTACAAAAAATAAAACCCTATTTACAGTTTCCAAAAATAAAACAAAATAACTATATACAAAATCTTCTTCTTCACTCCTTTTGGATTCCTCTCTTCTTTCCTTCTTTGGCGATGCTTTCCTTTTATAGTACTTTTTCTTTCCTTGTAGCTTTGCTCCAATCTGAAAAGAATCGAAAAATACGAAAGGCGTAAAAGAGAACAAAAATTCTAAAAGAAATAAAATAAATCTAAAACCTAAAACCTAATACAAATCCGCGTCGGCGGCGCCAAAAATTGATGTGGTTTTTTATGTTGTTGTAAAAGTGATAGTAAAGTTGTCGTTCACTCAGACTTGTGAAGATTCAATTTTAGATTCAAACTCAATAGAAAACTCAAGAAGTTGTTATCAAGATTATAAAAAGCACTGAGACTCAGGATTCCACCATTAACCAATTAAGCGATTAAATCTAATCAATATTTATGCAATTCTTTACGTTTAAAGTGATTCTAATTTATTGCCTCTTGTAGATTTTTGAAGTAACAATTGTAAACACCAAGCATGAAACATCAAAAGTCTTAAACTAAGCATGTTCCATCAAAACGAATCACAATCATTCAATAAAAATCAATTTTCCAATACTAGTTCTATGCAAATAATCATAAAAGAAATTGCAAAAATTAATTAAAATAGAAATATACCACTTTTCATGGAACAATGGCTTCCTCCGTCGCCTCAGCTAAGAGGTTTAGCTCCTCATATTATTCAGGTGCTCAAAATACATGTTTGTTGCCCAAAAGTTGATTAAATAGAAGAGAAGGTATGAAGCAGCGTGTTTGTAACAGTTGTAATTGTTACAAAACGCACTGTCACAGAAAGCACTGTTACAGAGAAATACTAACAGTAATAATTGTTGCAGACTGTTACAGGAACGATAGAAAATATATGTTGTTGAATAAAAGACTGCTCTGAAGGGTCTAATGTTCTTCGTGTTCTTCAGCAGCAGCAGCAGAACTCGACTTCCTGCAACTTCGATTTCTCGACTCTGTGGTGTTCTAAACTTTCCCCAAACTGTTCGACCTCCTTCCTTGAACTCCCAGCAACTTATATATAGCCAACAGAGCGATTTAATCTCCCCAAAACTCCTTGAAATCTCTTCTTTCCTTCCTTGGCAGTTACGACAATAATCTCTTCCCAAAATTGTTTCACGCGTTTCTGAGCTTTCCAACTTATCTCAAACTCTTCCTTAGATAGATATGTATCTTTAGGAAGAGTTTCTTTCCTTTAGTCTTCCTGGAATTCCAAAAATAAGTCCAACAACAAACCGTGTATAACTTGACTTATATTTCTTTTTCCGGCTATTCTAGCCAGTTTGGGTTCAAACAAAAGACTTCACCAGGCCTGTTTAGGCCTAGGGAGTAAACCCAATCAATTTCAGCCATTGAATCGCTTTGGAACTCGATCGAATCATCACCCAAAAATCATGCAGACGTGAACAAAATTTTCCCGCCAATTTTTTTATTTGAATTTGGGAAGAAAGTGACCTCCCCCTTATCCGTGGATGGTCTCCCTTTAGCAGATGCCTGGAAATGGGTCACCCCTTAGTAATTAGGTTACCCCTTATCCAAAGTGAGAGTCCGTATAGTAATTTTCTCCCACGAGCGCAAAAACCATGTTTTTAGCCAATTTCGCCGCAAAAGCTTATTTCTCCAAAAATACCTACAGGGACATAAAAAGCTATAATAAATATAAAATCGAGCACTAATAATATATACAATTGAGATTATATAAGACACAAAAATGTGCCTATCAAAAATCCAGCAGAAATTCTCGGTCAAGAACTTCCGACAGTTCGCGGACTGAGTCTGCGGACTGGGTTCGCGGACTTGGCAGCCAATTCCACAATCCTCCCGATTTCTCTTGATCAACAAAGTTCGAAAACTTCGGTTCAAGGAATACATGGTTATGTAATCTAAACTCTTCATTGAGACATTCTCAGAGGATGCTATGTAGCCGTTATTCACAGGCCGATTCACGTCAGAGCAATTCTCAAAGTGATTGAAACTTTTCATGACTTTCGTCACTAGGTGAAGATAAACTTGATCAAAGCGAACGCTTTAACTACACACGATTTCGAGATAAAAGATAAGCAATGAATGCTCAGCTCGAAATATCAAATGTGTATGATCTAGTCTATATAGCATACGAATTTTGTCTCATAAGAAGTAGGAGATATAAGAGATAGACTTTTGAGTGATAGATAAGTTCAAGTCTCCACGTACCTTTTTGTTGATGAAGTTACACGGTTCCTTGTATAGATCTTCGTCGTTGTATGATGAATCGCCATGAAGTCCTTGAGCTCAACTACACTTTTCTATCCTAGTCCGAGACTTAGCTATGTAGGCTAGAAATCAAGACTTATAGTTTTGATCACTAACATTGACAAACATGCTTGAGATAGCAACTTATGCGAAGTTGACCGAGATATGCTCTAACAATCTCCCCCTTTGTCAATTTTAGTGACAAAACTATTAATACATATGGAATACAAAAAAGATAAACTTTGGTGGCTCCTATTCCATAGTCTAATCTTCAACGTTCTTTGAAATCTTCGTCCTTCCAAGTACTCCAATGATCCCAAAGGTTGTAAGATTAGCACCATCGTTGTTGAAGATCTGTAGCTATAACAATGAGAGAAATCGAGATTCTCGATCATTATTATACAGTGTCATAGTATTATTATATAACATCAAAGTCCAATTGTATCACGACTTTAACAATAATACTACGGTGATATGTATCACTCCCCCTTAGTCAATACTCCATCTAGATCATGGAAACCACTCCCCCTTACACAATGATCTGAAAACCATATGTATTTGTAGTGTGAACTACAATATTTCTCCCCCTTTTTGTCAATAAAATTGGCAAAGGTACAAAAATGGGATCATAATGAAATTTCCACAAGAGACATTTCATGACCAAAAGAAAAATACATACCAACTTAATTTAGATGCAATCTAATAGCCGAAGCTAACAACATTCATCAAGGAGTTTTAAGATACAAGGTAACCCCTATAAAATTCCACAGCCGCACTCCCCGCAAGATATTACCATTAAGCACAAGTTCAAAAGAACTCTCCCCCATTTGATGTCATTCCCGAGAGAACAACAAGAGCGACCTTAATTTCGAAAGAAAAGAAGGATTTTTTATTGGACACCAAAAACCATAGGAATGATTTTCTATATCCAAAGCTCAACCAAATTAACCACAAGTAAACCCATGATTAATTCAATTGGAATACGCAACTAAATCAAACCACAAAAGTGATCAATTTAATTGAAAGTGCTCAACATAAGTAAACTCACGGAGCTACGACTAAGTCAATCATATGGATATGACTAACTTAACCGTTCAATATTCAACATAAGGAAAACCTTACGGAATATATGACTACATTAACCAAAGAACATGATAGTGTAGCCTTTCATATACTCAACACAAGAACTTATGGAATATATGAAAACTCAACTATATTAATTACAAGAGAACGTATAATTAATCTAATTGGAATACAAACAACCAAACTAATCACCGAAGTAATTAATTTATTATTTTGGGATCAACATAAGAGAACTTATGGAACCCCGACTAAGTTCATCATAGAATATGACAACCTTAACCGTACATGTACTCAACATAAGAAAGAAGACTTATGGAGTACTAATTAAATAACCAAACTAGTTGATTAATTTAGTTTCTAATGCTCAACATATAGCATCTTATGGAACAACCAACAAAGCCAAGGTAAATCGACTTAATTGTAAGGTGCTCAACATAAGACATAATAAAATGGATCAATGAAGATCAATACCGTGGATAACATACAAGGATCTATTCTATTTTCCATCATAATGACATAATAGACTTTATTCTTGTTGAACAAAAGATTTTATACTATTTTCCATCAAATACATGACTGCATAGGCATAACTTTTGTATATGTCAAAAATCCATTCGTCATTTCATCAATACGAATACCGATACATGAACGACTTTACTTTTGACTGCAATATGGGACCTTCAAGTTCACGGACGTAAACAATACATATCCCATAAACAATTGCAATATCAAAAAATCATAAAGATTAATACTGCAATAACAATCTTTTCCCTTAGAAGGTAGAATCAATCTTTTTCGTACGGATTTATACCAAGAGTGGTTACCAAAATGGTTACCAAAAGCGTATAAAAAGATTTCCTTAACAAAGAAGAACATACAAAGTCATTGACGACTATGCACCATAGTTCACATGAGATGATTGTGAACACTCAAGAATATATAGCAATGTGAACTACTACCCATTCTCGAACTTCCTTCTTTGTGATTCACCAACATCACTCTTGTAACAGCCACAAAATAGCTTAGAATAGGATTTCTCCAAGAATCCCAGTGCCCAAGTCCAAGAGAATAGAACAAGTGCAACGAAACGGAGTAAACACTAAAAACAAGAGACAGGACAAATACCAATATTAAACCATCCAAATTCAACAATTATCATCTCCATTTTGAAGGGAATTCAATAAGGAAGAGAATGCAAAAAGAATGAGGTAAATACGAGTTCGGACGAAGAAATTACGGCCAAAACAAGTTTACCGAATATCGACGTCAAATATGCATACGGGTTTGCGAACTTAAGCCTCTGGATTTTGATTTTGAATGCTGTAATGCATACTTGGTATGTGTACCATGTATTCCAAACATACCGAATTATTATTTTCAAACCTAAACATTTAAGAACCTTAAACACAGATCAAGTTAGGTAAAACTGAACGATAAACAAGATTATTATAAGTATTCTAAGCAAATAAAAGTACAAATCTTGCTCAAGTTTATAGACATACCTTTTTAGATGAATCCAATCGAATTCTACCGCCTTACCGAACATAATCGGTGTGCCCCAATTCTCGTGCTTCCCTCACCGTATACAAAGTAGGGCATTCCTTGGTGAGGATGCACTTCCAACACAATCAAGTTGTGTTGGGGTGAACAAAGTCTTGCTCACCACAAGTGACCTTTGGATTATCATGAAAGAGATCACTTTTAGAACCTTTCACATCCAATTCCATTTTTCCAAAAAACTTGTTAAGTTCCAACATCATGGATACTGCCTTTTCCATAGTCATGGAGTTTTCTGGAAGATCATTCCTTTTTACACTCAAAACATAATTGTATTTCTTCGGTATCCACTTCTGAGTGCGTTTAGGAACAGTCGGAACCTTCTTCCCATCACTCTCTCCTAGAATTCTTGGAAGAGAATTGGATTGACTATTCTTTTGCAAGTTAGTCTTTCTCCAATTGGGAACATCGGATCTTGTCTTCGTCTTTACGAAGTTATCCTTTTGGTAACCATTACGATTATGAAAAGGATTCGTACGACGTTTATAGGCAAATCTAGGTCTATCATAGCACTGATTCCTTTGCCTAAAGGTTGGACAATTACAACCTGTAACGTTAAGAGGATCAGTCTTAACGTATGATCTTGGTTTCACAACTTCTTGAGATGCCCAAACAAGAACATCATGAAGTTTATCATTCCTTATACGGAAACGACATCTCCTTTCCAGGTGGCCTTTATTTCCGCAATAGTGGCAAACATAAGGAATGTTCTTACCTCGATCCACGTGTGCTAACTTTGGAGGTTGATAAACTTTGCTCTTTTGAACCTTAACTGCCGGAGAAGGTATTTCACTTTTGCCATCAGTGAAAACCTTCTGTTGAGAAGAATCACTAGCTTTGAAAATTTTTACCTCTTTGCTAGTACTTGGAGCATCTATTCCCTTATAGCCCAATCCTCGTGTATTACGATGATTTTTACTTGCTCCTAGCATAGTGGTTAATTTGCTTGAACTTGTATTGAACTTTTTCAAGTCATCTTCCAACATCTTGATTTTATCAACAGCAGCAGCTAAATCAGCCTCAAGGCATTTTTCTCGAGTGAGATAAGCGCTTTCTCTGTCGTCAAAACTTGTTTGCTGGAAGTTAAACCTTGCTTCAGATTCTGCAAGTTTTTCTTCCAATAAAAAGTACTTTTGATAAAGATTATCACATTCAAGTGACTTCATACGTAGGTTTTCCTCAGAATCCTTGAGGATCGATTCGGTAGAACGATTCGAAAAATAAACACCTGCGTAACATCTTCTCAATTTCTTGTTTTCTCGACAGAGAGGAGTCAGAAGAGGTGTGACATGAGAAGTTGTAATCTTCTTTATATTCCACGAATCCAAAAACTTAACATACTCTAAGACTTCCTCATCAACATCTCTATCAATATCTGAATCACCTTCATCAGAAAGTTCATCCAACTGTTCTTCTAGAAGAGTTTCCCAATCAACAGTTTTTACATCAAGAGAATGTTTGGATATTGACTTATATGTGACAATTCTCCCAGGTGAATCCAAGCTTTTAGAATCATCTGGTAATTTCTGAACTGGTATGTTATTAGAGATAGACTCGTCCATAATCAGATCGCTACAAACACAGACTTATAAGGTCTTTAACGTGTTTGCCTGCTCTGATACCAATTGAAAAAGCGGGGGTCTAACAACACCACCCAATAATTCGATTAGCAATCTGTATGGACTAACTCCGAAATACTTTGCTAGAGAATCAACTAGACAGTCAGACTCAATCTAGATAAAAAGTATCTCAAGGAGTTATTATCTCAATCTCTCGATTTGATCTTTACTCAAGCAAATAGAAATCTGCGAGTATTTATCAAAGAGAGATAACTTGGACGGTACCAAAAACCAATGTCCAGGGATCAATCAATATCAATCAACAACCAAAGGTTGGATTTCCAATTGATGATCTTAACGCACAACCTGTATTATTTCTATTATATAAAAATATAATGCGGAAAAGAAATAACACAGACACCAAAAGTTTTGCTAACGAGGAAACCGCAAATGCATAAAAACCCCAGGACCTAGTCTAGATTGAATACACACTGTATTAAGCCGCTACAGACACTAGCCTACTCCAAGCTAACTTCAGACTGTACTATCGTTGAACCCCAATCAGCCTCCCACCGATCCAAGGTACAATTGTACTCATATGCCTCTGATCCCAGCAGGATACTGCACACTTGATTCCCTTAGCTGATCTCACACACAACCAAGAGTTGCTGCAACCAAATATCACAGACTTGATAATAAACAGATCTGTCACACCGAAAAGTCTATCAAAGGATAAATATGTTTCCCACAGATAAACCCTAGGTTTTGTTCCGTCTTTTGATATAAAATCAAGGTGAACAAGAACCAATTGATAATCCAGTTTTATATTCCCGAAGAACAGCCTAGATTAATCAATCACCTCTCTACAATCCTTCCTGACTACACAAGCGGATTGTCGAGGAATCACAAACAGTGAGACGAAGATGTTTGTGACTTCTTTATCTTGCCTATCGGAGAACTCTCACGATCTCAAGCCAATCAATCGATTGTACTCGTACGATAGAAGATGCAAGATCAGATCACACAACTACGATAAAGTAGTATCGGTCTGGCTTCACAATCCCAATGAAGTCTTTAAGTCGTTAACCTGATTTTAGAGAAGAAAATCAAAGGTTAATGGAGATCGACTCTAGCGGGCGCACTAGTAGCACACAGACGTGTGGGGATTAGTTTTGCACAATGCTAGATGTCTCCTTTATATAGCCTTCAAATCAGGATTTTGCCTTAGTTACAAAGCAATCCTTATTCACCGTTAGATGAAAACCTGATTTAGATTCAAGCTAATATTTCTCAACCGTTAGATCGAAAACTTAGCTTGTCACACACACTTGGGTAGACGTTTACTGGGTTCGTGAAAACCATGCCCAAACGTGTACGTGTATGTTGGTTCAACATAGTAACCCAAAAGGTTAACCATATGAGCATTTCATATTAACCTTGTTCTTCTTCACCATAACTAGTTCAATTGACTCAAATGAACTAGTTAAAGAGTTGTGCAATTGCTATGAGATCTTATGTATTTACATAAGACACAATTGAAACAAAGATGATTCGATTCAATTGAATCGGCTCATGAACATTATAGCCACGGTTTGCATAAAGCATTCCTTAGTAATTTAATGTTTCATGTTCAGAGCACATCTTTAGATCATAACCTCTTAAGTTCACAAACAAGTTCGTAGACTTAAGTTAAGCGGTTGAGTTTTCCAAACTCAGCAGAAATTTTCGGAAAGAGAACTTCCGCCAGTTCGCGGACTGGATTCGCGGACTGAGCACACAAACGAGTTTTGGAAAATCCAGCAGAAATTCTCGGTCGAGAACTCCCGACAGTTCGCGGACTGAGTCTGCACCTTAATCACGTGTTCCCTAGATGGCACACCACCTCCCAAGTCCCAACGCCTTCGGGCCTTCTTCTGTTTCTGTCCTCAGATCACCACCCACCATGAGTCCATGACCATCATGTCTTCAGATCAACACCCCACCAACATCACATTCTTTCCAATCACTGAAAACACCTTAGTTCAATTAAAAAATTCAGATCATGGAAGACATTCAAGTTTGAGTAATCAAGGTTGATCAATGTAATGCGTGGGTATTTTTTTTCTCTGTTCATGGATTATTGATGACCGAACAAGGTAAAACTAAACACGCCAGATTGCATTCAAATTGTTTTCTTTTGAAATTATGTACTGGATTACATTCTTCAGCTGAAGAGGATTTGATTCCCAAAACATTGTACAATGAAAATCATGTATTTTGCATGTTTGAGAAAATGTCCCTACTAAAACACATGTTGGCAAGAGATTTAATTCACTCCCCTGGCCTTTTATGTCCTTATTTTGGTGGTTTAAAGACCTTGAAATTACAGACTCATGTCAACTACATTACTACCGATGTTTTACAGTCAGCTGAATATCTGATGCACTGAAATGTTTTAGCCCATGTAGTAACTGATTTTTGTTTTACTTTTATACTCCAGGCAAAACGAAGTGGCAGATTTGCAGCAAAGGCAATCTGAGCATGTAAGTAGATCTTTTTCTTTTTGTATTTTTTCCAATGGCTGTGTCACTGATGTCTTCATCTGGAGGTGTGAAGATTTTGATTTGAACAGTCGTAGTTGATGCCGTATTGGTGGTTATATTGTTACAATATCGGCTAAATCATTAACTGAGCACTATCGATTGGATGCTTGTGTGCACATTTTAACACCAATTCAGCATAACAGATATTTTAAGCACCTACTAAATGAAGAATATGAGTTAGAATTATTTTAGGATGTTTATCTTTTGAATATGTACAGGGGTTGCTAAAATTGGATTTTAGTATAGTGAAGTTCGGCTATTTGGCTCTTGCTAATTCTTATATGGTAATTATACACTCAGCTTGATTAAGTGGCATTTTTAGTTCTTAATTCTTTAATTTATACGCGAATCTATCATATGCCACTTCTTTACATTCGTCAGGGAATTGAGCTTTTGACTATTTACTCCTATACGTTCTTATATTGTTCAACAGTCCTCCTATTCAGTTATTGGTTTCACTACACATACTTGCAAAACCAAATTGGTCTTGTACAATGTCTTAGGAAGCTCTTATTTGGAATTTTTTCCGTTTTAATATTTCTTTTAGGCGTTCAAGTAGCTCCTGCTTGGGCTTTACTATGTTTTACTGTTTTTGTTTCTTTCTTTTACTTTTGTACCTTTTATGATTTTTGCCCTTTTCGCGTCAAAAAAAAAAAAAAAAAAGTCTTGTACAATTTTTCACTCCTACCGCATCTTACTTAACCTATGATGATGGCGCAATCAGGCAAAGAGACTGGTGGAAGGCAATAATTGAGAGTACATAAAGTTTCATCTTATTCTCATTGCATAATATAGAGAGTATGTCATGGATCTACCCTTTGGAATTCTTACGTCAGAATCACGAAGAATTTGAGCAATTTCTTTGCAGTTAAGAACTATAAAACGGTAAATGAAGTTTCATTTTAATGATGAGGTGAGGTCGGTAACAATATGGGGAAGTGTGTCTTATATGATCTCGTTTTGAATTACGAAATTTTTATTGGTTAAGTGTTGGCAGTTAGATTAGGAAGTGGACACTGGACACGGATGGTATTTTTCCGTAATGTTGAATGGTTTCAGTGGGAATTCATTATGATAATTGTGTAGGCTGCTATATCTATGTAGACTACCAGGTGTTATTATGTATTCAACTGCGGTTCTTGAAATCATGGATTACTTGGTAGTTACATATTTTGTTCTTTTCAAGTGTCGTCATTCTTACACACGAATGCACACCAGTTTGGTGGCATTACCATGTCTGGCAACACTGAGTTTAGGAGTAAGGATCATCATTGTTGCAGCTGGTGGGCGACATTCTTTAACTGTCAGGTAAATACACCGCGCCTCAAGTTATTGGATGTGTTCTTACAATTAGCTTCCTGTTTTTGGTTCCACTTATTACAGAGGGGAGTATAAAACGGCAGAATGTCCCACCATGATAAAAGTTGCATACCACCCTGGTGTATTTGTGTTTCTTGATGTTTTAGATATAGGACAGGTGTGGGGTTCGGGCAATTGGAGGAGAAAGGCAACTAGGTTTGGGATCACGGATCCTTACAGTGTCTTTCCCTCATCCTATTCCATGCATAGAGCCTTATGGCAAGGGGTCTCCTCAATTGTTCCACATGGAAGCATGAGTTCTGACATACCTAATTACGATGTCCCCGACGCCGCTTACATAACAGGTATACATTTGATTGCTATTCATGTTTACTGCACTGAAAAGCATAAAATTTCTTCCTCTTTAGTTTATCCTGGAGGTGGGAGGAGAATTCTACCTCTTTTTAAAGTGTGTTCTTTTACAAAGCTCGGAATACATGCCAGACTAATTGCTTAAGGTATAACATATCCAGGTTAATGAAGGTACTGCAATCAGGTTCTGGAGTGACTGGCAGTGGTGGATGAGTGCAAGAAGGCTTATGGACAAGTACCCTAGGTTGCAAAAGGCTGATCCATGAATGGTTTACCTCCTAAAGTCCTTTCTATTTTGTACTGGCTGTCTAGAAATTTTTGAGTTCAACCCAAGTAACACGTGCAGTGCACGTGCGCACTACTACAAGTCTACAATATTCCATCTATATGGGTAGGTGATAACCGGAACCAAGAGAACTTGATTAGATAGGTTGGTTGGCATGTATAGTTGCTAGTTTTTAATTATAAAAAGGGGAATTTAGAAACCCACTCAGAGAGCTGAAGTTGCTTATTTCTCTTTCTTTTCTTACTGAAAACACACAAACCAATCTAACTAAAAACTTTTAGATCACTTTTTCCATATTGCATGGCCGCTAATTTGAAGAATCCAGGAGGGTTTTTGATCAGTTCAGCCAAGAAATTTGTCCATCAGATCTGGAGCAACAACCCTTCCTCACCTTCCACTACTATTTTCTGGTACGTTTACAACTGTTTTCAGCTAGTTTTGTATGTTTTCAGTTGAAATCTTACAAATGAGAAATGAAAAATATTCGTTTCTTTTTGCATACTTGATCATAATAATGCATCTTCATAATAACATTTGTATGTGATCTCTATTTTTTCTTATATCTAATTATTACAACTATCATCATCATCAGAGAATTTCAGATCTAGCTTCTTACAGAAAAATATATTCACTCTCGATCAGTTATTCAAAATTAGTAATTGTAGCATTAATTTCAAATCATATACTGTATTTTTTTTATTTTTTTTTTGTGGTTCATTCATTTATCTTCAACCAACTGCACATATTAAAATTTTCTTTAAATGGAAGAGACCCAGATAATAATTCTTCAACCTGTCTTTCTTTGATGATCACTGAAAGAATTTCCCATCACTCTTTCTACGAATAATTAGCTGCCACGTACATATCACTATCAAAATAGCACAGTCCTGTGAAAATTACAGATCACCCAAGGTTATTACAGTCAAAACAACACCCACTTATCCATTAGTGGGAAGGACATACAATAAGACAAACAAGATATATCCGTCCGTAGATTTGTCTTTACCGTCACCTGCTAGGGAGTTATCATCTCTCAAGCCCGAGCCATCTGATTCTCCTAGTTTTCTACACCACGTATCTCTAGGAACACTTTTGTGATAAGGAGTAGGTGTCGGTGAGGAGAACTAAGTCATGCACATGTAAAAAGTATTTAAAAAGCTCCCACCTAATGAAGTAGGTACACCGTACTCTTTCAACCTTATCTACTGTAATTTTCTATGTCTGCCAAGAAGAATCTAAATCAGAATATGCTGAAAATCAATTTTTGTTCACCCACCTAAACGCCTGATGTGAAAGGTTTTGACGTGGGTAAGCAAAAATAAACGACTATTACCATCACCGACTGATTGTGGAAGGAATTTAATTTAGTATATACTAGGAATAATGCTGTATCATTAGTTAATTAATAATTAGGGGTTTTGTTTAATGAATGTATTAATTAATGCGTGATTAAGTTAACTGTGGGTATGGCATGAAACAGGAGGGCGCACGTTGGAGGATCAGTGTATGACAAGAACGTGGATGACCAGGTTCGTCCAACTATAGTACCAGATGATGTTGTCGAGGCTTCGGCAGACAAGTACTGGGGACCGAATCCACGCACAGGAGTTTTTGGGCCGGCCAGTCAGGAAGGTGGCAATGGAGGCATCAAACTGCAACACGGAAATGGTGGTGGTGAGAGTGCTGAGTCAGTGTTGGGACAGAAGGCGCGGTTTCGACCACTTGAGGACATTGAGAAACCCCAAGCAAATTAGCTGATCTTAATTATGTTTAAGACTTTAAGTAATACAAAGTTAATTAAATGAGATCAAAAAAGTCTTTAAGAAGGATGATTAATATATGTAATGTAACGTAATATCCTTGCTTAATATTATTAGTAAAGATTGTCATAAGGATGATGGGTTCTTCCCATCTTAACCACGGCAGTAAAAAGGTTTTTATGTTATCATCATGCTTGTTGCATTGGTTGCGCTACGTAAGTCCAAATTTTCATATTGGGAAGTGGTCATGGGGGAAGAATTGATCACCGTTTAAATTCGGATCCCTGTGTTTGATTGTGCACCTGGAACCCTTCATTGGATAGAGTATATGAAAGATGGAGTTCGCTTTCGCGTTATGATGGTCTCCCTACAATTTCTATAAAGTTGTTGGAAGGGTACTTGTGTCGTTTTCATATAGATACTAGTTGATGCGCCCGTGCGTTGCACGGGCCTAAATGTGTTGGTGCTGGTAATGATTCTGAAATTGTAAAAATAGAAACAGTAATGAATAGTTCCCATTTAAGAGAGCCCTCGGTAAGATTTGGTTCCCAGCTCACTCGATTTATTTAATTCAGATTGCTGAATTAAAGAAAATAATACATTAGCCTTGTAGAAAATTCCATACCACCATAATACATGAGGGTTGTGATATATACAGTTGTATCAATTTAATTGATTTTCTTTTTATCTTTTACCATTACCATTACCACTATCAGAACATATTCCACGCTTTGAGATCATATGATTGTACAAAATAGATATGAACTCTGACATAAAATCAATCACATTTTTCACCACGACTCAGGTCCTCTCTGAAGTTACAGAGCCCTGGATTTCCTGTCCTCTCTGAAGTTACAGAGCCCTGGATTTCCTCTCACTTTCTTTGTTCAAATCACCAGTTTTCTAGAACAAAATACATATTGAGCAGTGCTATCCCGCACGACCTTGCGGGAAGCCATCATGCTCAAGCGGCTTCTTTACCATTAGATCATGCTAAAATCCATATCTAACAGCCTTGAACCCTTTAGGGGAAATGGTGGGTCCTTTCTGGAAGTGGTGGGTCCTTCCTAAAAGTGACTGGTCCTTTCCTGAATGTGAATCTAACCATTGATTTGATCATCCAACGGTAAAGAAGTCGCTTTTGCGGGAAGCCATCCCGCAAAGTCGTGTGAGATAGCATTTGTCATACACATAACCCACTTAGCATTTGTCATACACATAACCCACTTTATAACATGTTAACACGTACATATGGAACCTAAATTAAATAATATCCATTATATAGTGGACGGGTACTATGGATAGAAAATCTGATCCTCCAGAAGAAATGATACTCATCCAACTATATTAAACTCCTGCGCAATTTGCCAAGACAATTTTCGGAAAGAGTATTATTAGTATTCCTAGATAGAATTGGGTTAGCCTTGATACATTTAACGGTATATGATTTCTAATGAATCGAACCTTAGATGTAAAAATGCTAACCAAGTTCACCTAGGAGAAGCAGTTTCTCCTTTTGTAGCATGTAGAGTTGTGCACAAGCGAATGAAAAAAATGTATCAATCAACAAAAACAAATTTAGATACCAAATGGGGTTTCACTTTTGGTTCAATATACTATTTCAGACAATAGGGAACTAAAACAGCCTATATGTGTTAGTAGTTTAGAGATGCAGTGCATATTATTTCCCAACTTCAAGGCCATAACATCCTAAATGTCAACGTGATCCACAAACATGAATTAAAGAGCCGTTTCATACCCTTTCAACAGATGAGCATTGGTCCAATAGTATGCAAACAGTTTATCGACTCGGAAAATGAATTACAACTTCGGATTTCCAACTCGTTCAATTTAGAGTAGCCTGTGTTGCTGTTATAATTAATTTTGAGGGTAGAAAATGGTTGTAACTACTATATTGTCATGGTAGTTCTTACCACATATCTCTGCTCCCATCGGTTTCAGATTTTAGTGTCACCTTCGCCATCTTTGGGTCTACCATCTACTATAGATAGGATCCGCACCGTGAAAACTAAAGCAAAAAAAAAAGAGTATAGATAATGTCTTTTTGTGAAAACTTACCTTGATGGGTTCATGATGGACATTTGTGAGAATATATACTTGCATTTTTGGTACATGGACTCCTTCCGGTACAATACCTGAATAATAAGTGAAATTAAGCATATATATATATAAGATTGTAATACAGCCATAAAACCATAAAATCAGTCAACATCTAACTCTTCAACCTTCGGATAATTCGGTCTTGCCTAAACCATTTATGATAATAAATCATTCTTTCATTGCAACGCTAATTACATTTCCTCTTTGTGGAGCGAATTTATAACAATTTATTAGGCATGATTTAATTTTTTTCTAAATCACCTGTGTACATTTTTCCTGCACATTATTGCAAAACTATTGTTCATTAGCCAAAACTATCAAGAGTGCATATGATGGTATAGCAGAGAAATAATATACATCACTCTTATATCAAACCTTTTTTTTTATGTCTATCTCAAATTTATCCCCAAAAACCCAAGTATTTAATCTTCTTATTTTATTTCTCATAAACATCAAGTGATTCAAAATAGTTGTTATTAAGTCAGCCAAGCAATTCATACGATGTTTGATTTATTTCCATACTTAAAGAAAATCTTAAGCTGGATCTCATACTCGTACAACAAAATGTACGAAGGCCCTAATACTATATCATTAAATTGAGAAACCGGGAATGAGTAGCACCGAAACTCATTTGAAACATCAAAAAGAACGGAAATCTGCAACCCGTATTCTAGATCTTGAGTGTTACCTGATGTTTAATGCCTACACTGTTTGCCATTAGCTTGTTTCAAACATCGGAGATTGTAAAGCAGGTTAACGCCTCAATTACATAGTCTGCCTAAACAAAAAATAAAGTTAATCTTCACTGTAACTATATGAACGCGTAGGATCACAAAGCAATCATGGGTCATTTATATCCACCATACCTTTTTTTAGCTTTTCATCCCTTAAGTGCATATCCATGCCATATACCTGATTGATTTTACAGTTTCCAGACTTTCAACTCTTTATAAGCTTGCCTTGCCTTGCCTTGATCACCTTTTGTCGCAAACAGGGTATAGTGAATTTTTCCCAGTGTTGTCGTTGTTGTTGCCTTGCGTAAGATCATGGATACATGCGTGCAACAAAAATGAAACAATTAGTTAGGTATGATTTTTTCGGTCAAACGTATGTAGTACACCGATTAGCTGGTAAGTGAAACTTCAATTAACATAATGTCTGGGAAAGAAAGAACGGGAAATGCACATTACTTTGTCTTCAAATTTAAGAAACAATTTTTTGCCCACCATCCATTGTTCTTGTATTCTCGTTGCGGTTGCCTGCACATAATCACACTAAAATCCTGGGTACATGTATTCAAAAAAAACTGAAACAGTGTCAGTTAGGTATGCGCAGTAAAACGGTTAGCTAGTAAAAACGATTAGCTAGTAAGTGAAATCCAATATCAAGCTGTAGCAAGGATCTCGCTTTGCACAGATCTTTCTAATATATAGCAAACTTAGAAAACTTAATGTTAAAATTCACATAATACGTCGTGCAACTGAAAACTCAAATTTTTGTTTAGTAATTAGAACTTAAAATTGCAGAAAAACATACCATCTGCTCTTGCTCGGGGCTTTTCTTAATCCCAACAATAAATTTTCTTCCCTTGTGCTTAAAATATTTTTCTCTATAGATTTATCCAGCACCCTCTTGTTCTCCCGCATAAGCTCTAAAAAGAATAGGAAAAAATATTCAAACCTAAATTATCAATTCCTTCCCAGAAAATTCCAAGAAAAATAAAACAATCAGAAAAATTGAATCACACAATCAAGATGCGAAAACCCTAGATTGTAAACAGTAAATATACTTGCAGGAGTCTTTTGTTTTGAAAGAAAAACTATGTTGTTTTCTCTTTCGCTAATAGTTTCCTTCTTGATGATTTCAAATCGATATCTGCAAAATAAATCAGAATAGATCAATCGAATTATAAAATTAACACCATCATAACTCGAGAAATAAAAAAAAAGTGAAATAGGGCTTTAGAATTCGAGAAAATTCAAACCCACGATTCTTATTTCGTATTTTGCAGATGTTTTTTTTATTTAGAGCAGTATCGGTTGTTTTTGTATTCGTTTCGTGAAATTGATATTTAGGTTTAGTAGAAAATTGAGACGGTAAAAAAAGAGAAGTGGGTCGGAAATATTAAAAATTGGTGGTGCGGAAAAATAAAAGATTCCGATTGGTCTAAATATTTTTGGTGGGGCCAGAAGTTCTAAGAAGAGTGCTTTGTTCAGCTTTTAACCACATCAGATAAAATTCACCTGAAATCATATTATTAATAGGAAATTTTTTTGTTCAATATGGGTATTAGATAAAAAGAACCAGTTTAGCGGTCATGAGTCATGACATGAAAGAGCATGAGTTCAACGATTTCCGGAGACGGACAAATTCAATATATCATGCATCCAGAACGGGACATACATGCCGTTTGCGGTTACAAAGAGCAATTAAACTCCAACGTCTTATAAGTAAAGATTTTTTTTTCTTTTCATTGTAAAAGCTAAAAATTCATTAAATAGCTTACAGGGAGTGAGCAAAATCCAAAATAACAGACAATACAATCCCCGGACAAACCAAACATATATACAAAAGTATCAGGATCAACCTAGAAAAAGACCTACAAGATAAAAACTTCACCGTCCAGACTCAAGAAAAGCTGAATTACAAAAAGATTGCCTCAATCTAGATTTCACAATTTCTAGAGAAATCCCCTTCAAAGCTTCTAAATTTTGGCATCAATAGTAAGATTGTGCTTTCACTTTGGTAATGACCTGTTGCACTTCAAAAAGCTTCCCATTGAAGATTCAATCATTTTTAGACCTCCAAATAGTCCATGTAATTAATGGCCGCTGGCAGAACTTACCTCCAAATAGTCCATTGAAGATTTTTTACCCTCCAACATATGATGATTAAGTCTATACAATTTGGCATTACCCAATTCAAATGAACACGAGATCTAAAGTAGTTTCAAATTTTAGCAACTGTTGGGCAATGGAACAGTAAATGAGAAGCTAATTCCCCTTGTTTGAAAGCACAACACACATTCATTGTCTACTAGCGTTCCTTCCTTAACAAGGGTGTCCATAGTTGCCATATTTCTTATGATAAACATGCTATAAGAAGAATCCAATCTTATGCGGCCAAGCTCTCGACCAAATACTAAGATTGGTCGAGAAAAGTGTATTTTGTTATGACTCGATCGTATCGACAATACCAAGAAAACTCTGGGATGATAATCCAGGTAGGAGTATTGAAGGAATTTCTTATAGCCTTGTGTCAGTAAAAGCTTTAGAGGAAATATTGAAGTAAAGAGGTAAGTTTTTGTATGCATGCTATTGCCCGTTTTAAAAATCCTGTCTAGTTTGGGGCCTAGGTGAATTATTTGGGACCTATCACTATGTGACAAAATAATACATTTTGAAGTAAATTGCAAAACCCCTTAGCCAACTATTTTCTGGCTAATTTACCCCTGATATTAGTGTTAATTCGGGTGATTGATAGATGTTTAATCAAGTTAACTTTGAAATCAACTAACGTTAATTCATCATCAAAGCATGAAAAAATTTGACTTTTTTGACAAAAATCAACCCAGATCGATGGATGTTCATGCACTTGTAGACCGATTCTGGGTTGATGGTTTAATTCACGAAAAGTACCTAAAATCGGTGCACATTACTTACTACATAACCCGATTGTAAGAAGCAGTGAGCATGATACATTCATATAGACCGATTTCAGACAATGCACAAAAACAATCAGTTTATACGAGTGCTCATGTAATCCGATTCCGGGTTAAAAAGTACACAGACAAGTTCTTCAACCAGATTACACATACATAATAAATCGGTTGACGTGGTCACGGACATCGACCGATTGTCATAGGATTCGGTAAATATGGATATGAACGTCGACCGATTATGGTTAAACACAGTAACTTAAGATTTTTTGTGATTTTCAATCTTGAATGGATAAATCGATTACAAGTGTTAGAGCACTGCTCGGTCGAACTCGCAAGCGTTACTATCTCAATCTTGTTTGTGAAGTTTAGTTGCCAAAACAATAAGTCTTGATTTCTAGTCTACTTATAGCTAAGTCTCGGATTAGGATAGTGATAGGTGTCTAAAACACCTAATTTTATATCTAGTATTTATGCTTTCTTTGCGACTTTTCTTGTAAATTATGTATCTTATGTTTGAATTTGAGTTATTAGGTACTTTGGAGTCATTTGGAGCGAAAGAAGAAGAAAGTACTCAATTAGAGCTTAAAGGGCGAGAAGATCAATTCGCAGGCGAGTTACATTTGGAACTGGTTAGGATGTGCAAGATGGAGGTGAAGAATGAACTGTCAGTTCCCCACAACTGACAGTTGAGCAAGATAAGGTATGAGCTGTCAGTTTGCTGAAACTGACATGCCAAATGAACTAAGGTGGCCCTTATCTGTCTCACTTGGGTGGATTTATCCTCTCTATTACATCAAACCTAAATTTCAGAGGAAGAGATGATTGAATTTAATTTCTTTTCCTCCCCCTGAAATGAAACATTGGCAGTTGCTCTGTGCGGGAGTTTTAAAACTCAGAGAAAGAAATCGAGAGATGCAGAGACGGAATGAAGTTCTGATGAGTTTCAAGGCTGAGAAGATCAAGAATATTCTCTGTTCAGATGGGGTTTGTGTGACGAATTTCTGTAGCTGAGAATACACAGAGAAAGAAGGAAGTAATGATGTTGATTGTTATATTTAGGGTTTGGTTCGAATTGATCTGGAGAAGGTCTAATTGCTTGGTTATCAACTGAGTTCTTGTAGCTGTTGCCATGAATGATTAAGCTTAAATGGAAATGAATTTAAGGGTTTGAGATGAATCATAAGTATGGGTTTGTCTCAGGTTCAGGGTTACCTCGAGAATCAGTTGGTATTACTCTGAATTGAAGAAATTGATTCAAGGGTTTGTTGGTGTTGAAGAACTGAAATTGAACTGTTGGGGTCTTGGTACTGGAATTTATGGCTACTGAAATGGATTTGAGCTGGTGCAACTGAAGATGGTGAAACTGAGTAGATGAAAGTGCAGATGCAGTAGTAAGTGATTGTCCTGGTGACTGCTTTGAGTACTGGTGGAATTCATAGCTGAAATGGATGTTGTGTTGGCTGGGAGATTGCAGAATTAGTTGTATCTGAGCAGCTGAATCGTTGAGAAATGTTGGAGCTGCTTATGGTGGAATTTTGCAAGAAATGGTGAAAATGCTGAACTGGTGGTGCTCGGAGTGGTGTCACAGATGAACTAGAAGATGAAGTGATGGTCTATTACTGATTTGAAGCCGAGAACTTGGATGCTGTTGTGCAAATATTTGAGCTTGTTTACAAGGTCGAGAAAATGGGAGGTTGTGCTGAAATGCAAATGAGCAGGTGGATACTGCAACGGAGGTTGAAGTGGTGTTGCTGTCATCAAGAGGACTAACATGGCTATTGCAGATGAATTATGGTGGATGTTGCTGCAGTTACATGGATGCAAAGGATTGTGTTGTGTGCTAATGGGTTATTAAAGTTGTTGTTCTTGGTTGACAGGATTAGGTGATGCAATGGTGCAGGTTGTGATAGAATGTGCATGGATTAATTGCAGGGAAGAAGCTGAGTGCTGCAATTGCGGCTGAAAGACGCAGAAATGCAGTGATACTTGGGTATTTGCGGCTGCATATGGAGAATCATAAGAACATAGTTTGTTATGGGTTGTGTCATGGCTTGAAATGGATGTAGTGAACAAATGGAATGGCTGTGGCAGTGTACTTGGTGTTGGAGAGCTGCATAGTGAAATGCTTGTGGTGTTGCAGGCCAGATGCAGAGACGGTTGCTGCAATGTGAATTGATGTGTTGTGGGGCAGTTTTGAAGCTGCAGAAACTGTGCGAAAACGGAGCACAAATGGCGAGATGAAGGTACTATCTCGGGTTGCCGGATATTGGAACCGAGAGTGGCGATTGTAGAGTTTCAGTGAATCATGAAGGGGGTATGAGTCGGATGTAAGGTTTGGCGGCCGGGTATATGAGTTTGGAGCTACGCTTTTGGGTATGTTTCCGCAAGAATGGGATTTGGCTTAGATGGTACTTATGTGAATGTATGAACTGCACATAAGTAGGGTTGAGTAGCTGGAAGTATACACTTGCCTGGTGACAGTTTCCAATGACTCAGGTGACTTGAGACATTGTCCGGCTACCGGATTCCGGCAAGAGTGACCGGATTCCGATGATGACGTCAGCAAGCCGGTGACCAGTTTTGACATGAATTTCCGGTTAAGTTATTTTCTACATGGGTTTGATGGGCTCGGTGGACTTCTACCTTGTGGACATCTTTGTATTGGACTTTGGGATTTGAAGACTTAGTTTTCGAAAGAGGAAAAGCTACAAAAAAGTCTTCTACTTCTTTGGGAGATAATTTTCTACTTGGAACTTTGGAGAGCGGCGACTAGGGTTTGCTTTCGTTTATTTTTCATCTTCTTCAATTCATTTATGATGATGATAATGATGAACTCAAAAGATATGAGTAGCTAAATACTATTATTGGTTATGGGATAAAAGTTGATTTCTCAAGCATGATATTTAAATCAATGGATTAGTTTTGTCTCAACTTTATTGTTTATGATTCATGGTTTATATTGTTGTATGATTTGAATGCTAGTTTGGTTGAGTCCGGAATCAATTAGATTAGTCTTCATCTATATTGCGAGATTAGGTTTTATTATACGAAAAAGTGATAAATTCCTGATTACAAGTAGCATAAATGTGAGTAGTGCTTGTAGTAATATATCCTACTAGTCACATATGAATCATAGCCTTAGTTAAATCGAATTAGTGCTTTTACACGTTCGGTTGCTTTCTAGGTAGAATTCACATATGCATCTTTTAACGTGGTTGTGATGAAATCAGGGAATTAGCGGGATATTCTTGCGATCAAGGTATCCTAGGTCTTTTAATAAATGAGAGATTAAAATATCAATTCTAGTCATTGATGAAAATACATGTTTGTGAATGATACTATCCCGTGACCAATATCTCCTCCTTATTGATTATTCAAATTATTTTATTGCTTTCAATTACTTTTATTGCTTTGCTAACACAAAATCCCCCCCTTGTTACTAAGAAACTGAAATTTTATAACAACAAAAGCCTCTCTGTGGGAACGAACTATTTCTTACCACATACTATATTTATATTTAGTAGATTGAGAAAGTGAAATTATTTTTGACGCATACGACTGCGATCAAATTTTGGCGCCGCTGCCGGGGAGGCATACGACTTGTTATTATGTTTTTAGTTTCTTATCATCATTTATGCTTTCATATTTGCTTTTTGTTTCTTGTCTTGTTTCTCACTTGTTTTTGAGAATTGTGTTTCAGGTACCTTACTGAAATACAAATTGGGAGAAGCAATAGGTGATGCAAATCGCACACTCAAGGAGATAGCTTCTCAGAAGTTGGATCAACAACAATGGTGTATTTTGAAGCAACTTCCACTTTTGATATCAAATCAAGGTTGGTCAGTCAAATACCAAAGTTCCATGGATGTGTATGGGAAGATCCGAACAAGCATCTTATGGAGTTTCAATGGTTGATGACAAACATGATACCTAATGGGGCTAATGCAGATGAAAGAATGTTGCGTGCTTTTCCTTTCTCTTTACTCGACGCAGTTAAAGATTGGTTATATTACTTACCGCCTGGTAGTATTACAACATTGAATGAGTTGAAGAGTCTTTTCTTGGAGAGATATTTTCCTGCGTTGAAAGCGACTCAAATTCAGAAGGAGATTTGTGGAATGAAACAAAGTTTGGGGGAATCGTTGTATGAATGTTGGGAACGGTACAAGAGATTGGTAGCAAGCTGCCCTCACCACCAATTTAATGACGCAATTATCCAATACTTCTGATAGGTGTCTAAAATACCTTGATATTTATCTATTGTTTATGCTTTCTTTGCGAGTTTTTTTGTGAATTATGTATCTTATGTGTGAATTTGAGTTTTATAGGTATTTTGGAGTCATTGGAGCAAAAGGAAGCGTAACTCATTTAAATCCTGGATTTCATCTCATCATCTTGGAGAGAGCGAAAAGACGAAGCCAGTGGCGAAAGAATGAGGTTATTCCGACGTTGCATGAGAAAGTTATGAGCAAAATTATTCATTAAGCTTGTCAGTTCCCTATAACTGACAATACATGTAAAGGGATGTCATTTCAGGTAGCCCTTATCCACTGTGGGTGTCAATGACCATCGAATGTTATTACAGGCAGTCAAGCCCTAAAGATGCTGAAACAAATGATTTCTCAATCATTTTCCCATGTGGGATTCAGAGAAGAGAGTAAAGAGAGGCGCAATGTCTGACACTTTTGCCAGGAATTAATGAAGGGTTGAATCTGAGCAGAGGGAATCGATGGAAGATTTGATGGGGATTCGCTGGAAATGATCAAGGTAGAGTTACAGAGACGGGTTGTGAACAGAAATTGGTTTGAGGACTGAGAACAATCATTAGAGTTAGGGTTTTGCTGTGAAAGAGAAGAATTAGAAGATGGGTTCGAATTTGTGGGTTGTAAGTGGCTAATTTGAGGAATCTGAGATCGATTAAATGGGTTTGATTTTGATTTCACAGGGTTAGGAAATGGGTCTCTGCTGAAATAAACTGTGTTGAGATGATGAGGAGTGAAGTAAGGGTTTCGATGGAAGTCTCTGTTGGAGATGAGGATAGTAATGTTTCGAAACAGAACCAAAAGAACAAGACAGAGGGGATGAGACTGGTGGAATATGAGAAGCTGCTGCAACAAATTAGATGCATGTTTAGGACAGGTTTGAGCTAATGGGTTCTGGTGGCGTTTAGAAGGATTTGTATTGAATTTGCAAGTTGCAGTGATGAACACGGATTCAAGGCTACTGTTGGATGAAGAAAATAGAGATGGATATGAAATCAGCAGTTAGGAAGAATGAAGGCAGTGGTTTGAATGCTCGTCAGTTGGTGCTAAGGATGAGAAGAGGTTCACAGGGAATGTTTGTGTTGTTGCAGGAGATGGTTATGGAGATTGTGGAGGTGTTGAGTCTGTGCATTACAGGGAGTAGGCCTTTGTGTTACTAGGCTGAGTTCTGGTGTCAATGGGAATGTAATGTTGGCTTAACTGTGTTGTTGTTGGCGTAACTGAATAGCTGGGAATAATGAATTGGTGATGAGTACAAGGGTGTTTATGCAGCTGAAACTACAGGCGAGTATAAGATGCAAAGGATGGGAGCTGCAGGGAACTGTGCTGCTACTCAAATTGCAGGTGAACCAGAGATAGTGGGTTCTGTTGGTGGTTTTGGATTAATCCGAATCTGAGATGAGATGTTACTGCTGGAACTGAGAGCTGACATGAAGAATACAGAGAATATGGAAGATGTGCTGCAGTTTTAGAAGCTGTGTTGCAGCTGAGAGTTCAGTGCAGTTAGAGATGCAACTGTGACGCAAGATGCTGATGTGACAGAATGGGTTTGTTTTGCCGGTGGCAGCTGCAAGGTAGCTGAACTGAATTGCACGATGAAGCAGCGGTGTTTGCAATGGTTGTGACTGAACTGCAGGTTGTGTTTGAATGGATCTTGTGGGTTGAATACGTGTGGAATTGCAGGAAAGAGTGATGTTGTTGATTACAGGGAATGCAGCTGTAGTTAAGATGTGCTGCTGCTGATGGAGTTATTGTGTGTGGCAGCAGAGAATGGAACTGGGAGTTGTAGCTGCAGAACTTGGTGCTGCAGTGAACAAGAAAATGGCAGCGAAAGCAATGGCTGAAAGGCTTGAGCTGGTGTTGTAAATAGGAGATGCTACTGCGGTCTGAAATGTGGTGCAGAGAAGCGATTGCTGCAATGAATAATTTCAGTGAAGAATGGTTGAATGAATGCGCAGGGAAGGAGCTGCTTATTGGCGGAAGTATGAGGTGATAGAGCAGGCTAAGTTGCACTGTCAGTTCCACAAAACTGATAGGCATAGCAAGTAATGGACCTGATTGGTTCTTGAATTAATGGGCTTGTCTAATTATTGGGCCAAGCTTCACCCGAGCAAACAGTGAACCTAATGCCTATGCGGCTGGCTTAGGTTTAGCAATAGGAAAAGGCAGAAAAGCTGAGAAAGTATAAGAGGGAGATTCATGTTTCTCTATGGGAGAGGATCTGATCTTTTTCTTCTACTTTCATTTCTAGGGTTTAGAAACATGATAGGTTTTATCTTCCTCCTTGTTAAGAACTCCATGAATATGAGTACCTAGTTTTTATCATTGGTTAAAGAAATAAGTTGGATTTCCAAACATGGGTTGTGTTCAATAAATTAGTTTTGTCTCCATACTTTATCGTTTATGATTCATCGTTAATATTGTTATGTGAATTGAATGCTTGTTTGATCGAGTCTAGAATCGATTGAGTTTATTTTCATCTCTATTGCTAGATTAGAGTTTATTATACGCAAAACTGATAAATTTCTGATTGCAGGTAGCATATTGTGAATATTGCTTGTAGTGATGCATCCTAGTAGTCACATATGAATCATAACCTTTGTTAAATTGGATTAGTACTTTTACACGTTCGATTGCTTTGATTGGCCTGATTTGATAGAACTTAATGCATCTAGGGAATTAAACTTGATTAGTGCTTTTACACATTAGGTTGTTCTCTAAGGTAAAACTCATACTCGCATCTTTTAATGTGTTTGTTGATGACACGAGGAAATTAGCGGGATATTCTTGCGATCAAGGTATCCTAGGGCCTTTGATAAAAGTTGAGATTAAATAGCAATTCTAATTATTGTTTCAAATACATGTTTGTGAATGAAAACCAATCCTTGACCAATATTATAATCTTATTGATTTTGTTTTATTTATTTGTTTTGCTTTTATTTTATTTTAGTATATAAAAATCAGAAAACCCCCCATTGTTATTTATAGGAAACCGAAACAATTTGACAACCATAGTCCTCTCTGTGGGAACGATCCTTTCTTACCCTTGCTATATTACATATTTTGAGTAGTGAGAAAGTGTAATTTATTTTTGACGCATACAACAGCGATCAACTTCTATGAAGGTCTCCAAGCAAGTGATAGGAATCTTATTGACGCTGCAAGTGGTGGTGCACTTATGAACAAGACGGTGACACAAGCTAGAGAGTTGATTGAGAGTATGGCAGCAAATTATCAACAATTTTCAAGTCGTGGATCAGAGCGACCTACCAAGGGAGTTAATCAAGTTGACGAGATTATTGAATTACGTCAACAAATGAGCAATATGGCAGCAATGATGAAACAAATTGCAGCCGTGGTTGTAAAACCGTCACGCCAAGCTTATGAGAATGTGGAGAAAGTCAATGCTATTTTCTCAACTCAGCCATATGGTACCTACTCCAACACTTACGAGCAAGTTGCAAGTACAAGTTCTGTTTACAACCATTCAAGTGGATTCCAACAACAAGTGCAACAATCACAACAAGCCCAAAATTCAGAATTGGCAAAGATGACTACTTTGGTGGAGGCTCTAATGTTCGTGGTACAACAAAATCAAAAACTAGCGAACTTAAATCAACATAAAACGGATAATGTAATTAGAGAGTTGCAAGCACAAGTTGGTCAACCACATCCACAACAATCAATGCAAAATCAAGGTTCCGATATCGATGCAAAGCTTCAAACTTTTATGCAATGCATTTCTAATATGTTTAAAGAAAGTCAGCAGGAGACTAAGAGTGCTATCAAGGAGTTGCAGACACAAATGGGCTCCATGGAGATTGATATAAACAAGTCGAAGGCACAAAATAGTGGGAAACTCCCTTCTCAACCTATCAACCCAAAAGAGGGTGTCAATGCTATTACATTGAGAAGCGGTACACAACTTGTGCAACCTGAAATTACTGATTCGGGTAAAGAAGAAACCCCAAAGGAACTAGTTTTGGAGGAAAAGGATGTTGATTTCCCCCAAACTTCCGAGGTACATAAATCTAATCCTAAACCTCCTGTTTCTACTTATGTTCCCCCTCTACCTTTTCCTGGCAGGTTCACTAAAGCTAATAAGAAGGTGGAACAACATAGAGATGTTTGAGATGTTTTTAAGAAGGTCCAAGTCAATATTCCACTCATTGAAGTAATTCGGCAATCTCCTCGCTATGCAAAGTATGTAAAGGAATTATGCACTAACAAGCACAAGCTAACCGGTAATGAGGTAATGAGTGTGGGGGAAAACGCTTCGACGTATCTTAAAAAGAAACTCCCACCTAAATTGAAAGATCCCGATAGTTTTACTATTTCATGCACTATTGGTAAAACAAGGTTTACAAAAACTATGTTAGATTTAGGAGCTTCTATTAATGTTGTGCCTACTTCTATTTATGATGCTTTAAAGCTTGGTCCTCTTAAGAAAACCGGCATAGTTATTCAACTTGCCGATAGATCTAATATTTACCCGAAAGGGATTGTTGAGGATGTTTTGGTGCAGGTAAAAGGACTAATATTTCCAGTGGATTTCTACGTTTTAGACATGAGTAATGTGAATTCATCATCGTCTACACCTTTACTATTGGGTAGACCATTTTTAAGTACCGTTAGAACGAAGATTGATGTCCACAATGGCACCTTGACTATAGAGTTTGATGAAGAAGTCATACACTTCAACATATTTGAGGCGAGGAAACACCCAAGTAACATTCAATCAGATTTCCATAATATGTTGGACGCCGTCTAAGGCGTACCAAACAAGAAGATAGTCGAGTTGACGACTTTAAACCAAGCGCTAAATGGGAGGCAACCTATCAGATGAGTATTTCTTGTCTTATCTTTATTTTCTTGTCTTGTTTTTAGCTTTTTCTTGTCTTGCATTTACTTTTTATGATTTCTTGTCATATTTCATGTAGAATTTCCCACCTTGACTTACTTTGGATGACTCAATTTACATTGAGGACAATGTAAAGTTTAAGTGTGGGGGAGTGGTTAAGCATTTGCATTGTAAATTTTTCATGAAATTTTCAACTTTTGAGTAAAATAGTGAATAAGAAAACTCCAACTTGTAGTTAGTTTAGAGTCACATAGTATACATGTCGCTAAGATTACATCGAGATTCTCATAAGAGTCACTGAACTTAGAGATGACAGAGAACATGACCGGGTTTCTTACTTGTATGAGAGTTAAAGTTGGATTTAACCATCCCAGTGGAAAATGAGGTGCAGACTGAATTCGGTATTAGATTTGTGATCCCCTATAGTGGAGACTACCCATGTTACATCATGAGAGGCACCGACCTTCACTTCTTTGTACCTGTCTAAATATGTGCTTTTAGAGTGTGTGTCACCGTACCTAAACTCCGGGTAGAATGGTGAGCTACCCAACCTCCCACCAATAGAAGCACTATTTTGATCTCTTGAGTGCTATTTTATCAATTATGAATGGTGACATCGAATTGCTAACTTACACACCACTTGTAATCTTGTTCGCAGTTAGCACCATCCACTTTATCTCTCTCTACACCAACATGTCCATAGAAACACCATCATCATCAACAAGAGGAGCATCACAAATTCGAAGGAAAGTTGAAGACGTTTAAGGTTTACAAGCAACGGTACAGAAATGAGGAGATTTCAAATTTAAGTATAGCAACAAGACAAGGAATAGAATTTTTACAAGTTGAAGACTATTGTACAAGAGCGAATATTATCAAGATGGGAATTCAAGAAGTTTATGATATCGAGACATACAAGTTGTGAAGAATCGAGCGGTAAAGTACTTACACCATGGCCTTTGTACTTGCATTTTTATTTTGTATTTGTATTATTTTCTTTTGTCAAAAAAAAAGGAAAAAAAAAATCTTTGCATCATATTTTGGTTTGTTTAGTTCGTTTTTGGTTTTGTATTCATTCAATAAAGCCAATGGAAGAAGAAATATCCATAATGAGGTTTCAAGCAACAAGGAATTAGAGGAAAGAATCACATTGTCAAGATTCTACGAAGTTCAAGATTTCATCATCAAGAGTTGAAGAACGAAGACGAAGATGAAGACAAGGATTCAAGACCGAAGCCGTTTCTATGGATGTTGTAAGAGTGGTGCTAATTGCACGCCGAACGGATAACGAGGTAAGTAAGCATATTCCCACCTTCGTTAAGTGGTTGATTTCCTTTCTTAGAGATCGTCAGAAAAAGGGTTTTCAAAAATATTAAAAGATGTGGGTTTTCAAAACAATTCGGAGGGTTTTGCCTCCTACCATTCAACGTGTCGCAGGAATTATCTCTTCAATCCTACCTGGACACATGTGTGACCCATAAAAAGCTATTTTTTATTGAGAGCAACTTCATAAAACCCTTTCTTGTGAGGCAGAGTCGAGACTTTTGATCACTCTGAACCAGAATTTCTTTCGAGAAGGGATGGCTATTTCTCTCTCAACTTTTAAGGATGAGATTGTGTTCATTTATGTGTCTAACTTTTTATGACTAGGGTGCAAAATTTCTATGTCTTCTTAGCGCGTTAGATGCTATCATTTCGGAGAACTAGTAAGTTGGAAAAGTAGGTTTTGTAGGTATATCTCTAGTAAACCTTCACGAGACTAAAACTCGTCCACTGGGACACCTAGGGTTTCAAAGGCTTGTTATTCATGCTAAGAGTAACCGTAGCCTCGACGAAACGGAGTTGTATGTATGTTTTAGAATTGTTTTGTTTGATTTGCTCGAGGACTAGCAAAGTCTAAGTGTAGGGGAATTTGATAGGTGTCTAAAACACCTAATTTTATATCTAGTATTTATGCTTTCTTTACGACTTTTCTTGTAAATTATATATCTTATGTTTGAATTTGAGTTATTAGGTAATTTGGAGTCATTTGGAGCGAAAGAAGAAGAAAGTACTCAATTAGAGCTTAAAGAGCGAGAAGATCAATTCGCAGGCGAGTTACATTTGGAACTGGTTAGGATGTGCAAGATGGAGGTGAAGAATGAACTGTCAGTTCCCCACAACTGACAGTTGAGCAAGAGAAGGTATGAGCTGTCAGTTTGCTGAAACTGACATGCCAAATGAACTAAGGTGGCCCTTATCTGCCTCACTTGGGTGGATTTATCCTCTCTATTACATCAAACATAAATTTCAAGAGGAAGAGATGATTGGATTTTATTTCTTTTCCTCCCCCTGAAATGAAACATTGGCGGCTGCTCTGTCCGGGAGTTCTAGAACTCAGAAAAAGAAATCGAGAGATGCAGAGATGGAATGAAGTTCTGATGAGTTTCAAGTGTTCAGATGGGGTTTGTGTGTCGAATTTCTGTAGCTGAGAATACACAGAGAAAGAAGGAAGTAATTTTGTTGATTATTAGATTTAGGGTTTGGTTCGAATTGATCTGGAGAAGGTCTAATTGCTTGGTTATCAACTGAGTTCTTGTAGCTGTTGCCATGAATGATTGAGCTTAAATGGAAATGAATTTAAGGGTTTGAGATGAATCATAAATATGGGTTTGTCTCAGGTTCAAGGTTACATCGAGAATCAGTTGGTATTATTATGAATTGAAGAAATGGATTCAAGGGTTTGTTGGTGTTGAAGAACTGAAGTTGAACTGTTGGGGTCTTGGTACTGGAATTGATGGCTACTGAAATGGATTTGAGCTGGTGCAACTGAAGATGGTGAAACTGAGTAGATGAAAGTGCAGATGCAGTAGTAAGTGATTGTCATGGTGACTGCTTTGAGTACTGGGGGAATTCATAGCTGAAATGGATGTTGTGTAGGCTGGGAGATTGCAGAATGAGTTGTATCTGAGCAGCTGAATCGTTGAGAAATGTTGGAGCTGCTTATGGTGGAATTTTGCAGGAAATGGTGAAAATGCTGAACTGGTGGTGCTCGGAGTGGTGTCACAGATGAACTAGAAGATGAAGTGATGGTCCATTACAGATTTGAATCCGAGAACTTGGATGATGTTGTGCAAATATTTGAGCTTGTTTACAAGGTCGAGAAAATGGGAGGTTGTGCTGAAATGCGAATGAGCAGGTGGATACTGCAATGGAGGTTCAAGTGGTGTTTCTGTCATCAAGGGGACTGACATGGCTATTGCAGATGAATTATGGTGGATGTTGTTGCAGTTAAATAGATGCAAAGGATGGTGTTGTGTGCTAATGGGTTATTAAAGTTGTTGTTCTTGGTTGCCAGGATTAGGTGATGCAATGGTGCAGGTTGTGATAGAATGTGCATGGATTAATTGCAAGGAAGAAGTTGAGTGCTGCAATTGCGGCTGAAAGTCGCAGAAATGCAGTGATACTGGGGTATTTGCGGCTGCATATAGAATCAGAAGAACATAGTTTGTTATGGGTTGTTACATGGCTTGAAATGGATGTAGTGAACAAATGGAATGGCTGCGGAAGTGTACTTGGTGTTGGCGAGCTGCAGAGTGAAATGCTTGTGGTGTTGCAGGCCAGATGCAGAGACGGTTGCTGCAAGGTGAATTGATGTGCTGTGGGGCAGTTTTGAAGCTGCAAAAACTGTGTGAAAACGGAGCACAAATGGCGAGATAATGGTACTAGCCCGGGTTGCCGGATATTGGAACCGAGAGTGGGGATTGTAGAGTTTCAGTGAATCATGAAGGGGGTATGAGTCGGATGTAAGGTTTGGCGGCCGGGTATATGAGTTTGGAGCTACGCTTTGGGGTATGTGAATGTATGAACTGCAGAGAAGTAGGGGTGAGTAGATGGAAGTATATACTTTCCTGGTGACAGTTTCCAATGACTCAGGTGACTGGAGACATTGTCCGGCTACCAGATTCCGGCAACAATGACCGGATTTCGGTGATGACGTCAGCAAGCCGGTGACCACTTTTGACACGAATTTCCGGTTAAGTTATTTTCCAACATGGGTTTGATAGGCTCGGTGGACTTCTACCTTGTGGACATCTTTGTATTGGACTTTGGGCTTTGAAGACTTAGTTTTGGAAAGAGGAAAAACTACAAAAAAGTCTTCTATTTCTTTGGGAGATAATTTTCTACTTGGAACTTTGGAGAGCGACGACTAGGGTTTGCTTTCATTTATTTTTCATCTTCTTCAATTCATTTATGATGATGATTATGATGAACTCAAAAGCTATGAGTAGCTAAATACTATTATTGGTTATGGGATAAAAGTTGATTTCTCAAGCATGATATTTAAATCAATGGATTAGTTTTGTCTCAAATTTTTTGTTTATGATTCATGGTTTATATTGTTTTATGATTTGAATGCTAGTTTGGTTGAGTCCGGAATCAATTAGATTAGTCTTCATATATATTGCGAGATTAGGTTTTATTATACGAAAAAGTGATAAATTCCTGATTACAAGTAGCATAAATGTGAGTAGTGCTTGTAGTGATATATCTTACTAGTCACATATGAATCATAGCCTTAGTTAAATCAAATTAGTGCTTTTACACGTTCGGTTGCTTTGATTAGTCTTATTCCATAAAACTTATTGCTCTTAGGGAGTTAAACTTAATTGTGCTTTTACACTTTAGGTTGCTTTCTAGATAGAATTCATATATGCATCTTTTAATGTGGTTGTGATGTAGTCAGGGAATTAGCGGGATATTCTTGCGATCAAGGTATCCTAGGTCTTTTAATAAATGAGAGATTATTCTAGTCATTGATGCAAATACATGTTTGTGAATGATACTATCCTGTGACCAATATCTCCTCCTTATTGATTATTCAAATTATTTTATTGCTTTCAATTACTTTTATTGTTTTGCTAACACAAATCCCCCCTTGGTTACTAAGAAACTGAAATTTTATAACAACAAAAGCCTCTCTGTGGGAACGAACTCTTTCTTACCACATACTGTATTTATATTTAGTAGATTGAGAAAGTGAAATTATTTTTGACGCATACGACTGCGATCAGATAAAAAGTGTAGTTGAGCATTAGACTTCACGGCGTTCATCAATTAAAGATGAAGAACTACTAAGGGGAGCTTGTGGAACTTCATCAACAAAAGGTATGTGGAGACTTGAACTCATCTATCACTCAAAAGTCTATCTACTCTATCTCCTATTTAAGACAAAAGTCGTACAACTATATAGACTTCGACTATACACATTTGATATTTCGAGCTGAGTTTAACTCGCTTACATATTTCTCGAAATATGTATTGGTAAGATTTCACTTTAACCAAGTTCATCTTATATTCTTGACGAAAGTCAAAAGATGATCATGTGAAAATCGCCTGGTAACATCTTACATGATTTGTGTGAGACAGTCATTTGATGTAGAGTCGGAATATTTCGTATTGTCGATCACTTGAAAATTGCTTTGAAGCTAATAGTTTGTGTGAGACAGCTATTGTCGTCTTCTAAGAATGTTTCAATGATTGAAGTGGGAGTTTATAACTATTACACGATTGGATATATCACAATATGCGTACTTGTATGCTAACTGTTGCAAGTTATTCCAAGTATGGGAACCATAGTATGCATACCCGTATGCATACTGGTTGGTTTAATGAAAGTCTGAGAACTTAGTATGCATACCCGTATGCGTATTGGCGAAAAGTTCATGTTCGGAAATTCAACTGAGTTTGGAAGGTATGCATAACCGTTCGCATACTGGCGAACCCAAACTTAGTCCGACCACTTAGGTATGCGTATCCGTTTGCATATTTGAGTAGGTTATGTTCTAAAATCGGTTTGTTCAGGAACTAATACATTTATATATTAAGGAATGCAATCTTTTGCAAACCGTGACTACAATGTTCATGAATTGATTCGAGTAAATCAAAATCGATTTTGCTTCAATTGTGTCTTGTATACTTCTATGAGAATATAAACAATTGAAAAACTATAGAACTAGTTTCAATTGAACAACTCTAGAACTAATTATGGTTAAGATGAATAAGGTTGATATGAAAGTGTTCATATGGCTAACTTCGGTTAACTATTATTGAGCCAACAATGTGTACACGTTTAGGTACGGTTACTCATACCTAATTGAAGTCACTTTTCATTTGCGTGTAACAAGCTAAGTTCGATCTAACGGTTGAAAGATATTAGCTTGAGTCTAATCAGGTTTTCATCTAACGGTGAATATTGAATGCTTTGTTACCAAGGTAACATTGATTGCAAACCCTGATTTGAAGACTATATAAGGTAGAACTCTAGCAACTGGGAAACCTAATCCCCACACCTCTTGTGTGATATTAGTTGTGACTAGAGTCGATTCTCCTTTAACCTTAAGTTTTTTCCAAAACCCTGTAGGTTAACGACTTGAAGACTTCATTGGGATTGTGAAGCCAGACCCAACTATTTTCTCTGTAGTTGCGTGTTCAGATCTTGTTGTTTTCTATCGTATTGAGTACTAACTTCTTTAAGATTTGCTCGAGATTTAATCTCCGATAGGCAAGATAAAAAGTAGTCACAAACATTTTCGTCTAATCGTTTGTGATTCCACAATATCTTGTTTCGCTACCATACGATGAATACTCAATTCACAAGAAAAAAAATAACAAAGAAAAAAGAAACGAAACCAATTTTCAATGCAATAAAAAGAATATCTATTAATCCTAGTGAAATAATCTATATGATGTGTTTGGTTGTAGAGTTCACAATTCCGAGATATATATATAATTCCGAGGAAAAATATTTGTTGCCCATTTTGTTATTTTTATATATTAGAAACCCAAAATTAGTAATAGTTTTTTTTTTGATTACATAAATAACCTCTAACTGAATTAGGATAATGAATTAGGATTTTTTCGTTTTTAAAAGTTACAGTTTTGGAAAGTCAAAATAAGATAAACTTTAAAAAAATTCCTAAATTAACTATGGGGTGGGATCCGTTGGCATGGTTATATTGACATAATCTTCACAATTTAGCGCCATTTTTTTTACTGAGCCCAACCGATAATGAATTTGAAGCTAATTTTTTGGTGACATGTTCTTCTTATAAGTCTCTACATCCAACCAAAAATGATAGCATTCTGAGATGTATAAAGCCACCATCTACGATTTTGAATATCAGCCGTTGAAAATTAACGGTTGAAATTAAAATTTTTGGATGGTGAAGTTTCGTATTTCGTAATAATTTCATTTTTGGTAGGAATGTAGAGTTTTATATGAGGAACATGTCACCAAAAAATTAGCTTCAAATTTATTGCTGGTTGGGCTCAATATAAAAAATGACGCTAAAATGTGAATATTTTGTCAATATAACCACGTCAACGGATCCCACCCGATTAACTATTACCGTTAATTATCCTTAAATATTTCTGGTATCTCACATCAAATATTTGACCATGTACTGTGGTATAACATTATCTTTTACATTATTATTTTGTTTTAGAACCCATTAGAGAAATCCCATTATCACATGATTTATCGTCGTGAAGAGTGTAATTTTCACATGTCATTATTATGATAGATGTAATTATCACAGTTTATTGATGTGAAAACTGTGGTCTTTCCTTTTCATTATTGTGAAAAATGTACTCATCATCAGTAAAAATTGCAGTTATCATTTATCATCGGTGAAAATCGCAGTTATCACAAGTTGAGATAATTGCACTTATCACCTATTTGTCAAGAGAAATCCAAGAAAGAAAGGAAAAAAAAAGAAAAAGAAGAAGAAAGAATCGATGATCAAGATCCAAAAGTAAATCCACAATTCATGTGAAGCAAAGCATGTAGCATATATATGTACTGAATTTTTATCCACAAGAAAAGACAAAGAAAACAAAATCCACACATCCGTATTTAAATTAGTTTCTAAACAGAACTATGCAAGTAGTTGACTTCAAATATTCAGCTTCTCCCTCCATCCAATAGCGTCCACACTGTGGTGCTCCAAGTATGTGAAGAGTGAATATTTGAGAAGAAGAAAAAAAGATTGTAACAAAAGTGGAACAGTTGAAAAACAATGGAGATTTAAGTGTAGAGGCTAATAATGGAGTCGTGTGGCTAAAAAGGAAAAAAACAGACTTAAAAAAAGGTAACGGAATTTTAGATCTAACAACATTTGAACCGGCCCGTAACTAATGGTAACACACCTTATTTCACATGAAAAATCGTCCATCACTAGTTAAGTCAACCCATTTTTTGTGATTTTTTTTAAAAATCTAATAAGGTTTGGATAAAGGTTAATTTAAAATTGTGAAAACACAAATTTAGTCTAAATTTACTATTAGTCTAAATTTACTAATAGTGTAAATTAGTAAATTTACTAATTTACGTCTTATCTTCTGGGCCACATATATATACATCTTAATGATGGGTTTTTGAAAGAGAGAGAAATCAAACTTGGGTTCCTCAGAAATTTATTCCACGAGATTATAAATATCGGGAATTATGCATATTCCTCTTGTGTTTGGTAGCTAAGTGAAAATTCCTAGAATTCGTAATATTTTCTTGTTTTAGATCCCATGCACTATTTAGACGGAGAAAATGTGGCTTTTAAGGTTAAAAAGAAAGACAAGAAACTATAAATATGGTTTTCATCCTAATGAAAATATGTACCGTTTAAATCCAATGTCCTTGTTTAAATCCTTTTTTATTTGCTTGGTGGAATTATAAATCCCGAAGAAAACGTGAATCCAAAAAACTTGAGCAACCAAACGTACCAAAAGAATTGAATTCCACCAAATCAAATCTCTTAGACCCGTGAATTCCAACAATTTTGCATCCAAACCCAACAATATAACCTCATGCTTAGGTGTTTGATCTCTTTGTTAGGAAGGGTCGAGTGCTACCGTGAAGGTTAATATCAGTGTGAAAGAAAAACTTATAGAGAGAAGATATTGGTGTTCTAGTGTTTAAGGTTTAGTTTGTTGCCCTAACCAAATTTTTAGTGTTTCCATGTTTCTTCTTTTTTGCTAGCAGCCGTAAAGATGCTGTAGAAGAGAAGACATGAGGCTTGTTTGAAGAATGGTTTAGAGAGTTGGTTTCTATGGTTTAAATCTTCTGTTTAATTTTTCTTATGTGAGTTGCGAAAAGAACATGAAGTGATAGTTATTTATCATGAAATTTTTTCTGGTGGTATTGGCTATGGTCCGTGGATGTAACTTGTAAAGGTGATCACCCTGTTTGGTTTCCATCTTTGCTAATCGCCCATTTTCATATCTTTTGAATCACCTGAATTACCTGAATCCCTAGAATCGTCTGCATCTCCTGAATCACCTGAATCCCTTGATCTCTATAATCTCTTAAATCTTTTGCAATCTTTTAAATCTGTTGAACCCCATGAAATCCTCAATCACCAACATCAATGTAATTGCAATTGCCTTAGCATCCCTACTCTAACTCAAAATGGAGAATGAAACCTTCAAGTCAAACATCCCTTAAGTTCTCAGTATAAGGGAATCCCTTCTCACCAGGAATTAAGGAACCAAATATGTTCACTTGTCAAGGAAACAACTCTGAAGGACCTTCAATACTTAATGAATAGCACTACCCTATGAAAGTTATATATGGGTTTGTAGTCCATCTTCTCCCCCAAATACATCAATGGGACTCTATCAACCAACTGCTAATTGAATGGTTGTTTTTCCTCAACCCTTATCCAACCAAGTATTTTATACAAGATTCTAAACAAGAAACCAATTTCAAAACAACTTTCTTCATCTCCTAATCAGGATAACCTCATTTATCTACAACAATTTCCTATTGGTGGGTAAGTAATACATAGATTGACCAGGTAATTACCTCAAATGATCTATATATTATTTGTCTTATCCCTCATTCCTTAAACTGTGATCCCATGCTCTGTGATTTTATCTCATGTTCTATTTATGTGTATCTCATGCCCTGTGTTTTTATCAATTATCTTATTACTACATACAATCATTTTATACTAAAAGACTTCAACAAAATGCTCAATCACTTTGTGTATCTCATGTTCTGTGCTAATTTTTACCTATTTGTTATTACTTTACTCATAGAACTTAGCATTCAGAATTTCATGATTATGCACAAAAGTTTTAACACACACAAACATGTCATTTTAGATATCAGGTTCAAAATAAGTTTCCATCATAGTATCCCTTACTTGTATAATAACATTAACACCCAAAAAATAAATCTAAGAAAAGCTTTCATTGTCATCAGCACCTCAAAATACTTCAAGTCTAGCAGAAAATGTAAGTGCATTACTAATAAGCCTCACATCCCTCAGCATATAGATCATATTCTTACATGTTTAAATAGAATTAGATTGGCTGGATTCACCATTTTGTACCCTTTGGTGAGCTCTATCTGCATTTCTGCCAGTTGGTCGTACAGGAGGATAGTTCCGGCCTCTCCTTCCCCTTGCAGGTGCTCTTACAGATGCAGCTTCAACTGGAGCTCTAGCAGGTACCATTGCTAGTGCGGGTGGTACTACCTCTGGCTCTGGTCTCATCTGTGGAGGATTAGATTCACCAAATTCGGCATTTGCAATGGCAACAGATTCAGTAGCAATTCGTCCTACAACAGGGCACAACATATCCAACTGGGGAAGTATAACATCTTGGGGAGGTATAGGAATTGCTGCATTTCTATGAATTGCTGCTCTGACAGGTGCAGGCATCGAATCAGCAAAAAAAACCTTGACGAACTCCACCACAAACCACATATTGATCCCCAACAAGCACCACACCCTCATTCACCACGAATTGACCAAGCCTTGGATGTGTAGCATACAAAACCCAACCACCATTCACACTCCATCCTGGAGATGCAATAGGAATTGGGGCGGGCTCCTCATCACCCTATCCACTAGAAGAAGGAACCGTTTCATCCTCAACCTGAGACCCACTCCCACTACCCACCTCATGCACGCTGTTGCGAAATAAATCCTCCCCCCATTGCTTTCTCTATTTCCTATACCCACTTCATTAACCCTTTGTTGGCTATTATCTGGCATAATGGCCCTCTCAGCATGTACCTGGAAAAATTTCGTCTAAGTATGCAATATAATGGTAATAATCTTGATCCTATGACTTGCATGCACTTATACAATCAAAATACTTACCTGATTTGGATAAGGAATATTAAACCTTGGTCGTATCACAATTTATCCTTGCCCTTGAGGGACTTGATCAAATATCTGCTCCATCTTTACCCTTCGATTGTGACGCAAATTTTCCCAGTGCCAATTGAAATTTCGAGTATAATTAACATCCTCTCTTCCATTTGGGAAGGAAATCCCATATGGAAAACTAGTTATAGGTATTATTGGGATTGTACCAATCCAAGGTACACTCCTCCAGTATCTCAGGTGTTTCCTCGATGATATCCCCATCACTATAGAATACTCGAGGCATTTTGTTATCTTCTTCTCTCTGAGGAATAAAATTGCTTTGCTTTGGAATTTTTCTCTGAGGAAAATGAATGAGGAACTGTTGAGTCTCCTCACCGCTTTGAATATTATATTGCTCGGCAGAGAAACAGTCTCCAAATCCATACCGTTGACGACAAATAACCCACACTGATATCCTTTCCCAAAACACTTTGATCATACGCAACCTTTCACAGTCACGTAGATTGGATATACATTGCATCATTATGTCTACGCATATGCATCATCTCAATTGGTTCATGCAAAGCGGTTATTAACACTTGGCAACAACAATGGCTTTGCGAAAGCCATTTCTGGTCATTTATTCTTTGACTATTTCAAAGCACTAGGTACGAGATCACCTCTGAAGCCCATGATGGCCTCATTAAACGGGTATACGTATCTCGGGTATCCAACTAACCGAACCCGAGAAGCTCACATCCGGAGGCATAATCTCAAGTCTAAGGTACGCAGTCTTAGTCAACAGAAAAATCAGCAGCACCACAACAAATTTTCCCCAAATCCAAGTATAAGCCTCACGTTGTCCTTTAGCTTCCCTACTAACCCTTATCGCAGGGATCCCCTCCAAGTTCCATTAGCCATCAAACCACATCACAAGCACAAGTCATCATCAACACATGGGTCCAAAGCTCAGCAAGTCGTCAAACGACAACATTATAGTTATATAACGAAACAGTTAAAGTACTTGTTTCTGTGTTTCACCACGCATCTAGTACTTTGGCGCTCTATAATGCTGAGATGTAAGACAGAGGAAATCTACAACAAACATCAACACCTACCCGTGACTCAAATTCAAATTAAAGCCTGCTCTAATTCCCTCTATCTGGAAAACTCTCTCATTACCTTCTTGTTCACTGTTGAACATCACTCCCATCTTCTCTGTTCTATTACCTATCTCCACTTCACTCCCATGGCCTCCTCCTCTAACTCCAACACCCCCAATATTGATAATTTGGTCAGCAAAATGAACGCGTCTCTCAATATCCCTGAAGACTTGTTCCAAAAAGTTTTTCTCAACCCCAACAATGTTAAATCTAAGAAACCTCTTGACTGGAAGTGGTGTTTTATTGGGAAACTTTGTAGCAATATTTTCTTCCAAACCACTAGAGTGAGTAATTTCATTAATGCTAACTGGGAGCTACAAAGTAGAGTTGAAGTTGATATCTGGAACAGAAAAACAAATTGTTATATTCTCAGGATTACTCATGAAGATAATTATGCTATTTTAAGAAAATGAGGAACTAGAGGAGTCTTTGATAAGCTAATGATTTTAGTAGGAGTTCCTGCTGGTGGCCCTGAGCTGATTGATGAAGAACTCTTCTCAAAGGTTATGATTTGGTTGCTCATCAAAATAATCCCTTCACATATCATCCCTGATATTCAAGGCATAGTCAGGCCAGTTAGTGTCTACCAAGATTCTAAAAAATCCTAGGAAGGGACATATATGAAAAGAATTTGGAAGTAAATCTCACCATTGATGTCACCATACCTCTCAAATTTGGCATAGAAGCTTTTGAAACACCCACCCTCTCCCATTGGTGGCATAAGATTCTGCAAAGTGTGTAGAATCCTTGATCACCCAAATACCATGTGTGTTATCCCACCAAATCACACACAACCCCAATCCCATCACCTTCCAACCTCTCAACCATCCCCTCAACCTAGAACTCAACAACAACAAAAAAATTCAAGCTGGGAAAGATGTGATTTACCGAAAATACTCTGATGCTGCAGCTTAATTTGAAGCTAAAATGAAACATGCTAAAAGATTGGAGCTGGAAAAAGCCATAGAAAATATTGCTTCCACCTCCAACAGTCCTGTCACTTTTGGAGCTCAATCTGCTGCTTCTGAAGATTCAAACACTCCCCACCCTGATGTTCTTGCCTGTCAAATTAGAAATAACAGGTTTGATTTAATCAAGAATCACTTAAGGACCAACAAGAAAAAACTTCCAAAAATGAAAGCTGCAGCCAGAGCTCAAAACACCAAACACACAGACAATGACCATTCCTCTATGACTGCTCCTGATTCTATTTTCCCAGCCTCCTCTCCTATTAAAGCCTTTCCTTTCAACTATCTCCCCACTCTAGCTCAAATTAAGACAAGAATGGAGACATAAATAGCTCTCAAAAAGAAAGAAGCCTGGAAAGAAAAGAAAAGGGCTCATAACTTTGCTGACCCCAACTCTAACACCTTGTTTCTCACCATGATGGATACCAAGAGGAAGACTCCTACTCCAAATGATGATGAAAGGGTCTCCAACTTCACTGACACTACTATTTGGAGAGGCTCAAGGACTTGGATGGATACATGAATGATCAACAGGGAAATTCTTCTCTCTTGTTGGCTAATGGTAACTTGGAAAGCTCATCTACTGGAAACATGGTCCAATTCCTTTCTTTCGATTGCATTCTTTGGTTTTTATATTTCAATCTCAGTCTCTTTCACCATCTGTTTACCTCTAAATCCTATGATAGTATAAGTAGAAGACTTACCTCCAAGTATCCCAATGTGTCATATTTTTGGCAATTCTTTACTGCTTTGGCATGGAATTTCCAAGGTTTAGGAACCAGAGATGCTTAGAGATACCTCAATGATATGCTTGACAAGCTAAACCCTGACATTATCTTTCTCTCTGAAACTAAACAAAAGCAAGAAAAGCTTAAGAAAATCATGCATGATGTCAATGTCAACAACTTCTGGTTTGTCAATCCAGGGGGGAAAGTGGTAATGCTGGTGGCTTAGCATTGATTTGGAAAAGCAACATAACAATTGAAATACTTGATTTCTCTTTAAACCATATTAATGCTAAAATCAGTCCTGCTACTGGCTCCCCTTGGCTACTATGGTAGCCGCTATAATACTTCCAGTAAACTGATTCTTGGAAAATGCTGGATAAAACTGCTGCCACTAACCAACTACCTTGGTTGATTCTGGGTGACTTCAATTTCATTCTGCATGACACTGAATTTTTCAGTGTTCAACCCATTGATACTGTTGAAGCTGATATTTTCAACAACAAAATCCTTGATCTAGACTTAGTTGATCTTGGATTTACTGGTTTCCCTTTCACTTGGTCCAACAACAGAAGTGGCCACGCTCTAACTGAGCAAACATTAGATTGAGGGTTGGCAACTGAAGATTGGTTGCTCCTCTATCCTAACACCACTATCTCTAATATGTTGTTCATTGGGTCAGACCACCACCCCATTCTTCTTAATTCCAACCCCAATTGGAAATATGGTAAAATTCCTTTCAAATTCTTTGGTCCTTGGCTGGAGCATGAAGATTGCAAGAAAATAATAGCAGAATGCTGGGAAAAAGCTTTATTTGGTTCCAGTGCTCTCATCATTGCTAGAAAACTGAAACATATCAAGCTTCAAATCAGAGTTTTGAACAAGGAAGTTTATGGCAACATAAAAACTAATATAGAAGAATGCAAGAAACATCTCTTATGGATACAAATCAACTACTTCAGACCAGATAGAAGTCAAGCTCTAACTGAGGCTAGAAGGAATCTCAAGGTGTGGCAAGACATTGAAGAGAAATTTTGGAAGAAAAAAAGCATAGATCAACTAATAAAATTGGGAGATAAGAACACTAATTATTTCCACAGAGCCACAAAAAGCAGAATCAGTAGAAACAAGATTGATACAGTCCAAGATAGTAAAGGTGTTTGGATAACAGATTACCAGGAACTGAAGAACTGTTTCACCAACCATTTCTCTAGCATGGCTACTGCTGAAACCACCATCTTAAACCCAAAAATTATTAATCTCATACCCACCACTATAACCACTACTGACAATGATATCCTCAATAGAATCCCAGATTTCAATAAAATAAAGTCCATTTTATTCAGCATGGCCAGTACAAAACTCCAGGCCCTGATGGCTTCCCTCCAAATTTCTTTCAAGCCAACTGGGAGCTGCTGGGTCATGACATTGTCAAAATGGTTCAACATTTTTTCACTTCTGGGCACTTGCTGAAAGAAACGAACTCCACCTTCATCTCCCTTATCCCCAAAATCAACAATCCCTCTTCCCCAAGTCACTTCAGACCTATTAGCTGTGCAACACTACTTATAAAATTATCTCCAAGCTCTTAGCCCAGAGAATGAAACCTTACCTTAACAAGATCATATCACCATACCAGTCAGCTTTCATACCAGGAAGACAAATCTCTGACAACATAGCTATTTCTCATGAGATCATTCATACTATGAAGACCAAAAGAGGAAAACAGGGAGAAAATGGAACTATGGGCATCAAAATCGACATGACTGAAGCCTTTGATAGAGTGGATTGGACCTTTTTGAAACTACGAGGGTGCCCAAATATACCTCAATAATCTAAAACTTTTCCACCTATAAATCCTTTCTCCGAAAATGATTGTCTATAGACCGTGTCGAGACAATACAACTAATCGGTTCACACTTCGTGTGATCCTCTATGGATAAGAGATCGAGACATACAACAACGAAGTACGTTTACTTGATAAAAGGTTCGGATTTAACCAAACACAATAGGATTACTATCAAGTAAATAAGAATTAACGTTTGTATATTTTACTTCTAATTGTAATAAAAACGATTATAATTGCGGAAATAGAAAAGTAAAAGACACGGCAAGATTTTGTTAAGGAGGAAACCGCAAATGCAGAAAAACCCCGGGACCTTGTCCAAAATTGAATACTCTCAGCCGCTATACAAAATCAAATTAACTTCGTATAGTTGAGACCAAGCAACTAAACCTATAGTTCACCTAGTTCCGTCTGTATTCCCACGCCTCCAACTTGTAATAAGTTACGTACTTGGAACAATTCCTTTGGTTCGTATTCCAAACAGTAAAGGAACAACAAATCTGTTTGGTAACAACACTTTTCAACCAAGTGATGTGAGTTCGACAAAAGTCTCTTCCGTTTATCCCAATAAACTCCTTTGTCAGGTTCTTAGATCTATCTAATAACAACCACCAAAGTTATTGTCAAGATTTTGCAATCAATACTTTGAATCACAAAAAATTGTATTGATGCCGATCTACTCAATTAATCAATCCAATCTACCACAAGGGTAAACCGATTATAGTTGGATCCTCTTTAACCGAAACAAGTATTGTGCACACCAAAGATTATGAACCCAAATCAGAAATCTTATTCGTCTTCAAATCTTCTTAGATCTTCAATAAACACCTGCACACATTCAACTTGAATCTCTTGTGATCAATCACACACAGAACGGAGTCTGTTAACAATAGATTATCACAAGATGTCTTTAGATCTACAAACAGTCTAAAGATCCTCGTCGAAACTTCGATCTAGTTTGAGTGAATCTTATATCAGAAGAGAAGATTCTCAAGCATAAACAAACTAGGTGCAATCAAAGTCCAACAACCGTTAGTCAATCAAATCAATCGAAAACTAATAATAAACCGCAGTTATCTAGTTTCCCACAAACGGTACTAATAGATCTTCTCAATCCCAAAGAAGTTTTTAAACCGAGCGGCTGTAAGAGATTTCGCCTAATTAGGTTACTTTCCTCTCCGAATAGGCGGCTCCACCAGCAACAACACAACTAGGTAGTTTTGCTGGCTTTGAGGATTAGTTTGCTCTAAATACAAACTTTGATATTTATAGACCAAGGAAGTTTGGACACCAAGGAATTTCCAAAACCGAAAATATTCTCAACATATGCAATATATTTCCAAATTCGGTTTCCATAATTCCTGGAAATGCTTTGTCCAAACAATGACCGAAAATCTCTTAGAAAATCTCCAACTAGTAAATGCACATTACTAATTTTCATTTTCCAAAAATAAAATTAAAAACTTTAATTAAAAGATTCTCAATTTATTTTTCGATCTGGGATTTTCCTTTAGCTATTAAGGAATATCTTTGAACAATTAAAGATAAGCGTTACTGCACATGTTCAAAGTATGTCGACATCTTTACTTTGTAAGTCCTCTTTCATACTTACAATCTTGAAACCGATTTCCCACACTTCCAAACAAGTTTAGAATTGGTTCATCTGACTTTCAAGAACTATGTGATTGATTAAGAACACTCAATCACCAAACATGGGTTTCACGGTTCTACCAAAACAAGTTTCGGTTCTACCTCCATGTGGGTATTGGAATTAGTCACACTAGCTTTCCAAAATTCGGTTGACTAGGTACTAGGATCGGTTCCCACATATATATGGTATCTAACTTGTATTTGTTGTACATGTCCATAGGATCGGTTCCCTAAAAACGTGTTGCACATGTTCATAGGATCGGTTCCCAATATCTAGAAACTTGTTGCACCTCTTACAAGGATCGATTCCCCTTTGTGATCGGTTGCACCTCTTACTAGAATGGGTTCCCCTTTGCCTAGAGTTGGTCATACCAATTACAACAAATTGATCATACCATCTCAGGTGATTACTTAAGATCGGTTCACTAATAAAATTCATACCAATACAAAAGTCAAGCCTTGTGAATTGTTTTACCAAGAACATAAACAAGTCATGAGCGGTTATACTAATCACACATATTGGTAGTTCAAAAGATATGCAATGAATAACAATACCAATAAGCCTAGCGATTTCCCTTTCGATTCACGAAACAAGTTCATGAATTTACTTCCTTTAAACGAATGTAACACATTGTTTCCTAGAATGAAATCTTCACCTCATACCCATACATAATCACAATAGCATTCAAACGATTATGTCGATGTCTTATATACAAAGTTCAAAAGATAAGTGTTATACTTCGTATTGTATTCCTTAATACTACGTCTAACTAGAGTGTAATCATTCATGCTTCACAGTTATGTTTTCAATATGCACGACTTGAAAGATAAGTTAGGGAATGAAACAGTTCAAGTCAAATATTACTAACCTCAAGTGGAAGGATGATGTTGTCGTTATAGCTCCTTACTTCTTCACTTCTTCAAGTCTTCACGTAATACTTGTAATTTCTCATATCCTAATACTTTCAAGCTAACCTATACGAAGTTGACTCTAGTACATAATCAAGTGACTCTTTAAATGAGTTTTGGTTCACTAAAATATGAAAACCAAACTTGACATACCAACGCTTGGTGGGTTCAACCGATCTATGCTCTAACACTTCCTAAGCACCATCATGAAGAAGATTGGCTTCAATGATCAGTGGTGCAACAAAATAATGCAGTGCATATCCACCACTACATCAGTTGTTCTTATTAATGGATACCCAGATACTTTCTTCAAACCTTCCAGGGGACTAAGACAAGGAGACCCCCTATCTCCTTATTTATTTCTCTTCTGCATGGAAGATGAAAAAGCGGGGGTCTAACAACACCACCCAATATTTCGCTTAGAAATCTGTATGGACAAACTCGAATATAATTTTAAGAGAATCAATAAGACTCAATCAATTCAAAGTATATCAACGAGTTTATATCTCTCTCTTGATTTGATTTCCTCAAACAAAAACTGCGAGTACTAATCAAATACAAGGAAGAACTTGGATGGTACCAAAGACCACTATCCAAGTGTCAATCAATATCAATCAACAACCGTTAGGTCGGATTCTCTAATTGATTGATCTAACGCACAACCTTTATTATTTCAATTATAAAGATAAAACAATATAATGCGGAAATTGAAATAACACAGACACCAGAAATTTTGTTAACGAGGAAACCGCAAATGCAGAAAAACCCCGGGACCTAGTCCAGATTGAATACACACTGTATTAAGCCGCTACAGACACTAGCCTACTCCAAGTTAACTTCGGACTGGACTGTAGTTGAACCCCAATCATTCTCCCACTGATCCAAGGTACAGTTGTACTCCCTACGCCTCTGATCCCAGCAGGATACTGCGCACTTGATTCCCTTAGCTGATCTCACCCACAACTAAGAGTTGCTACGACCCAAAATCGAAGGCTTTGATAATAAACAAATCTATCTCACACATACAAGTCTATCAAAGGTTCAATCTGTCTCCCATAGAAAAACCCTAAAGTTTTTGTTCCGTATTTTGATAATAATCAAGGTGAACAAGAACCAATTGATAATCCGGTCTTATATTCCCGAAAAATAGCCTAGATTAATCAATCACCTCACAATAATCTTAATTTTATGGTAGCGAAACAAGATGTTGTGGAATCATAAACAATGAGACGAAGATGTTTGTGATTACTTTTTATATCTTGCCTATCGGAGATATCAAATCTCAAGCCAATCAATATGATTGTACTCGTACGATGGAAGATGCAAGATCAGATCACACAACTACGATAAAAGTATTATCGGTCTGGCTTCACAATCCTAATGAAGTCTTTAAGTCGTTAACCTGGTTTTAGAAGAAGAAAACTAAAGGTTAAAGGAAAATCGACTCTAGTACGCAAACTAGTATCACACGTAAGGTGTGGGGATTAGTTTTGCACAATACTAGATGTCTCCTTTATATAGTCTTTCAAATCAGGGTTTTGTGTTGGTAACAAAGCAATCAATATTCACCGTTAGATGAAAACCTGATTTAGATTCAAGATAATATTTCTCAACCGTTAGATCGAAAACTTAGCTTGTTATACACAAATGAACTGCAAGCTTCTAGGTTTGTTAACCGTACCCAAATGTGTACATTGTCGGTTCAACAACAGTTAACCAAAAGGTTAGCCATATGATAATTTCATATCAACCATGTTCTTCTTCACCATAACTAGTTCAAATGACTCAAATGAACTAGTTAGAGAGTTGTTCAATTGCAAGGAAATCTTATGTAACTACACAAGACACAATTGAAGCAAAGATGATTTGATTCACTTGAATCGCTTCATGAACTTTTATAGCCACGGTTTGCAAACTGCATTCCTTAGTATTTTTAAAGTTTAAGTTCAGAAATCATCTTCAGATGTATAACCTTCTTAAAATCTCACACTAGGTTCGCGGACTTAAGCAACCGGACAGAGTTTACAAACTCCAGCAGAAATTCTCGGGATGAGAACTTCGCCGGTTCGCGGACTGGGTTCGCGTACTTAGCTCACGCAAGTAGTTTGTCAACTCCAGCAGAAATTCTCGGGTTTGAGAACTTCGGCAGTTCGCGGACTTGGCACTTGCCATTCTTCCGGTTCTCTTGATCAACAAAGTTCGAAAACTTTGGTTCAAGGAATATGACTTATACATAAATGTGTTTCCACAACAATGCTTATGTCCATTATTGGTTATGTAATCTAAACTCTCATTTTAATCATTGAAACATTCTTAGAGGACGTTATACAGTTGTTACACCATTTCTCGTCAAAGTAATTTTCAAGATGATTGAAACATATCATGACTTTCGTCACTAGGTAAAGATAAACTTGGTCGAAGCGAAAAGCTTACCAACACATATTTCGAGATATAGATAGGCGAGGTATACTAGGCTCGAAATACTAAATGTGTATAATCTAAGTCTATATATATAGCATACGACATTTTATCTCAAGAAGTAGGAGATAGAGTAGATAGAATTTTGAGTGACAGATAAGTTCAAGTCTTCACATACCTTTTTGTCGAAAAGTTTCACCGGTTCCTTGAGTAGTTCTTCTACTTGTATGATGAATCGCCATGAAGTCCTTGAGCTCAACTACACTTTTTATCCTAGTCCGAGACTTAGCTATAATTGACTAGGAATCAAGACTTATAGTTTTGATCACTAACATTGGCATACATGCTTGAGATAGCAACGCATGCGAGTTCGACCGAGCAATGCTCTAACAATCTCCCCCTTTGTCAATTTTACTGACAAAACTGTCAATACATATGGAATACAAAAAAGATAAAGAAACTTAAGTAGATCCTTTTCCACATGTCTAATCTTCAACATTCCTCGAAATTTTCGTCACTTTTAAGTACTTCAATGATCCCAAAGGTTGTAAGTTTAGCATCACCGCTGTTGAAGATCCGTAGCTATAACAATGAGAAAGCACCGGTCTCGATCATTGTTATACAATGTCATAGTATTTTTACACAACGTCAAAGTTCAATTGTATCACAACTTCAACAATAATACTATGGTGAAATGTATCACTCCCCCTTAGTCAATACTCCATTTCACATGGAAACCACTCCTTCTTACATAATGACCCGAAGACCATATGTATTTGTAGTGTGAACTACATATTAATTCTCCCCCTTTTTGTTAATAAAATTGGCAAAGGTACAAGAACGAGATCATAATGAAATTTCCGTAAGAGACATTTCATGACTAAAAATAAAAAACACACATCATCTTATTTACATGCAATCATATAGCCGAAGCTAATAGCATTCATCAAAGAGTTTAAAGATACAAGATAACCCCTCTAAAATTCCACAGCCGCACACCCCTCAAGATATGACCATTAAGCACAAGTTCAAAAGAACTCTCCCCCATTTGATGTCATTCCCGAAAGAACAACAAGAGCGACCTTAATTTCAAAAGAAAAGAAGCATTTTATTGGACACCAAAAACCAGAAGAATGATTTTTTATATCCAAAAACTCAATCAAATTAAGCACAAGTAAAACCCGTGACTAATTTAATCGGTATACGCAATCAAATCAAACACAAAAAGTGATCAATTCAATTGTTTGTGCTCAACATAAGAAAACCCATGGAGACACAAAAATACTCAACTAGATTAATTACAAGAGAACCCATAATTAATCTAATTGGAATACACAACCAAACTAATTACGAAAGTAATCAATTTAATTGTGAATTGTTTTGCTCGACATAAGAAAACTTATGGAGCAATAATTAAATACAAACAAGATGATTAATTTAATTCAAAATGCTCAACATAAAGTACCTTACGAAACAACCAACAAAGCCAATAAAAAATAATCAACTTGGTTGTATCGTGCTCAACATAAGACACATTACGGAGCCTCACAGTAATACATACGAATATGGATCAGGAATGATCAATACTGCGGAATACACAAGGATTCATTCTATCTTCAATCATTATTTGCATAACAACAATAATAGACATAATCCTTGAAAACAAAAGATTTTAACCTATCTTCCATCAAAATCATTGACAATATAGGATTAACTTTTGTATTTGTCAAAAGTCCATTCATCCTTTTACCAGTACGCGAATACCGAACACAAACGACTTTACTTTTGAAAAAGTATGGGATCTTCAAGTTCACGGACGCAAACATACATATCCCATAACAAGTTGCAATATAACAAATCATAAAGATTAATACTGCAAAAACATCATCCTCCAAATATTTTTAGAATTTAAAACCAATAAACCTAAAAAATAATACAAGAAGATGAAAAATAATAGCTATATGTAGTCACAATCATTGCTATTCAAAGCACTAGTTATTCTTCCAACTAAACCAAAAATAAGACATACTAGGCAACAATGTCTTTGAGAAATTCTTTATCATTCCCGAACTCCTTGTCGTCAACAACCATTGGAATATAAGGTTCATGGAGGAAGGAGTCAATACCAACAAACCGTCTTGGTTGATGATGTCGAACCAGGGCTTTCTGAATTTCCAAAGATTTTAAAACACAAGCCTTTATTTCACTAATCTCCTTTCTTACTTCCTTAAACTCATCAAGAACATCGGAAAACTTCTGAGAGTTAGAAGGGAAAGCCCTTGGCTTTCTTGTATTTCTCCTTTTTCTTTTCAGGGAAGGAGTTACTGGAGATTTCTCTTTTTCCTTGATTGATGGCTTAACAATCATGTTGACATCTTTTCCATCGAAAGACATGATGCTTGGAGAACAATTATAAACAACTGGTTTTTGTGAGTGGAATTCACAATCTCAACAAGCAGTCTTAAGATATAAAGGATATCAGAGAGGAAAAAGGAATGTAGGGTTCACAACCTTTTACACAGGTTCGTGGACGCCCAATTCTAAACACTATAAAGAGTAGAATTGTCGATAATAAACCTTTACTTTATTTGATAGACAAGAAACACAAACCTAAGAAAAAACCTTTTTCTGAAGCCTGAGCAGTACACAATCTCATCTCTTTTGATCAGGCACATGAGACAAGATTTACCAAACAACACAATTAATTTGTGTTGTAGTGAACAACAATTTGTCCACCATTTTCCTCTTGAGAGGAATCCTCTGACTTCTGTCTATGAAAACGATTTGACCATACCTTCTTCTCTAATGGTCTAATTTTGTCTTTGGAAACCAACTTCTTAGTCGAAGATAAAATCCTACATACCTCAGCAGTCTTCTGGGCAAGTTTAAGCTTCCTTGCCAATCGATTTTCTCTTCGTCGAAGTTTGTTGGTGTGCCTCACTTGATGCTTGTACTTGTAACATCTTGATAGTTCATGACCCTTCTGAGAACAAAATGAGCACGTCAAACTTGGATAGTATTCAGGCATCTGTGGTGTGAACGCAGCTAGACACATAGTGGATTCTGAAACATTAAAACCAACGTTTCCAAATGATGGGTCAATTGATTCTTCCAGCTTGATTGGATTCTCCTCTTCACCGAAACCATCAAGGTTGATATATGTATTGCTACAATTATCAAAATCAATGTTTTCACATAGAAGACCGACACTTGATTTCATGTCTTCATCAGAATCATAGATCTCAGACATCTCATCAAGTGTTACAGCAAGACCTTCGTTCCCAGTGTATTTTCTACGATTTGGGCACTCGTTTGCAAAATGACCAAAACCTTTACACTTAAAGCACTGTGGCATATCCTCGTCATCAGCCTCGTCAACATCCCTGTTTTTAGGAGGGACGCGATTGTGAGGTTTATCTGACGACCTAGGTTTGTCTCTTGAAAACCGTTTACTTCTATTCAATAGAAGATCCCTAAACTGTCTTGTGATCAAGGAGACTGATTTTTCAAGATCTTCATCCGAAAAATCATCCTCAGACTGATCATCCTCAGAGACATAAACACTTTTACTTTTATCAAGTAATTTAGTGTTCCTCTGTGCTTTAAAGGAAACATCCTTTCAGATTTTGGATGTATGCTCATGATCAAAGATATTTAACTTTCCAACCAATGTTTTTCTGGAAAGATTATCAAGGTTATTTCCCTCAACGATTCCATGCTTCTTAGACTCGTATCTAGATGGCAGCGATCTGAGAATTTTCATCACAATGTCCTTTTCAGGAATAGTCTTACCCAATGCAAACGATGCATTAACAATCTCAGACACTTTGTGATTAAACTCATCAAACGTATCTTCATCTGCCATACGAAGGTTCTCCCAATCGGAATTAAGGTTTTGAATCCTAGCTTCCTTTTCACTGGAGTTACCTTCGAATACGGTTTCTAAGATATCCCAAGCATCTTTAGACCGAGTGCAATTAGACACATGGTGATGAAGATTTGGGGTAATGGAATGTATGATAGCATTCAAACCATCGGAATTTTGCTTTGCAGCATTTATCTCAGCAGGGTGTATTCACCAATAGGTTTGGGAACATTTACATCTCCAACTGCCACAACGGGAGCATCATAGCCATTAACAACATATACCCATGATTGAAAATCACGTGCTTGAAGAAAGGCTCGCATAGCAATTTTCCACCATAAGTAATTAGAGCCATCGAAGACTGGTGGTACGTTAATAGAGATAGCACCTCTGTCCATAGAGTCAGATCGCTACAAACACATACTTGTAAGGTCTTAAACGTGTTTGCCTGCTCTGATACCAATTGAAAAAGCGGGGGGTCTAACAACACCACCCAATATTTCGCTTAGCAATCTGTATGGACAAACTCGAATATACTTTTAAGAGAATCAACAAGACTCAATCAATTCAAAGTATATCAACGAGTTTATATCTCTCTCTTGATTTGATTTCCTCAAACAAAAACTGCGAGTACTAATCAAATACAAGGAATAACTTGGATGGTACCAAAGACCACTATCCAAGTGTCAATCAATATCAATCAACAACCGTTAGGTCGGATTCTCTAATTGATTGATCTAACGCACAACCTGTATTATTTCAATTATAAAGATAAAATAATATAATGCGAAAATTGAAATAACACATACACTAGAAATTTTGTTAACGAGGAAACCGCAAATGCAGAAAAACCCCGGGACCTAGTCCAGATTGAACACACACTGTATTAAGCCGCTACAGACACTAGCCTACTCCAAGCTAACTTCGGACTGGACTGTAGTTGAACCCCAATTAGTCTCCCACTGATCCAAGGTACAGTTGTACTCCCTACGCCTCTGATCCCAGCAGGATACTGCGCACTTGATTCCCTTAGCTGATCTCACCCACAACTAAGAGTTGCTACGACCCAAAATCACAGGCTTTGACAATAAACAAATATGTCTCACACATACAAGTATATCAAAGGATCAATATGTCTCCCACAGAAAAACCCTAAAGTTTTTGTTCCGTCTTTTGATAATAATCAAGGTGAACAGGAACCAATTGATAATCTGGTCTTATATTCCCGAAGAACAACCTAGATTAATCAATCACCTCACAACAATTTTAATCGTATGGTAGCGAAACAAGATGTTGTGGAATCACAAACAATGAGACGAAGATGTTTGTGATTAATTTTTATATCTTGCCTATCGGAGATATCAAATCTCAAGCCAATCAATCTGATTGTACTCGTACGATAGAAGATACAAGATCAGATCAAACAACTACGATAAAAGTAGTATCGGTATGGCTTCACAATCCCAATGAAGTCTTTAAGTCGTTAACCTGGTTTTAGAAGAAGAAAACCAAAGGTTAAAGGAGAATCTACTCTAGTACGCAAACTAGTATCACACATAAGGTGTGGGGATTAGTTTTGCACAATACTAGATGTCTACTTTATATAGTCTTTCAAATCAGGTTTTGCCTTGGTAACAAAGCAATCAATATTCACCATTAGATGAAAACCTGATTTAGATTCAAGCTAATATTTCTCAACCGTTAGATCGAAAACTTAGCTTGTTATACACAAATGAACTGCACGCTTCTAGGTTTGTTAACCGTACCCAAACGTGTACATTGTCAGTTCAACAACATTTAACCAAAAGGTTAGCCATATGAGCATTTCATCTCAACCATGTTCTTCTTCACCATAACTAGTTCAAATGACTCAAATGAACTAGTTAGAGAGTTGTTCAATTGCAAGGAAATCTTATGTAACTACACAAGACACAATTGAAGCAAAGATGATTTGATTCACTTGAATCGGTTCATGAACTTTATATCCACGGTTTGCAAACTGCATTCCTTAGTCTTTTTAAAGTTTAAGTTCAGAAATCATCTTCAAATATATAACCTTCTTAAGTTCGCACACTAGGTTCGCGGACTTAAGCAATCGGACAGAGTTTACAAACTCCAGCAGAAATTCTCGGGATGAGAACTTCACCGGTTCGCGGACTGGGTTCGCGGACTTAGCTCACGCAAGTAGTTTATCAACTCCAGCAGAAATTCTCGGGTTTGAGAACTTCGGCAGTTCGCGGACTGAGTTCGCGGACTTGGCACTTGCCATTCTTCCGGTTCTCTTGATCAACAAAGTTCGAAAACTTTGGTTCAAGGAATAGGACTTATACATAAATGTGTTTCCACAACAATGTTTATGTCCATAATTGGTTATGTAATCTAAACTCTTATTTTAATCATTGAAACATTATTAGAGGACGTTATATAGTTGTTACACCATTTCTCGTCAAAGCAATTTTCAAGATGATTGAAACATATCATGACTTTCGTCACTAGGTAAAGATAAACTTGGTCGAAGCGAAAAGCTTACCAACACATATTTCGAGATATAGATAGGCGAGGTATACTCGACTCGAAATACCAAATGTGTATAATATAAGTTTATATATATAACATACAATTTTTTTCTCAAGAAGCAGGAGATAGAGTAGATAGACTTTTGAGTGACAGATAAGTTCAAGTCTTCACATAACTTTTTTTCGAGAAGTTCCACCGGTTCCTTGAGTAGTTCTTCTACTTGTATGATGAATCGCCATGAAGTCCTTGAGCTCAACTACCATTTCTATCCTAGTCCGAGACTTTGCTATAATAGACTAGAAATCAAGACTTATAGTTTTGATCACTAATATTAACAAACATGCTTGAGATAGAAACGCATGCGAGTTCGACCGAGCAATGCTCTAACAGAAGCTCTCTCTAGTATCCTCATTCATGCTGGGAATCTGGGTCTTATAACTGGAATCAAGATTTGGAAGACTGCACCTTCCATCAATCATCTTCTGTTTGTTGATAACTGTATGGTTTTTTGCAAAGCCAACAAGATAGAAGCACATAACATTATGGATATTCTGAATATTTTTGGGAAAACCTCTGGCCAACTAGTCAACTTTAACAAATCAGGAGTATTCTTCAGTAAAAGAACACCAACCCAAATCTTATACCTTCCATCAGCAACATTGTGGATGTTCAAGTTCTCCAGCTAGATGATAAGTATTTGGTCTCCCCTCTATTTACTCACAGGAGAAAAATCAAGTCTTTCAAGCCTGGTGTTGACAAGCTAAAGACAAGACTATCCAGCTGGAAAAATGTCCCTCTTAATCCAGCAGGGAGAGAAGTCCTTATCAAATCTGTTACTTCTACTGCTAGTATTTACCAGATGAACTGCTTCCGAATCCCTAAGCAAACTTGCCAGGACCTCAACAAACTTCAAAGGGACTTCTTCTGGGTGGAAAATTTAGAAAATCCCAAAGGTTACTACCCAAAAGCCTGGACTGCAGTCTGCAAGCCCAAAGAGCTGGGAGGTTTGGGTTTCATGAACATGGAACTCTTCAATAGCTCTATGATCACTAAAATTGGTTGGAGACTTGAGAAGGACAAGGACTCACTCTAGTACCAGCTAATGGATGCAGAATATCTAGTTGGCAGAAATGTCCTTAACATGGATACTAAGCCAAAAGATGGAGATTCTTGGATATGGAAAGGAATATTGGAAGGCATCAACAATATACAACAACACTGTACTTGGAGAATATGATATGGGAGGAAGATCAAAATTTAGGAGGATATATGGATCCCAACTATCCCTTCAAAACTCAGTAGGCCAAACCACTGTCCACATTACATTGAGACAGTTGGAAACCTTCTACTCTCTAATGGAAACTGGAATCAAACTCTAGTTCAAAACTACTTCAACCCTATCACTGCTCAATCCATTTTTACCCTTGATACCCATCCTGGGGAGGAAGACAAGATTCAGTGGAACCTGAATAACTTTGGAAAATTTTCTGTCAAGTCTCTCTACAAAGCCAAGATGGATGATCTATACAAAAATGATATTATAACAAGAAATTGGGGGGCTATTTGGAGTATGGACATAGATCCAGTTATTAAGATCTTTATTTGGAAATGTGCTCATGAAATCTTACCCACTAATGCTAAAACAGCTAGCATTCTGCATTACATAGATCCTTTATGCCAAATATGCAAAAGTGGGGAGGAAATCATGATACATATGTTTCTAAATTGTCCTGCTGCTACCTCAGTTTGGCATGAAATCATTGGCATATCCCATGGGCTGTTTGATAACACAACAAACTTCATGGACTGGCTAAACTCCTGGTATCTGACTGGAGCTACCAGCACTAATGGAAATATCTATGCTACTACCTGCTGGTTCATCTGGAAGGCTAGATGTGATATGGTTTTCAATCACATTCAGCCAAATGCCATACAAACCTCTAAATGCATCAAGCAGCACCTATGTGATCACAACAGAATCCATCATTTATCCAACCATATTTTGAACACCATCTCTCTGGATAATGGGGAGACAGAGAGGAAATATGAGTCTACTATTGGTCCATACACTCTGGACCAGTATCCTAGAGGGAGATACGGCTTAATCATAAAAATTTGCACGATACAAGATCCTGTCAGCTTGATATTCTTCTCTGCACTAACTTTGATGGATTTTGCAGGAAATTCTATCAGTACCATAGGACACTCAGGATACTCTGGAGTTGGGGGAGCAACAGGAGGAGCAGACTTATCTTTTCAATGCGCCATGGAAATGCAGCAAACAAATATAGAGATACATGCTGAATCCATGGATATCCTGGTGCGATTTAAGTTACTATATCATAAAACAGTCAAGGAAAGATTTTAGCTGAGTTATCATGAAACGTTAAACAATGAAGAAGATGAAGACAATATTACCAGAATTAAGCCAGTCACTTTTGTTTTACTAATCTTAAAATTATCGATAGACTTCAAAATTTGGATACTCTTAACACTGCTTTGTACTATAAGAACAATGTAGGCGAGAATTGCATCAGCGACAATGCCGACAATTTGCACTGGCCATAGGCTCCGTTTAGCCTAACAGGGGGTTAGTCGTGGGAGAGTTCAAGAGATTTTAATGTATTTAGGTTTTCTCCTGTTAGTCCTGAGGGAGTTTGAGGGAGTCTCTCCAAATCTCCGTTAGTCGTGGGGGAGTTTAGAGGAGTCTCCTAAACTCTCTAGAAAACACCTGTTAGTCGCTGGGGAGTTTAAAAAAAGCTCTTGAACTCCCTGTTAGTCATAAAACCCTACAATAATAGGGAGTTGGTTGCTTTGGGGAGTTCGAAGGAGTTTTTAGTGTATTTTGGTCTCACAACAAATCTCTCAAAAGAATAGAGATTTGGGAAGGAGGTTGGTGCGTAGAAAACCATAGGAGAAAGAAGAGGAAACGTTTTTTTCCAGGTATGTTTTTTTTCTTCTTTGATCTCCATGATTGTTTATAATAGTTTGATTTGTGTACTATTTTGATTGTTTTTCATATCTTTGATCTCCATGATTGTTTATTTTGATTGTGTGTATAGTTTTTCTTGTGGGTACTCTCTCTCTGTCAAAACCCTAATTTGTGGTTCAAAAGATCTTGGTAAGAAATTGCATGATTTGATTATAATGATATCTTTAAATTCAACCGTTGGAATATGATGAAATTTGAGTATGTCGTAGTTTACCTTGTTATAGAAGTACAGTAAAATTTTCACGCGGATCAGGTCACGTTTGCCACTGCAAAGCTTGCACAATATATGATTATGGTCTGCTGAGTTTAAATCCCGAATAGGGGACTGATTCCTATTTACCTCATTCTCCGCTTATCAGACAAAGCTGAAATTTTAGTATGATGTTTGTATATATGAAGGTTACCTACTGTAGAAATTTCATGAAGTTCTGATCACTTTAGGTACACCAAAGTGTGAGAAATCCGGAACTGAATTTTGTATGCACGTATTGAAAGTAGTCGGGTTCTGAGTAATGTATCTTTTTAATGAACCGTTGGAATGCTATGATTTTTGAGTGTGTTGTGAAATATTGATTTATAAGTGTACCATAAAAATTTAAAGAGGATCATATAAGTATTAGTACTGCAAAGATTGGACAATCTGAAACTGTGTTTCGGTGAAACAGAATTCCTTTACAGCTATCTTCATAATTTGTTATGTCATCATGCATTAATTGGCTTGCTACTTTGCATGGGTGTCATTGAGAATCACTATAACTTGTTAATTCATCTTATTTAGACACATACGTCTCTTCTATTCTATATTCCAAAGTTCAATACAGTGGCGTACTTCATTCCGTATTGGCGTGTTTTAGCCAATTCATACGGTGCTTTTGTTATAATGATATCTTTAAATTCAACCGTTGGAATATGATGAAATTTGATTATGTCGTAGTTTACCTTGTTAGAGAAGTACAGTAAAATTTTCACGCGAATCAGGTCACGTTTGCCACTGCAAAGCTTGCACAATATATGATTATGGTCTGCTGAGTTTAAATCCCGAATAGGGGACTGATTCCTATTTATCTCATTCTCCGCTTATCGTACAAAGCTGAAATTTTAGTATGATGTTTGTATATATGAAGGTTTCCTACTATAGAAATTTCATGAAGTTCTGATCACTTTAGGTACACCAAAGTGTGAGAAATCCGAAACTGAATTCTGTATGCACGTATTGAAAGTAGTCGGGTTCTGAGTAATGTATCTTTTTAATGAACCGTTGGAATGCTATGATTTTTGAGTATGTTGTGGAATATTGAGTTGTAAGTGTACCGTAAAAATTTCAAGAGGATCAGGTAAGTATTAGTACTGCAAAGATTGGACAATCTGAAACTGTGTTTCGGTGAAACAGAATTCCTTTACAGCTATCTTCATAATTTGTTATGTCATCATGCATTAATTGGCTTGCTACTTTGCATGGGTGTCATCGAGAATCACTATCACTTGTTAAGTCCTCTTATTTAGACACATACTTCTCTTATATTCTATATGCCAAAGTTCAATACAGTGGCGTACTTCATTCCATATTGGCGTGTTTTAGCCAATTCATACGGTGCTTTTTGGTTAAGTTATATTCGGGTTCTACTTGACGAAGTTTTCTTTTTGTGTTTTATTCAGGTAAATATTACTTGGGGGATGGTGGGTTTGCAAACCGACGATATTGTTTAACACCATTTCGTGGACAACGTTATCATTTGAAAGAATTTTCTGGTACGGGTAATCATGCGAAAAAGGCTGAAGAATTATTTAACATGCGTCATGCTTCTTTGAGGAATGTAGTTGAAAGATTGTTCGGTGTTGTGAAGTCTCGTTTCTTGATCTTTAAGTCTCAACCTCCATTTCCGTATCAGGTGCAAGCGGAGATAATGACAGCTTGTGCAGGCCTACACAACTTCTTACGAAAAGAATGCCGTTCAAATGAGTTTCCGGTCGAGGAAGAGGAAGATAGCCATCCATCAACGCTTGTAAATGACGATGAAATTTTGACACAACAAACTCAAGAACAACAACGTCAAGAAGCTAATGCATGGAGAAAGAGTATAGCGGCTGATATGTGGGAAAATGTTCGTGAACAAAGGGAGCTAGAATTGTATGGAGACCGTTAAATTGAAGGGAAAAAAATTATCTCGTTGCACAAAATAACATACTATTGATACAGAGATATGATCATTTTCATTTATTTTTTTCTTTTGATTAAAGATCAATGTTATTTGCAAATAAGGGTTTATTGTTTCTTAAAAGAGAATGAGTTAGGAGTGAACTCTCTCAAACTTCCCCAAACTCCCTCTAATAAACTCTCTCAAACTCCCTACACTCCCCCAAACTCCCTGAACTCAAAAACACAAAACTCTCTCAAACTCCCTACACTCTCTCAAATTCCCTACACTCCCCCAAACTCTCTGAACTCAAAAACACAAAGCTCTCTCAAACTCCCTACACTCTCTCAAACTCTCTCAAAATCCCTGAGATGTAAAATACACTCAATTCCCCCGAAATCAATCGAGCACAAACCCCGTAAGGTTTTCTTAAAAAATGAAGAAAAAAAATTGATATTGCTAGCTAGGGCCAGGAGTATTTGTATCGGCATCGGGTAAAATTGATATGGGATGGGACCCATTATCGTAGAGACAAAAAGACAGATGAGAATTTTGTTTCCTGAAAATGTCTGTATGACAACTGCAGAGAAGACGCACAGTCTGATAAAGTGAGACTCACCCCCTCTCTAGTCTAGTTCTTCCTCCTCTCTCATATTTTTCAGTGAAACCATTTTCCAACTCTTCCATCACCTTAAGTTTCATCATCGCCTCACGTCACCCCATTTGTTTATTGTTGTTTAACGAAATCAAGATTAGATTTTTTTACAGCATCATCAAAATTGTTGTTCCAACTTCCAAGTAAGTGACCCTTTGTGTTGTTTTTCATGGTCTAGTAAAACATGTCACTGTTTCTTCTTCTACTAATTTAAAATCTTATTGCCTTTTGATCTTAGAGTAATGGTTGTTTTTTTTTTTTTTTGCTCATAACACTAGCCCTCATGGGGTACACTCAACAACCAGTAATTTTAATGGCTGTCGAGAAAAAAAATTGTTGGATGTTAGGTTCATAAATCATGATCAAAGTTTCTTCTTGCCTTATTTAGTTAGCTACCTCCTGTGTATTGCCTGGTCGAAGTGGGTTTAAGCTTTTTACTTCTTCTTGCCTTATTTTGTTTCTATATCTGGATTTATCTCTAGGTTTTTTCTTTAATTCGAATGTTTGAGTTGTTCTAATTGAAACCCTTGTTCATCTTTAGTTGTCAATTAATGAAGCTTTAGTTGAGATTTCCATGACATGAGTTCTTCAATCTGGTTGGATTAATGTACAATTTTGCCCTTCTTTTCTATTGCATGCTCATTTCTATGGACTGGTATAATATTTTTGCTAAACCAATTCTGGATGGCTATTGAGCACCCTTAATAGTAAGCATCATAGATTCATGCAACACTTTCTTGTTTAGGATTATCTGTTGTACTTGTACATTTGTTCTTATAATGGGATACTATCGATATAGAGCTTCTATATACACAGAACTCTAAAGATTTTGCGTTTTTTCTAATATGCTGTTGCAGATTGAAAAGATAAGTTTGGCAGAAAGAGATTTTCGATCTAAAGCAATGGCAACGAATGAAGTGAATGTGTGCATTCTTGATCATAGCACAATTATGGCACCTTGTGTTAACATCCCAGAGGATGTGAAGGTACAAAGTGGAAGCAGTTCCAGAAAAAAGATAGCATATGTGAACAATTCTAGACAAGGTAAGAATGAAGCTGTTGTAGGATTTCATGATCATGGTACACTTGTAGATGGCGTCGAAAAGCGAGTTAGGTGCAATTATTGTGGGAAAGAAATAAATAGTTACCATCTTCTTAAGTATCACTTAGGAGGAATGCATGAATTTGTATTGCCTTGTGTTAAAGTCCCAGAGGATGTTAAGGTACAAATGAGGAACAGTTTGCCTAGAACAACGATAGCACATGTGAACAATTCTGGACAAGGTAAGAATGCAGCTACTGTAGGTTCTCAGGATCATGGTACATTTGTAGATGGCGTCAAAAAGCGAGTTAGGTGCAATTATTGTGGAAAAGAAATTGATAGTTACGTTCTTCTTAAGTATCACTTAGGAGGACTACATGAATATGTAGTGCCTTGTGTTAAAGTCCCAGAGGATGTTAAGGTACATATGAGGAACAGTTTGTTGCCAGAAACAAAGAAACCAGACGAACACAGGGAAGTTCTTCAATTGTCCGAATCTAGTTCTTCTTGGAAGAGGGATTCCAGCTCTGATGACTCGGCCCCTGATGAAGTGAGTATAGACATTCAAGATCATTGTACACTTCTTGATAAGAAAAAAGATTGGGTTAGGTGCAATTATTGCGCAAAGGAGATCTGTAGTTATACTCTCCTTAAGAAACACTTAGGCGGAATACGTGGAACTATATCACCTTGCGTTGAAGTTCCAGAGGATATTAAGGTACAAATTAAGAAATACAGTCTACCCGCTTTGTTGCGGAAGAGGAAACCAAGTGTTATAATGGAGTACTCGGGATCAGAGCAAAAAGATGAGAAATTACAGGTTTTGCCTAACCCCGAAAAGAAAAACAAAGTGAAGAATAAAGAAGACGCTGAAGATGTCTCATCCAAGCAAACCCAGAGGTGTATCGGCAGATTCTTTATAGAAAATGGAATAGATTTTAGTGCTGCAAACTCATCTACCTTTGAGAAAATGATACATGCTTTGGTTGGAGGTGAATCCACGACATACAAGGTCCCTAGTCGTGATGATCTAAAAGGGTGGATCCTAGAGGGAGAACTGAAAGCAATGCGAGAGCATGTGCGGGAAGTTGTGTGTTCTTGGGGAAGCACAGGGTGCAGTATATTGCTGGATGGGTGGACTGGTGAGAAAGGGCGGAATATGGTTAATTTTGTAGTTGATAGCCCACAGGGTCCCATATTCTTGAAGTCGGCCGATTTCTCAGATTCCATTGGAGATGTAGATGCCATGATCTCATTGATAAGTGGAGTTATTGATGAGGTTGGAGTATAGAATGTGGTTCAAATTGTCACATACACTACCCTGGGTTCAATGGAGGAAGTTGGTAAACAAATGACAGCAAAATATAAGAGTATATTTTGGACTTTTTGTGCATCTCACTGCATAGGCCTCATGTTGGAGAAGATAGGAATGTTGGATACTGAGAGAGTTCTCAGCAAAGCAAAGGCCATTACTAAGTTCATTTACAGCCATGCCACAGTTTTGAAGCTCATGAGGAAACACACTCTTGGGTTCGACCTGGTTAGTTCCTGCAGGATAAGATCAATGGTGCCTTTTTTAATATTGCAGAGAATCGAGTCTCAAAAGAAGAATTTGAGGAAGATGTTTACTTCGCCAGAATGGAAGAACTTGACCTTGGCTTCAACAGCTGATGGAAGGATGGTGGCTGATTTGGTCACCGGGGAGCCATCTTTCTGGACTGAAGTCGATATGCTTTTGAAGGCAAGTATTCCACTTATAAATGCTCTGCATCTAATTAATGGAGGAGATAGTAGACCTCAGTTGGGCTACATATACGAGAAAATGGACCTGGTCAAGGAGGAAATAAAAAAGAAGTATGAAGGCAGGAAAACCAAATATGAGCCTTTTTGGACAGTCATCGATGAGATTTGGGATGACCAACTCCATAGCCCTATCCATGCAGCAGGCTACTATTTAAATCCGGGTCTCTTTTACTTTAAAGATTTCTATGCTGATAATGAGGTCAAGGCCGGACTTCTGTGCTGCATCGTGCGAATTGTGGAGGATGAACGTGATCAAGACTTGATAGCATCACAATTCGATAAGTATAGAAACGCTAGTGGAACTTTCGGCGACGGGGATGCTGTTGATCAAAGAGCAATGCTTGCTCCAGGTATGAAGAATATTTACTCTAGTTTCTATCTTGTCAGTTACACTTTTATTATTACAATATCTGGTTAGTTTTTTATTATCAACTATAGGCTGAATCTTAGATCCTGAATTGATGATTGCTATTCTTCATTCAGCAAAGTGGTGGTCCCTGTATGGAGGCGAATGCCCTGAATTACAACGATTTGCTATAAGAATTCTGTCTCAGACCTGTACTGGTGCCTTAAGATATGGTTTGAAAAGGAGTCTAACTGAGGAACTACATATGAAGGGAAGGAACTGTTTAGAGCAAAAACGGTTGGCTGAGCTGACTTTCGTTCACCATAACCTCCGGTTTCAAAATGTACTTGCTTCAAACTCAGATTACACTGACATATTTCTTGAACCTATCAGTCCAATGGATGAATGGATCGGCGGGTGTAGCAAGGAAGTGAAAGCAGCTGAACAAATTTGTAATGTCTGAAATAGCTGGATGTTCAGTAGATAATGACTGTAGTGATGCGAATACGTAAGTAGTCTTGTAGAGCTAGGGAATTTAATATTATAGAGCCATGGAGCATGGCTTATCAACAGAGACTAAGAATGATACATTGCGATTTTGAGGTGGATAGGAAGACCATATGCATGAATCAGGAATTCCTATTTCTTTGAATACAAAGTTATTGTTTTATGGAATGAAAACTCCAGAAATAGTACAGACTGAGGTGTACATAAAAGCCAAGAAGGTGCCAGGTGGTAATTATTACAAAATGATGTGAATGATTATTTCTGCATGTTACAAATTTGGATGTATGGGTAACTTATTTGATCTCTCAATATGTCGATCAAAGATTTTTAATTTTACCCTGGAGGGGTTTTAGGTTGCGCAAATCTATTGTAGGGAGTATAATTAGTGGCTTGCAACTCCAAAGAGTTATTGTGAAGTTTTTATCATTATTTCCGATCATCCACACTGGGATGGGAACCATGTTGTACTTCTTGAATTTTTATAAGGAAACAGTTTGAATCCCTTGTGATGTCATTTGATGTTTGACTCTGGAAAACGGAGAAGGATGGTATCACACAGCAACAAATCAAAACTAATGCTGCAACATATGTGAATCCCACAAATTTTTTTTAACATAAACAACATAACTATGAAATTTTAATACTGTTGTCCATCTACCAAGTATTTCTTATAGCTTGTACACTCGTTTGCATTAGTTCTGAGCCTGTCGAAACAAAGATCACTATTCAAAAAAACCATCCCCCGACTAATAGTTGGTATTACGAGAACTTTCTTGAGAGATTCTTCAAACCACAACCCACACACTTTAGTATGACAGTTTCTGTAGATGGATCGGGCGTAATAACAAACTTGACACCGAGGAAATCTCTGATATGTCTGAGTGTTTCTATAGCATAAGGTGAGAGCTTTCCAACACGAACCTTTGAAACATCTTGCGGGCATAAAGCACAAAGAAGGAATAACAAACCCTGCAATCCAATAATCTATAGTCAATTTTATGCGCGCAGTGAGGAGAGAAGATAACATAACTAATAAAAAATGGAGTTTTGACAGATGTATAAAGTTCGTAACATTTATCCATATCCCATACAACCCCATAAGTTTTGCAATAATTCTCACCAATCACCGTCACAAAAATTGATACCCTATGGTCCGTCAGTATGTGACTTAAGAATTACTTGAAATCACGCACACACACACTGATGGGAATAGAAAACAAGAGAATTCCTCAACAGTTAACCTAATTACCGCTTTTCAAGATATCTAGCCCATCCATACAGCAAATTATGCATTGCCCCGACATGTAGGTGCTCAGATGTTCAATCCTCTACAACTCAGGTGACTAAACAACATCATAGTATTGGCCTTCCTAATCAAGCTCGGTATCATCATTTATTTAAAAGAAAAGAAATAGGGAATTCTGCAAATGCAGACTAAAGCATGGACTGTTTTAGGGTTTCATGTAGGTTAAAAATTAAGGTCATGTAATCAAAAAGTTAATGTGTTGATAAGGAAATGAAATCATAATAACAAATAAGCAAATAACGGAAATGGTATCACACAAAATTACAGCTCAGTTACAAACCTGATGTGTTGAGTCCACCACTCCTCCTTGTTCAATCTCTCCTAGAAGCATAGAAGCAGCTTGCTCACCAATCTTTTCAGGCGGCATCAACTCCTTCCTCTCGTCATCCTCATCATCCTCCCCTCTTGCATAGCTAACTGCAGTATCAGTAGAGATGTAACACCCTGATGTGGTCTCAGCGACCAATGAAATACCGAAGCCAGGAGATCTGCAACAGAACCAATGAAAGATGTGACATTATATTTCAATTTCTTAGGAAAGGGTTCTCTTGGCTATATGATTCATCCGGGGGAGAGATCGAACTTCAAGAAATAGTGAATGGTCTTATCAATACACAAATGTATAACTCCCCAGGAATTTCAATTGCGCTTATATAGATATCAGCTAGTATCTTGCAAAATATAAAAACATCTTTGTGCACAGAAACACTCGTGTAAAAAAAGTACATACTTTCCAGCTTTATCTCCAGCTTTATGATCTGTAAATATATGAACATCAGGAAGTAGGCGATTGAAGATTCCACGAGCAGCATGAATCATAGTGTTTTCAAATTGAGAAGACACTCTGGTGGAGAAAGTTGTTCCTCTGATTCTTTTAACCATTCCTTCATCAATCCATGTAACTGCCTACATAAAAGAGCACCTATACCAAGTTAACCCTAAGCAGCATGATAATGTACGTAAAGCTCCCTATTGTTCTATTCCTAATTACACAAGATACTTACTGATAAGCTACTTTCAACCATTGGAACCTTCAAAATTACTTCACCACCACCCAATGGTGGAGCTCCACGGTTCACTATTTTCAGATCCGCGCCTTCTGAATCAATCCCAAAGCGTTTCACAATATTCAATGTAGTCGACCGGAAAGTATCAACAGTTGGATCCTTCGCATCATTAGTGATTCCTGATGAAAACATCCTACATGTCAGTAACAACACCAACAAATGAATGTTCTTCTACCATTAATATAGTGGACTCCAAAGGGCTTTAACCTTTACTGTATCCCAGCACATCTAGTCATGCGGCTTTGATTATCACAACACCTACTTGAATGGAAGATATGAATGACGAGTACAACTATGCAATTGTATAACAGACTAGAATCTAAAATTGACATCGTCTATGAGGAAAGGCGCGCAGGAAACCGATTAGTTAAAAAGACCTAAATGTTTCTTCTTCTTCTTCTTTTTTTTTTTGATGGAAACGTAAATGTTGACTAACCCAAAAACTCTTAGAATGAAACCGTATATATACCAAAATAAACAATCCAAAATCCTCCTTACAATACTGAAACCAAAACATAAGCAACTCACCTCTTCAATTTAGTACCTTGAACTACAACAAGTTCCAATTTCAGAAATCTGTATTACACATGTTCTTAATCAACTAAGAGATGAAAACAACTATTACACCTAAAACTAAAAATAAGAAGTTGAAAATACCAACCTTTAAGCTTAATCTCAAGCGACTTCTTTCCAAATAAACCAAGAACAATCAACGGCTCAAGGAAATATCCGATTGATCTACTAAGACCACAATCAAACGCATCAGGACGCTTTCCGCATATTAGCACTCCTGGGTTATACTTCAATTTAGTTCCTGCAACCAAAACCCTCATTAATCCAAAAACCAAAAACCCAGAAACCAAAGTAAAAAGTCACAGACGAATTTGGTTACCAGTTTCATTGATTACAACAGCGCCGCCATCAGATATCAACTCTATCAATCGAAGTAATTTGATTTCATGAGAACGTAGACCTGGCCATGTTTCATCAGCTCTGATTTCTTCAATTGAGATTGGAGTTCCTGATAGTGTTGACAACACGAGCCTTTGTCTGAAATGTCGACCTCCCTTCAGCTTCATGTACTTCACCATCTCCAAATATTCCTTCTCCTGCTCCTCTCCAAGGTTTAGTTAGGGTTTTAGCTTTTCCCATCCCTTAGTAGGTTAATAAATTTTAAGTATATCCTGGTTTAGTCTCAGGTCCATTCTTTAAGAAACTTTAACCGGAGGTCCTAAATTTACAAGAAATTTATTTCAGGGTCCTGACACGTCGCAGGAGAAATACTGATATTTTCACTTTTCAATTCGGCCTTCTTTTAAGGCTTATTCCCGTGCACAAGCTTAAAAAACAATATTTGACATACCAAGTGGCATGACAAATTAGTTGCGTCATTATGGAAACAGCTGAGTGATAGAATTCCTGGCGAGCGATATTAACAAAAACGCCAGTGATAAAGAGTATATCGCTGGATATATTCATTATAGCGATCGCTCTAATGACTAGCGCCGACGGCTACTTATTTCTCGCCCATAAATAGTTAATTTTCAAACTAATTTTTTACACCTAAATTTTCTCTATCTCTTCTTGCTCAATCTAAATTATTTCAAAATTTATCTAATCGCAGAATTCCAAACCCAACTTGATTTGGTAACACAACTTGATTTTTCTGGAGTAGTGTTTGGAGGTGTTGTTAAGAAGAGATGTGATAGTTATAAAGAATTAAAGTAAAAAGAAAAGAAGTCTTCAAGTTTTAGATATTAACCAACTCAAACCTGCAGCTAAGGCTTAGTCTTATGGCCTTCGAATCTAACATCTAGATTGAAAGGCCATGTCACCTAGAATAACCCCTTAAGTCTTATGACAATTCTAATCTAGCATCTAAATGCGCTGAACCATTTCATGTGGCCGCGTTGAATGGAACAGCGCAACCATCTCAGTCGTCGGATCAAAAAATAAATCAATCTCGCGGAACCATTCCTCGAAAAGTAAAATTTTGGTTGGTCCGAACGAAACAACACAACTATCTCGCTACTAGTTGGAATCCGAGATATATCTGGAGAGAGAAGTAGTGTTGAAGAATAGACAACGCTTTTTGTTTAATCTGCAACGCTTTTTGTCTAATCTAGAAGCCAAATGTAGCCCATAAGACTTAGCCTAAGAAATACAAAGAAGAAGATAAACAAAGGAAACTTCGTTCATGAGCGCATTGATTAGAAGTTATGTGAAATGAAGAAGATGAACATTTTCCTAGATTTTTATTTTTAAAATATGTATTTAAATTATTAGTGTCTAGTTTCATGTCATGTAAAATGACTACTAATGATTAATTCGAAGTTTAATGAATTTGAAATTTGACTCGTATTGTTGAAAATTAATCTTATCATCTATTATTAATCCAGTCTTACAATTTAATTAGAGTTACATTTAAATTTATTAATTTAAACTAATAAAATAAGACAAATATTAAAACTTAATACTTAGACTTAAGTTGACATTTAAGAAACTAAAACATAAATATTGGACTATATTTGGGAAATCCTCTTAAAATCTCAAAACAACTTCCAAATTGGAAGTTTTTTCCGGTGATGTGACGAAATTCCGTACGACATCTTTGTTCAAGGTCCATCATGGTGTCAACATTCCTCATGTTTCGACCCGCTTGCTGAAGTAAAACAACATACTTAATAATTTCTTCTTGATTACAGTGAAGCGATGACACAACCCATTAATATCACGATTGTTGGGGTTCGTTGTTTGTTCTTGAAATTTCCCAAAAAGTTTGGGATTGGAATTCATCTGTAAAGATAGTCTCAGTTAAAAGAGCATAATTCCTGCAAATACATTCATCTTCTGTAGTAATAAATTTGGGTAATCACCTTCTTATTGGGTTGGTTAACAACTTCTTGATTTTCGGCACCATGTTGGTTTCCTATGAACTCAGTCATGCTGAAATTTTCATTGATGTTCTTTGAAAAATAGGAAGAGTAATGAAAAATATGGAATATGTGTGAGATTGAAAAATTGTAGAGAGATCTAGAAATTCTGGTGTGAGATGAAATGAATTTGAAATTGAGTACTTATAGGGGTGGGAATCCCTGACCGTTTCACTCAAAGTTCTACCAGAATATACTTTGCGTATTGAGCAAAACCATAATGAGTCAACTCAGTCACTAAAATTTTACGCTTTCCATGATCTTAAATCTCTTTTACTTCTGATATTTTTGTACTATTGTTCTTCCTCTATCAGATTATATCTCATTTTATTAGATCTTTCATGTTTTGATTGAAATAATCTTCATTTTGGAGTTTCTTTTTAGAAAGAATTTCTTTGTAAGTCCTTTTGTTTACTTTTTTCATTTTAAATGTTTTGCTAATACAAACTCATTTCTTTACATCATGTGTGTGCAGTTTGGATTATCCATTATGCCTTTGCCTTTACGTTTGTTGTTGTGATTATAGTGTTTGATGAGAAGTTTGCTAATCGTTTGAAAGGTGGAATCGTCTATGGAGGTATCCGTGGTTTACAATGGATGAAGATGTCAGATCTGTTCAACACGCCGAGTCAAGTCTTCAATGAGGCCCGCCATAGAAGGAATTCATTTTTTTTTTAAAAGCCATAACTATAACTACATATTGAAACAGAAAGTTTATTATCTTACTCTTATCGGATGGTCTATATATGTATACAATAATTTCCAACTTTTAGCGCCCAGTCAAGCAATTTGTTACAGTATTTCAAGCCATAATATTAAACTATCATACATATCTTTCCTATGAACTCTAAACTTGTTTGTTCCTTAAATCCAATTCCATGTAGCTACACTTCCACAACCAAAACCAGAGACCCTATAACTTACAAAAGTAAAAGAATGGAGACTGGAAGCTCAAGCCAGATGGGAGATCTAGTTAACAAGTTCAAGCAAGCCACTTTAGACTTAGTTGACACTAATAAAATGCTTGTTTTTCAATCATAAACTACTCATGAAGAAGAAGAGGAAACTAACTGGGAGGCTAGCACTATTGGTAAGATCATAATAGAAGGAAGGATGAGTTATGAAACTGTTGAAAAGTTTACTTGACCATTATTGTCTGAGGAACATATCAAAATAGTTGAAGTAGATCCTAATTTCATAATATTAAAGTTCAACAAATGGGGATCCTTGAACAGGGTGATTGAAGATAGACCATGGAGCATTAACAAACACCTGCTTGTAGTTCATGACTACAACCCATATATGGTCTACACAAAGAAACACTGGGGTTTCCAACAGTTTTGGATTCAACTTAAGTTTCTACTCCCTAAGCACATGAACATAGTTTTTGTAACAAAGATTGGAAATATTATGGGGGAAGTGGTCGCCATCGAACCTAAAGATGCGGTCCGTATTAGTGGTGTTCCGGTGAAAGTATGTGTCAACATCAATATAACTAATCATACGAGGGAAGGAGTCAAAGATATTACCAATGCAGGTGTAAGCCGTTGGATACAATTCTTCTAAGAAAGACAACTAGCCGGCATATGCCCTGAATTCTATGTCATTAAGCACTGCAAAGGATCCTGTAAAGATGCAACTAATATTCTGGCAAAAGCACATGAAAGCCATACTTTTTTGGTAAAACAAAACAACATAAGGAAAAGCATATCTATCATCTCAACAAATGCTGCTCTTATTACCAAAAGTAATCAAAAGAAATATGTTAAAAAAGGATGTCTTTGTACCACCGAAGGATGGAGAAGTTATCAACATAAATTTCTTACTCAACAAAGATGAAGAAGAAGGAGAGAATAAAGAAATTAGACTTGGAAAAAAGATATAGAGTGTCTAAAGACTCAACTCTACTGAAAGAGAAATCAGAGATACTTCCATTAGCAATACCACTGCATCCAACATAAACATTCGAAATTCTCAAGTAATCACTTCAAGGGATAATCAAACTGAAAACCCACGGATGGAGAGTCGGGTAATTCTCAAAAATCTTTTCATTATTATCTTAGTTTGCAAAACTTTATTGTATTTTCATAATATTAGTAGCTTAGCATTTTATTTTAAATTGCATAAGTTATTATACATGTTTATATTTCTTCTAGGAAACCAACGCATCTACATTTCTCACTTGCATTTGCACTTGCTTCTTAAAACTTTAATCATTGTTAATTTTCTTTCACTTGTCACAAGTAAAAGAGAAGTGTTTACAATGAAGATCTTATCCTGGAATGTTCAAGGTTTCAAGAATTCCACAACCAGAAATCATTTGAGTGATTTGATTAGAACACAAAACTCATATATAATTTTTTCTGTGTGAGACAAAAATAGATGAGGCCAAGTGCTAACCTCTCTTAAAATAATTTCAGTACCCAAATTGTTCTTATATATAACCAATAGGATTATCTGGAGGTCTTGTTCTACTCTGGAAAAATGGTTTTCATTGTGATGTTCTAGATGCCACTAATAACGTGTTTAACGCTTTAGTCCAAACTGATCCAAGTAAGCCTGAGTTTCTCCTTACATGCATGTATGGCTATACTATCTTTGATAAGAAAAAAGATCAATGAAACTATATTCAAGATTTTAGTAAAGCCAATAGATGTCATTGGATACTTATAGGTCACCTTAAATTTCACTTAATTGATAATGAACAAAGAGCTATTTCATCTACTGATGGATGGGTAAGTACAATAGTCACTAATAGCGGCCTTGAAGACATAGGATTTGTAGATAAGGATTATACCTGGACTAGCAACAACTGAGGCACATGTACACAATAAACCAAAATTGATATGGCTCTAGGGAATGGAGACTAGAAATTTCATTTCCCAAATTCCAAACTTTTTTATTTAACTCGGGTAGGAAGTTATCATACCCCTATAATGCTGGTGTCTGACATTGCCACGCAAAATTGTTGGAACCCTTTAAATTTTTCCTCGCTTGGTTAAATGATGATTCTTGCTCTACTGTTATTGCTAATGCTTGGAAAAGCAGTGTCAATGGTTCTCCTGGTTTTCAGCTTGTCAAGAAACTTCAAACCACCAGAAGAGACTTATCTAAATGGAATAAATTTTGGTGATATAAATGTTAAAGTGGATAACTTACAGAAAGAACTGGGTATTCTGCAATCTCAGCCACAAAGACATTGATAATAACCACCCCAATTTTGCACCCTCCGTAAAAAATATTATTTTATACGCTTCGGAACTGGAAAATACGGCTGCAAAATTCCTAGTATCGGCAAGATAGTGACAAGGTAAAATGCAAGAAACACTATTCATTATCCACCAACACCCCATTTCATACCACTTACCGACACATATTACCCAAGGAGAAAAATAAATTCATTATATTTCCTCCCACTTTTTGATTTTAAATCAATACAAAAGGAGGGGGGATACCTTTTCAAAAGAAAAGAAAATGTCTTTCACGGGGATACCTTTTCAAAAGAAAAAAAAAAAGCCTTTCTCCCTGTTGGGAATACTTTTTTAAAAGAAAAGAAAAACTCTTTCTCCTTTCTCACCTAAAAAATAACTATATCCATAGCCAAAATGAGGATGGAAATTAAAAGAGGATGAAAAATGAGGATGAAAAAATAACATTTCTTTGTCCAATTCTTTCAATGCATACCCATTTTCCATTGGTGCCCCCTCCATTTCAAATCCAAAAAACTATATAAAAATCCCACCAAAATCTTCACTTTATTTCCATTTTGGTTTTTCGCCCACTATAGACAAATTAGAATATCAACAACATTGTCACAACACAAAATCTACCCATTACAACATCGTTGTCTAGAGTACAACTAGTCATTTCGTACCACATTCAAAGTTGAAAAAAAATAAAAATAATTATGATTGAGCGACAAAGTAAGCATGAACGAAGAGAGTAATTTCACTCCTCTTTTGATCATTAATTGTATTCACTTCCCCTGTATGTGCAAATTAAGTTATGAAGCATTAGTTGATTGAAGTGTTAATTGCGATTTAATTGGTATTGTCCTTTTATTTAAATCCCAAAATATGAGTATTGTGTTTAAACTTTTAAAAGATTAGCATTAAATTGCTGGTACTTTAATTACTTTTAAAGTACTTTAATTACTTTTAATTACTTTTAACATACTCAACGGAAGTAAGAAACAACGGTAAAAATTCTTTCAAGTTTTAATATCCTATTCCAGGTATAAAAATTGTTTATCCCTTCGGTAAGTTATGTAGTTATGCGGGGACGGGATGATTTTCCATCTTGCAGTAGCACCGCGATTGCTATCGCGTTCAAGTTATTAATTGTCTACGTGGGGTAAATTTAAGTGTGGGATAAAGAGGAATTTCTTCCCACATGGACCCATTGTCAAAAACAGCGATTGCAACATTAATCTCCATTTTTACTAAGCTAATATGCAGGTGAATTGCTTAATTTTGAAGTCTCATCCAAAATTCAAATTTGAACATAGAGTTAATTAACTCTAAATGACGGACCTATAGTTAGATTAAAATATTCAGTAAAATTCTATTATACATCGATTTGTCCTCAAATCCCATGTAGATTACCGAATTAAATTTGGTATTAAACCAATTACAAATTTAGATCAAGAATTGCGCATAATTCTAAATATGTAAGCCTATAGTCGAGCTAGAGTATTAGGCAACATCCTTTCATGTTTAGATTAGCCATAAATTCTTTGCTATCACACAAGGAGCATCTCTAAAATTTCCGGTTATTGAGTCCATCGTCATCCAAGACTTTAGATAATACTTAACATGTTTAGGATTGACTCTAATCCTTTATCGTCATGATAAACCTAGAGTCGAACTAAAATCTTAAGTATTCTCAATATATTAGGAATTGTCCAAAGACCCTTGGACACTCAAAATATTGAGGGTTGACAAAAACTTTTAATATCTAAATCCGCAGTCGCAGCTTAACCAACCTTCCAACGGAGCCTTTGTTCTACATAACTCATACAAAGAGCTCAATTCTCGATTACTCACAAAATCTAGATCCTTTATCGCAAGCATGCATTTGTAAGTTTTTGGTAAAATAAGTTATAAACATTCCCCCTTTAATCATAAAGTAGAAGCCAATCTTACGATTGGGCGTTTGATGGGTTCCTAACACCTTCCCATCCCGCACTAGAATCTCCTTACCCAGACTCTCTGACAGCAGACCATGATTTATGTAAGTCATAATTAGATTTTGTTTTCCCGAAAGAATACAAACTAGTTAAAAGGTCCTTACTCCTCTTAGTCAGGTGGCGACTTCAGCACATCTCTCTTCTTTGCAGTGTTAACTCTTATTAACGAACCAGTAAGAATTTATCTTTCCCGACTTGTGCCATAAACATTCACAAATGGATGAGCACATAGACATCACCCCTCGACCATAACACACGCTAATAATAATAGAGGTCAGAGAGAGGGAAATTCTCTCAGACCACACTACGAACGCCCGTCCGATGGCTTTATGCGGTTTCTACAGTGGCAACTCTGTTGGGGACGCTAAGAGATTCGAATTAAAAAAATGTTTATTGGGAATGTTTATAGTTTATCACCAAAACAAGCATTGCGATTCCAGGTACCCAAATTAAAATAGGCAACTATAACGAAGAAAGGAACTTTCATTCGTAGTTGGCGGAGAAAGGGAGAAAGACTAGTCAAGATGATGCTTCACAACCCGAACAATGGGAAACTAGAAATACTGAAATTCTCACCTCAAAGATAGAACAAATCATTGAAGAAACACTCACAAAGTTCTTTAAGAAGATGGAAGATGAGGCCAGAAACAATGTGAACAACGAAAAAGGTTCTAATTCTCATTGACAAACAAATGGTTCTGGACCCGAAGGCGCTCCTCCAAACCCACATGAAGAGAAAAACAAAAATGGGGAATCCAGAAATCACAGTGGTGGTAATGAAAATACACCACCAAGCAAAAAACACTTGGAATTCGAGTATTTCAAGGAGCACGTGATGAAAAGGCTGTCAATAATTTAAGCATCGACATTGAAAGAAAAGTGTGGTACACGCCACCAAAAGGAAATCTGCCCGAAGGTTTCAAGTTTCCCAAGATGGAAAAGTATAATGGTCGGGGAACCCCAGGGTCTCATATCAAGATATATATCAATTATCTAAAGCCACAAGGGTTATCCGATGATTGGCTTCTTAATTTGTTCCACCAGAGCTTGACTGTAGTAGCTCTTGATTGGTATCAGCATGTGGAAAAATCTAAAATATCCACATGGACAATCATGATTGATTCGTTTGTTGAACATTTCACCAAGAATACAGATCATATTGTATTCTTAAGCCAACTTGAGTCCCTCCGACAAGGAGCACATGAAGGGTTCATCGACTGGATGAGTCGATGCGATAAGAAAGTGTTCGAGATGTTCGAACGACCATCTGAAGAAGCACAATTAAACATGCTAATAAAAAATGTTTTCATGTCTTACAGGGGTCTGATTAGCATATTTGCACCCAAAAATCTTTTTAATTTTCAAAGAAAAATAGCTATCATTAAGGATGCTATGATAGACGATGCATACTCCGGATTTTTTACGGGGAAAACCCCAACAAAGAATAAGGAAGTCAACTATGTTAACCCAATTCTTATCATACCTACATACATCAAGGCAACAGAGAATGCGTCAGCGACTGAAGCACCTCTGCAAGAGGGAAGATAACACGACCAATATGTTGAGAAAATAAGGAGCAAAAATCGAATATTCTTTGATCTTGATGGTGAAATCAGCACGTACTTGCCTATGTTAGTAAAACAAAAACTAATCCAGCTCCGGGACCCTAAGCCCATGCCTAATCCCAAACCTCGGGGTTTCAACAAATCAAAGATATATAATTATCATCAGGGCGCGGGGAATATTATACCAATTCTTGTTGGGTCCTGAAATATCTTATCCAAGATTTATTAGATGAAGGAAAGATAGTCATTAAAGGAGCGTCAAAGCAACCTAATATCTAGCAAAATCCTCTTCCAACACATCCGGAGAATCGAGGAGTCAACTTCATTGAAGCCGACAATACCGAAGTATGTCAACTACTCCCAGTAACGGAACTTGCAAAAGAATAGCTAGTCCAAACAAAGGAATACGCAAGGATGATTGCCTAGAACAACGAAGAAGCAGTGAAAAACACGCCAAATGCCAACATCCGGGAGGTAAATAGAAAACCATTGTTCACCATTGCAGTAAGCGGGAAGTTCGTATACTCGGAACAACCACCTGAAAAATGCGAAGAGGTACAACACCAAACTAGGGGAGGAAGACAGTTCAAGCCTCCCAACTTGCGGACCGAAAATCCAGGTGTTCTGTCTAGAGGCAACTCAGTTTGGATAAGGACCAACAATCAAGAAGAAGCAATCAAAGAGGATAACTTTCTCATTTAGCAGTTGCAAAGAACAAAGGCGGACATCTCTATTTGTGGACTTATAGAAGCATCAACAAGTCATTGTCAGACCTTGTTAGAGTTACTAAGCTTGATTCAGGTTCCCACGGGAATCACTCCCAGCGAACTAGTGCACCTAATCGACCAAGCTGCAAGACCGGGTGCAATTACTTTCACAGACGACGATTTACCGCCGGAGGGAAGAAACCACAACAAAGGGCTTTACATAACCATCGTTTTGGAAAACATGATTATATCTTCAGTTTTCATGGACAACGACCCTGGTGTCAACATATGCACGTTAAAGGAGGCTAAGAAGATGGGGATCGATATGAACCGTTACTAAAAATGACGAATCATCTTTGACGGTTAGGGCATTTAACAATGGTAAGAAAGTGGAAATTGGTGAATTCACCATTGAAATATAGGTTGGGCCACTAAAAACCCATGTTAACTTCCTTGTAATGGACATCGCCGCAAGTTTCAACCTTCTTTTGGGACGTCCATGGATGCACAAGAACGGAATTAACACATCTTCCCTTCACCAGAAAGCCAGGTTCTGGATGGGAAATAAACTAATATTCACTGTACATGCAGATGACGGAGAGAATGAAATAAGGGCCTATCAAGCCTCTGCAAACATGGTCCCCGTAATTCATAATTACACTGCAGAAATATGGTATGAGAGTGAAGCTAAAGTAGCAAGTCACCATGCATGTATAGGTCAATTTATATATCGAAACCGAAACGTTCCAAAAATGCTCCAGAAAAGTAAGTTCTTCCCTGGAATGGGACTTGTGATCCGACAACAAGGTCCCACACAACCAATATCGTTACCAGGGAGAAAGGTATTTGATATGGCAGGCCTGGGATAATGTTTGACTCATGCGAATTCTTCGACCTTTAGAAAAAAGCAAGAGGATCGAGAAATCGATTGGAGCCGCCAGCCGTCGTTCCAAAAGTGGTTCATCCGTAAAAGAGAAGAAAAATCTCGAGCACCTAGCACACTAGCAAATATTACACATGTGATAATCAGACGAAGTCCTGACAAGGAAAAATAAATCGAGGAACCTACCTATGAAGGGGTAAGTGAGCTCTTTTCTTCATCTCCTTTTAATAGGGCGGGAGAATCTAGCGGATACGAAGGAGAAGATGGACGAGAACTGGAAGTTCCTGAGAAAAAGAGAGCCTGACAAGCTCAACCCAGGAAACTGAAGAAACAATCAAAAGATGTATGGTTATTACATGCCTAGGGTTGCGATTTCCTAAAAGGAAAAAATTTCCTATTTATAACGGCATGGGCTCTCCAATTAAGCACCTCAAATCATTTCTGTGGTACATGAAGCCATTAGAAATGTGCAAAGAACAACTCAAACAGTATTTCAGCTAAGCTTATCTGATAGTGCGTTGGTATGGTATTCAACCAATGACCGCGTCCGGTATGCAACATGGCCAACAACGATCAATGGCTTCATCGACTATTTTACTGAGATTCGCCCAGAAGCGATCAATCAAAACCTGTAACAATACTTTGAAGAACAAAGAGAGAGATTCTGGAGGACCAACGCCAGAAGGAGGGAACATTCATCTGGTAAAAGCATCTACATGATAATTCCCAACAAAGCTGCAAAGGACGTCGGAACTTCTTCCAATGCCAAAAAAAACCCTGGTAAGAATGGATGATGAGGGTCCACAACTGGACAAGGATGAACAACAAGAATCCTCGTGGACCCCGGAGGACGGTATTTTTATGTTTAATGCACCTTTAAAATGAAAGAAAAGCCCAAAAAATCAGAAAGTGTGGTATCAGAAATAAAAGAATGTGAAAACCAATACGACGTCTTGGATTTGGAGGATAACATTGTAGGAACTTTCGAATATGAGGATGAAGAAATGATAACTTGTCTACAAGACGTTCTGGAAGAAATCCAAAACAACATAGAAAAACATGAAAAAGAGCCAGAATTTATTGAAGAAGAAACAATCCACTTGAGGACAGAAAAACAACCACGAAATTTCAAGATCAAGACAACGTTATCCGCTGAGGAAAGGACAAATATGATCAAGCTACTCACTGAGTTGGAGGACGTCTTTGCTCGGTTTTATGAAGACATGCACGGGTTGGACACTCACATGGTGGTTCATTGTTTGACAACTTATCCAAATGTAAAGCCGGTCAAACAAAAGCTCAGAAGACTAAAGTCATAATGAAACTTAAAAGTCAAACATTGTACTTGTTCCAAAGAAAGATCGAAAGGTAGTGATGTGCGTTGATTACCGTAACTTGAACAAAGCATGCCAAAAATATGATTTCTCGTTGCCGCATATCGATATCCTGGTCGACAACTCCTCCGGGCAAGGAAGCCTTTCGTTTATGGATAGTTTCTCCGGATATAATCAAATCAGAATGGCAGAAGAAGATATGATCAAAACATCCTCCATTACTCCATGGGGATTTTTTTTTACGTAGTTACGCCTTTCAGATTGAAAAATGCCGGAGCCACATACAAACAAGCCATGCCGACCATATTCCACGATATGATACACAAATCTAGAGATTTATGTAGACAAGATGGTGGAAAAATATGCACATAGCAAGGATCATGTAACTGTTCTAAGAAAGGTGTTTCAACTTCTTCAAAATTTCATCTTAAACTCAATCCCAACAAGTGTTTGTTCGGTGTCAAGTCCGAAAAATTGTTAGGATTCGTCGTCAGTAACGGAGGAATTGAATGCAGACCCATCAAAGGCTAAAGTTATCATCGAGATGTCCCCACCAAGAACAGAAAAGGAAATCAGGGGATTTTTGGATCGACTACAATACATAAGTCGGTTCATAAATCAACTCACTCCCATATGCGATCCCATATTCAAGCTGCTAAGGAAGAATGTGTCCACTGTATGGAATCATGAATGTCAAGAAGCATTTTAAAAGATCCAAAAATATTTTACAAGTCCACCAGTACTTTTTCCCCTACCCCGGGTGTTCCATTGATTTTATATCTCTTAGTCACTGATACCTCCGCGGGAGCCATGCTAGGACAGTATCATGAAGATAGCGGCAAAGAGAGGTCCATATATATCAGCTAAATTCTTTCGGGCTACGAGTCAAAATACACTATATTAGAAAAGACCTGCTTGGAACTTGTCTGGGCAACCCAACGTCTTCGACGTAACATGTTGTCTAATAAGATTCAGTTACTATCAAGGATGGATCCTATCAAATACTTGTTCAAGAAGCCCATATTGTTCGGAAGAACGTCAAAATGGAAATTGTTGCTCTCCGAGTTTGAGATCACATACATCACACAAAAATCCATCAAAGGAAGAGCAATTATTGATCACCTAGCATCACATATTATCCTCGACAACACTGAGCTGAAGATTGAGTTCCCAGACGAATGGGTGATGCACGCCGATGTGTCAGAAGATAAACCATGGAAGATGTATTTTGACAGTGCCCGCAACAAGCAAGGAGGGGTGTAGGGGCACTGCTAGAGTCACCAAGGTATCCGTACACCTATTATTATCATGCTATGTTTTTAATGCTCTAACAATTAGCTGGACTGAAATCGGCGATTCAAATCAATGTCAAAAGTATCCTAGTGTAGGAGACTCATTGTTGATCGTCAAGCAAAACCAGAAGGAGTGGAAGGTTAATGAACAATTGGCCTCATATCATTCATACCTTGAAGATTTGACCAAAAAATTTGATCATGTATAGTTCCATCACATCTATGAAAACAAAAATTATGGTGCTTTTGTTGTTTTAGCATCTTGGCTTGCAGTCCCAGAAGGAATGACACTGAAGCCTATCGAAATAAGCAAAAGAGATAAACCTGCATTCTGCTATGCGATTCAAGTTGTTGCTGAACAATTAGATGGTTCTCCTTGGTTTATTGATATTCAAAAGTACTTTTAAGATCAATCTTACCCGGAAGATTCAACAAAACAAAGGAGATACATCCGAAGAATGGTGTGTCAGTACACCATCTTTGCAAATGTTCTCTATAAAGTATCGAGAGACGGAACCTTTTTGCGATGTGTAAATGATCATGAGGCAAGAAGGATCATGGAGAAAATAGATAATGGTGAGTGTGGTTCTCATATGAACGCGCACATGATGTGTGCGTAAAAAGATATCTCGTCTCGTATACTACTGGACGATGATGATGACAGATTGCTGCAACTTTTTCAAGAAGTGTCACCAATGCCATATACATGGGAACCTCATGCACGTACCTCCTTACAAACTTCATACTCTATCCTCTCCATGGCCATTTTACACTTGGGTAATCGGTCTGATAGGTGAAATCAATCCATATTCCAACAACCGCAAGTATATCTTTGTTGCAATTGACTACTTGACCAAATGGGTCGAAGCCATTTCGACCAGAAGCTTCAAAGGAAAGTCGGCAGTCGATTTCATACGAAACCACATCATTTGCATATATGGGGTTCCACATGAAATAATATCATATAATGGGTCAAATTTTATCGATCAAGAAACCGAAGAACTGCTTGGAAAATACAAGATCAAGCACCATCTAGCCTCACCATATCGACCTCAAACCAATGGAGCAGTAGAAGCATCCAACATGACACTTGTCAAAATCTTGAAGAAAATGACAGAGACATACATAGATTGGAGTGAGAAATTACCATATACTTTTTGGGCACACAGAACCTCAATTCGCACTACAACTGGGGCCACATCTTTCTCGCTCGCATATGGTATGGAGGCAATACATCTCATGGAGGTAGAAATTCCAACCCTACGGGTTCTAAAGGAGAGTCAATTACCTGAAGATGAATGGGTAAAAGTAAGAGTTGAGGAACTAAATCTTATTGATGAAAAGAGGTTAGCAGCATCCTTCCATTCTCAAGCATACCAGAGCAGAATTGCATGCAGTTTCAACAAACATGTGCGACCATGCAACTTCAACGAAGGAGACCTTGTGCTTAAGGAAATTCATCCACTCAAGCATACAGATCCAAGGGGAAAGTTCAATCAAAAAAGGAAAAGCCCGTTCATTGTCAAAAATATTTTTCATGGAATGACAGTTTAATTGATGGACCTAGATGGAGAAGAACATCCAAGGCCCATGAATGCATATCAACTCAAGAGGTATTATGCTTAATCTAAGGCAACATTCCAGCATACCTAAGACCGACATCTTCTCAAAAGATACCAACTGGTTTGTTAACACTTACCACTGTTTTGATGTTTTCTACTTCAACAACTTGTTTTCAAAAAAGAAAAGAAGAAAAAATGTGCATTCTACAAAAAAGTGTGTCGTTGCAAAAATAAATAAATGAGTTTGTCAATGATGAAACACTTAGGATTGGATATGGTGTTATGATCAACAGATAGGCAACTGAGACAAACTTTTCAAATTAATAATTTCGGTATTTTGCAGTTTATTAAATTCTGTGAATATTGTTTGCAAAAAAATTAATTGAGTATTTCAACTGTTTTTTTTTTCAAAAAAAAAAAATGATTTTAAAACTGTTTTTTTTAATATTAATTTTTTTTTATCGATGATGAAAGCCTTAGGATGATACTGTACCATGCACATACCAAATAGGCAACTGAGTCAAAAAAAATTCGAGTTATCATCTTGAATAATAAGTTTTTGTCTAATTAAGCTCTTCAGTTTTGCTTAATGACTAGAAATAACCCGTGCCATTACGACACGACATGAGGCTAACATAGAGTAAATTAATAATAAAAACATATAGAAAAAGAGTAATTCGACATGTATCTAATTAACAATTATATTTAATTAGGTTTCGAAATCTTGTTAGGCTCAATTCCACATGTAAGAACTTATGAACCTTGAAGTTTGATATAATAATTTTTAAATTTAGTCTAAGATGCAGTTGATTTAAGGGTGTTTGCTGAAATTAAATCTTGCTATCCAAATTATTTTATCGTGTTATATTATTTTATTTTTGATGACCAAAACTAAAAAAGCATAAGCTCGATCAAACTTGGATTAATATACAATACCTTTAAAATTGTATCATCAATCCGTTAACAACTCTTGCATGCTAATATCAATTCATTTTACTAAATAAAAAAAATGTAAAATAACTGTTATCTAGTTTATTTGATAAAGAATTCTTACATGTTATTAATTTTATCTTGCAATATAACTTTTTAACCCACCTCTGATTTCTTCCTAGAAACATACAAAATGAGGGAAGGCATAACATGATCAGTGCAAAATTCTTTCAAAAGTATTTTATTTTGTTTCGATTCTACTTGATTGACAAAGATTACTTAATTTTTGTAAAAAAATAATAATAAATTGTATTGTGTTTATAAACCGTAAAAGACATAAAGAACACTCTTTAAAAAAAATCGTATTGCATTTATTTTAATTAAATGAAGAAATCTAATCAATGAACATTCATCTTATGAAGTTTATGACCCTAATTATGAGGGAACCAATCAATTAAAATTCATAACAAAGAAGGTTACAACTTTTACATCCGTCGGATGTCTTTAACTGAGATGAGATTGTGATGGTCGGATGCAGTGTTTGTCTCTCAAAATGTTATCCATCCGTCCAACCTCAAAAACCCCTTCTGTTTTGTATTATACTAGGGTATGACCCGTGCCGTAACGACACGGGTTTTGTATTGGTTATTGCAAAATGTGATGTTATATCAATTTACTCGATGTTCTCCTAATAAAGCCAATCTTCCGTGGGTTATTATTGGTGATCTCAATATTACCATGCATGCCCATGAAAGATCTACCTTTTCTTCACCTACAACTACTGAGTATCCTATTATTCAGACCATTATTGATTGTGCTGACCTTGCTGACTTAGGATACTCTGGTAATAAGTTTACTTGGATTAATAGGCAGTCGGGTGATGATGTTATTTATGCAAGGTTAGATAGGGCTTTAGGTAATGGTCACTGGCTTAATCTATATGATAATTCAAAAGTTTACCGTATAGATACTATAGACAGTGATCATATACCAATTATCTTGGAGACTAATCCATTGTCTTTCCAAGGTAGTAAGCCTTATAGATATTACAAATGCTGGAGCAGTGACCCTTCTATTAGAGAGGTAATCTCCAATACCTACTCTAAGTAATTTAGGAGTTCACACCCTTATCAACTTTCCAACAAACTTAGGTTTGTAAAACATGATCTTAAACTTTGGAATAACCTGCATTTTGGTAATATTGACAATAAAGTCAGAACTCTAACCAATCAACTCAATGATCTTACCAATCTTCCGCATTCCTCTATGAATATGGAATTGATTAAACAAGTAGAGTTTGACCTGGAACATTGGAAAAAAGTTCAAGAAGACTTTTATGCTCAAAAATCCAGACAAGAGTTTTTTAAATCCTTCGATAGAAATACTGGGTATTATCATAATTACGCCAACAGAAGGAAACACTTCAATCACATAAGTGCTCTCAAGTTGGATAATGGGCAGTGGGTTAATGAGAGATTCGATCTTGAAACCCTTCTGATAAACCACTTCAGTTCCATAGGATCTACTTCCAATCCTTATAGGAATACTGAAATTCTTAACTGCATCGACCCATGCATTTCTGATATCGACAATCAAATCTTGCTTAAACCTGTAACTAAGCAGGAAATTGTTGATACTATAAACCAAATGACTCCCTGGACTGCCTCAGGGCCGGATGGTTTTCCTCCTGGTTTCTATAAGGAGAATATGGATCTCTTGATTGATGATTTATGGAAAACAGTTAATAGTTTCTTTGATTCAAAACATTTGTTAAAAGAGATGAACCATACCTTTTTATCCTTAATTCCTAAAACTGATAACCCATCTAGCCCCTCTGAGTTCAGACCAATTTGCTTGTGTAATTCTAGTTACAAAATCATTTCTAAGATCATTGTCAACAGAATGAAACCATTACTAAGCAAAATGATAATCCCTTTCCAGGCTTCTTATGTCCCTAATAGGAACATTCATGATAATGTCATTATTGCTCACGAAATGGTACACACTATGAAAAGGTAAAGGAAAAAAGACAAATGGGGTGTCATGGGCCTTAAACTTGATATGTCTAAGGCCTTTGACAGAGTAGAATGGGGTTTTCTTAGAGATGTCCTTCAGGCTTTTGGTTTTTCTAAGCATTGGTGTGACCTAATCCACCAATGCATTAGTACCACAAGTATTTCCATCATGTTGAATGGTTCTACATGCAAATCTTATAGACCATCAAGGGGTCTGAGACAGGGGAATCCCCTGTCTCCATACCTGTTTATAATTTGTATGTAATCCTTCTCTATGTATCTCTTACATGCTGAAAAAAACAGTCTTATTCATGGCCTTAAGGTTTGCAAAGATGCTCCTAGTATAAGTCACTTGCTCTTTGCAGAAGACTGTCTTATCTTTGCAAAAGCTTCACATACTGAAGCTTCCAATCTTTTGAGTCTGATGAAAGACTTTAGTTTGGCCTCTGGCCAAGTTATAAACCTTCAAAAATCTGGCTGTTTTTTTAGAAATAATGTTCACCCTGATCATGCTGTGTCTCTTATTAATGATCTTAAAGTTAAGAAAATAGCTTTGAATGAGAAATATTTAGGCATTCCTCTTTTCATCACTAGTAATAGAACTGATTCATTCAATTACCTTAATGATCATTTTGATAAGAGAGTTGCTAAGTGGAAAGGTAAGCACTTTAATCAGGTTGGTAGGTCTGTTATGGTTCAATATGTTCTTAAATCTTCTCCTATATATTACATGAACACCTTTACTTTCCCAGACAACATGGAATCCTCCCAAAGAGATTTTTGGTGGGGAAAGTCTAGCCCAGGAGGTATCTATTTTAGAGCCTGGCCAAGAATTTGCACTCACAAACACCAAGGTGGTCTAGGTTTTAGAAATCTTAAACACATGAACCTGTCTCTTTTATCTAAAACTGCTTGGCATTTGATCCAAAACCCTACTGTTTTATGGGTCATTATTCTTAGATATAAATACTTTAAAAATGTTCGTCCTCTTCATCACCCCAAAATAGTTGACTGCTCCTGGGCTTGGAGAAGTATTAGTAGAGGTCTAGATTTTATAGCTCATAATGATGTTTGGGAAGTGAAGAATGGTATGAGTATTTCAACTTTTGATGATAATTGGTTTTCTGATCCTGTTGAGCCAGTTCTCAAAGCTAGACCTAATCCTAATTTGAATGTTTCTGATCTTATTGATGAAAACACCAAGAATTGGATTTCTGATCTTGTTAATACTTTTTTCACCCCTCACAATGCTAAAAACATTCTTGCAACTAGAATTCCTTTTTCTGGGAATGATAATCTCATTTGGCCTTTTTTTAAAAATGGCCAATTCTCTGCAAGTCTGCATACAAAGTTATTTCAGGGGAGATAAATTACATGAACAATAATCTAGGTAGTAATACTTTTTATAAGGCTCTATGGAAACTGCCTATTCTTCCTGAAGTTACTTTGTTTATATGGAAATGTCATGAAAACATCATTCCTTCCAAGTCTGTTCTTGCTAGGTACAATAATACTCATGACTCCCTCTGCAGCATGTGTCATTCTAATCAAATAGAAACTCCTGAACATCTACTTCTTCACTGTTTGTTTGCTAGGTCAGTTTGGACTCTAACCCCTTATGCAGATCTAATCGAACAAGATATTGCATCCTCCCTCAGTATCCATGATTGGGTCATCAAGTGGACCATGGATAACTCCTTGAAAGATAAGGCAATTGTTGTTTTTACTATTGCTTGGAGCATATGGAAAGATAGATGCTTCCACACTTTTCAGGAGAAAGTTCTCAATCATTTCTCTACAGCTAGATTGGCTCTTAAACTAGTCAATGACACAGAAATTTATTTAAAAAATGATACTCCTCTTTCTGTCCCCTCTCATGATCTTGCAGAAGAAAAGAACTTATCTTCTGTCACTGTCTCTTTACCACATGACTGTGTTATTCTTTTCTGTGATGCAGCTTTTGATAAGGATACTAAAATCTCCGGTATTGGTCTTATTTTGACAGGTATCTCAGGCTACTTCATTGGATGCAAGCTTAAGGCAGGGTCAGTGAGGAATGCTGAAGAAGCAGAAAGTCTGGCTGTTTGGAGGCAGTGCAATGGGCAAAAGAGAAAAGCTTGCAGAAGATTTGTTTTATTAGTGATGCTAAATTAGTTATTGAGTCTCTGAACTCATCTTCCAACCAGTTATACTGGTATAATAAAACAGTCATAAGTGACTGTAAAACTTTATCTTCCAATTTTTTGTTTTCTCAATTTAATTTCTTAAAAAGGAACCATATTATTATGGCTGATCAAGTAGCTAAATTTAGCAAGAGGTCTAGAACCTCAGGGGAATGGTGGGGAAATGTCCCAAATTTCCTTAACTATATTGTGTAATTGCTCTCCTTAGCAATAAAATTTTTACTTAGCAAAAAAAAAAAATTTAATTTCATCATATGTTTAGTTCAGCATAAATCTACGTGCATGTTTAGTTCAAGATAAATCTAACCCGAGCTAATATATAAGCACCGATGTATGATGAGTTATCCATTGTTGATCGTTCCCTGTCGAAGTTACACAATTAGATAATTAATGATATTGAAATCAAGATAACTAAATTGGCATGGTATAAGTAACCATGACTCGTAAAGAGGATACAAAATTTCTGTGGGGCAATTATTCCATGTAAAACAAAATAATTCTGACAGTTGGATTGATTGGTATCCTTTAGAGATTTGGTATTCCTCTTATACAGTCGTGCATATTTTACTGGCTAAAGAGAAAGAGAACTGCCGTCAAACAGTTAGCAAATTCAAGTCAGCGGATCCAAATCCCTAATAAATGTGCACGCCCCAAACCGTTGTGTATGAACTTCATGGCCTTTTATGATCCGGACCTTTTAATCCTGTAAAGGGTGTACCAATCCAGTGCTTGGGTACACCCCAAAACTTAAGACCCATTAGTAGCCATGATTACGTTATCGGCCAAACATTTCCTTGATGATTGACGGGGACAAAAAAAGAAAAAATAAAGCACTCGCACAAATAATTAGTCACTGTATCCATTTAAATGAATCTAACATCCATAGTAGCAGTCCTTTAACAAAAAAAACTCTATAATCATAGAGTAATTAACTAACCCAAACTTAAATTCATCTTTGAATATAGGATATAAGTTTTGTACACCAAACTACTCCTATGCGCAGGGGCGGAGCCAGAAAATCTCATATGGGGAGGCAAAATTGTTTTAGGTAGGCAAAAGGCAAAAATTAGGCTTGGAATAGAGAAAAAACGGCATGGTATATGCAAAATTAGGCTTGGGAGCCATCCGGCAGGATAGGCAACTGCCTACCCTTGCCATGGGTTGGCTCCGCCACTGCCTATGCGTAACCTAATAGTTCGAATCTTACATATCCATTTAGGCTACAGGTCGTGAACTCGTGATGGTCTGCTTAGGTCTGCAGGCCGAGTCCGGAATTGCCAACTTGCATAGTGACTTTAGGTTCGGGTTATATTTCACAAAATGTAGTATGGTATATGAATGGTAGTTCAAGACTTGAGGTACTGATTCACTGTCAATAGGATAGTATATGTTCTGATGATCAGCTCAGTGTTTTGCGATATCCTGATGGGGAAATTTACCTCGTGAATGATTACTTCAAATTTAAAAGACCGGGTGGAACTGAGAATGCAGCAACACCTCTTATGTAACTGCAAGAGTGCAAGTTCTCTTTGAGCGCCTGGACTTATTTTGTTTCATCATTAGGACTGAAGTAGGCGTCTCTTAGTCCTTGTGATGCCAAGTCACTGAGCGAGTGACGGATTGCTCCAGAGATGTTGCGCTTTGTCACTTGGTATAATGGGCTTTAACATTCGAAAAAGAAAACAATATCGCAGTAACAAAAAATTTGCAAATGTTCATCGAGAATCTAGGTTTACTACTTGATTGTTTACAATTTAATTATCGTGTTCATTCTTTTTTTAGGTTCATATCAACTTGTTTCAATTCCCACTGATATGTTTACAAACCTAGAAGATAAATGCTCTCAGAAAAGAGTCTTCCAAATATAGAAAATATACCAGCAAATAGCATTACTAATTTTCTTCATATTCTGCATCTTATACAAATATTGTGTTCCTCCACTCACTTGCGCGCTACTCCGTACCATTGCATCGCGCCAAAATTTGTCATGCATCCCTGATAAGAACCTGATTTCGTTGAGGGAGTCATCACAACAATTCTTACATCACTATGAAGCAGTATAAATTATCACACTAAAGAGATATTATTAGTAGTTTGTTCTGTTATAGCTAGAGTTTCCGAGCTGTTATTTTGGTTCCCGCCATTATCACTATTTCTGCAAAAAAAACAAAACAAAACAAAAAAAAATAACCCCAAGAAATAGCACTGGAAGCACTGGATGTGTTTGACTTGTTCAAATTATCTACACCCCAGCCACCAAATTCAGTCCAGATTATTAGTACAGAAAAAATGTGTCCAACATTTTGAACTATGAACTTTGATCCCAAAAGCAAGAAGAGTCTTAGGATGTCTCTATTTAAGTTGTTTCAGATTTCCAAATTCATCAAGGAGAGGAAGACAATCATACGACGTTACGATAAATGGACCTCTATCAGTTCGCTCAAAGTTTGTTCCGCCGTGTTACTAAAAGATCAATGCCAAAAGTTAAAACAAAACACACATATCTACACAGATATACAACTTCAAAATAGAGATTCAACAAACAGCTTACCCTAGCGCTTAATCCATCTAACCCAATTCCCTGTCCACAAACCGGAGTGAATTCATTTTGTATTTGCTAACCAAGTATTAACATTAAGTCAATCATTTTTCTAAATGTAATTAATTGATAATCATGCTTACCCTAGGTTGTCGGGCATCACTTTATTGACACATTATCCATGGAACACGGACGTTCTGTGACAAAGCCATTTTTGTAGGTCAACTAATGTATGTAATGACTTCTCCATCATAAGGCATTGACAGTTCAAGATATACTAGTGTATGTACACCTTTCATTATCCACCACGTGTACAGGAAGAGACATGGGAGGCATGCAAAACAAGATATCAAAACATGATAAACAAGCATCTTATCAGAAAATGCCACCGGTCAGCAGATCTGACGGTCAGGGACAGCGGATTACAGAGGTATGATGGCTTAGAGGAGCACCAGATAATACCCTTTGGGTGTTAGTACACCCAATCCCGAGGAAGATCCCAGATCAACGGCTGAGAGGGAGTTTGACTGACACAGATGTGACCAGACTAAGAGACACTTGTCTGACAAGAGCAGACATCCATCTACTGGCATTAAATACCAAAGAGATATACACGTGTCAATCAGCTCGTGGAAGAAGCGAGGATAATCCTTCGTATTCAAGCTTAGGCCGCGACATATGCCGAAGACCTCTGCGTAATGGGCACAAAGCACAAGAAGATAAGATTACAACGACACCTCAGAAGTAGGACCCACGTTTCAACCCTATAAAAATCCCTCTCCACTAAGAGAGAAGGGGTCGACCAATCCATAGAAAATATAGGAGAATATAGGAGAGAGAAATAGGAAGAGTAAGGGATCCCCCTACTTCCGCAGACCTATGTGTACTCTAAAGTCATTTGACTATCTTTGTAATCATTCAATACATAGTGAAACACCATCCCCGTGGATGTAGGCCTTAGTGCCGAACCACGTAAATCTTTGTCTCATTTATATTTCAGCACTTTACATTCTGCATTGAACGTCATGTGCTTTACATTTATGTTTGACTCTGTTTACCCCTTTTATACTAACATTATTTATGATAATATTCGACTAGACAATGACAAGCCCGAAGGCTTAGAGTCGATGAATCGATATAATCATCCCCTTTACATATACGACTTACAATTTCAGAATTAGAATGTATGCGAATATTGTTCGTGACACGTGGATGGCTTCGAGATTTATGTGTTCACAATCTGGCACTAGAAACAGGGACTTTGTCCCGGTAAAAGATTTATCTTATCCTGTGATTTCACCTTAAACGCGCATTATGGTTGTGCCCTATTCTGGGTTCAGCGTGCTTTCAAAAACTTTTTTATTCTGGGTTCATGGTCTTCATTTTTACAAACACCATTTCAAAGCAGGCAAATCCACGGCTATCTATCACAGATTTGCACGTGAGGCGTTTTTCTTTTAAAACTAAGACTTAATAATCCAGATTCATGAGTTCTCGCTACGGATCTGCCTTTTCAAGAGTTTTCCTTTTCAAAAGTAGTCTGAAAACAAGGTCCATGATTGTTTATTAGAGGATTTGTATTGCGAAAACAAGACCGATGGAGTCTTTATGTTTCTCTTTTATTAAGGCCCTTGGGCAGCTCATTTCTTTTTATCCCACAAATTTTGCGGATACGAATGGCACTAACCCGATCCTCGTGGATATCTTTGGTTCTCTTTATTTATTCCCCTATGTAGAAAAGGACTAAAAATGGAAAAGATACTAGAGGCAGGAAAAACCAAAGCCTCATCAAAGGAGACACCGAGGACTACCCCGGTCATGACCCGAAGCAAACAGAAAGGAGACAAAGCTAAAACAACTACTCAGAGGAAGGATGCTGCGGAAACCACCTCACCTATGAACACTAACTCCATTGCAGCCGCGGCTCTCAAAGCAGCAGCCACAAAGAACAATGCAACTGTTGCGTCCCTCCAGGCTACAAAAGCTAACCAAACTTTGGTTTCAAACAGAACCCATCAACAAAGAGAAGGGGTGGCAGAATCTATGACACATCAGCCCGCACATCCTCCAGTCTTCGGAATGCCGTCAACCAACGGTCAGAATCAAACCATACCAGTGGTTTTAGTACCGAGGGTGGAAGCTCAACCGAGGGGACCAAACTTGGAGATACCAACAATTGAAACCGATACTCTACCACCCTTAATACACACAGTAGACGAAGGGGGAACTATGGTCGTAGGGGTACAAGCCGGAACTCCCAATCAGGGATATAACCAGTCCCACCGACTGATGGTAGAGCTCGAAGAATTGAAAAAGAGCCAGCAGGTCTATGCAGATGCCGTAGCTCTTCTGGCCAGAGAGAACCAAGACTTGAAAGATAGGATTTCCCAAAGCACGAAGACCAGCCAACAACTGGACGAAGCAAATTCTAAGGCACCAGAGCCTAATCGAGACCGAAGAATCATCCTAGCAAATGCTGTTAGAGGAAGCAGTGCATCCGATCCGGATTATGCCGCCGAAGACTCAGACTATTATGACAGTGAAGATCGAAGAAAGAAACGCTCAACTGAGCACGAGAGCGTGGGACATTACCGAGAAATGGAAGAGCTGCGTGATGATATGATGGCTGAGATCAGGAAGTTAAAAGCCAGACAATGCGGAGGAAGGCTTGAAGAGGTGATGAAAGAGGATAACTCCACGCCCCTAACTCATCGCCTGGCAAATACCCCCATTCTGCTAAAGTGCACTGTCCCAACTTTTGAATGCTATGACGGATCCAGTGATCCCTCGACATATATCCGGTATTATAATCGTATCTTAGCCCGATGGAGCCAAAACGACGCCGTCCTCTGTAGGTATTTCCCATCAAGTCTGAAGGGATCGGCTTTGTCTTGGTTTGACAACCTGCCACCTGATTCCATCAACTCTTACGATCAACTCGCAGAGATCTTGAGAACCTACATGTACAACAAAGCTGTCAACACCGGAATGGATAAACTTTTTTCTCTGGCAATTGGTTACAAGGAGAACACGAGGGAATACACCAACAGATGGCATAATATCTGCCAAGCCATAGGGAGTGTGGATCCCGTAGTAAGCATCAACTGCTACAAGTGGGGATTAGACCGAATGAGTCCACTGTTTGTTGAGATCCACGGAAGCGTACCTAAAACAGAAGGAGATCTTCGAATAATTATTGAGAAGTATGCTCGTCTTGAAGAAATCCAGCGTGAGAATCCGAGGGCACAAACGCAGAGGTCTCACCGTACCAATTCCGCATAACAAACCAGCGGGGCCAAAAGAAATAGCTCAGTGGAACAATCGTACGAAGATAGGAAGGAACGAAGAGATGAACGAAAAAAAGAGGATCGAAAATTCGATGATCAGGTTTATACGAAGCTCAATGCTAGCTACGCTCGGATCTTGCGAGAGATCAAAGGAAGGGAAAATTCGGAGTGGCCGTGGTCTAAGGGAAAACAACCCCCAAGGATCGAGAAGTCAAAAGATTATTGTGAGTATCATTGCTTCAATGGTCACCAGACCGAGAAATGCAAAAACCTCAAAATAATGATCCAAAAATTGATTTATGCTGGCGAACTCAAGCAATACATACGAAAGGAAATCACCGAGGACAGATCCAAACGAACCAAGAAAGTCCAACTTCCAGAGGGAAACCGCACAATGAACACCATCTCGTGTTCCGAAGCTGTAGGGCCCTCACTTACAACGCAGATAGGAAAGAGGCTACGAAAGCAATTCGAAGACCACTGCGAATTATATAAGATTGATGGCGTAGAGGTGGACGAGCACGAAGAGTGGATGGACGCACCTATCATCTTCAATACTGAAGATATCGAGGAAGATATGGAAGACCATAACGATCCCTTGGTCCTCACACTACCAGTGTCCGGATGTAACCTCAAAAAGATCCTCATCGACGGGGGAAGCTCAGTGAACGTTCTATTCTACGACGCCTTCAAACGGATGAAGCTCCATGATGAACAGCCGATGACCTCTTATTACACCATCTACGGGTTCAACGGAGCGCCCAAAAAGCCATTGGGAGACATCGTGTTGCAGGTGAACGCCGGGCCCATGAAAGTAGAAACACGATTCAGCGTGGTAGACGCCCCATCCCCCTATAACGCCATTATTGGACGAAAGTGGGTACATAAACTCAAGGGAGTGGCATCAACTTACTACCAATATCTCAGGTTCCCTACACCCGAGGGAGTAATGGAAATCAAGGGAGACCGGGTCTCTGCAAAAGAGTGCCAGGCCACTCAGGATCGTATCAACAACGAACAGGAAGATCAGCGAAAAACCCGAAGGATCAAAAATAAAGAAGCTGCGAAAGAAAAGGCCATAGACCTGTTCCTCAAGGAAACCGCAGGGAAGGGCTTGACAAAAGATGATAATGTCCTTAACACAGAGGAAAGTACTTCAGCAGCCAACGAAGGACAGAAACATACCAAATAGCAATTAAAGAACGTCCCAGTCCTTGGGGACCCGAAGCCGGTGTTCACACCAGTGGATCCCGTAAAAGAAATCAACATAGGAACGGAAGAAAACCCGAAGATGATCAAAGTAGGGACCATAATGGACGAAGAAAGAGAAGATTCCTTAACCAAATTACTTAAAGAATACGCGGATGTATTCGCCTGGAAGTTAGGAGACATGCCGGGGATTGATCCAAAAATAATCCAACACGAGCTGCGCATCAAACCAGGCACGCCACCTTTGAGGCAGAAAATAAGAAAAGTTGCACCAGAGTATCATAAGGCAGTAGAGAAAGAACTTCGGAAACTACTAGAAGCAGGCTTCATCAAGGAAGTCAAATACCCTACATGGATCTCGAACATGGTCATCGTTCCTAAGAAAAATGGATGGGTTAGGATTTGCATCGACTTTACTAACCTCAACAAGGCATGTCCAAAAGACAGTTATCCCCTACCGAGCATAGATCAACTGGTTGAAGCAGTGGAAGGGTCATGGACGGATATTCTGGTTACAACCAAGTAGCCCTGGCAGAAGAAGATCAACAACACACAACATTCTACACCCCGCATGACCTTTATTGCTATACTAGAATGCCCTTTGGGCTTCGAAACGCAGGGGAAACTTACTAGAGAATGGTCGATGCTATCTTCAAGCCATGGATTGGTAGTACCCTAGAAGTCTACGCTGATGACATGCTCGTCAAAAGTAGGCTGCGCAAAGATCACCACCAGGACCTGAGAGATATTTTCGAAGCAATGAGGAAACATCACATGAAAGTAAATCCATAAAAATGCACCTTCGGTGTCACCTCAGGGAAATTTCTCGGATATCTGGTAATAAAAAGGGGTATTGAGGTAGACCCCGCGAAGATTCAGTCCATAATGGAAATGCCATCTCCGAAGAATTTAAAAGAAGTGCAAAAGCTCAATGGGTCCTTAGCAGCCTTGGGAAGATTTATTGCCCGATCCTCGGACAAATGCAAACATTTTTTCAATATTCTCAAAACAGGGAGTAAGTTTGAATGGACCGCAGAATGCGAAGAAGCCTTCCAAAGAATCAAGGAATACCTGGCTTCAATTCCAATCCTACAGAAGCCTGATCCTGATGAGGTTTTGGCATTGTACATAGCAGCGACAGAAGACGCGGTTAGCGCAGTGTTGGTCAAAACCAATACGAAGATAGAACAACCTATCTATTATGTCAGCAAGACCCTCAATTCTGCGGAAAGGAATTACACGAAGATCGAACAACTCATCCTGGCATTAGTATGGGCTACTCAAAAGCTGAGAACCTATTTCCTAACTCACTTCATCCGCGTCCCATGCAAAGCACCACTGGCAGCAATCCTCAAAAGCGCGGGAAAAGTAGGGAGAATAGCCAAGTGGAACACCTACCTGGACCAATTCAACGTCATTCATGAAATCCAACACTCCCAAAAATCCCAAGTATTGGCGGATTTCTTAGCAAACCTCCCCTTGGACAACGATGAAGAGATTAGGGGCATACCAGAAGCCGACGAGGAAAGCAAGGATCCAGTTGATGTTCTCGAACCCACGAGTCAAAGACGATGGGAAGTCTTCGTTGATGGTTCCAAAAATAAGGAAGGGGCAGGAATAGGCATTGTCATCACCACCCCAACTGGAGAAAGGATCGTACAGGCACTCAGTTTAGAATTCAAAGAGCATACTAACAACATCGTCGAATACGAGGCAGTCGTACATGCCCTCCGTTTGATAATAAAGATGGGGGTAACTGATGTAAGACTGACAAGTGATTCGCAGCTTGTCATACGGCAAATAAGGCTCGAATAAAATGTGTACGACGACACCCTCTCAGCTTACATGGCCTTGGTCCAAACATTGGCATCACAAATTCTGAACATCAAGTTCCGGCACTTATGCAGAAGGGATCTCAGGCACGCGGATTCCCTAGCATATATATCATCCATGCTGAAGGACAAGAATATCGAAGCTATCAAAATAACAAGGGTATACAAGCCTTCGATTGTATCACAATTTTCCTTTGCTACAAATCAAGATACAGTGGAAGAAAATATCGAAGATTAGGTGGGAGAAGACATCCATAACGATTTTGACGAAGAAGATATCTTGTCAAGAGCAAATCAAGACGAAGATTTCAACAACGAAGATGATTGGAGAATGATGATTCATGCGTTTCTCAAGGATGGAACCTTACCCGCGGATCATAAACAAACCAGGAAAATACTCTCCAAAGTAGGAAGATATGATCTTCGGGATGGGGTCCTGTACAAGAAATCTTTCCTCGGACCGTTACTACGTTGCTTATCCAGGAAAGAGGGGCATTGAATTCTAAACGACATCCATTATGGTGAGGCAGGGAATCATAGCGGCATGAGATCACTAGCCGACAAAGCAAAAATGCAAGGATGTTACTGGCCCACAATGATACAAGATGCTGCAAGAATGTCCCGACGATGTGAAGAATGTCAGCGTTTCATCAAAAAGATACACGCACCAGCAACAACGTTGAATTCTGTGGATAGTCCGTGGCCATTTGCAAAATGGGGCATAGATATCGTTGGGCCTTTCATCGAAGGATCAGGGAAAAGACGATTTTTGATAGTAGCCACGGACTACTTCAGTAAATGGGTGGAAGCCAAAGCCTTAGCCAGGATCAAAGACGTGGACGTGTTTACTTTCATATTCCAAAACATCATTTGCAGGTTCGGCATACCAGCGGAAATCGCATCCGATAATGGTAAACAATTACAGGGGAAAAACATAGACATGCTCTTCGACACTTTCAAAATAAGGAAAAACAAGTCCACCCCCATATACCCTCAAAGCAACGGACAAGCGGAAGCTACTAACAAGACCCTCACCCTTATCCTCAAAAAGCAATTAGACGAACACAAGGGGCGATGGTGTGAACAACTACACAATGTATTATGGGAATACAGGACAACACGAAGATCTGCCACTGGGGAGTCCCCATTTCTCCTCACATATGGAGCTGAAGCAGTCATCCCAATAGAGATCCTCATGCCAACCACAAAGACCGAAGCATGGGAGAAAAATCTCACAACAGACATGATGTTAGAGAGACTGGACGACCTGGAAGAAAGGAGGGAGGAAACATTGCAAAAGATGGAAAATTATCAACGGAGATTAGCGAGAGAGTACAACAAAAAGGTTAAGCTTCGAAATTTTGTAGAAGGGCAGTATGTGCTAAGAACAATCCTACAGTATCAACGAGAGAAGAAATGGGGAAAGTTAGCACCTACATGGGGAGGACCTTTTATAATACACGACATTGAGGGAAACGGTTCCTACTATCTTCGCAATCTGAAAGGCGAGGTCCTCCGACACCCTTGGAATGCTAAATGGCTCAAACCGTACTACCCATAGGAGCAGCGCAGCTTTGCATCTGCGTGAAGAATACCATAAGAAGAAGGCAGCGTAACCGCTCTACATGTTTCTATCTAAACAAAAATGAATTGATAACGCAGGTATGCCAAAAGGATGATCCATTTCATTAAAGAGTGATTACAAGTTCAGCAATAGATAAAGCAAGAAACACATCAAAAATGATCCGAATTATATAATCAACAAGGACAAACTTTCTATTACTAATAAAAGAAATCTACTTGGACGATACAACTTCATCAACAGGGTTGTCTTTGCGAGATGAAGGTACGCTACCACCTGAAGAAGGCCCAGAAGAACCAGGCAAATGCGCGGGAAGGGGACGACGTGGATAATTCTTGAAAAGACCATGTTCGACTTTAAGATCAAGTTCAATCTTGTATAGAACTTTGTTGGTCTCTTCAGCCAACTGACATCGATCTTTATAAGTGATAACAGCGGTCCACTGGTTGGCCTGAGACAACAATGCAGATAGGCGTTCCGCCTCTTTGGAGGCAATCTCTGCTGCTTCCTCACGAGACGCGGCCAAGCCTTTGAAATAGTTGGCTTGTCCTTCCTGCTTCACTAAGGCAGATTGAGCTTTTTTAAGCTCATCATTTGTTGCATGAAGTTGTCCCTCGAGTGCCGAAAACAAGAAATACCAAGGGGTTAAAACGAAGAAATAACAAAATCACACTCGATAAAACGAGGTTATACCTTCGACATTAGCCGAAGCCTCTTCATACTCATTAACAACTGCGTACCGAGCCTCATCAAGAAAGTCATATTTGTCGGATAGTTTCTTATAATCCGTTCGAAGGTTCGTAAGAGCAAATTGACTCGCGTCTAAGTCTACCTGCCTCATTGAATCCAAGTGACGAAGATGGTTGACTTCATCATTCATCTCCCCTATCCTTTTATGGAGTCGATACACATTCACTTCAAGATCTCTTTCAGATTCCACTTGGCGAGCAACATCAGCTCGAGACGTTGCCAGGGCTTTACTAAGAGCACCAACCTCAGCCCTAGCATTATCTCTTTCCTCAGTAAGATGCATCATACTATCCCTAACCCCGGGGCCTAAGAAAAAACGAACCTATTGTAACTCTCCTTCCAAAAAGCGCACTCTAGCCTCCAAGTCCGAAGCATGTCCTCGAGCTTCACGCAGGTTGTCAGGCGTCCATAGCAGCGTACCATTACACAGACGACGGTCATGATTGTACTTATTTTGCATATCAACCATCAGTGTTCGCTTTTCACGCCACTCAGCTGCTAAGGCGTTATGCTCATTAGCACGAGCATTCCACTTTACGGCTTCGCTTTTCAACTTGCCCACCAACTCTGCAATGCGGGATTTTTTTCGTTCCCTTTCTTTCCAAAGCCATATGAGCTCGAGGACTCCACCCACTGAAGATAGGGTGGGGAGACTCAGACAGAACACCAAAGTACAAATAGGGAATCATGAGGAGTGAAAGACCAATAAAAAATACGAACCTGTGAGGGACGATACATTTCTACGAGCTTGCTCCAATTCGTTGCGGACCATAGAAAGTTTCGAACGGAGACTCTCCTCAGCATTACCCAGCCGCTCCTTTTCCTTCAGGCGACCCCTCAGTTCACTTATTTCCATTTCGGCCGCAGATAGTTCTTCTTCTCTATGACGAAGCTTAGCCTCCAACTTTAAAGACTTGCTTTAAAGAATTGGTATAGAACATGGTTACAATGTTCGCTCCTCATCATCTACGTCACAAACAACAAACATTATTATACCCAAGGGATAGGATATCGCGAAGGATACAATGTTCGGATATCATGAGGGAATCAGTACAAGGATTTACCTCTAAGACACGCTGCTGGGGAAAACCGTATTGGTACCCATCATCTATGGCCATCATATCAGCAACAGAGGAGGGAGGGTCAACCACTAGGTTAGCTTCCGAAGCTCTCAGATTCTTCTCCCACATTTCAGCAACGCGGGATTCAGAAGACACTTGCATCATCTGACGAGTATAAGCGTCAGAATTCTTCTCACCAGGGACCACTGGGCAGGGTTGGGGACGAACATCAGATTTTTCTTCTTAAGCCAATCCAAAATGGCATCTTCGCCTTCAGGCATTAACGAGTAAGGGAAATCCTCTAAAGGAGATTCAACCGCAGACTTTCCTTTGGCTGTTCTCCCCTCACTCGCGCAAGTCTCGACATCACCAGCCTCAGTATGACCACCTGCGTTTTCAGCCTGCTGACCGGTGGCATCTTCTTTACCAATATCCCCAAGCACATACCAATCATCATTTGGGGAAAGCAATGAGAAGTCTTCGGCAAAACCCATGGCAGCATTCACATCAAAGGATTCCCCCGCGGAATATATCCTCCCAAAAGAAAATTCAGGGGAAATAATGGGCAGAATACCCACACCAACAATATTATCGCCAAGAAGATCCACCCCCGCCAGTACCACCTACGGGAATATTACCCTCAGACTCACCATCACCACCCGCGACAATTTCTTCTTCACCATCACCACCCGCGGCAACTTCTTCTTCACCATTACCACCTTCGTCATCAGGATGAGAAGTATCGGTACGCTCTTCTCCATCGGACATTTCTTCATCCTCAGCATACCCTCCGTTTACAGGACTCGTAACCTCCTCATAAACCTCAGCCTCACCGGTAACCACAGTAGAAGATTGTTTGGGTCCAAGTTTCTTCTTCTTAGACACCTACAAACCAGTACACATCCCCACAAAGGCTCATTTTTTCCCTCACTTCAAAAATGAAAATTATTTCAAGCAAGGAAAAAGGGGCAAATAGAATAGAGAATATAAGAAGAAACTATACCTTGGCAGCAGCAACACTCCTCGGTGGATGGGTAGCACCAGAACCCTTCTCCTCATCTCCATCAACGACATCAAGAGCGTAAGGAAAATTCATGCCCGCGAAATTCGGATGCCAAGGACAGAAATCTCCATAACGAGCAGGAGGAGTTTCACGAGGCATGCTGTTTTCAGAAAGACACCAACCGCGCGGACCAGGAATCCAACCATAAGCCCAAAGACCAACTACCTCAATAACAGTAGCATGCCATTCATAATCATGGTCATGATTAATCCTTTCACGAGCAGGAAAGAGTTTCCGTTTAGAAGATCCCTCAGTACCAGGAACATACTTCAGCTTGGCATCACTCACCTCACTCAAAAGACGAATTTCACCACGAGGAGCAGCAATGTTACGAAGACTAACACTCCACAGCTTACGGTTTCTACTGTTGACATAATACCCAAAGGAACTGTTAAAATTCTGAGGAGTGTACCACTCTCTCTCAGTAGGATTTGGAACATAGCAGGTCATCATAGTCTCTCCCTTGCTTCACAGGTAACATTCCTTCAGTGCATGAAGATAATTCCCAGATAGTTGTGACACGGAACGATTATGAGTGTTTGTGGAAGAGCCTTCGCGACTAGCCAACACATCATAATAAAAGGAGTCACCCGACTATATAGGGGCAACATGAGACCCGCCTCGAAGGCTCCAACCGTAGTCAATAGATGAAACTCATCAAACTGATACTTAGCAAGGAGCTCGTAAGTGATATCATCGTCAGGGGCATAGAAGCGAACCTCAAAATCTTGAAGCTCATGTTTTTCCTTGAACATCTCAAGATCAATATGCTTGAAAGTGACCTTCTTCTTACCAACTGAAATGCTGCGTATCACGGGAACAGTTTCTTCTTCGTCTGCGGAATCAGAAGTAAGACTCAATTCCGAAGATTTCCTTTTAAAAGGAAGATTTTTAGACGGATCAACTCTCGACATAGTACCCTTGGAGTACTTCTCTTTGAAAGAAACCGTGGGAGGAGGCGGCAAAGATTTCTGCGGAGGCACTGAAGGAGGAGCCATTGAATGAAGGGGCGGAACATCCAGTATTTCAGTACGAGGAGGAGGAGCCCGTATACTCCTAGAGTCATCACGAGGATGAGCCTGCGTACTCCTGGAATCTTCACGAGGACGAGAAGGGGCGCGATTAACAACATACCTAGATCCAGAAGGACCCTTCAGCAAATCCCCTTTCTTAGTAGGCACAACCTTCGCACCAGAGGAAGATGAAACCTTATGACCCCGAGGATCTGATTGCGAAGACTTGTAAGGACCTTCCCCAAGTGGAGATCTGTCAGAATCTCGACGCGGGGGGGATCTTGGAGGACTAGACGGCGGGGTTTGGTAAGGAGCCCGCGGACGATCAGACATATCTACAAGGAAACACAAAAACAGTTTAGAGAAGAATACGAGGAGATCACTAAAGATCAAAAAACTCATAATTGATGGTTCATCCGGATAAACATTAAAAACCCTAAGAACTAAAAATAACCAGAAATACCCCATCAAACTCCAGGGATAATACTTAGATACAGACTCACAGACTTTGTAACAAATAACAGGGGCAAGCATATATGCTTAGACATGTGTGTTCTTCATCACAAAGCGAAGAATACATCAGCAGGAGACAAACGGGTAGATACATAGATAAATCAATGATGAACATCTAATGAAAAACCCCATACCTGTATAGAAGAGGACGACAAGCACCAACCACAGTCAAAGATAGGAGGACCGGAGATATCAAAAGCTAGTTGTCTGTGATACAGGGGAAACAGCAGTCGAGAGCGAAAGAGACAGAAAATTGAATGTTGTTATCTTCCTCACAAGAACGACGATAATAAATGACTAAAGAACAAGAATAGAAAACAAAGAAAGGATGAACACTGACAAGAAGAGGATAAAAGTTTGTTTTCACATTCTTTTTCCTATTTATAAAGCTAGAGAAGACAATAACTGTCCCTCGTACCAAGGAGCAGTTATGGGGAAAGTTAATGCAATGTGGGAAACATGCCCGTATTTATAGGGGAATTTATTTCAGGAGAGATAAAACGTGTAGGACGACCTTTCTTCTTCTAAATTGCAAAATACGCCCAAGTCAGAAGAAGAGGGGAAAATTGTATGTACACCTTTCATCATCCACCACGTGTACAGGAAGAGACACGTGGAAGGCATGCAAAACAAGATATCAAAACATGATAAACAAGCATCTCATCAGAAGATGCCACCGGTCAGGGACAGAGGATTACAGAGGTATGATGGCTTAGAGGAGCACCAGATAATACCCCTTGGGTGTTAGTACACCCAATCCCGAGGAAGATCCCAGATCAACGGCTAAGAGGGAGTTTGACTGACACAGATGTGACCAGACTAAGAGACACTTGTCTGACACGAGCAGACATCCATCTACCGGCATTAAATACCAAAGAGATATACACGTGTCAATCAGCTCGTGGAAGAAGCGAGGATAACCCTTCGTATTCAAGCTTAGGCCGCGGCATATGCCGAAGACCTCTGCGTAATGGGCACAAAGCACAAGAAGATAAGATTACAACGGCACCTCAGAAGTAGGACCCACGTTCCAACCCTATAAATACTCCTCTCCACTAAGAGAGAAGGGGTCGACCAATCCAGAGAAAAGATAGGAGAATATAAGAGAGAGAAATAGGAAGAGTAAGGGATCCCCTACTTCCGCAGACCTATGTGTACTCTAAAGTCATTTGACTATCTTTGTAATCATTCAATACATAGTGAAACACCAGCCCCGTGGATGTAGGCCTTAGTGCCGAACCACGTAAATCTTTGTCTCATTTATATTTCAGCACTTTACATTCTGCATTGAACGTCACGTGCTTTACATTTATGTTTGATTCTCTCTTTACCCCTTTTATACGAACATTATTTATGATAATATATATTCGACTAGACAATGACAAGCCCGAAGGCTTAGAGTCGATGAATCGATATAATCATCCCCTTTACATATACGACGTACAATTTCAGAATTAGAATGTATGCGAATATTGCTTGTGAACACGTGGATGGCTTCGAGATTTATGTGTTCACAACTCGTTCTCAATCTGTACGTTGTTAATAATCAGATCCGAAGACATGTATAAGAAAATATATTATTCATAAGAAACTAAGAATCAAGAGAACCAAATCAAACCTGGGTAAAAGAAATTTTTACCTTCCAAATACTTTAAGACTGACTTCCTTTGATAAAGTAATCGACATCTGAAACTTCGCCAAGAAAATTATCTGTTAAAAACCTATATGATATGAGTAACATAGCTGATGGCTAAGTAAAAAAAGCTTGCAATTGTTATCAAAACTTATTGCAGAGTAACATAGCTGATGGCTATGGTGTGGGTTTAGAATCGATTGTGAGCTTGGTATCAACTCCATGTCTTCACACCGGCAAGATAGATATTGCAGTTTCAATTCCAAATCTTCAAACTGGGTGAAACAGAATTTGTAAGGGGAATGGACGCAGCCTGGCATCTAAAGAGTTTACAGCTGTGTTCCACCTAAAAAGGCCCTTTGATCAATGTTGGTCCGACGAAAATTAATTTAATCAATGCTCAGATGCACTTTGCCAAGAGAATACAAACTCCCTTCTCAAATTTTCTTACTAAACTTCCAAATGTGATGTTTGTGGGAATGACTGTTGCAATTTCTCTCCTGAAATATGAGTATGCCAATGGTGAAAGAAAAATAGAATTATAAAAAGGAAAAGGAAATAGAGAAATAATATGGAAAAATGAGAGTCTATATATGAGAGTTATACGGGTTGCAATTGTAACTGCTATTCAACAAAAGATTTCCTTGAATTTTTTCGATAATGGATTTCCATATAACATTATGTGGAAAGGCCTTTTCCAAAGACAGTAGATGAAAATTACTCTACGAGTGGCCTCTAGTCCAAGGAGCAGGGTTGAAATTCTGTACAAAAACAGCCAGAGGAGAAATCATCAATGCCTTAATAGTTAAAACTATCAATTTATACAGTACCGCCAATCGAAGAGTTTAATAGCCTCAATACTGTCTCTTTCAACATGAAGGCTGAAACAATAACCAAGTGAGATCAGAAGTTAGATAGTCATGATGGTGCCCACTATAATTTTACTATAGGGGAACTGCAATTACCAGTTCAAATGCATATAAAGCGTTAAAGCACCGCTCATTCCATGACCGTTACTACCAAAGATGAAACTATCAGTTGAATCGAACGAAGCCCATAAATGTGTCTTTCAATGTACTTAACACAAATGCTTGAAGCCCTATCATATTGTAAAAAAGTAATCCAGAAATGAATATTTAGCTAAACTAAGATTAAATCAAAATGAATAGAATAAGGAAAATAAGTAGCTCTATTGATTTGAATTTACAAATAAACATAATGTAATTTTATTTTAACCTCTAATTAATAGGCACTCTTCATTCTCAGTTATTATTTATCAAGATATGAACCTTTACGGATCCTTCTCTATTTGTGATATTTTCACGGTGGTATCTGCTTATTCATGTTTATAACACGAAAAGATAGGATTCAACAATTAACTAAAAAATGAAGAAAGAATGAGAAATTGGAATCAACAAAGTTAGCTTGGTTACCATCATGTGGGTCTTTCTGTTCTGAAACCAACATTCAGTCTGGCCACCAACAAAATTAACTAGATTAGATTACTGCTGCAGCAGTGAAGGCTGATGATGAAAGTGAACTGCTTTTTAATAAAATGATACTGAAATTGATCGATTTCAATCGATTTGATGGCTATTTTAAAGAAATTTGAACTGTGAATCTGTTTGTTTAATGGTGTTTGACTGAAATCTGTAATCAATTTGATTGATGATCCCAAGTTTGAGCTTAATTTCATGAAATTGTGATTTCCAAAAAGCCAATTTCAGTTTCTCTGCACAAACATTGTGACGGACAAACTCATCATTTTTCATCACTAAGGGACTCCTCCCTTTGGTCGTCGTCCAAATATAACTTCTTCCCTTCACTCGTTAATCCTCATCACCACAACTAAACCCTAAAACCTTGCTGATCTTGCCGATCTACAAAGAATCCAGATTAAGAAATCGAGTCAAGCAACGAAAACCCATTATTGGATATCGAATTAAAACATTGAAAACAAAATCCAATCAGACACCACCAAAAATCCGCACATGACCTTAGAAGAAGAGAAAAACTTCATATTTTTCAAAATCGTTGTTGCTTTAATCATCAAATCGAAGCCACATTAACGGTATATCTGCTCTTTGAGTACATTGATTCTGAAGCCTAGTTAGCAATTCGGGGTACGGGTAGTAGTTCGGGAAGGCATACGTACGAGAATTATACGGATTTGGATAGGTCGGATTCGGTCAAAAATCCGGTCAACGGTTCGTTGTTTGGACAGTAGGTCAGAACGACATACGTACGTGCATATTCGTTTTATAAATGTAAGTTCGGCACTTAAAATTCGGCTTACATATATGATAAATTGATAAGTATTATGACCATATTACGAGACTAATTTTATTTGTATATGATTTATAAGATGGAAAAAAAACATTTTAGCGTGATTATTTAACAAGAAGTAAATAATTTAATCGCATAAATGTATTATAAAACGAGTTTATAGACTTTTAAACAAAAATTAACACATAAAACACTGGTCAAACAACTACCAATAGAAAATTTTAACTGAATAATTGTATTTAAATATAAAGTATATACAAAATCAAACAAAAACCAATCAACAGAACTCTGGTCAGAGAATAACCTATGGGAGAGCGAGGTTGGGAGCGAACTAGGTTCGAAGTTCTAGTTCGGAAATATCATTCGGATACGTTCGCGAATCATTCGTGAGGTCCATATAATCCGGGAACTAGGTTCGGAGTTCAAATAGTTCGGAAGTATCATTCGGATTCGGTCAGTTCGGATACGTTCGCGAATCATTCGGGAATGATTCGGAGAATGACTAACTAGGTTCTGAAGAACCCTAACCCTGAATAAAAAAAAGAAAAACAAACAGTAAAAGGTACCTTTTCCTTGTTTTGAAACGTGAACTGAATTATCTTTACTTTGATTTCTGAAGCGTAACGCCTTTCATATTAATGAGGGAGATCCATTTGCATCAATGAGAAGGAAACTTGAAATGCATGGAGTTCAATGTTGGAGTAATGAGAAGAGACCTGTAAAGATTTCAGGCGGAGTGTTACTGGAGTGTTAGAATTGGTGGATCCATCTAAGCTGTCCTTTGTGTATCTAAAATGTTGATCATATTTGTCCTTTATGTATCTAAAATGTTGATCTCATTTGTTGTCCATCTGAACCGTCCTTTGTATGTCCAAAATGTAGATGACCGTCGATATGGGAAAACACCAGAACAAAATATTTCATTCACAAATGAAGGACTTACAAGATCCTCGTCTACAATAATGCAAATCAGGAATAATTACTCATCTAAAGAATACATGATCAGATCTAAAAAAAATAAAAATGACAAGCAATAAACCAAAAAGGAAGAAGTGAAGATCTAATGCAGGAAGATGATGATTCAGTCTGAGTGTGGACTGATACCCAACTTTTTCACCATTTTCCATTGATCGAAACCAATGTATACATATGGTAAGAGTATCACCTCAACACACATGATTCAGACATCTTCATGACAGGAAGATGATATATACTTGTCAAATTACATCTAAATCCAAATCTGGATTCAACTTTAAAATCTTGATTTATCATTAAATGTACTCTAAAGCTGCATATGGAATGATCATGCATCTTCCCCCAGATCATCAGTTCTTCATGTTCAATCTGAACATTAAGCCAAATCTCAAAATGTGCTCACAACGAAGATAGAAAAATGAGCCTTGTACAGATCTATACTGGGATTCCACCAAAAACAACTTTCCCATGTTGACCCAACTTCTGAGACTGTGTTCTTCATCTACTCAATTTCTATCTTTCACATTCACCCACCAGTAACAATCACAATAGCAATAAACCAAACAAGAAGATAGTAAAAGAACATATTCTACTACCAAAGATGAAGATTGAAAGGAAATATCGAAGCTCAGATCTAATACATACAAGAAAGATTCAAAGTCGTTCTTCAAGTCTCTGGTAGAAACTGAAAGTGAAGGATGCGGATATGCAGAGGAGAAAAATGAGAAGCTGATGGTCGAGCAAGAAGAAGACAAAGTGTATAAGGCAAGAATTAGGGCTCCATCAAACCACCTTTTCGGGCAAACCGAAACGAAAACCCATGACCCTTTGGGTTGCTCCAACCCATTACGGTGATTCATCCGACCTGCTAGCTCATTTTCCCTGTATCAAAAGAAGAAGAAAATGAAAAAAAATGAAAAAAACAAAAAACTTCCTCATAAAGAAGCCGAAACGTGGATAATTCTTTAGAAAGGGTGTCAATACGTGCCTGCCTCCCCAGAGATTCTCTATTGACTTCATCGTGCCTCAACATGATCTCGTATATCTTATTTACCTCCGACTTCAATTGGCGCTCGTGGCTATCCACCAAGTGAAGCAGATACTCTTGAAGAGGTCTGGAAGCCTAAAACAAGGAATGGGTTAATAAAAGTATTAACTTATTAAAGAAAGAAGAGCATAGTAGAGTAATACCTCCGGAATATCGTTTGGGAGAGGTAAGCCAACAATATTTTCACGGACAAAAGGTCCACCTTCAATCGAAACCACATCTGAAGTTCCCAAAATAGGCACTTGAAAGTCCCATGTGGGAAGAAAATGACCGAAACCGATTGGTGGAACCTAGTGAGAAGGAGCATAACTTGAAGATCCCATAAACAATGGGTGAGGGGAAAAACTCGTGTCACCTACTACAAGATTCTCTCTGAAAGATTGGATGGAAAGAGATGGACCCAAAAAAACCGATCTCCAATATGAATCAAAATTCAGTCAACGGTCAACTGAATCTTCATATGAATGTTGTGACTGGCGTACAATCTCATCCATACCACTAAACGATGCATAAGTAAAACATGTATCGTCAGGGAAGGAAAATGAGGTGCTGTGTCTGGTTGATTAATTTGCCGCACAAATATGTCACCAAGATACCAAGCATAGTAATCTGGACCTCGTAACATGTACTGAAGCATGCTAGGCGACATAACATGAATGACTCTCTGATCACGCCGAATCAGATAATTCATTCAAGGATCCCAACAAATTTGCGATAGAAAATGGAGGTATATATAAAAAACATTAAAAAGGGGGGGGGGAGTTCTTACAGATTCAACTGTCTCCTCTTCTAAACAAAGGCGTGTATATGCAGTCGAATAAATTCGACGTGCACCTTTCCACCTAGTCATTCGAGGAAATATTTGACTACTGGAGAATCTATTATCAAAAGGTGGATAACTGGTGGGAAAATACTCATAACACCAATACTATTAAAAAGAACAAAGTATGGGTGTTAAAAAAAAAATCTAATATCGGTCAACATGAAACAAAGAGATGTATGTACTCACATTTAAGACAGGCCAAAATCCACATAAGGCTCTTGTCTGAAGACGGGTTGCGCGGGTTAGATAGTTGTAAAGACGCGTCATTGCACAATTCCCCCAATCTTAAAAACCTACCAAATCAAAATCAAAAAATGCTGCCAAGTAGCCTGATTTGATATAGCCACTAGAAGAGCTAAGGAAGGTGTGACCCACAACGAAAATCAGGAAATCCCTGGTAACCTCAGGGACCGAGAAATCACTTTTCAGACCAGCTAAGGTGACGTACCAACTCTTAAGGAAGATATCCCCACAATGTGGTCCCAACATGTTTCGGAAATTTTCCTCTGTCATGTTTACACCCAACGGAACAGGAGCTCCCATTCCCACACGGGTGTCAGTAATCATGTAGAAATCCAAAGGAGTGATGGTTAACTCACGGTGTGGTAAGTGAAATGAATTAGTATCACCCCACCACCTCTCTACCACACTTAAAGCATTCTCACCATCATGAAACGGTTCCAAAGATTCAATAAATTCATACCATCCATTGTACAAGCTCACATGCACCTTTGCATTATCTCAACACCAGCCACCACTCTGTTATGCCAGTGGCCCCCCCCCCCCCCCCCCATGAAAACGGACCCAAACATAGTTGTATGAAAGCAATCAATGGTTGAGGATAATGATACTAAAAAAAACACAGAAAGCAAAGAAGAAGACTTCAATCAACCAGGAAACTTATTGGGTCCGCAAGGATTCTCGCAGAAACGCGGTTATCCACGTCATATAAAACTCCAAATTTTCGCCGTCTACGCATAGTAGGAAAATTCAGAGGATCCGGAATAATGATAGCCGTCCGCCTATATGACATATTGAAGGGATAAAAAAGTATTTCATACCTAAAGAAGGGTCTTCCTCCATGTCTTATAAGGAAAGAGAGGTAATTACTTCCTCAAGAAGTTTGGAAAAATATACTTTATCAAAATCGTCTTGTGAAAGAAAAACAAGTCATATCTAGACAAAACGTGGCACGGAAGCCAAGAAGATGTTCTCCAAGAAGAGGTAAATGAAACTGACAAGCTCAACCAGGGCAAACCCGGCCAACGTCAGGACTTTCTTCATCAACCTGTCAACCCACCTCTTTTTGGTAAATATCATCTGTGAAATGGTGTTCACTAACCGCAAACAATTACTCTTAAAGAGGGCAACTGTTGACACCCCAATTTCGCACCCTCCGTAAAAGTATTATTTTATACGCTTGGGAACCGGATACAAAATACGGCTGCAAAAATCCCAGTTTCGGCAGGATAGTGAAAAGGTAAAAAGTAAGAAACCTTATTCGTTACCCACCAACACCCCATTTCATCCCACTTACCAACACATTACCCAAGGAGAAAAATATGTTCGTTATATTTCCTATCACTTTTTGATTTTAAATCAATACGAAAGGGGGGGTCAATACCTTTTCAAAAGAAGAGAAAAAGTCTTTCTCCTTTCTCACCTAAAAAATTCTTGCCCTTTTTGATAAAGTACCCCTAAATTTCACTTTACACAAAAAAATGTCCCCGTTTTGTAGGAATTTGTTAAAGTACCCTCACCTTGACCATTTTATTCAAAAAAATGGTAAATAACACTTAGAAGATATTAACGCTTAGGTGGCAGCGACAAGAAATTCCAATGAACCCCTTATTAGAGTTGGTCTGATCCTATGAGTGATGGCGATTTGACTCAGGAAATGACTCATCTTCATTTGTCTCAATGGCATTTGACTCAGCAAATGACTCATCTTAATTTGTTTCAAGCTCATGAGGATTATGAGGAATGATGGTTTAAGGAGAACTTTGATTTTTTCTAGCACGCCACATCCTAAAAAACCAAAAACTGAAAACCTGAATTCAAACCATAACAAAAAAACCCAACACAAACTCCATTAATTACCCGGTTGACCCAATCAATCATGTTCTTCCCCAAATCCTAGAACCCTAATCAAAAGAAAACCCAAATTAACATTCATAAACCCTAATTAATAAATTGAAGTTCAAACAAACACATATAGATGAAATAAAACAAACCCCTCATCTTAAATTAACAAAACTTCAAAGCAACAATAAGATTTGATCCATTAATCATCAAACATCTGTGTTAACAACAAAAAAAAATAAAATTTATCATGTTGCTGTACAATGATAAATTCAAACTAACAATTACTCCATAAATTCATCTTCTTCTTCATCTTTGTCTTCGTTTTTCTTCTTCTTGTCTAACAGCAAAGTCAAAATCAAAACTTTGCTTCTTCTTTTGGTCTAACAACATAATCAAATAAAAATAAAACGCTAACTTCACTCACAACGTTATATAAATCAAACCCTAAATTGAGAAAAACCAGTTGTTGTCCGAGATTCGAAGAAAACAATTTATTTATTTTTTTGGGTAGACAGAGCTTCTAAGAAGATGATGAAACAAAAAGAAAACGAGTAGAATGAGGGAGGCGCATTTAGTATTAGGGTTTTCTTTTGTTATATAAAATAGAGCAGTTAAGTAATTTTAATTATTTTCTTGACCAAGTAAGTAAGATGTGAGCAACTTTGGTGGTCTCAGACCGATATCTAAGCTTTAAGGGAACTTTAATAAAGTTTAAAAAAACGGGGGAATTTTTTTATGGGTAACAGAAAAACGGGATACTTTATTAAAATTCCCAAAATTCTTTTAACTATATCCGTAGCCAAAATGAGGATGGAAATTAAAGAAAAAATAACAATTCTTTGCCCAATTCTTCCACTACTTACCCATTTTCCATTGGTGCCTCTTCCATTTCAAATCCAAAAAACTATATAAAAATCTCGCCAAAATCGTCACTTTTATAAAGGAAAATTAAAATGCTATAAATACAAGGGAAGAAGAAGAACACCAACAACATTTTCACAACACAAAATCTTCACATTACAACATCGTTGTCTAGAGTATGACTATTCATTTTGAACCACATTCAAAGTTGAAAAAAAAAGAGAAAAAAGAATGAGCGACAAAGTAAGCATGAGCGAAGAGAAAAAGTAATGAATTTCACTCCTCTTTTGATCATCAATTGTACGCACTTTCTCTGTATGTGCAAATTAAGTTATGAAGCATTAGTTGATTGATGCGTTAATTGCGATTTAATTGGTATTGTCCTTCTATTTAAATCCCAAAATATTAGTATTGTCTTTAAGTTTTTAAAAGATTAGTATTGAATTGTTGGTACTTTAATTACTTTTAATATACTCAACGGAAGCAAGAAACGAAGGAAAAAATCCTTTCAAGTTTTAATATCCTATTCCAAGTATAACAATTTTTTATCCTTTTGGTAAATTATATAGTTATGCGGGAACTGGATGATTTTCCATCTTATAGTAACACCACGATTTCTATTGCGCTATATAACAAGTTATTAGTTGTCTAAGTAGAGTAAATTTAAATTGTGGGCATAAAGCGGAATTCCCTCCCACATTAGACCATTGTCAACAATAATAATTGCAACATGAATATCCATTTTTACTGAGCTAATCTGCAGGTGAATTGTTTAATTTTGAAGTCTAATCCAAAATTAAAATTTGAACATAAAGTTAATTTTAACTCTAAATAATGGACCTATAGTTAGATTCAAATATTCAGTAAAAATCTATCATACATCGATTTGTCCTCAAATCCCATGTAGTTTTACCGGATTAAATTTGGTGTTAAACCAATTACAAATTTAGATCACAATTGCCCATAATTCTAAATATGTAAGCCCATAGTCGAGGTAGAGTATTAGGCGACACCCTTTCTTGTTTAGAGTTAGCCATAAATTCTTTGCTATCACACAAGGAGAAACTCCAAAATTTTCGGTTATTGAGTCTACCATCATCCTAGACTTTGGATAATCCTTATGATATTTAGAACTGACTCTAATCCTTTATTGTTATGATAAATCTAGAGTCGAACTAAACTCCTAAGTATTTTAAACATATTAGGAGTTGGCCAAAGATCCTTAGACATTAAAAATATTGAGGGTTGACAAAAACTCTTAATGTCTAAATCCACAGTCGCAACTTAACCAATCTTTCAACTAAGCCTTTATTCTACATAACTCATACAAAGAGCTCAATTCTCGATTACTCACAAATTTTAGATCCTTAATTGCAAGCCTGCATTTGTAAGTTTTTGGTAAAATAAGTTATAAACATTCCCCATTTAATCACAAAGTAGAGGCCAATCTTAGGATTGAGCGGCTGATGGGTGTCTAACACCTTCCCATCCTGCACTATAATCTCTTTATCCAGACTCTCTGATAGCAGACCATGATTACGTATGTCATAATTAGATTTTGTTTTCCCGAAAGAATTCAAACTAGTTAAAAGGTCCTGACTCCTCTTAGTTAGGTGGCGACTTCAGTACATCTCTCTTCTTTGTAGGGTTAATTCTTATTAACGAACCAGTAAGAAGTTATTATTGCCTGACTTGTGCAATAAACATTCAAAAATGGATGAGCACATAGACCTCACCCCTCGACCGTAACACACGCTAATGATAATAGAGGTCAGAGAGAAATAAATGCTCTCAGACCCACTACGGACGCCCATCCGGTGGTTCCGTGGTTTCTACAATAACAACAAGTACTTTCACACCAAGACAAAAAGAAGGAGAATCATAAACAACATTGATTCCATCAAGGACCATGATAACAACTGGTTGCATACAAGAGAAGCAATTGCTAGTCATCTCACTCATCATTTCAAATCTATAAGTACCTCTGTGGTTTAAGAACTGGATGAATGTCTATATATAGACTTACCTACAATAGTCACTTCTGATGATAATGTGTTCCTTCGTAGAATTCCTTCAAATGATGAAGTTCATCCAACTCTTAAAAGCACAGAAAACTGGAGTGCACCCAGACCAGAAGGTTTTCAAGCAGGTTTTCATAAAATTCAGTGGAACATTGTGGGAGAAGATGTATGCATGATGGTTACCAGATTCTTTCAAACCAAGCACATCCTCAAACAAATCAACAAAACCTACACCTCGCTCATTCCAAAAAAGAAAAAACTTATTTGTGCAGCTGATTACAGACCAATTGGTTTGCGTAACACTTCTTACAAAATCATATCCAAGATACTTGTTAACAGAATGAAACATCTAATTGAGAAAATTATCTCTCATTTTCAAGATGCATATGTGTAGATGGTGGATTTTCGACAAAGGCTAAATTCGTAAACTCATAATTATACGAAGCTCTGATTCAACAATCAGACGTGAGTATCAAGACACGGGTCTCTCATCAAATTCTCAACGGAGAGTACTTTCTCTCAGAGTACATGTAGATATGTAGTCTCACGACTGGACAACGGCATATCTCATGAATACTGAATACTTTCAGTGATTATTTCTATATAGCATCACGAGATGGACGGCTCCTAGACAGCTTGCTTTGCTAGTATAGAGCGATAACGTCTTCAGGAACAAACAACAAGTTTACCCTGACTATATAAAGGATATGACTTACCGGCAAGCTCGTATCAGGATAATTAATGCTCCTAGACAGCTTGCTCTGCTATTATAGAGCCACAAAGTTAATTATTCCTAATTACAATCGTTCCTATTCCATGGTCGAATCCATGACTGGTCCCATGGAATGACAATAACAATTGTTCCGATTCTATGATCGAATCCACAGCTTGATCTCATAGAATATCAATAACCATATTATCTCATTACTCCGATTTCTTGATCGAATCCACAACTGGTCTCATAAATGGTAATAGATAAACCTTAATTACTCTGATTCTATGGTCGAATCTACGATCCCATGGAATGGTAATGCTCACTTTATTATTCTGAATTCGTAGTCGAATCCTCAGCTGATCCTATGAATTAATAATAAACATCATATTACTCAGTTTTGTGAATTATTCTCCACTGAATTCCACAATTAGTAATAAATAATCAACAACCGGGCGTCCGAGCTACCTCTAAGTAAGCCCCGATTCAAATGGTGAAGGTGTATTCAACGACGATACACTAACAGTCACCGTACGAACGAGTATTTCAAAAATACAACGAAACGATGAACCTATGCAAAATAGGGAAGAAAATAATAAATAATTAAAAATATTGAGCAGGGTGCTGGGAGCACGGACACGCGACCGACCGTGTCGTGGTCAATCCCACGCCAGTTTTATATTTTTAATGCATTTTTATTATTTTCCATGATTTGATGAAAATTCTCTCATTTTATCATATCTCCTTCGTCTTGAGGAAACTCCTCGGTTTCATGGTACTTCCATAAATCCATAAAACATAATATAAAATTAAGGAAAGGAGTGTGAGGCGTGACCATTGGCCAACCGGCCATGCCTTGGTCCCAACCGGCCCCACAGCCACGGTTCCTTATTATTTTATTATTATTATTTCTCTAATTTCATGAAAAAACTCCTTGAGTTCATGGTATGTTTGCACAAATCATCAAATAATAATAAAATAAATTATGAAAACTTGTGGGACCGGGCCTTGGCCGACCGGCCATGCCCTAGCCGGTCCCACACGCCCCTTTGTTTCATTATTTTATTATTAGTTTTCCTTGAATTCATCAAATTCCTTGATTTAATGGTATTTCTCTCAAATTAGGAAAAATTCCCTCAAATCATCAAAATACCTAAAAATATTAAAAAATTAGGAAAACTCGTGGGACCGGGCCCTAGCCGGCAGGCCATGCCTTCCACGGTCCCGCACGCCCTTGTTTTTTATTATTTTAATATTTTTGCTTCCTTGAACTCATGAAAACTCCTTCAATTCATGGAAAATCCCAAAATTCATCAAATTTCTCAAAATTCATGATTTTTTCATAAAATCATTATAATATTAGGAAAACTCGTGGGACTGGGCCCTAACCGTCCGGCCATGCCTTCCACGATCCCACACGCCCTTGTTTTATTATTTTAATATCTTTTGCTTCCTTGAACTCATGAAAACTCCTTCAATTCATGGAAACTCCCAAAATTCATCAAATTTCTCAAAATTCATGAATTTTTCATAAAATCATCAAAATATTATAAAATTAAGGAAAAGGCACCACGGGACCGTGGACACGACCGTCCGACCATGCCTTGATCACGGCGGTCCCACGCCTCCTCATTCCTTATTTTATAATTATTTTTCATCATCTCATGGTGTTTTCCTCAGTTTCGTCGAAACCTTAATTTTGGCATATTTTCTCGAATAGATGCTCAATTGCACGCCAGAAAATATCAAAATTCTCAGGACTGAGATGCGGACGCCTTGGGGACACGATCACGCTATCTTGACCGACCAAGATTGTCTCTTTGGCTCACGGAATCCGGTCCCATCAATTTTCACAGTTTTGACCTAATTTGCACAATTGCTCGTATTAGGTCCAAAACTGTCCCAAACACTCTGGATTTTCATGAAGTGATCGTCAGGCGGTCACGGAACAACCCATGGATGGTTTCATGACTCCATGGTCGGTCCCTCGCCTCGTCATAATTAATTAGGTTTTCTCACTTAAGGCTCAGACGAGCATTTTCGAATAAATGATTAAACCAGCATTTAATCATTCTTTCACCAACAAATCGTCAACTCTTCAGGAGTTCTTCGTATTTGCTCACGTGAGCATATGGACACTACATGGTTGATCCACGGTCCCATGTAGTCGCTCCCTCCTTCGTCCCATGGTTAAAATTCTGACGAACCATGAATTGATCATCAATTGATCAAATTAGGGTTTCTGAATCCAAGGATCATCATTCCAGATTCTAACCTTAATAATTTTATGACGACCTCATGGTCATTAATTTTATTAATTATGCTCGGTTCAACGACCAGTATTCTAATTAATATTTTTGGTACGCTGCCAATAATCCATCAGACGAGCAACACATGCTCAGACGATCAAATATTCAATAATTCATCACATGAGCAACACTTGCTCAGATGATAAATATTTGTTCAAACCAAGGAATATTGGTTCAACAATCAATATTCAACGATCCACCGAATGAGCAATACTTGCTCACTTCATCGTAAGAACTATACCTTTGTCTCATGACATCTACAATTCACGAGTTTCAGAACATCATGTTCAACTCAACGACTACATTGACTCATCGTCCCATCAAACCACGAAGTCATCAATTGACTAACAAACCACGAGACGTCAATCGTGTCACTTGGGGGGATATTACTTAGGGTTTTGGTCTGGCGGTCTACAACACGTGTGTTCAAACACACGATGGAATGTGAGCAAGTCATGCAATCAGTTGAAGGAATTCACGAGGTAGTGGGTGGAAAATCGACCAAGTCTCCACATGTTGAGCAACTGGTTTCAAACACGATCTCCACTTCCCCACTCCTTGATTCCATCAACTGTCACACTTCATGGAATCATGGTGTCTACAATTCCAGCAATATAAATAAGTCTTTGAATCATGATTGAATCATCATCAGCATCATCAATCTCACGTATCATCGACAACACGAGATCATCAACTCATCAACTGAGCAACTACTCTCAATTGAGCAATTTCAATCACTCAGAACTTATCGTATTCGGAATTCACACACCCACAATCTTTGATCACCATTGATTCCACACATTTCTCATCTTCCCTCCTACAGATCAACCAATCCTCTCTTGTGACCGAATTTACTCTGGAACGGTCATTGTCTTGATTTAGGCCAGAGTACTACAGATTGATCTCTCGAATCTAAAGCACCCCCTTCGCAGCGGTGCATCTGTGTGAGGTTTAACATTTCGCTCGGTTTGAGGAGTCTCCTCCGTACGGTCGTCTCCTCAATTCCTCAAAAACCAACAAATCGTTTTTCTCATCTACAGATTGGCGACCACAGTGGGAGATCATTCTCTCGGTTGAAATCTCACAATTTCACAAGATGGTTGATCTCAGGTCAGGTTCAGTTACGAATCCTAACAAAAACCGTCTAGCACTAGCAACAACAACAATCAGAATATCCCGGAGACAATTCCGACCTTCAACACTGATGGTGGTGACACTACTCCTCCTCACGCCGAAGGTCATCCACTATCCGGACGACACCCTGAAGAAGTCAGAGGAGAGCCACCGCCTACCATTGCTGATCTTATCAAAGCGCAGGAGACTCTTGCAAAGAACCAGACTGACATGGCTGCTACACAAAAGGAGTTGTGTAATTATATCAAAACTCTTACTGACAAGATGTCAGAGAAGACTCAAGAGAAGGTAAAGGAGAAGGAGAAATCCTCGGACGACGGTCCTGAAGTAATTCCAACCCATACAGTATAAGACGACGAAGTCCACAAAACTACTGCAGACAACTCATCAGCGAAGGGATCACCGAATTTCATCACTCGCGAGGATCTAGAGCACCTCTTAGAGAACCATGGAAAAGGCAAGACATCGCATGACCATCGTCATCAACCTCCTTATCCTGCCACTACGCAGAGGATTCCACTCCCCAAAGGTTACGTTTCTCCAACTTTCACCTTGTATGATGGAACTGGCAATGCTCGGGAACATGTCTATCGTTTTCTCGAAGGCTTGGGAGAACATGAACATAATCATGTCGTCTGTCTCAAGGAATTCTCAAAATCTCTGAAAAGCAGGGCATACACCTGGTATAACAGCATCACACCATGGACCATCAATAATTGGGGAGAAATGGTTAACGCATTTTACAGGAAATACTTCTTCGTGTCAAAACAAGTCACCCTCTCCGACCTCGGAAGAATGTTTCAGAAGTTCAGTGAAAATCCCAATGATTATGTGAAAAGGTTCAGAGTCCAAGCCCTGGATTGTCATGACCCAAACGTCACGGAGCAACAACTGGTGGACTTGTGCATCAATGGCATGCTCCCGGTATACAGGGCCTTGCTAGAAAACCTTCGATTCCAGACTTTCTCAGATCTTCACGAAGCTGCGAAGAGGTCGGCAACCACTGCACCCGCTCTTTTGGAAAGAGAAAAGTATACAAAGACTGAAGATTCAAAAGACACTCGAGGAAGCAGGTGTCTGATCAACAAGCAGTATAACCTGCAACCTTCAACAAATGCTGTCGCGGAAGGGAGTAAGCGAAAAGCATAACCACAACACAAGCAGGCTTACTCCACACCTTAAAAGACACACAAGAAGGAGAATTCGAAAATCCCTCCTCAGCATACGGAAGATCCAGAAGCACCTGATTTTCCCTGTTCAATGGAAGAAGTTAATGAACTACTCGATGCCTGGATTCAAGATGGCGCAATCAAATTGCTTATGTCAAGAAGGAACCAACTGAAGAGGCCATGGAAAATCCTCGGTATTGTCGCTTCCATAGATACGTTAGCCATCCCACGAGTGATTGCAAAATTTTGAAGCGCATATTCAAAGAAAAGTTCGAATCAGGAGAGCTCAACCTGGGGACTGAGGGGGTGCAAAAAAACCCACTCCCAGTCAGAACTTTTACCATCTCCGAACCTCATGTCAAGGAAACAGTCCAATCTCTGATCGAACATGTCTGCGAGATGTTGTATCTTTTGAAAGCTCAAAGGAAAGACACGTTTGCTGCACTGACCCACATCGTGTCCGGAAGACGTCCGCTGATCCAAGAGACTATCACCGGACCTTCAGCCACTGACACAGAAATGTATGAATGGGGACTGCTCACCACAGTGCACATTAAAGGAAATGAGTTCAAGAGGGCGTTCATCGATGTTGGTACCGCCGTCAACATCATCCCTTTGAAAACTCTCAGAGCTGCTGGTATTACTCGACGGGAAGACACCCACGCTCCCATAACAATCAGGGACCACGAAGGAATCTCCAGAAACGAATACGGCTTCATCACTCTCAAAGTTACGGAAAGATCGATCTGCACTGAGGCCAAGTTTTTCATAATCCGGGAAGATCCTGGATACGACATGGTCCTTGGGAGAACTTGGATTCATGCTGAAAGGACAACGATGCCTTCAACACATCCTGTCATCGACAAGGATTCCGAGTCGGAAGACGAAGCAGAGGACGCACCACCGTTTGAGCATCTGGAAGAAGTAAAAACTCTGATGGGACTTACAGGAACTTGGAGATAATCCGCACACCTTTGTCAGAAGGTTTCGAGCTCAGGAAAGTCTTATTCCTCCTCTTGCTCCAATATTACCAATGTTCAAATACGCTACTATGGTCCAAGGACTTCTCCCCATGAATAATTTAGCAGTCATCAAAAGCTACGAGTGGGTAACTTCACCTCAGCAATATTACACTCAATGGTTGGGTTCAGAACTTCTTCAAATCGGTCACTCCATCGAGAGGTTTATTGCTGAAGACTTGGCTAAGCATGATCAACACTATGCTGGATACTCTCTTCCGCGCGAGTGTCCATACGGGCCACAATCGAGGAATTCCATCAAACAGGGAATTGAATCAGCGGAAGATATTCAAGGCACGATCGACCAAGCCTAACAAGTTTCATGAAGGGGACCTGGTTCTCAAAGCAGTTCAGCGCGGTCTTCATTCTACAAGGAACTCCAATTGGGAAGGACCATTCATGGTCGCTGAATCCGTGGCCGGAGGATACTACAAATTGACCAACACAGATGGCAGAACCCTACCAGTAATTCACGAAAATTGGCTCAAGGCGTTTATCTGAAATTATTGGACATTTAAGGTATTGGGCGTTTGAAGCACTCATGGTGTTGGGATTTAACATTTAGGATTTTCTTTCATTTGTATTTCAATTCCTCCAAAACATTTGCAATACTTGCAATCAGTATTTGAATTCACAATTTATCAAAATTCAGTTCATATTTCGTAAAAGAAAATCTCTATCAAATCTACAAGAAAATCCTCAACCATCAGTCAATCCAAAACCATCTAAATATCAAAAACCCAAGTATAAACCTCACATCTCTCAGAAGTTCAGAAGTTCAAGAGATCAGCAAGAAAAGGCTTTCACTCATCAGTATCCTTCAAGATTTGCAAAGTCGCCCTCTCCTTGTTCAACTCCTCGGTCAGCTTGGCAATCTTGTCCTCCTTCTCCTTCACATCATCATTTGGAAAGGGTATGTTCTTCTCACATGAATCCTTGATAACGTTTATTTGCTTACGAAGCCATTTCACATTGAGGCCAAGCCTTTCTGAATTCTCCAAATTAAACTCCCAATCAAAGAGTATATCTGGAGTCACGGCATTCCTGGGTCTCGTATGCATATCACTCACGACATGCAAGATAACGCCTACTTGCATGCTTAAAGCATAAACACGCCCAGGGTTCCTGTCAACAATCATATGGCTGAACTTCTTCCATATCGTCTCATACAAGCGTGCATATCCAATGGGAACGCTGAATCCACCGACCAGTTCATGATACCGGAGTGAAGTGTTAAAGGGAGGATCGAAAGCGACCCCTACAGTTGGATATTCATACACTATTATACGGTTCTCGGTCACTGGAGGGGCTCCCACGACTAAAGCAACAGTTCCTTCGGTATTCTCCGTTGCTGTCTCAGTTTCTTCTATCATTGAGGCAACAACCATCTGGGTTTCCATAACATCAGTAGAGACCTTCTCATGGTCCTGAAATGCAGGGATGGCCGGAATGGATAGAGTTATCATCGTTGGCTCCAGTATCCTCAACTTCGGTATTTAACACCTAATACAAAGATTACATGAGGTTAGAGTCACGAATCCAAAGGATATTATTAAATACAGTATACCAGCAAGGAAACATCATCAAGTTTCATCATACTACATTCAAGGCATGAGCAAATAACATGGAAGTCATGAAAACACATTTTACGATGAATCCGTCAGAAGAAACTGAACTATGCCCTGTACTAGGAGACGAACTGGGAGCAATATACAAGGAATCCGAGGATGGGTCATATGCCATTCTCTTCGTATGGATGTCCTCTATGACATGTTAACATTTAATGACAATCCGATGAACGAGCGAGTAGATGTGGCCAAAATATCAAGTGATGCGCAATCTGAAAAAGTTCTGGAAGTCTCCTGGAAGTTTACTATTTCGCCTTTGTCAGGATCTTATCGTGCTCAAAACTTAAAAATATTCTATGCTAAAGCTTGGAAATTTTCCGGGCTTGAATTTGCACATGCAGATCATCAAAATCCGATTCCGGACGAAGATTCTACAGCGTTTCTACTAAAAAGATGGGTTCTGAATTTTCTGACGACAAAATTCGACTAAGTTTTCACATATTCACATGGGTTCTCATTCATTCATTCATTTACAAGTCAGCACTTTTATACTTCTATGAAGAATGTACAGGATATATACTTACGTGAGGAGTCTCCAAAGTGTCCAAGGGGTTGGAATTGTCCACACCAACGACAAGAGGAACACCACTTCCATCCGGCTCCGAATCTTGGGAATTACCTCCATTCCTATTCCCAGAAGATGATTGAGTTCCAGAATTCTCCATCTCCATGACGACATCCTCCTGTACACGTCCTTTACAATCAATATTTTCATCTATGAAGCACCCCATTTGGACATGTGAAGAAATACTTACAGTTTCTTCGTCACTCAAATCAGCGATTGCTTGTTCAGTAGCAGAAAATTGAAGACCTTTAAGACTTGATGGAGTAAAATTCTGCAACAAAATTAACAACGTTGGCTTCATGATTCTAATGCTAATAGCAATGAAAGTCACGGTGAGAAATATTGGGAACTCACCAAAGCACCAACTGGGGACTTTACGGTATTAGGTAACAGCTTATAACCTTTATGCCTGCCTTCTCCGCGATGAATAATCGCCTCAGTCTCTGAGAAATCTACACCGATTCGAGGTCATATATTACTACCGTCCTGTGGTGAAATCCAGTAATATAATCAGAATACAGTTCTTATAATTTCGTGAAGATTATATGAAGAAACATACCTGAGAGCATCCTGGAGACGACTTTCGTTTATCACCAGAAAGATACTTCAATCTTGGTCGACTGGAAATCATCTCAGCCGAAGGAAGATCCTTGAATGGAGGTCTGGGAAATCTTACAAAGCCACGCAAACGCCCAAGTTGCTGGTCCCAGAATTCTATATAACCTGGGGTTACATAGGCGAATATATCAGAACCAGAAAACCAGTAGCTACTCCCTTCCACGTGAGTATGATCCAAATGAGTCCTGAGTTGCTCAACTGATGGCTTCCTTCTCCGTATGGTTGGAACACACTGATCCATACCCATTTGTAGAGCTGCTCTATCAATATTATACTCCTCCACTGAAAGCTCTCCAAACGTGACTGTTCATGAACATTATAGCCACGGTTTGCAAAAGATTGCATTCCTTAATATATAAATGTATTAGTTCATGAAAAAACTAATTTTAGAACTTAACCCACTCAAGTATGCAAACGGGTACGCATACCTTCAAAACTCAGTTGAATTTCCGGACATGAACTTACACCAGTACGCTTACGGATATGAATACTAAGTTCCCGTACTTTGAATAACTTGAAACAGTTAGCATACAAGTACGCATACTTTGCTATATTTAATCAATGGTTAATCGTTCTAAACTTCATCTGAATCATTGAAACATTCTTGGAAGACGGAAATAGCTGTCTCACACAAACTATTAGCTTCAAAGCAATTTTCAAGTGATAAATAGATCAATACGAAACATTCCGAGTCTACATCAAATGACTGTCTCACACAAATCATGTAAGATGTTACCAGGTCATTTTCACATGATCATCTTTTGACTTCTGTCAAGATTATAGATGAACTTGGTTAAAGCGAAAGCTTACCAACACATATTTCGAGATTATAGTTAAACTCAGCTCGAAATATCAAATGTGTATACTATTGTTTTGGGGTAAAAACTATTTCTGCCGGTTTTGGTAAATTTGGGTGTGTTGTTGAGAAACGAATTTAGACCTAAACAAATGCACTGCACGGGAGTACTTTAGATTCGAGAGATCAATCTGTACAATCCTGACCTAAACCGAGAAATTGTCGTTCCAGTCTTGCTTCGGTCACAAATTAAAGGAGAAGGGTTGGTCTTAGGTAAGGAAACGAAGAAGGTGTTGAGACCAGAATGATTAATTCTGAATGTGTGGCTGTTTTATGACTTGTATCAGAATATGGAACTGGCTTGCGGAATGTAAGCTATCAGTTCTTTGGTGTTTTTCTGGATACTTGTGTTATTGTTAACCAAAAACTGTCCTCTTGGTCGAAATAGGTAGAAACCTATTTATACAAGTCATAATTGAATGCACCCTGATCTCGTAGGAAGTGGGAGTGATTGAGTGATGGAGAAGTGGGGTAATGTGTAAATGCTAGAAACCACGTCCCCACTATGAAGGAAACGGGTTAGTTTACACCCACTAATTCTTGCGGCCACTAACTGCCCGCTTTCCTGAAACTTTCTTATAATGGGCGTGTTGCACGCCGCACGCTGTAAACCGCCAAACCAATACCCTGATGAGCATCCCCCAGTTTGTGACATGTTTGATGTCTCGAGTATTTTCGTGGAAAATATGCAGCAGATTGTTGAGTGGGTCTTGTGTGCAAGACCTGGCTATTCTGATTAATCGCCAGCTAAATGGCGGATAATCATGTGTGGCAAGTTAAGTCATGATACTTGCCGTAGGAAAATGGCCTGTGACGCTATTAGGTTAGTCTTGGTTGGTCACCTGAGACTTTGTTATAGGTCGGTTAACTCCGTGGCGAAGTTGGACGGCTGAGATTGCAATTTATGAGAGAAGGTGGCCATTGATTATGGCCACATCTCGTTGGCGCCAGTAATGGCATAATGGCATCTGTCAGTGACATAGTGGTGCAGCGGCGCCTGCCTAAATTAGGGTTTGGCATGTTGCAACCCTAATTAGTGCGTGTGGCATGTGTCGTAGCGGCCCTGCCTAAATTAGGGTTTGGCATGCTGCAACCCTAGTTAGCGTGTGTGGCATGTGGCGTAGCGACCCTGCCTAAATTAGGGTTTGGCATGCCGCAACCCTAATTAGCGCGTGTGGCATGTGGCTACGGCACGGTGACGTTTTTTGTGCATATGGTTCCATGGCCGCGTCAAAGGAATTATGGCAGGGCCATAATGTGGGAACGACCACAGACGCAAGGATAGCCATGGGTGGCCATAGCAAGGTGCCTTTTTAGGGTTTTATGGGCCCCACGTGGCTCGTGGCATGTCGTGGGGCTAAAGTGGCGTAATTTGGGTCACGACCAAGAATTAGGGGTTTGACTAATGCCACTAAAGCAAAAACATGTTTTCTGATAAGAATACCCTGGTTGGAGTCTGTTATGGCATTGGCCACGAACAAAAGTGGGTTAGCACGTAGCTGCGCTGTTTGTAGCACGTCGGCATGTTACTGCGGCAGAGTGGCATGTTGGCATGCCGATTAGCACGTTGGCGCGGCATGGCATGTTTGGCAATGCCGATTAGCATGTTGGCGCGGCATAGCACGTTTGGCATACCGATTAGAATGGTAGCCGTTTGGCATATTTTGTCCCTTTAATGCATGTGGCGGGTTTAGAGCGACCTGATTGGTCAATAGAAAAGGGGCCGTCCAAACATAGGGCGTGGCCACATCTCTAGTGCGTGTAGCGCATTTAACGCGAACTGATTGGTCGATGGGAAAGAGGAGGGCTGGAAAGCAGCATGGGGGTGTGGCCACATCTCTAGTGCGCGTGGCGGCTTTAGAGCGACCCGATTGGTCGATATGAAAGAGGGGGGCCGGTCAAGCAGCATGGGGGCGTGGCCACATCTCTAGTGCGCGTGGCGGCTTTAGATAGACCTGATTGGTCGATATGAAATAGGGGGCCGGTCAAGCAGCATGGGGCGTGGCCGTCTGCGGGTGGCGCCTAAACTGGCGGCCATGTGACATGGCCACGCCTCCTTTTGTTGTTGCTCCTATTTTCTGCGGCTCCTCTTTTATTTCTTGTTTTCTAGTAGGACTTTGCTCCTACTAGCTCCATGGCAGATTAGTTTCCTAGCTTGCCTAGGTTTGGTCTCGACCAATAGGGTTCGAGATATTTGCACAGGCGCAAAAAGGCCTAATTTTTGTAAATTAATTAGGTCAAAACTTGAATTTTGTGAGTTATCACAAAATTGAACAAATTTAACAAATTCTGTGTGTTGACACAAAATCCTTTTGTTCTCAGAGAGCATTTAGCGCATCTTCTGATTGAGCATTTTCATGCAGACCTTAATTTTGATACTTCGGGAAATTCGTGCTACTCAGCTGCGAGTGAACATTAATTTTCATGTCATACCAATACTAAGGGTTCAGCTGGGGAACATAGCATAGGAAAATACTTAATAAACCATACACTAATGAATAATGTAGGCGAGAGTTTACAGAATGTTTGGGATTGTTGCTACATGCACCATTCTGAATAAATATACTGAATTGCTTAGTACATGTGTGAGCAGAGAGGCTTGGGCACTCATTACTTTAATATGGCTCAGTCCTTTTGCAGACGGCGCATTAAATATAGGGTTTTACATTTTTAGCCCTAAACTAAAAACCACCATCAACAACTATAAAGTCTATATACCTATACGACTTTTGTCTGAATAGGAGATAAAATAGAAATATACTTCTAAGTGATATATGAGTTCAAGTCTCCACATACCTTTTGTTGATGAAGTTCCACAAGCTCCCCTAGTTCTTCGTCTTCAATCGATGAACGCCGTGAAGTCTAATGTTCAACTACACATTTTATCCTAGTCCGAGACATATCTATAAGTAGACTAGAAATCAAGATTTATAGTTTTGGAAACTAAACTTGACAACAAGCTTGAGATAACAATGCTTGCGAGTTCGACCGAGCAGTGCTCTAATACTTATAGCTATGTCTCAGATTAGGATAGAATGCGTAATTGAGCTTTATACTTCACGGGCATCATCGATTGAAGATGAAGAACTACTAAGGGGAGCTTGTGGAACTTCATCAAAAAAAGGTATGTGGAGACTTGAACTCATCTATCACTCAGAAGTCTATTCTATTCTATCTCCTATTGAGACAAAGTCGTATTATAGACTTTACATTATACACATTTGATATTTCGAGTTGAGTTTAACTCGCTTATATCTTTCTCGAAATATGTGTTGGAAAGCTTTTTGCTTTAACCACGTTCATCATTATTCTTGACGAAAGTCAAAATATGATCATGTGAAAATCACCTGGTAACATCTTACATGAATTGTGTGAGACAGTCATTTGATGTAGGCTCGGAATGTTTCGTATTGATCATTCAATCACTTGAAAATTGCTTATAAGCTAATAGTTTGTGTGAGACAGCTATTGTCGGCTTCTAAGAATGTTTCAATGATTGAAATGAGAGTTAAGAGCTAAAACCCATATCTGGACACATTACGGTTTGTGTACTTAGTGTACGAACTATTTTGACGGAATTCAGGACTGGAAGTTTGCATACCCGTTCGCAAACTTGTTCAAATGTTTAAGTCAGGGTACTTAAGTTTGCGTATCCATTCGTAAACTGATTTAACTGTTGAAGTCCGGGAACCAAGTTTGTGTACCCATTCGAAAATGGTTTCAACTGAGTTCAGTTTGGAGCTAAAGTTTGCGTACCCGTTTGCAAAATATCAGCTTGTGACCAATGTCCGGAACTTAAGTTCGTGTACCCGTTTGCAAACTTAAGTGGTTCAAGTTCTTAAATCGGTTAAGTATGATTTCATACTTATGAACAAATACATTTATAAATTAAAGAATGCAATCTTTGCAAACCGTGGATAAAATGTTCATGAACTGATTCTTTGAATCAATCCGATTTTGCTTCAATTGTGTCTTGTATACTTCTATGAGAATATAACCAATTGAACAATTCTATGATTAACACAATTAGATTCATTTGATTATCAATTGATCTATAAGTGTTAAGATGAACAAGGTTAAGAGAAAAGTATTCATATAGCTAACTTTGGTTAACTGTTATTGAGCCAACTCCATATACACGTTTAGGTACGGTTTCCCATATCTAAATGAAGGTATATTTCATTTGTGTGTAACAAGCTAAAGACCATCTAACAACGGAAAGATATTAGGTTGAATCTTGAATCAGGTTTCATCTAAGGTGAATATTGATTGCTTTGTTCCAAAGTTATCAAACCCCGATTTGAAGACTATATAAGGGAGAACTCTAGCAACTGGGAAACCTAATCCCCAAACCTCCTATGTGATACTAGTTGCGACTAGAGTCGATTCTCCTTTAGCATAGGTTTTTCCTAAAACCATTATAGGTTAACGACTTAAAGACTTCATTGGGATTATGAAGCCAGACCCAACTATTTTCTTTGTAGCTGTGTGTTCTGATCTTACTTTGTTCTATCGTATTGAGTACTATCTTCTCTAAGATTTGCTCGAGATTTATCTCCGATAGGTAAGATATAAACAGTAATACAAAACTCTTCGTCTCATTCTTTGTGATTCCACAATAACTTGTTCTACTACCATATAGTTAAGTTATTGTGAGGTGATTGATATTTCTAGGTTGTTCTTCGGGAATATAAGACCGGATTATCAATTGGTTCCTGTTCACCTTGATTTATCAAAAGACGGAACAAAACTTCGTAGGTATTTTTGTGGGAGACAAATTTATCCATTCAAATATACTTTTCTGTGGGAAACAGATTTGTTTATCAAGTCTTCGACTTTGGGTCGTAGCAACTCTTAGTTGTGGGTGAGATCAGATAAGGGAATCAAGTGTGTAGAGTCCTGCTGGGATTCAGAGGCGTAATGAACGAGACTGTACCTTAATCAGTGTGAGATTCATTAGGGCTCAAATACATTCCAGTCCGAAGTTAACTTGTAGTAGGCTAGAGTCTATAGCGGCTTAATACATTATGGTGTTCAAATCTGGACTAGGTCCCGAGGTTTTTCGGCGTTTGCGGTTTCCTTGTTAACAAAACTTCTGGTGTCTGTGTTATTTTTTTTCCGCATTATATTTGATTATATAATTGAAATATCACAGGTTGTGCGTAGTTCAATCAATTGGTAAATCCAACATTTGGTTGTTGATTGAAATTGATTGACGCTTGGATATTGGTCTTTGGTACCATCCAAGTTATTTCTTAAAAATGCGGGGGTCTAACAACCACACCCAACAATTCGTTTGGAAATCTGAGAGGACTTACTCCAATATACTTTTTAAAGAATCAACTAGATAGTCAGACTCAATCTAGAGTAAAGTATATCAAAGAGTTTAATATCTCTAACTCTTAATTCAATCCGCAATCAGCAAATAGAAATCTGCGAGCCCGATTGAATAAGAGGAGTAACTTGAACGGTACCAAAGACCAATGTTCAAGTGTCAATAAATGTAAATCAACAACCCAAGGTTGGATATTCTAATTGATTGATCTTAACGCACAACCTGTGATATTTCAATTATATAACAAAATATAATGCGGAAAAGAAATAACACAGACACCAGAATTTTGTTAAAGAGGAAACCGCAAATGCAGAAAAACCCCGAGACCTAGTCCCGATTGAACACCACATTGTATTAAGCCGCTACACATACTAGCCTACTACCAATTAACTTCGGACTGGACTGTAGTTGAACCCTAATCAATCTCACCCTGATTCAAGGTATAGTTGCGCTCCTTACGTCTCTGATCCCAGGAGGATACTACGCACTTGATTCCCTTAGTTGATCTTACCCACAACCAAGAGTTTCTACGACCCAAAGTCGAAGACTTGATATACAAATCTATCTCACACAGAAAAGTCTATAAGTTTGAATAAATCTGTCTCCCACAGAAATACCCAAGAGTTTTTGTTCCGCCTTTTGATAAACCAAGGTGAACATGAACCAATTGATAACCCGGACTTATATTCCCGAAGAACAACCTAGAATTATCAATCACCTCACAATAAACTTAACCGACTAGCGAAACAAGTTATTGTGGAATCACAAACGATGAGACGAAGTGTTTGTGATTACTTTTCTATCTTGCCTATCGGAGATATAAAATCTCGAGCCAATTATTTCAATTGTACTCAACACGATAGAAACAGCAAGATCAGATCACACAACTACAAAGATAATAGTTGGGTCTGGCTTCACAATCCCAATGAAGTCTTCAAGTCGTTAACCTACAGGGTCTCGAGAAGAAACCTAAGGTTAAAGGAGAATCGACTCTAGTTATGAAACTGGTAACACACAGGAGGTGTGGGGAGTAGGTTTCCCAGTTGCTAGAGTTCTCCTTTATATAATTTTCAAATCAGGGTTTTCAATCCAAGTTACCTTGGTAACAAAGCATTCAATATTCACCTTTAGATGAAAAACCTGATTCAACCAAGCTAATATCTTTCAATCGTTAGATCGAACTTAGCTTGTTACGCACAAATGAAATGTACCCTCATTTAGGTTTATGTAACCGTACCTAAACATGTACACCATGTCGGTTCACAAATAGTTAACCGAGGTTAGCCATATGATTACTCTCATATTAACCTTATTCATCTCAACCATTACTAGTTCAAATGACTCAAATGAAACTAGTTAAAGAGTTGTTCAATTGCTATAGAAAACACAATTGAAACCAAATCGATTTTATTCACTTGAATCAATCATGAACATTATAGCCACGGTTTGCAAAGATTGCATTCCTTATGATTTAAATGTTTAAGTCCATGAACTGACCGATTTGACAAAGTAACCATCTTAAGTATGCGTACGGGTACGCGTACTTAAGCAACCGGATTTGAGTTTGTTTAGTTTCCAAACTCAGCAGAAATTTCCGGTTCGAAAACTTCCGTCGGTATGCGTAGGGGTACACATACTTAACCTGTCTCCTTCACCAATTTCGTATACACACATATGCATACACTTGGCTCCCGGTTTATGGATTTATACACTAATGTGCGAACACACTATATATGCTTATATACAAACATGGTTATGTAGTTGCAGGAAATCCTACAATACACCCCTCACAAGATTTCAATAACATTCAACTCATTTTAGATTAACAATCTTAATTTTATTGATGAATCTTTGAACAATATTACAAGAAAATATAAAGGAATCAAGAATAACCACTGCTCTAGATTTTCTCTCTCCTATTTACTTGCTTCTCACTCAGAAAAGATCTCTCCCTTTCCTTTACAACTGACGGCTATTTATAGGGAATTACATAGTGGATGACAGCTAATCTGTCCTTTATTTTCGGATCTTGCGACATTCTCGCCCTTACAAATGTTAATCTCGCAAACTCTCTAATTTTCGCAGGACCATCACATTTTTCTCATGATTTAGCTGACGTCGTTTATTATTCGTTTCTGAAGTTTTCTGCGACTGTGTTGTGTTGTTAATAATTTCGCTGAGGCATTATTGCTGCGAGATTCTGATCCTACATCTTGCCTCTTCTCATATCTTCTCTGCGAAGTAGAGAATGATGTGAGAAATGCCGCAGCTGTTCATCTCTTCATATTCTGCATTTATCACACGTATTCTTTCTTCCATCTATTTCTTGACACGTCTTCTGTAACCGCTGCTTTTCAACCGCTCACGTCTTTTCGCATTAATGGTGTTTATTTCTTCGAGTAAAAAAATCTTCTTTATATATTCTTCTTACTCTTCTTTCCATTTTCTTTTTACTTTCTCTTCTCTTTTTATTCTCTCATCTCTGCAACTCTATTGTTCTTCCGTAAGTTCTGCTACTGTAATTCTTCCCTCTTCAATCTTCTTATTTTTATTCATTCCCATACTCTATATTCAGATATGCCTCCAAGTGGCCATAAACATGAGAAAACTTAAAAGACGTCCAAAAAGATCTTGCTGAGAAAGGTTTCACACTTTCTACCATTCCTGGTGAAAGTGCCAAGTCAATTTTTCTATCAAACTTTTCTCTGATCAACATTGTGATGATCAATCAATCATAATTTCGCTAGGTCAAATTCTCGCAGGTCTCCCCATTCCTCTTTATGACCCAGATATTCCCTGTTCTATGAAATTCTCGCTCACTCGGGATTTTCGCGAGCTATCTTCCAATTGAGTGGGGATTGCATCCGTCTGATGCTGGAGTTCGCTAACCGTGGTGCTGGTAAAGGATCTTTACTCCAAAAACTTAGGGATCCTAAATTCGCAGACTTGGAGATAATGCTGAAAATATACAGTAGCGAGTTTCTTTGAAAATTATGAATTGATCTCCATGAAGAAAGAGAATACTCGCTGGGGTATTCGCTTGAAAAGGAAAGATAACATTGATGAAGCTAAAATACTCATGCAAGACATTGATTGGCACTCTGGTAAGAACACAACTCCTCGCCAATCCAAAGATGATAAATGGTGTGTTTTTCCCTTGATGCTGAAAGGACCTTACATTGCTGGGTCAAATGTTCTTCCTGAGAATCTCGCTCCTATCAACCTTGGGTATTCTCTTGGCCGAGAAGGAGAAAGAGGTATGTTCTTCCAGTTTCCCACTTTACATTTCTTTATTCTTTATTCTTTTGTTCGCTGTCTTGCGAATTCTACAGATCCAGAAACTGAAAGATAGCTATCACAGGACTGGGAAGGCTAGTACCTTGTTAGCTCTTCGCTCATACACAGATGAGGTAAGAAATATTCTCTTATGATTTTAAACAGTTATTGTTGCCTCATTTCTTATTTCTATCTGTGTGTGAAGATTATTGCTGAAATAGAAGCCTGCCAATGTTGCGAAGACTGGTGATAAAGGCAAAGGTGCTCTTCGCAGGGAAAAACCAACTGCTCCTCCTTCAAAGAAGAGAAAAATCCGTTCTTCCTCTCCTTCAAATATTCCTTCTCATGAAAATCCGATGAGAGTGATGAGGATGATGAGGATAATGATGACCTTGCTGCAAATGAAGATTCTCCATCTGAATCTTCTATGGCTAAGCTCTCTGGCCTCTTTTCTGATTCTTTGCAAGGAATGGGAGATAGTCAATTCGCTAATACCTGCAAAGCTCTCGCTACAATTTGCGATGTTCCTTTATGGATGGTGATAATTCTCTTCGCGGAGTTTCTAGATATACTCCCAACTTCCTGCATTCTCTTAATAGTCTGGTATGCTTTCGTCTTTTACTTCTTCATTATGTAACTCAAAATCTCTTTCTATTTTAATACTTTTTATTTTCTCGCAGGCTGGAAAAGCTTCTTTCTCTGTTGCCTCAGATGGAGAGGAGACGCGAAATTCTTGAAAAGAAGAATCTTCAATTTCGTGAAGAATGAGGAACTGGAATGAAGTCAAAGTCTTCGCGAGAAGAACAAACAACTAGAAATTGATTCTTCTTCGTACAAGAAAATCTCTAGTCTTCAGCAAGCTAATAATCAACTCTATGGTATGTTACTTTTCTCCTTTCCCTTCATTCATCCTGTTTTTTATCTTATTTAATTGATCCTTTTTGCAGACATTTATGGTCTTTCTGATGAAGCTACCATTCTTCGTTCATTTCCTAATGCCTTGGATAATGATACCCTTCTTGAGCGTCTTAATAAATCTTTAAATAGTTTCTCAAATGATAAATTTCATCTCTTTCTCTGAATGAACTGAGATCCAAATTTCGCCTCTTAGAGATTGACCATAGATCTAGTTTAGGCTTAGCCAACCGATTTAAGCGTCTTTCTTAATTCTAAAGAGAAAATCAATGAGCTAAGAACCAAAATTAGCGGTCTCATAGATGATAAGGATCGCATCTCTGATCAAGGTGCTAAGGCTTTGGCGAAATTCCAAGAGACCCTTCTTGAAGTTCAACTTGAACGAGATGAAGCTAACCGCAAGAAATCGAGCTCTGCGAAAGAGAAAACCAAATTCGTTCTCGTCTCTTATAAATAATGAGGATGAATTCGCTTGGGCTGCGAAAATCTTAGACGATGCCAGAAAAGATTTAGGTGTAAATGTTAGTCTCCAAGTTGAGCATACAGCCTTGATTAGATATGATTTCTGACAGAGAAGGTTATTAACTGTTCTTCTTCACTAATCTTTTGTTTCTTATGAATTTTCATCAAGTTATTAATTGATTGCCTTTTGCTCGCAGATTCTGAAAGTAGATATCGAAAGAATTGAGGAACTTGAAGCTGAAAAAGAGGAACTCGCAAAGAATCTTTCTTCTCGCAACGAAGTATTCTAGATTAAAGAATCAAATCAAGATCACTGTTGCGAACTTTAAGAACGATGCTATGCATTTTCGCAATCAAACTATTCAAATGGTTTGTGATGACCATAGTTTTTCTGATTATCCTTGTCTCTTGGAGGAGATCCCAAAGAACATTCCTAGTCTGACTATTTCTGATAGCGAAGCTGATGATGAAGAATCTGATGGTGATGAAGGTTCTGATGGAGATAAAGTTCTGATGCAGACGAAGAAGGGAACAAGTCTGATGAAGATGATGAAGGATCAACTAAGAAGTAGTCTTTGTTTCTTTCTTTAATCTTCTGTAATACTTGTATTTATTCCTCTTTCTGTATATTTGCGAATTCTTTTGGTTCTCCATATTCCTTAATATATGAGTTTCTTTCATTTTGACCTGCATTCATTAAAACAATTCTTCCTTGCAATATGGTTAATCAATATAATCATTAATTTTTAATTTTTGCGTAAATCTATATGGAGACAAATAACATTTTCTAATTTCATTCATTCCCATACTTGCCTCTGTTATTTGTATCCAAATGAGAGATTTTGCAGATTTTTCTTATTTTGTGCCTCAACTTCGCAGTTGTTTATGTATAATTTCGCAATCATATGCAAAGTGAATTTTGATTCTTTTCAAAATCTCATCCCTGTGTGGTCTTATTTTTCCTTCCTAATTAAAGGTCTTATTATGCCACCTCTTGTCATTGCGACAAAATCGCAGGACGTCCTTGCACTTTCATGCAAAAACCCATTGATCTTGCCTTAACTTTTTTCTTTTTTATTATGGCCTCTTCAGGAATGTTGCGACAATATAACAGGCCTAAATATTCTTGCGAAAATAAAGCCCCATTACATTGCCGTCTTGCGACGAAATCGCAGGACGTCTTCGCACTTTCATGCAAAAACCCATTGATCTCGTCTTATCTTTTTCTTTAGTATTATTTCCTCTTCAGGATTTTTGCACAAATATGACAAGCCTTAATACCCTTGCGATTAAAAAGCCTCATGACATTTGCGTCTTAAGACACTTATCATCTCCTTAATGGAGGGTGCCGCCCTTATCTCCCCCCTGGTTGCCCCTTCAAGGAGGCGTACGTCTACCATACAAGGTTGGCTCCTCCCATCCGGTCTTAACAACAACCAGTTGTTTTCGCAGCCTCTTATCCCTTTTAGCTATAGGGTTTATGGTTACGAGACTGCACCCTGAGTGGAGTTTTCTTCGGGCCGAGTGCAGTATAAGCCAAGACTTGTCAAGAATGGAAAGGTACACTCCAGACGCCCCTGGCACTCTTGACTCAACCGCGTACCTCGGCGCCTTGATCAGATTCTGCACTCCTTGGGAGAGTCCTTATTACCTTAGTCTCCCAACCTAAGTCATATGCTTAAGATGAGAATCCAAGGTGCCTCTCCCGGATGGGCTTTATTGACCCCAAATCTCCATGACTTAGGTTCCGGTGGCGGTGTAGCCTTTCCCTGAGCCATGCAATAGGTACCCCCTTATATGACATACTTTAGGTCTTACATTTGCCTCTTGCGAAATTGTATTCGCGAACTAGGGTGTACGCCGTAAAGGTTCGCCCCTTTCTCTTTTGTCATTGTTCTCTGATTGTCTTTTGTAGAATTCATTATCTCTGCGAGATTCTTGCACATCATCATATTGTATTTGCATTTCGCAATCTCAATTTTGTCATTCAATAAAATGTATTTTTGAGAATTTTATTTATTGCGAGAGTGTCGCAACAAATCAATCATTCATACATTACCTTTGTTATCCTCTGCTTCTTTGTTATTTTCTGCTACTGTTTCCTTGGTATTGGTATGTTCACCATTTTTTATTCTGATCTGGTATTAGTTTCGCAACATCTCTTCTTCTTTTCTTTCGATTACATCCACCATCAATCTCTCACTTCTTTGTGTCTCTTTGATTTTGTGTCGCCAATTTTCCTTCTTGTTTGCTCTTCCTTCGCAGGATTCTACCTCAGTTTCGTAACACCTCTTTCCTTCAACCCAATCGCCCTTTATGATTCCTACACAGCTGGGGTGAGGGAATTTGATGCACTGGTGGAAAGTTGAAGCTACACCTAGAATCCCATGTAGCCAAGGTCGACCAATTAATGCATTGTAGGGTGATTTTACATCAATGACACAGAATAGGATTTCAGAAGATATTCCCTTCAATGGAATTCACATAGTAACCTCCCCTTTAGGCTTGTTGGCAGTACCATTAAAACCATATATCTTATATGTTGATGGTATAAGATCATCATCTCTTCCTCCCATAGTTTTATAAGTATGATAAAATAAGATGTTCACAAAGCTTCCAGTATCGATTAGAATCCTATTAATTGCCCATGAATCTTCAGCTTCATCATCCTCATCTTCTTTCGGTTTTGGATTAATTTCTAATTTTACCACCAATGTATTGTCATGTACCTCTCCACCTTCGGGTACTTCTTCTTCGGTAAAAGAAATAGTCTGTTTTTGCCATTCCTCTAGTGGCGATGTTTTCGTAATATTCATAATTTCTCTTCCATCATTATCTCTTGCGAACACTCTACTCAAAACATTGTCATGAAAATCTTCAATTGTCTTGTACGAATGTATGATAGAGTGACAGAATAGATTCTTTGCTTTTGCACCAACTTCTATGAAGAATGTTTCCTTCTTTTTCATCGTGTTTACTTTGTGATGCTCTGGTGGTGATGGTAATGGTTGAGATTGTGGGTGCCCTACCAAAAAGTGGTTTAGTTTTCCTTGATCTATCATTCTCAGAATAATTCTTTTTACATTTCTGCAATCATTTGTAGTATGTCCATGAAAATGATGATAAGAACAAAACTCATAACTTCTGTGGTTTGGGGGTGGTTTCGTTCCCATGTTCCATGGTGTTGGTATATTCTCCATCAAAATTATAGCTTCCCATATTTTCTCCACACTTTCGTTCAGAGGTGGCATCTTGATTTATTCCTATACCACCTTGTGACCTCCTTGTCCTCTATTATAATTTTGTCTTTGACATCCATAAGTTTCTTACGGCTGATTGAGTCTTTGAATTTTGTTATTTCCACCATGATTGTAGAAATTTCTTTCTATTTCATACTCCTCTTGATCTCGACTTCCCATATTCACCAGTTTATGTTGATTGTTGCCCGTCACCCTTTCTTGTTGTATTTGCGAAGTGCTCGCCACTGTGTTTATTAGTTAGGGTAATAAGCTTGCATTTGCTGTTTGTGAACTGGTGTTCGCAACCGGATATGATTCCATTTCATTTTTCCTTTCCTCTAGAGCAATATATTCTTCTTGAAGTTCTCGCAATTCAGTCATTGTGATTGTATTCTTGACTCTGAAAATTTTGATATACAATAGGTTGGTTGCAAACATAGCATTGATAAATGATAAGATAAGATATCTCTCATCTACACGGCCAGCCATTTCGCTACACATAGTCCTCCATCTTTTAATTAGGTGCTTCAAACTTTCGCCAATCCTTTGTTTTAATCCAAACACGTCTTCAATACCAGGTCGCGAAGAATTATTACTTATATCTGCCCCCAGGAATGTAGTCTGCAAATGATTGAAGGATGTTATTGTATTCTTTGGTAGACCTTCGAACCATTTTAACGCCTACCCTGTTAAGCTGGATGCGAAATACTTGCATAATACGTCATCATGATTTTCCCATTGCAACATGCACCTCACACAGGCTTTAATGTGTTGAATTGCACAAGTTGTTCCATAAAAAATGTTGGTTAATGCGGGCAAATTGCATTTCAGTGGTATTCCTCCTAGTTGTACTTTCCTTGTAAATGGAGTTTTCGCAGCTTCTTCTATAGCTTCATCTAATTGTCTTCTGCCTACTTCTCCTCTATTATTTAGCATTCCTCTCATTTCTTCTAATTCTTTTAAGATTTGTTTATTTACACCTGAATTTTGATCCATTGGTCTTTTTAATTTCGCCTCCCTTCTTCTGCATTCATGTCTTTCTTCTCTCGCGAAATTTTGCATTTCTTCTTCATTATCTTCATCTCGTCTTCTTCTGCGATTCTCTTCCTCATCTCTATCTTGAATTTGCATATGATGATGTCTCTCATCTTCCCCTCCATGATTTTGTTCATTTCTTATCAATTACATTCGTTGTCTTTCATCCATCCTCTGTACTCTATCATACTCTTCATTGATATTACCGTTATTCCGGTTTTGTGCGCGCCTTCTTTCTCGATTGTCGTGATTATTCTGGCGAATTGTCTCCTGAATCTCTTGTTCTTCCATTTCCGCTCTCAATCTTTCACGTTCGCAAATTAAACGTGCTTGTTCAGCATAATGTCTTTCAATTTCTTCTTCAATCGTTTGTTGATTTCTTTGAGCTTCTCTCTCATGTAAAATTCTCCTTCTTTTCTCTCGATTTCCTTCGCCATCTTGATTATTTTGCCCCTGACGTTGTCCATTTTCTTGATTTCTATCATTTTGCCTATCATTAAAAGTTTCATTTTGTGGAACGTAACGATCATCATTCCTTTCTCTATTTTCGCGATGTTCTTCATTAAGATTTGATATTTCTTCTTGAATATTATTTCCGGCATTAGTTGTGGGCGAGTTTCACCTCATCTCTCTTCTAGTAGATCTTGAATATGATTTTGTAATACTTCTCGATCTTCTACTCTGTAGTCTCATATTTTCCATCCTCAATTCGTGATTTTGCCTTGTTAGATTCGCGCGTTCTTCTGCCTCAGCTCTTCTTTCTTCATGTATTCTTCGTCTCAACATTTCTAACGCTCCAATTTCCTCATCTCCATGAATTATTCCTTCATCTGCTTCTTGATTTCTCTCCACCTGTCTATGATTTCTGGTTTGCTGCTCACCCTATCATAATCTATATTCCTTCCTTGTATTAGTGTTTGTTGAACTGGTGGTTGAATTTGATTTTCTCCATTGTTTCTCATTCTATTAGATTCTCCCATTTCACTTCTTTCCCTTCCAGCAATTCTCTTGCTTCTTCTAACAATAGTTGGTTGTTCTGATGTATTTCTTCTTCTAGCCATTTCTTCAATATTAATGAATTGCAAGAGATTATGTAAAATTCTTAATCAATCACCCCAAATCTTCACAAATCTCAATATTAATCTTCATTTTTTTCTAGAATAATCTTCAATCTTTCATCGTCCCTGTTTCTAGTGCCATTATGTAGTTGTAGGAAATCCTACAATACACCCATCACAAGATTTCAATAACATTCAACTTATTTTAGATTAACAATCTTAATTTTATTGATGAATATTTGAACAATCTTACAAGAAAAGATAAAGGAATCAAGAATAACCACTGCTCTAGATTTTCTCTCTCCTATTTACTTGTTTCTCACCCAGAAAAGATCTCTCCCTATCCTTTATAACTGAGCGGCTATTTATAGGGAATTACATAGTGGATGACAGCTAATATGTCATTTATTTTCGGATCTGACCTGCAACATTCTCGCATCCTTACAAATGTTAATCTCGCAAACTCTCTAATTTTCGCAGGAACATCACATTTTTCTCATGATTTAACTGACGTCGTTTATTATTTCGTTTCTGAAGTTATTCTGCGACGCTTTCGTGTTGTGTTGTTAATAATTTCGCTGAGGAATTATTGCTGCGAGATTCTGATCCTACAGGTTACATTCTCAACTCTTTATTTCAATCATTGAAACATTCTTCTATAATGATAATAGCCGTTTTCACACACTATTAGCATCAAAGCAATTTTCAAGATATTGAAATAATCATTATCGAAGCATTCCAAGCCTACATCAAATGATTGTATCACACAAACCATGTAAGATGTTACTCGGCAATTTTCTCATGATATAAGATGAACTTGGTCGAAGCGAAAGCTTATAGACACATATTTCGAGAAATATGTAAGCGAGATATATTCAGCTCGAAATATCAAATGTGTATAGAGAAAACTATATTTTAACACGACTTATGTCTCAATATAGGAGATAGTAGAAATAGACTTTCCAAGTGATAGATGAGTTCAAGTCTCCACATACCTTTTGCCGAAGAAGTTCCACAAGCTCCCCTTAGTAGTTCTTCGTCTTCAAATGATGAACTCTGTGAAATCTAAGCTCAACTACACTATCTATGTCCTAGTCCGAGACATCTATAAATAGGCTAGAAATCAAGACTTATAGTTTTGATCACTATCATTGACAAACATGCTTGAGATAGCAACGCATGCTAGTGCGACCGAGCATTGCTCTAACAATCTCCCCCTTTGTCAATTTTAGTGATAAAACTATCAATACATATGGATTACAAAATAGATAGAAATTGTAGCTTCTCATCCAAATGCTTGATCTCCTTGGCATCTTCAACGCGACTTGAAATCTTCATCACTTCCAAGTACTCCATGATCCTAAAGGTTGTAAGTTCAGCATTACAGTTGTTGAAGATCCGTAGCGATAACAATGAGAAAACAGAAATGTTCTCAATCATTGTTATACGGTGTCATAGTATTATTACTCAGCATCAAAGTTCAATTGTATCACAACTTTGACAACAATACTATGGTGATATGTATCACTCCCCCTTAGTCAATACTTCATCTCAACATGAAAATCACTCCCCCTTACATAATGACCCGTAAACCATATGTATTTGTAGTATCACACTACACAGTAATTCTCCCCCATTTTGTCAATATAAATTGGCAAAGGTACGAAAACTAGTGGGATCCCCATGAAATTTTCACAGAGATAATTCATGACCAAAAGAGAATACCATATCAACTTATTTAGATGCCATCATAAATCCGAAGCTAAATGCATTCATCAAGGAGTTTATAAAGATACAAGATAACCCCTAATATTCCACAGTCGCACTCCCCACAAAGATTTGGCAATTAAGCACAAGTTCAAAATGAACTCTCCCCCATAAAATGTCATTCCCGAAAGAACAACAATGGTGACCTTGCTTTTAACAAAAAAATAAGGATTTCTTTTGGATAACTCAAATCACATGAAAACATGAATTTGCATCCAAAATATTCAATTGTATTAACCACAAGGGAACCCGTGATTAATGCAATCGAAAAAAATATAACCAAATTAATCACAAGAAAACCCACGATTAATTTAATTGGAATACACAACCAAATTAACCACAACGTGATCAATTCAATTGGTCATGCTCGACATAAGAGAACTTACGGAGCAACAACTAAAATAACCAAAAGAGAATGATCAATTTAGTTGGTCATGCTCAAACATAAGGAACCTTTCGGAGAAACACAGTATATGCACAAAGATGTGGATCGGAGATTGACCAATACTGCGGAATAAACAAGGATTCATTCTATTTTCCATCACTATTTGCACAATGACATATAATAGACTTAATCCCTGTAAACAAAAGTTTTATCCTTTCTTCCATCAAAACAATAACATAAAAGGCTTTAACTTTTGTAATGTTAAAAGTTCATTCTATCTTCTATCAATATATTCCGAAATAATAGAGATAACTTTTGAACAAGTATGGGACAGTCACAGGTTCACGTACGTAAACAACATATCCCATAACAGTTTGCAATATATAAAATCATAAATATTAAAATTGCAAAAATCATCTTCCAAAAATTTATAATTTAAATAAATAAATCTAAAAACATCGAAGATGAAAATCGTTGGACATAGCTATGTGTACACACAATAATGGCTATTCCAAACCCTAGTTATTCTTCAAAAAACAAGAAATAAATTCACTAAAAGAAGATTTACTAGACATAATCAAAAATAACTCTAAAACAAAGAGCAATCACAAGCGATAATCAGAGTTCCGGTACGGAAGCATCACTGGTTCCAAGACCTTCAAGCTTGTGACGGACAGAATTGACAGCATCCTCAGACACGACATTGAGACGATCCTTAATATGTGTCTTTATTAGAGCGAGTTCGGTGTTGACCTTTATCAATTCGGTTCTTAACCCATCTGGATATTTTAGAGTGTTAACAAGCAACAGTTTTGCATCGTTAAACTTTTCGATAAAGTTTTGAACAACTTCATTAGAAATCTCTTCACCATCCTCAATATCAGACAAGATATTAAGAGATTGAGAAGATGTGTCATCAATTTCCACAAGAGTTCCTTTTTCCTTCTCCTCGAGTGTGAGACCAAACCCCTTATTGAGAAATCCTCTTGGAAAATAACAAGTTCCTGAAGATGATCCCACTCTTGACAAAAAGTAGCCATAAGTATGCGTACTTTTCAACATGTGGGTTTGGTATTTAAATGGTTTCAAAGTAACCCTGAGGTTAGGGTTTCCAAAGTCGGTTCGTGACATCAACAAGGATACCCGTACGAACCCGAACTTGGCCCATTATTCAAAAACAACTCAAAAACAGAGGTACTCAATAGATGCAACAAAACACTGATAATGTTTGCCTATGTGAGAGAACTCACAGATCTTACTCAAAAAATTGTATTTATACAGGACAATTTTAGAGTAAGAGTGTCAGTTTTGACACATCAAAACGAGTTATAATTATGACACAACAAAGGATAAATGCTTAAGCAGAAGTGTTTGTCAATGACCATCCAGCTAAGAACGATAAGAAAATAGCATAGACAATCAGAGAAACATTTTTCCATAAGCATACCTGAATACTTCTCACTCAGTCAGGATTTTAAAAGAGAGTGAGGTTTCAACCTTGTGAATAATTAGCACAAGTATGAGCCTTGAGCTCATTAAATGAACGTCGTTTCTGGTTAAAACTCTTCTTCCTAATATTTGGAGGAAAACCATTATGATGTGAAAAGTTGTAAAATTTACTATCATCAGAATATGACGCATAACGCCAATTCTCACCTTAAGAAATTTGCCCAGAGGGAACAGACAGCCTGTTGATAATTTCTTTATATCCTTCAATTATCCTTTTTAAGTTGTCTTCCATACCTCCATTTTTGCTTTCTTCTTCTGGCACCTTTCTCACATCATGAACAACGTAATCTCCCTTTTTGAAAGAAGAAAAACCATGAGTTCTTCTTGATCGATCGACATTGGGGAGTCTGTTAAATTCTTGAACATTTGAAGAACACTTCGAACTGACTTTCCTGGTAGAATACACAGGGTAAGTACTAAATCCAATTGGTTTAGACATACGAATTTCAATTACACCTTTGAGAATTAAGTCTAAGGTGCGTTGAAGATGACTGAAAGAATTATCATTCAACCTAGATTTCTTCTTTTGTTCACCATGACCTTTTGAATCACAAAAGAGACACACTTTCTGATCACATGAGTGATTACAAGGAACAGACTCAACACTATTGTTGGAAGACTTCCTTCCAAGTGATGTGGACATTCCTTGATTAGAGGAAGATACGACCACATTATTTCCAACAGGATGAGATTTCTGTTTTGCTTTTGAGACAGAGACTTTTACAGTTTTATCAGAAGCAGTTGGTATTGTGGACCCTTTAGAACATTATTGAACAGAGAGTTTACTCAAAAGATGTTCAATTTCCAAAGCATCCTTTTTGAGGTTTTTCTCAATCAATGAGGTGTTTTCCTCTCGAAGGGATTTTAGAAGAGAGTCATGCTTATATGCCATACCAATAAGGACATTGACTTTATGTTTCAATTGATTGACATTATCAGCCTGGATCCTAAAAAGTTTTAGAATCATTGAACTCTCTTTGGCTGCTGTAGATGGTGGATTTTCGACAAGGGCTAAAATCGTAAACTCATAATTATACGAAGCTCTGATCCAGCAATCAGACGTGAGTATTGAGACACGGGTCTCTCATCGAATTCTCAACGGGGAGTACTTTCTCTCAGAGTACATGTAGATATGTAGTCTCACGACTGGACAACGGCATATCTCATGAATACTGAACACTTTCAGTGATTATTTCTATATAGTATCACGAGATGGACGGCTCCTAGACAGCTTGCTCTGCTAGTATAGAGCGATAACGTCTTCAGGAACAAACAACGAGTTAACCTGACTATATAAAGGATATGACTTACCGACAAGCTCATATCGGGATAATTAATGCTCCTAGACAGCTTGCTCTGCTAGTATAGATCCACAAAGTTAATTATTCCTAATTACAATTGCTCCTATTCCATGGTCGAATCCACGACTGGTCCCATGGAATGGAAATAACAATTGCTCCTATTCCATGGTCGAATCCACGACTGGTCCCATGGAATGGCAATAACAATTGCTCCTATTACATGGTCGAATCTGCGACTGGTCCCACGGAATGGCAATAAACAATTGTTCTGATTCTATGATCGAATCCACGGCTTGATCTCATAGAATAACAATAACTATATTATCTCATTACTCTGATTTCATGATCGAATCCACAACTGGTCACATAAATGGTAATAGATAAATCTTAAATACTCTGATTCTATGGTCGAATCTACGATCCCATGGAATGGTAAGGCTCACTTTATTATTTTGAATTCGTAGTCGAATCCTCAGCTGATCCTATGAATTAATAATAAACATCTTATTACTCAGTTTTGTGAATTATTCTCCACTGAATTCCACAATTAGTAATAAATAATCAACAACCGGGCGTCTGAGCTACCTCTAAGTAAGCCCCGATTCAAATGGTGAAAGTGTATTCAACGACGATACACTAACAGTCACCGCACGAACGAGTATTTCAAAATACAACGAAACGATGAACCTATGCAAAATAGAGAAGAAAATAATAAATAATTAAAAATATTGACCAAGGTGTTGGGAACACGGACACACGACCTATCGACCGTGCCGTGGTCAATCCCACGCCAGCTTTATATTTTTAATGCATTTTTATTATTTTCCATGATTTGATGAAAATTCTCTCATTTTATCAAATCTCCTTCGTCTTGAGGAAACTCCTCGGTTTCATGGTATTTTCATAAATTCGTAAAAAATAATATAAAATTAAGAAAGAAGTGTGGGGCGTGACCATTGGCAAACCATCCATGCCCTGGTCCCAGCCGGCCCCACACCTCACGGTTCCTCATTATTTTATTATTATTATTATTTCTCTAATTTCATGAAAAAACTCCTTGATTTCATGGTATTTTGCACAAATCGTCAAATAATAAATAAAATTATGAAAAACTTGTGGGTACGGGCCACTAGCCGGTCGGCCATGCCCTAACCGGTCCCACACGCCCCTTGTTTTATTATTTTATTTTATTTTTCCTTGAATTCATAAAATTCCTTGATTTCATGGTATTTCTCTCAAATTAGGAAAAATTCCCTCAAATCATGAAAAATACTTAAAAGAATTATGAAAACTCGTGGGACCGGGCCCCTAGCCGGCCGGCCACGCCCCCACGCTCCCACACGCCCGTGTTTTTATTATTTTAATATTTTTTTGCTTCCTTGAACTCATGAAAACTCCTTCAATTCATGGAAACTCCCTAAATTCATCAAATTTCTTAAAATTCATGAATTCTTCATAAAATCATCAAAAATATTATAAAATTAAGAAAAATGGCACCACGGGACCGTGGTCATGACCGGACGACCATGCCTTGGCCTCGGCTGTCCCACGCCTCCTTATTCCTTATTTTGTAATTATTTTCCATCATCTCATGGTGTTTTCCTCAGTTTCGTCGAAACCCTAATTTTGGCATATTTTCTCGAATGGATGCTCAATTGCACGCCAGAAAATATCAAAATTCTCAGGACTGAGACGCGGACGCCTTGGGGACACGAGCACGCTATCTTGACCGACCAAGATTGGCTCTTTGGCTTACAGAAGCCGGTCCCATCAAGTTTCACAGTTTTGACCTAATTTGCACAATTGCACGTATTAGGTCCAAGACTCTTCCAAACACTTTGGATTTTCATGAAGTGATCATCAGGCGGTCACGTGACTACCCAGGTCCGGTTTCATGACCCCATGGTCGGTCCCTCACTCCGTCATAATTAATTAGGTTTTCTCACCTAAGGCTCAGACGAGCATTTTCGAATAAATGATTAAACCAGCATTTGATCATTCTTTCACCAACAAATCGTCAACTCTTCAGGAGTTCTTTGTATTTGCTCACATGAGCATATGGACACTACATGGTTGATCCATGGTCCCATGTAGTCGCTCCCTCCTTCGTCCCATGGTTAAAATTCTGACGAACCATGAATTGATCATCAATTGATCAAATTAGGGTTTCTGAATCCAAGGATCATCATTCCAGATTCCAACCTTAATAATTTTACGACGACCTCATGGTCATTAATTTTATTAATTATGCTCGGTTCAATGACCAGTATTCTAATTAATATTTTTGGTACGCTGCCAATAATCCATCAGATGAGCAACACATGCTCAGGCGATCAAATATTCAACAATTCATCACATGAGAAATACTTGCTCAGATGATAAATATTTGCTCAAACCAAAGAATATTGGTTCAACAATCAATATTCAACGATCCATCGAATGAACAATACTTGCTCGCTTCATCGTAAGAACTATACCTCTGTCTCATGACATGTTCAACTCATGAGTTTCAGAACATCATGTTCAACTCAGCAACTACATGGACTCATCGTCCCATCAAACCACGAAATCATCAATTGACTAACATACCACGAGACGTCAATCGTGTCACTTTGGGGGATATCACTTAGGGTTTTGGTCTGGCGATCTACAGCACGTGTGTTCAAACACACGATGGAATGTGAGCAAGTCGTGCAATCAGTTGAAGGAATTCACGAGGTAGTGGGTGGAAAATCGACCAAGTCTCCACACGTTGAGCAACTGGTTTCAAACACGATCTCCACTTCCCCACTCCTTGATTCCATCAACTGTCACACTTCATGGGATCATGGTGTCTAAAATTCCAGTAACATAAATAAGTCTCTGAATCATCAGCATCATCAGTATCAACAGTATCATCAGTCTCACGTCTCATCGACAACACGAGATCATCAACTCATCAATTGAGCAACTACTCTCAATTGAGAAATTTCAATCATTCAGAGCTTATCATATTCAGAATTCACACACCCACAATCTTTGATTACCATTGATTCTACACATTTTCCAGCTTCCCTCCTACAGATCAACCCATCCTCTCTTGTGACCGAATTTACTCTGGAACGGTCATTGTCTTGATTTAGGCCGGAGTACTACAGATTGATCTCTCGAATCTAAAGAACCCCCTTTGCAGCGGTGCATCTGTGTGAGGTTTAACATTTCGCTCGGTTCGAGGAGTCTCCTCCGTACGGTCGTCTCCTCAATTCCTTAAAAACCAGCAAATCATTTTTCCCTATCTACAGATTGGCGACCACAGTGGGAGATCATTCTCTCGGTTGCAATCTCACAATCTCACAAAGATGGTTGATCCTAGGTCCGGTTCAGTTACCAATCCGGGTTCAACACCCGACTCTCGCATTGCAATTTCTAGTGATACTGCAATCGCAAATACTACTCCTCTCAACATTGCAGGCTTCAGTGGTACCGCTAATACCACTCCTCCAGCCAACAATGTCATGCCACATGTTACTACTCCTCCTCCAAGTACTGGTGCTCCAGTGATCACCCTTGCAAGTGACGGCACTGGCGCCATCAACAATCCACTCTTCGGTCGGTCTCCTGAAGAAACCAGAGGAAATCATCCTACCATAGTTGATCTCACGAAGGTTCAGACTGACGTGGCTGCAACACAGAAGAAGTTGTGTGTTTATATTAAAACTCTCACAGACAAGCTTGCATCTGAACGAACTCAGCCTCAGCGCAAGAAAGGAAAAGCTAAAGAAACATCTTCAACCGCTGATCCTGAAATCTCTCCAATCCATGTTGTACATGATGAAGAATTCCTCAAAGCTGCAGATGACTCTCCAGCAACGGAACCTGCAAGTTTCATCACTCGTGAAGATATGGAGTGCTTTTTTGAGGATCGATGAAAAGACAAGACATCATCCGTCCATCGTCACCAACCTCCATACTGCCATACATAGGATTCCTCTTTCAAAAGGTTATACCTCTCCAACATTCATTCTTTATGATGGAACATGCAATACTCAAAAACATATTTCTCGGTTTATGGAATTATTGGGCGAACACGAGCACAACCATGTCGTCCGTCTGGAGAAATTTTCAAAATCCTTGAAAGGCAGGGCATACACCTGGTACAAAAACATCGCATCGTGAAGTATCACCGATTGGGGAGAGATGATTAATGCTTTCTACAGAAAATAATTCTTCATGTCAGAGCAAGTCACTCTCTCTGATCTAGGAAGGATGTTTCGAAGGAGCAGCGAACATCCTGATGATTATGTGAAAAGGTTCAGAATTCAAACCTTGGACTTCCACGACCCAAACGTCACATAGCAACAACTTTTAGACTTGTGCGTCAACAAAATGATCCCGATCTACAAAGCCTTGCTGGAAAACCTCCGGTTCCACACTTTCTCAGAACTTCATGAAGCATCCAAAATGATCAGCGACTACTACACCTGCTTTACTGAGCAAAGTCTACAAGGTCGAGGAACCTCGGAGCAGTCGACGCCTGATCAATAAAAAGTATGATGTCCAACCTTCCATGAACGTTGTTGCTCAAGGAAGAAAAAGGAAAGCTCCTTCTCAAACATGAGACATCCAACACCTCATCCTACAAAAGCATCAAGAAAGGATAACCAATCTTACACAAACCTCGATCCGGCATTAACGAACGGGGAGATGATCGGAAATACTCAAACTTATCATGAAGCAGTGATCGAGTTACTAGAAGTCTGGGTTCAAGATGGTGCAATCAAATCGCTGCTCATCATAGAGAGCCAACTGAAGAAAAATGAAGAAACCCAGGTACTGTCACCTTCATAGATTCATCAAATCATCCATCAAGTAACTGCAATATTTTGAAGCAAATTTTCAAAGAGAAGGTTGATCCACAATAGCTTCAACGAGGGACTGAAGGAGTACACAAGACTCCTCTCCCAATCAGAAGCTTTACACTCTCTCTGAACAACCTATCAAAGAGGCAGTTCAATCCTGGTCGAACGTGAATTGCTCTATCTGTCGAAGGCACGAAGGAGAGACATGTTCACAGCACTGAACACATCATTTCAAGAAGTCCATTCCGAAAATACTTCTTGAGCCTCCATCCACGGACCAAGAGGTGTACGACTGGGGACTTCTTACCACAGTCAATCTCAGAAGAAACGAATTGGGAAGAACGTTGATCGATGCTGACACCGCCATCAACAACATTCCGCTGAAAACCATCGGATCCACATGCATCACTCGACAAGAAGATACTCATGCTTCATCTCAATCAGAGACCTTGAAGGAGCGCTCAGAAATACTTATGGCTACATCATTCTCAAAGTTAACATAAGTTCAACCTGGACAGAAACCAAGTTTCACATAATCAGGAAGATCCAGGATATGACACGTCCTTCGGAAGAGCGTGGATCCACGCTGAAAATATGGGTACTTACAAATCTCCTTTGGTTACATATCTCTCCAACAAAGAAAGTTCTGATCCAGAAGATTTGACGGACATTCCATCATCAGAGCACTTGGAGGAATTTCGAACTTTGACGAGATTGAAGCAAGAACCCGCAAAAGATGCATAGACATTCATCAAGAGGTTCCACACTCAGGAAAGTCTCATTCCTCCCATGTCTACGTCATTTATTTCCTCACATGCTATGTAGTATGGGGGCTTAATTCTGCTAGCAACTCTGCAAGACGTTATGAATGGTAACTTCACCGCATTAGTATTTTACCAAGTGGTTGAATCTGACATTTCTCTGAATCGATCACTGAGACGTTCATTGCTGAGATGATGTCCAAACATGGCAAAGAACACTTTGGGAGTTTCTACATAGCCTTGCAGGAGCGTCCATGTGTGCCACAAAATTAGAAAGCTCTGACTTCTGCACAAGTGTTGAATCCCACTGCTGCAACGAAAGGAATGCTGAATCAACAGAAGAAAGTCGGGGCCCAGACGATCAAACCTAAGACATGCTCAAGGGGTATGACGCTTCAACGCTCAATCATCTAAGAAGCCTTCAAAATTGTACTCCCAATCAAAGAGTACACCTTCGATAATGGCGCCTCTGGCTTCAACACAAATATCTCGACACTGATTCAACACCAGCACGACACTACATTCGATAAGTCTTCATTATCTCATTATAAGACTTCTGAAGCAGATGCAACATCATTCACACATGAATGTTACCAACTCCTTCAACATACACTGGGCAACCTGAGGTGATTCCGTGAAACTTCATCGACGGGACTTCTCTACATCACAAAACCCTACATGACTGAGGAACTTGTTCCCTTCACCGATCTAGAACGGAGATTTCTGCTGCTATCTTCCACAACAACGTGGATTCACTTACAAAGCCGCTTCACGATACAGTCATGCTTTCAAGAGCACTCAGGTTGAACTCCCAGTATACCGGATTCTCAACTCACTAACTAGTTCGTGAACGTAAAAGGCTCACTGGATGAAGGAACAAAAATTATATCTATAATCATAGTTCTAGCCTTTTCGGTCTTTAGAGCAACTTCAACCATGGTATCAACATCAACAATAATCTCTAGAGGAACACCATCCATGATCTTAGCATCGACAAGGATATCTGGAGCATAATAATTCATGGTCTCAGCACCAACAACGGTCTCAGGAGCAACATCCTCATGACAAGGCTCCATCAACTAACCATTCTCTGAAGTATTGCTCGAGGAAACGGACTTCTCGAAGCTAATGATTCATATCAAGGCGTGTAGACATGAAATATGCTCACATGAAAGTCTTTCTGAAGATTGCACGATGGGCGGGCACAACACCAAAGTCTTCTACAAGATGTTCTCATCACCTCTACAAATGAGATACAACATACTTCAGCAAATGGGTTTACAAAAACGTACCAACGAGTGAGGAATGAGACGATACTTCCTCAACAAAAGATGTTCGTATGTCTCTTATACAACCTACCAAAAGGGCGCATCAATCGGACGTACGAGCTGAAAGATATGGCCTTTACCGTCAGGTCTACGAAATCTGAAAAATTTGTACGGGATTAAAAATTACAAATGTGCACGCTTCGTTGGATGACCTCTACAACTCCAAATTGAGTGATTCTTGTCTCATGGGATAACTCAGTCTCTTAGATTCAAAAGTTGGGGTCAAGCATCAAATTCCGACGTCGTATGAGGTTCCTACATCTTCCAGAGCGTACAATATGCAAGCAGCAATTCTTAGACGGTATTCATGACTTCCACAGTCGATCGGTGTCCACCAGGTCTTTCCACTAAGTACTTCATCAAGGTACCTCCAACTTCGACCATCTAGGTCTTTACATCAATTTTTCTACCTGGGTCCTCTATCCAAGTCTTGCCAGAAGAAGAGAAAACGAAGAGGAGAGATCTAACCAAAATACTGGGGACTGACGATCCACTGATCATGACGACCAGTTTCACAGTCCAAGACTCGTGGCACCAGACTCTCATGTGCTAATCATTCATCATAAAAGTAATGCTACCATCGGGACATGAAACCGTGGTCATTACATCATCCCCTCTCAAGAGCAACCTCAGCTATGGTCCCATGACCAGGGTTTCAGAAGCGATGTTTTACGACTGAAGAAGCAAGATGGCGCTGCAAGCACCATGATCATGTATCAATCAAGGGGTCCTGATTCAAACGAATCAACGACATTAAAATCCTTCACCAACCGTTCAAGACACAAGCGAATGGTCTAAGAACACAACATGAGTGTTTTACAGCAAGCTCGGCTGAGATGATTTTACACTGTCCTGTACAAACCGACGAGCTGGGAGCAATTGGTGAAGAATCGAGGGATGGGTCATATACCATTCTCTTCGTATGAAGGTCCTCTACAACATATCCAAAATTCAAAACAATTGGAGAAACGAGCAAAGAGTTGTGGCCAAAACATTGGACCACATGCCAGCTGAAAATTTTCTGAAGGTCTCCTGGAAGTTTACTGTTTCGTCGATTTCATCCTAAACATGCTCGGAACTCAAAAGGCTTCTTTGTGAAAGTTTGGAAATTTCCTGGGCATGAGGATACATGGGTCGACCGCGAAAATCCGACATCGGACGAAGATTCTACAACAATTTCAACGAAGACCTAACTTCTGAATTTTCTGATGACGAAATTCTTCATTCATCCAATCAGGAGCTACACCATCAACACAAAGCCGAACTTCATCTTCAGCCGATAGTCTCACTTGCTGAAGTCGGCGGTGCTTCTGCTAATGAGGGACGACTCTCGGATGATCGAGAGACATACAATATGTCAGCTTCCAGTGTCTCTGAAAGGTTGATTTTCCTCAGTATGAGCATCCGCAGAAGTCTTCATCTTTGACTTGATATTTTTGGAGCGCTCCACGGAAGATCCCGAAGAGTGGCTGTAACCAGAAGTCACCACTATCTGAGGCGCAAGGCATGGAGTCATGGATATACCAATAACAAACACGCAACAAAAATGGTAATCCTCAACTCTTACTTATTTACGGTTTCAAGAACCTAGTGATAATAACGTAAAAACCTCGAAAAACTTGCTCGCTTCTTCAAACTTGCCAAGACGAGCAAAATTCATTATTTAAAGTCAACACCTGACTTTGCGTGAAACTATGAATAATTCACATAACCTTTCATGTGAACATTCGCTGATTTTCTACATGTGTGCATACACTATAAAATCGCAAAACTCATACATACATTATTTCATCACGTATACAATTGCTTACTTTCAGCAATTGCTCAAAAATCATGACTTGATTTTCATAAAGCCGTGAACAACCCACGTAAATTTTTACTATGTGAACACTCATGATCTTCAAAAATTGTACAGACGTCCATTCTACAATTGTGAAAACTCACATATAGACATTATTTCACCATGTATAATTGTCTACTTTCAACATTGTTCAAAATCAAAACATTGATTTTACAAAATATATATATTCAACGTGAAACTCACGTAAATTTGAAAAATATATCTATATATTTTTGCTCCCTCGCACGAGCATCTGTCTTTGAAGCGAGTATATTTTCAAAGATTTCCGAAAGCTCGAAGATAAAATTTTCATGAAGGCTCATAAACAAAATTTTATTACTAACAGACGCACGTCTATCAAAAAAAAACTTTTCTCTCGTACGGGCATCCACCTTTGAAACGAGAGTTTATTCCACTTTGTGAAATCTCACATATTTAAAATATAAAATTCCGGTTTTCGTGAAAGCTCATAGACGAATTTTATATCATTAGACTCAGGTCTATTTTGTTTGTTCCTTAAACTAACGAACGAACGAGCGTCTATTCATAAAACAAGGATTTGTTTTCATGGGCCCATCCAGCGAATCCTAAAACGACCAAGGTCTGTCGTCCAAATCAGCGGTTCAACGCCAATCTATGCTCATCAGACGATGATGCTCTATCATGCCACTGGGATCTTCATTCAAGTCATGGTATGCTCATACTATCGAAATCCGGTAACGTCTTAACTTACGACTAAGTTCAATTACTTATATTGTTTATGACCGGAAAATCACCATTCAATGCTGACTGAGGAACACAGCTTTCCTCAGTAAGCAGGGGACTTAATGTAGATGGTGGATTTTCGACAAGGGCTAAAATCGTAAACTCATAATTATACGAAGCTCTGATCCAGCAATCAGACGTGAGTATTGAGACACGGGTCTCTCATCGAATTCTCAACGGGGAGTACTTTCTCTCAGAGTACATGTAGATATGTAGTCTCACGACTGGACAACGGCATATCTCATGAATACTGAACACTTTCAGTGATTATTTCTATATAGTATCACGAGATGGACGGCTCCTAGACAGCTTGCTCTGCTAGTATAGAGCGATAACGTCTTCAGGAACAAACAACGAGTTAACCTGACTATATAAAGGATATGACTTACCGACAAGCTCATATCGGGATAATTAATGCTCCTAGACAGCTTGCTCTGCTAGTATAGATCCAAAAGTTAATTATTCCTAATTAAATTGCTTATTCATGGTGAATCACGACTGTCCCAGAATAATCAATTGCTCCTATTCCATGGTCGAATCCACGACTGGTCCCATGGAATGGCAATAACAATTGCTCCTATTCCATGGTCGAATCCACGACTGGTCCCATGGAATGGCAATAAACAATTGTTCTGATTCTATGATCGAATCCATGGCTTGATCTCATAGAATACAATAACTATATTATCTCATTACTCGATTTCATGATCGAATCCACAACTGGTCTCATAAATGGTAATAGATAAATCTTAATTACTCTGATTCTATGGTCGAATCTACGATCCCATGGAATGGTAATGCTCACTTTATTATTCTGAATTCGTAGTCGAATCCTCAGCTGATCCTATGAATTAATAATAAACATCTTATTACTCAGTTTTGTGAATTATTCTCCACTGAATTCCACAATTAGTTCTAAATAATCAACAACCGGGCGTCTGAGCTACCTCTAAGTAAGCCCCGATTCAAATGGTGAAAGTGTATTCAACGACGATACACTAACAGTCACCGCACGAACGAGTATTTCAAAATACAACGAAACGATGAACCTATGCAAAACAGGGAAGAAAATAGTAAATAATTAAAAATATTGACCAAGGTGTTGGGAACACGGACACACGACCTACCGACCGTGTCGTGGTCAATCCCACGCCAGGTTTATATTTTTAATGCATTTTTATTATTTTCCATGATTTGATGAAAATTCTCTCATTTTATCAAATCTCCTTCGTCTCGAGGAAATTCCTCGGTTTCATGGTATTTTCATAAATTTGTAAAAAATAATATAAAATTAAGGAAAGAAGTGTGGGGTATGACCGTTGGCCAACCGGCCATGCCTTGGTCACAGCCGGCCCCACACCTCACGGTTCCTCATTATTTTATTATTATTATTATTTCGCTAATTTCATGAAAAAACTCCTTGATTTCATGGTATTTTGCACAAATCGTCAAATAATAAATAAAATTATGAAAAACTTGTGGGTACGGGCCACTAGCCGGTCAGCCATGCCCTAGCCGGTCCCACACGCCCCTTGTTTTATTATTTTATTTTATTTTTCCTTGAATTCATAAAATTTCTTGATTTCATGGTATTTCTCTCAAATTAGGAAAAATTCCCTCAAATCATGAAAAATACTTAAAAAATATATAAAAAATTATGAAAACTCGTGGAACCGGGCCCCTAGCCGGCCAGCCACGCCCCCACGGTCCCATACGCCCATGTTTTTATTATTTTAATATTTTTTTGCTTCCTTGAACTCATGAAAACTCCTTCAATTCATGGAAACTCCCTAAATTCATCAAATTTCTTAAAATTCATGAATTCTTCTTAAAATCATCAGAAATATTATAAAATAAAGGAAAATGGCACCACGGGACCGTGGTCATGACCGGCCGACCATGCCTTGGCCTCGGCCGTCCCACGCCTCCTTATTCCTTATTTTATAATTATTTTCCATCATCTCATGGTGTTTTCCTCAGTTTCGTTGAAACCCAAATTTTGGCATATTTTCTCGAATGGATGCTCAATTGCACGCCAGAAAATATCAAAACTCTCAGGACTGAGACGCGGACGCCTTGGGGACACGAGCACGCTATCTTGACCGACCAAGATTGTCTCTTTGGCTTACAGAAGCCGGTCCCATCAAGTTTCACAGTTTTGACCTAATTTGCACAATTGCACGTATTAGGTCCAAGACTCTTCCAAACACTTTGGATTTTCACTAAGTGATCATCAGGCGGTCACGTGACTACCCAGGGATGGTTTCATGACCCCATGGTCGGTCCCTCACTCCGTCATAATTAATTAGGTTTTCTCACCTAAGGCTCAGACGAGCATTTTCGAATAAATGATTAAACCAACATTTGATTATTCTTTCACCAACAAATCGTCAACTCTTCAGGAGTTCTTTGTATTTGCTCACGTGAGCATATGGACACTACATGGTTGAACCACGGTCCCATGTAGTCGCTCCCTCCTTCGTCCCATGGTTAAAATTCTGACGAACCATGAATCGATCATCAATTGATCAAATTAGGGTTTCTGAATCCAAGGATCATCACTCCAGATTCCAACCTTAATAATTTTACGACGACCTCATGGTCATTAATTTTATTAATTATGCTCGGTTCAACGACCAGTATTCTAATTAATATTTTTGGTACACTGCCAATAATCCATCAGATGAGCAACACATGCTCAGGCGATCAAATATTCAACAATTCATCACATGAGCAACACTTGCTCAGATGATAAATATTTGCTCAAACCAAAGAATATTGGTTCAACAATCAGTATTCAACGATCCATCGAATGAGCAATACTTGCTCGCTTCATCGTAAGAACTATACCTCTGTCTCATGACATGTTCAACTCATGAGTTTCAGAACATCATGTTCAACTCAGCAACTACATGGACTCATCGTCCCATCAAACCACGAAGTCATCAATTGACTAACATACCACGAGACGTCAATCATGTCACTTTGGGGGATATCACTTAGGGTTTTGGTCTAGCGGTCTACAACACGTGTGTTCAAATACACGATGGAATGTGAGAAAGTCGTGCAATCAGTTGAAGGAATTCACGAGGTAGTGGGTGGAAAATCGACCAAGTCTCCACACGTTGAGCAACTGGTTTCAAACACGATCTCCACTTCCCCACTCCTTGATTCCATCAACTGTCACACTTCATGGAATCATGGTGTCTAAAATTCCAGCAATATAAATAAGTCTCTAAATCATCAGCATCATCAGTATCAACAGTATCATTAGTCTCATGTCTCATCGACAACACGAGATCATCAACTCATCAATTGAGCAACTACTCTCAATTGAGCAATTTCAATCATTCAAAGCTTATCATATTCAGAATTCACAGACCCACAATCTTTGATTACCATTGATTCTACACATTTCCCAGCTTCCCTCCTACAGATCAACCCATCCTCTCCTGTGACCGAATTTACTCTGGAACGGTCATTGTCTTGATTTAGACCGGAGTACTACATATTGATCTCTCGAATCTAAAGCACCCCCTTTGCAGCGGTGCATCTGTGTGAGGTTTAACATTTCTCTCGGTTCGAGGAGTCTCCTCCGTATGGTCGTCTCCTCAATTCCTTAAAAACCAGCAAATCGTTTTTCCCCATATACAGTTGCATTCCTTTCTAAGTCAAGCTCGTCAGTAAGGTAGTCAGGGAAACACTTGTCAACGTGTGTCTGTTTCATTGGAATACTAGGTTCATCTATATTCGAGATTGAAAAATCTTTCTTTTTAATAGACTTTATAGAAACAAAACTTTTATTTCTGGCGATGTGTTTATCAGAGACAATGTCGTCCATCCTCAGATCACTACAAACACAGACTTGTAAGGTCTTTAATGTGTTTGCCTGCTCTGATACCAATTGAAAATGTGGGGGTCTAACAACCACACCCAACAATTTGTTTGGCAATCTGAGAAGACTTACTATAATATACTTTCTAGAGAATCAACTACACAGTCAGACTCAATCTAGGGTAAAGTATATCAAAGACTTTAATATCTCTAACTCTTAATTCAATCCACAATCAGCAAATAGACATCTGCGAGCCCGATTGAATAAGCTGAGTAACTTGAACGGTACCAAAGACCAATATTCAAGTGTCAATCAATATAAATCAACAACCCAAGGTTGGATATTCTAGTTGATTGATCTTAACTCACAATCTGTGATATTTCAATTATATAACGAAATATAATGCGGAAAAGAAATAACACAGACACCAGAATTTTGTTAACGAGGAAACCACAAATGCAGAAAACCCCGGGACCTAGTCCAGATTGAACACCACACTGTATTAAGCTGCTACAGACACTAGCCTACTACCAATTAACTTCAGACTGGACTGTAGTTGAACCCTAATCAATCTCACACTGATTCAAGGTACAGTTGTGCTCCTTACGTCTCTGATCCAAGCAGGATACTACGCACTTGATTCCCTTAGTTGATCTCACCCATAACCAAGAGTTGCTACGAACCAAAGTCGAAGACTTGATGGACAAATCTGACTCACACAGAAAAGTCTATAGGTTTGAATAAATCTGTCTCCCACAGAAATACCCAAGAGTTTTTGTTCCGTCTTTTAATAAATCAAGGTGAACATGAACTAATTGATAATCCGGACTCATATTACCGAAGAACAACTTAAAATTATCAATCACCTCACAATAAACTTAATCGACTAGCGAAACAAGTTATTGTGGAATCACAAACGATGAGACGAAGTGTTTGTGATTACTTTTCTATCTTGCCTATCGGAGATATAAAATCTCGATCCAATTATTTCAATTGTGCTCAACACGATAGAAACATCAAGATCAGATCACGCAACTACAAAGATAATAGTTGGGTCTGGCTTCACAATCCTAATGCAGTCTTCAAGTCGTTAACCTACAGGGTCTCGAGAAGAAACCTAAGGTTAAAGGAGAATCGACTCTAGTTATGCAACTAGTAACACAGAGGAGGTGTGGGGATTAGGTTTCCCAGTTGCTAGAGTTCTCCTTTATATAATTTTCAAATCAGGGTTTGCAATCCAAGTTACCTTGGTAACAAAGCATTCAATATTCACCGTTAGATGAAAAACCTGATTCAACCAAGCTAATATCTTTCAACCGTTAGATCGAACTTAACTTGTTACACACAAATGAAATGTACCCTCATTTAGGTTTATGTAACCGTACCTAAACGTGTACACCATGTTGGTTCACAAATAGTTAACCGAGGTTAGCCATATGATTATTCTCATATCAACCTTATTCATCTCAACCATAACTAGTTCAAATAACTCAAATGAAACTAGTTAAAGAGTTGTTCAATTGCTATAGAAAACACATTTGAAACCAAATCGATTTGATTCACTTGAATCAATCATGAACATTATAGCCACGGTTTGCAAAGATTGCATTCCTTATGATTCAAATGTTTAAGTCCATGAACTGACCGATTTGACAAAGTAACCAGCTTAAGTATGCGTACTTAAGCAAATGAATTTGAGTTTGTTTAGTTTTCAAACTCATCAGAAATTTTCGGTTCGAAAACTTCCGCCAGTATGCGTATGGGTACGCATACTTAAGGTGACTAGTTAAAAGTTTGTCAAAACTAAACTCAGCAGAAATTTTCGGTTCGAAAACTTCCGCCAGTATGCGTATGGGTACTCATACTTAACCTGTCTCCTTCACCAATTTCGTATACACACATATGCATACACTTGGCTCCCGGTTTATGGATTTATACACTAATGTGCGAACACACTATATATGCTTATATCCAAACATGGTTACATTCTCAACTCTTTATTTCAATCATTAAAACATTCTTCTATAATGACAATAGCCGTTTTCATACACTATTAGCCTCAAAGCATTTTTCAAGATATTGAAATAATCATTATCGAAACATTCCAAGCCTACATCAAATGATTGTATCACACAAACCATGTAAGATGTTACTCGGCAATTTTCTCATGATATAAGATGAACTTGGTCGAAGCGAAAACTTACCAACACATATTTCGAGAAATATGTAAGCGAGATATACTCAACTCGAAATCTCAAATGTGTATAGAGAAAACTATATCTTAACACGACTTATGTCTCAATATAGGAGATAGTAGAAATAGAATTTCCAAGTGATAGATGAGTTCAAGTCTCCACATACCTTTTGTCGAAGAAGTTCCACAGGATCCCCTTAGTAGTTCTTCGTCTTCAAATGATGAACTCTGTGAAATCTAAGCTCAACTACACTATCTATGTCCTAGTCCGAGACATCTATAAATAGGCTAGAAATCAAGACTTATAGTTTTGATCACTAACATTGACAAACATGCTTGAGATAGCAACACATGCGAGTTCGACCGAGTAGTGCTCTAACATTTCTCATATTGATCCGGCTCATAGATTTCTACCTGTTCAATTGCAGATTGATTTGAGAAATTGAGATATAACTTTTGGATACTTTTCCGTGATTGAGTCTGATTGTCTAGTTGATTCTCTTGGAATTGTATTGGAGTTGTCCATACAAATTTCCTAAACAAAATATTAGGTGTGGTTGTTAGACCCCCGCTTTTTTACTATACCTTCTTCTTCATCTGCTGGATATGATTTGCCAGTTTTGAGTTGGGAGCTAGAGACTTATAATCTTGTCGGTGAGCATCAAATGCTTCATATTGTCTCACAAGGTCTAGATCGTCCTAATTCTTATACAGGCACATCGGCAAGTCAAGAACAATTGAATCAAATGGAGTTAATGTTGAAACTAGACTATATACCTATAACAAATGCGCATAATGAGGTAGACCTTGAGCTTCAGTCCATATTTTTCTCACCATTCAGCAACTCCACATTCCAAGCAGGGAGTTCACAAGTACCTCTTAGGCCACAATCTCCATATGGTCAAGTTATTTCGATGCAACAATCTCCATATCGTTAGGCCGGTCAATACCTCCTCAAGCTTATCAGTACTATAAAAGATCATTAAACTTCGAATCACAATTTGATTCGAATAAATTGAAATTGTTGATTGACCATTTTTTTTTAAATAATATTTATATTAAGTTAGGGTTTGTGAATACATTGGATGTAGTATACCATTAATGTTTCTACAATTTCCAATGTGATCTCGAAATTTTTATCAAACTAGTAATGGTTGCACATCCTACATACTTTGTATGAAACCACAATGATGATGAATTATCCTTTAAATAATATATTATTAATATATATCTATAAAATTAAAAATTATTAAATTATCGATTATATAATATCTCTTTAAAATAATAGGACTAAGGTGGTCCCAATCCTATTATTTTATTGAAGTTTTAATGTAAAGGTGATTGAGCCATTAGATCCGAGAATGTATTGTAATTCAAATAAGTAATTACACTAGATATGGCTGATAGCATATTTCATAACATAAAAATAATGTAAAGGATATTAAAGTTCAAGTTAACTTCTTCAAAATTTGATAACTAGTAGATGACTAACTTTCCTCTTCTAGCCGATAAGTGTGGAACAAGATAAGTCTTCAAAGGTTCTTGTCTATCGCGACACTCATGCATTGATAATGGATTGTTAACCGAAATTACGTGGAATCCCCATTCTGAAAAATGGTTGATTACAGGAAGACAATGGATGCATTCGTTGGTTTGAACTATTAAATCTTGATTCATTGCACGTATATGAAGACTGTGTATCATTTTGGCTAACCTTGATAAAGCTAACACCTATTGGCGTGTAAAACATGTAAATCTTGTTGTCCAGCACCATGTTCTTATTATTTCCAATTCATTCGCATTTCCAGCGATAACAATTAATTTTCTTTTTGCCCAATTGGATACGGCACACCATGCGACAATAGGACCAACCAGGCTACAATACGACAACAAGACCAAAACTCTCTCTAATAAAGGGGTATTGATGAAGGAACCCTCACCGTACAGTCTGAGGAAGTGAGACGCAGAGTCTCAGACACCCCTAGTCCTCCTCTCCTTTATCATTTTTTTGTTTTTTTTTTGACCTACCGATAATCAATTGAAATCATTTTCAGGTCTTTCATCATTCGTCACCTCATTTATTAACAGCGTCATCAACACTCTCCCCAAGGTTAATTCGTCCTTCTCCTCCAAACAAAATTGCTGTTTCAGGTAAGTAACCTGACTTTTGTTGTTTCCTCATGGTGCAGTGAAATACTATCTCATTGCTTCTTCTCATTAACAAAGTTTAATTAGTGTTTGATCTACAGTAATGGGTTTTGGTTTTCTTTTCTTTTTCCTTTTACAATTTTTTTTGTCTCACAACACTGGCCCTAGTCATGGGGTCTACTCAACATGCAGTAATTTTAATGGTTGTCGACAAATAAAATTTCTTGGATGTAAAAATGAGAATGTTTACTGTTTGAGGTTCGTGTTCATAAATCATGATCAAAGTTTCTTCTAAGCCTAAGTTAGTTAGCTACCTCATGTGTATTGCCTGGATGTTTCTGCACCTGGGATTTTTCTTTAATCGTGGATGTTTTAGTTGTTCTAATTGAAACCCTTGTTTCCTTTTTAGTTCTTAATTAATGAAGCCTATGTGCTTTGGTGAAACCCTTGTTTCATTTCAGCATTTCTTAAATGTGGGTTTTGAGTTCTTCTTTCTGAACTGTACAATTTTGGTCTTCTTTGGACTAGTATAATTTTTTTCCCGTAAATCAATTCTGGATGGCTGTTGAGTACCCTCATTACACTCATTTTCTTGTTTAGGATAATGGATTATGGTGGTCTAGATTCGTTTACACAAGCGATTGTTCATATGCTTGTATGTTTACATTTGTACTGATAATGTGATATTGTTAATGATAGAGCATACACGCTGTACTCTGACGATCTCTCTTTTTTACTGAACTATGTTGTTGCAGAATTGAAAAGAAAAGTTTGGCAGAAGGAGATTGATTTTTAAAGGAATGGCAACGAATGAAGTGACGGTGAGCGTTCTTCTTGATCATGGTGCACTTGTAAACAAGACAAATGGCCGAGTTAGACTTAGGTGCAATTACTGTGGAAAAGAGGTAAGCGGTTATTCTCGTCTCAAGCAACACTTAGGAGGAGGTATGCGTGGAGAAGTAACACCTTGTTTTAAAGTCCCGGAGGATGTCAAGGTACAAATGGAGAGCAGGTTGCCCAGAACAAAGAAAGCACATGTGAACAATTCTAGACAAGGTAAGAATGAAGCTGTTCTTGATTTTCATCATCATGGTACACTTGTAGATGGCGTCAAGAGGCGAGTTAGGTGCAATTATTGTGGAGAAGAAATAAATAGTTATTCTCTATTTTTGTATCACTTAGTCCGAATAGATGAATATGTAGTAGCATGTAATAAAGTTCCAGAGGATGTTAAGGTACATATGAGGAACAAATTGTTACCAGACACAAGGAAACAACATGAACACAGGGAAGTTCTTCAATGGTCCGATTCGAGTTCTTCTTTGATGAAGGATTCCAGCTCTGACGACTATTCCCCTGATGAATCAAGTTCTTCTTGGACGAGGGATTCCAGCTCTGACGACTCCTCCCCTGATGAAGCGAGTGTAGATGTTCGATATCATGCTACAGTTCTTGATACGAAAAAAGGTCGGGTTAGGTGCAATTATTGCGCAAAGGAGATGAATAATTATACTCGTTTTAGGCAACACTTAGGCGGAATACGTGGACATGTATCACCTTGTGTTGAAGTTCCAGAGGTTATTAAGGTGCAAATGAGGAAATACAGCCTACGCGCTTTATCACGGAAGAGGAAACACAGCGTTGTAGTTGAGTACTCTGGATCAGACCAAGTGGATGAGAAATTACAGGTTTTGCATAACCCCGAAACAGTAAACGAAGAAGTAGCTGAAGATGACTCACCTAGGCAAACCCAGAGGTGTGTCGGCAGATTCTTTTTTGCAAATGGAATTGATTTTAGTGCTGCAAACTCATCTACCTTCGAGAAAATGATACATGCTTTGGTTGGAGGTGGTTCCACGGCATATAAGGTCCCTAGTTGTGATGACCTCAAAGGGTGGATCCTAGAGGGAGAACTGAAAGCTATGCGAGAGCATGTGCAGGAAGTTGTGTGTTCTTGGGGAAGCACTGGGTGCAGCATATTGCTGGATGGGTGGACCGATGACAAAGGGAGAAATATGATTAATTTTATAGTTGATAGCCCACAGGGTCCCATATTCATGAAGTCGGCCGATTTCTCAGATTCCATTGGAGATGTAGATGCCATGATCTCACTGTTAAGTGGAGTTATTGAAGAGATAGGAGTACAGAATGTGGTTCAAATTGTCACATATACTACTGGGGGTTCAATGGAGGCAGTTGGTAAACAAATGACAGAGAAATATAAGAGTATATTTTGGACTGTTTGTGCATCTCACTGCATAGGCCTCATGTTGGAAAAGATAGGAATGTTGGGCACTGAGAGAGGAGTACTGGGTAAGGCAAAGACCATAACTAAGTTCATTTACAGCCATGAGACAGTTTTGAAGCTCATGAAAGAACACACTCTTGGGTTCGACCTAGTTAGTTCCTCCAGGATAAGATCAATGATGCCTTTTTTAATATTGGAGACAATTGAGTTTCAAAAGAATAATTTGAGGAAGATGTTCATTTCGCCGGAATGGAAGAACTTGACATTGGCTTCAACAGCTGATGGAAGGATGGTGGCTGATTTGGTCACAGGGGAGTCTTCTTTCTGGGCTGAAGTTGAGATGCTTTTGAAGGCAAGTACTCCGCTTATACGTGCTCTGCATCTACTTAATGGAGAAGATAGCAGACCCCAGTTAGGCTACATATACAGGACAATGGGCAGGGTCAAGGAGACAATAAAAAAGATGTATGAAGGAAGGAAAGCAGAATATCAACCTTTCTGGACAGTCATCGATGGGATTTGGGATGATCAACTTCATAGCCCTATCCATGCAGCAGGCTACTACTTAAATCCGGGTCTCTTTTACTTTAAAGATTTCTATGCTGATAATGAGGTTAAGGCCGGACTTCTGTGCTGCATCGTACGGATTGTGGAGGATGAACGTGAACAGGATTTGATAGCATTACAATTTGATGAGTATAGAAAGGCTAGTGGAGCTTTTGGCGATGGGGATGCTGTTGATCAAAGAGCAAAGATTGCTCCAGGTATGAAGAAAATTAACTCTAGGCTCCAACTTGTGGGTTATTTTTTGATTATTATGATATCTAGTTAGTTATAAACTAATTATCACCTATAGACCAAACCTTAGATCCTGAATTGATAATAGCATTTGCATTGTGATTGCTATTCTGCATTCAGCGAAGTGGTGGTCCCTGTATGGAGGCGAATGCCCTGAATTACAACGATTTGCTATAAGAATTCTGTCTCAGACCTGTACTGGTGCCTTAAGATATGGTTTGAAAAGGAGTCTAACTGAGGAACTACATATGAAGAAGGGAAGGAACTGTTTAGAGCAAAAACGGTTGACTGAGCTGACATTCGTTCACCATAATCTTCAGTTGCAAAATTTACCTGCTTCAAACTCACATTACACTGACATATTTCTTGAACCTATCGATCCAATGGATGAATGGATTGGCGGAAGTGGCATGGTAGAGAAAGCAGCTAAACAAAATGGTAATGTTTAAAATAGCTGGATGTTCGGTAGATAGTGACTGTCAACGGAGACAAAGAGTAATACATTGCAATTTTGAACTCCTATTTCCTACTTACTTTCGTTATCCACTTAAATCAAAGAGTTGTTGTTCCATGGAAAGAAAACTACAGAAACAGTATTAGAACAGATAGAGTTTGCACATAAAGCCAAGAAAATGCAGCGTCAGTGGCTTGAGGTGGTAATTACAAATTACATATATGATTGATTATTATCTATGAGTAACTTTAAATATCTACATATGTTATTTAACTTTATCAGGATTACTAATTTTACTCGGGAGGAGTTTAAATTAGATTTTGAAAGATACCGGCTAATGTAATACTGCAAGTGTTATTTATAAGGTTGAGATTCTCATTTTTATTTTCCTTATGTCTATCTTTTTTTCTTTTGTTATTTGAAATGTACCTTATACGTACTAGATTATGCCATCATGTTCGACTTTGTAATGCTTACTTGGTCACCAAAATGTTGCATTGTCGTACAAGATGACAAAAAATAGGGTCATTAAATAGTAATTTCCAAAACCCTTATCTCAATGATTAATTAATGTTAATGATTAGGTTAACTAAATTAAGCAAGATTAGTGATTTATAGTTAATATTTGGAAAATCAAAATAAAAAATTCGACTATTTTTTTTTTAAATTGAAGTTACAGCTAGGTTTCCTAACCTATCTAAAATATATGGCGGCAGTTCATACTTTCCCACCGTATACGAAGTCAGAGTAACTTACTGTTAAACTTTTCATAAAAAGCTCCACCTATCCTGCATTTAATGTATGCGGACGACCAGCTAAGCACTTATAAAGCATCGCGGGAAAGCAGAAACCGGCTCCAGAGACTACTTGAAACCTATAACTCTTCAGCAGGTCAGGAAATCAACACAACAAAATCCACAATAATACATCACCCAAGATTGCAACAATATCAGCTGGACGAAATCAAACAATTCTTTGACATGCCAACATTTACAACACCGCCAATATACCCGGGAGTACAATTCAAGCACGGGAGAATATCCAATCATATTTTTGAATCACTCCTTCAGCAGTTAGCACGAAAGGCTCAGGTATGGATGACTAAATGTCTTACTCAAAAGGGAAGGTTAGTACTCATAAAAACCTCCTTAATACCTACTTCCAACCACTTAATGCAGACACAACTATTCCCCACCCACATTCACAAACAAATAGATTGGATAGCTAGGAATTCTTTTTGGGGACATGATTCTTCAGTTAGAAAACTCCACCCATTAGGATGGACCAAACTAACAAACCAATAACGGTGGGAGATCTCGGCATCAGGAAAATTAACCAACACAATAAAGCCTTATTGAAGAAGAGAATCTGGAATATCCACAATCAACCCAATCCCATTTGCTCCAGACCATATAATGAGAAATATATCTGCAAAATAAACCGATTTTTCAAGGAAATACTCCAATTCATTCCTCATCTAGCCCACAATGGAAACAAATGACCTCCCTAATCCCTACAATGCAACAGTTCATATTCCATCAAATCGTAAACAGTTCTGACACTCCTATCCAAGCAAATTGGATTCCTCAAGTACAAAATTTTGACCCCACTCACTGCTACCCAATCCAGTCAGTGACAGATCTCATCGACCTTATTACCCACACCTGGAATCATGATCAATTGAATCACCTACCACCAGATGCACTCCAACACATTATTAATATCCACATTCCCCAAAACATGCCCCAGGACAGGATCCTATATGGCCACAATCAAAATATAGAAAATACACAACTGCCACTGGCTACAACTGTCTAATTCAACATGACAACCATCACAACCTAAATCCCCTACCACCCACCAAATTCCCGTGGAAATTACCCTGTCCACCAAAAATTCAGCTTTTCTTGTGGAAAGCTATAAATGAAGGTATGCCGACCTATTCCGTTTTACAGCTTATCAATCTCACTAACTCCAACCAATGCCCCAGCTGCAATACTGAACCAGAAACATCAGAACATATGCTTATTCACTTCCCAATAGAGACAACTTCCTAAAACAACCTTTTATCTTCTTTATCAACAACCCAAACCAACATTTTCTCTCACATATCCATACACAACCAATCAACCATTTCTCAGATTTTACAACAAGCTAGCCATACCCAATCAATATCAACTTTATGCTTTCTCTTCTGGATCCTTTGGACATCCAGAAATGATTTGGTTTTCAACCAATACCATACAACTCCAGATAACATTCTGGCACAGACATGGAAGCAACAAGAATTCGAATGGAAAAAAAAGGTAATTCCCACGATTTTACCTGGAGATCCACCGATTACATCCACTACAATAAATACCAGATCAACAAACAACAATACTAGCAGGATGGAACAGACCGGAACCAGACTGGTTAAATATCAACACCGATGGGGACGCGAGGGGACATCCAGGAATGACGGGAGAAGGATTTATTTGCAGGGATTCGAGTTCTCAGGTTATGATGGCTCTAGCACAACCTCTGGGAATAACTACGGCTCTTGTAGCTGAAATGTGGGAAACTCTTCTAGCTTCAAGGACGACGACGGAAAGAAAATAGAAATAGGTTATATTCGAAACAAACTCGGAAAACTATAACCGACACAGAAGCCCCATGGTATATTGCTGTAGTTACCTAAAATCGGTGAGAGGCTAAAGTGGGATTCTAGGGTTTCTGAGTTTCGGTAGGTTGAGAACGAACAGTCTTCGCCTAAACCATGCACAGTGGCCGTTCAAAGGATGCTTCAGTCACATGGAAGAGATTCAGAGCTGGTCTTAGGGAGGGAAGCAGATGAAGAGAGAGATCAGATAATTCTAGGGTTTGAAGAAGAATTGCTCTGAGAGGTTATGAGAAAGATCATCGTAGCTTGGAAAAATAGAGGACCTATTTATCGATGAATTTTCTAATCTCAGGTCGGTGAAGATAAGGATTGCTTTCCGTGCCGTGCGGAGCAATTCTACCGTGTCTTCAGGAATAGGGATAAACTAGGTTGAGTATATCTCATTATTCCACCGCCTTTACTCTCTTCTGCGGTGAGAAATAAGCCGGGTATTCCTCACACGTGATGATGTGAAGCTGAGTCAGCCTTTCCCCCATTTGTGTGAAGCTGAGTCAGCCATTGTGATGATGTGTTGAGAGAGAAATATTCTCTTTAGCCGAGTTGGCCAAGATAGAGAGATATTCTCTGATTTGTGAGAATGACCAGGATGAGTCACGTGAAAAGGCATGGAATTCCTCAGGAATCGTGTGCAGAGTGTGAGAGGCGCATGAGGCTGATCTCCCTCTCTCCATGGCCGGTCACATATGTCATGTAAAGACTGTATTATTGTTTTTGGGTCCCTTTGTTGATCATGCGGAGCTCAAGAGAGCTTATCCACGTTTTTGGATAGACATGTATAGTTCAGGCTCAATATACTAGCCGTGAGTGTGTTTTGAGAGGCTAAGAAATAGGCTTGAGAACTAGGTAAGGCGTGTGCCTATCATGTGAATCTCTCCGAGATTTTGAGGAGAGATTTGAATCTCTCCGAGATTTTGAGGACGGATCAAAATATCTCCGTGATTTTGCAGAGAGATTTGAATCACTCCGAGATTTTGCAGACGGATCAAAATATCTCAGTGATTTTGCAAAGAGATTTGAATCTCTCCGAGATTTTGCAGAGAGATTTGAATCCTTCCGAGATTTTGCAGACGGATCAAAAATCTCTCCGAGATTTCGCAGATGGATCAAAATCTCTCGGAAGATTTTCTTAACGGATCTGAATCTCTCTATGTTCAGGTGGGACTCGTCCTGAGAGAGAAAAAGGCTTTGTACGCCTAATTAATGCCTCTGTGAGACTTTGGTTCACTTGTCTTTGACCAACGTATCTTGCAGAGATTTGCTAGGAATCAACTGTGTGTCCATATGATGTGCCAACAAGACCAGTGTATCCTGAAAGGATGTTCTAGGAGTCTGTCGAAAGGGCCTGGAGGCAGAATAACCAGCGTATCTCGCGGGGATGTCCTAGGAGTTATTCGGAAACCTCAGTAAGTCGAGTCAGAGCATAGAGCAAAAATGACCAGTATATCTCGCGACGATGTACTAGGAATCAATCCTTGATGTCAAATAGGGTGAGTCGTGCTTACAAGAGATATGAAAATCTCCGCTGGGTCATAAGTCCGCCGGGGACGTATTTACGCATCTACAGAGCCTACATGACCAGCAGCATCTCGTCGAGGATGTATACTATGAATCATGGCATCACAATCAGATCCGTCTCGCGAAGACATGCTGGAATTGTGGCTATTCTGGTTCATAAGTCTATAGGGGACGTTTTACGCTCTACAAAACCTACGTGACCAGCAGTATCTCGTCGAGGATGTGCGCTAGGAATCACGACATCACGACCAGCAGTGTCTCGCGGGGACGTATACTAGGAATCGTGGATAAGGATTCCTTAAGGGCCAAGGGCTTAATCTCTTTCGTGAGAGTGAATTCTGCCTATAGGGTTGAAATGACACTTTTGCCCCTTATCCAAATTTCACCATCTACATTAAGTCCCCTAATCAGAGTAGAACCTTGATTGTTCTATGATGAGTATATAGATGGTAACAAATCATTCGTACGTAATTAAAATTCATTCGTTCTTTTAGACTTTCAGACTCCTCGAATTGATGTTTTTTAGCCTTCAATTGTTATGACCCTGATCTTGGAATCGATTTTGGACCTTGGAATTCCCTGGGACTTTGTGTTGAACGTTAATGACATGATAATGAAGTCTTGATGAGACAAAATTTCCGTCTTGAACGAACGGAATTAGTTAATTAGGGTTTACTTGGCCAAAACCCTAATTTTCTCTCTTTGTGCATCCTTGAGCTTTCGAGTTTGTACAAGCGAGTATATAGGGAAGATAGAGTTTTTAAACGGCTTCATTGATGGCCTTGATGTTGTTGAAGAGCCGTGAGAAATATAGGCACTTACTTTTGAAGTTACGGAGTCCCTATCCCATGTAAATACTGAATTCAGCTTGTACTGTACCTAAACCCTAATTTGTCTTTTGTTCGCATCTGACTCCTTCAGACACTCTGGAGAGGATTGACGAGGCTTGTAATGCATGCATATATATTGAGGGTTAGCAACTTGTATGATGAGAACTCGTTCAATCCCTTATACTAATCAGACACTCCTTTTCCGAGAGAAAATGTCTATCTTTGAAACCAAGGGTATTTTCGTCAAAAAACAATATTAGCCTGTTTTTTTATGACATAAAAGACTTCGTGAGATACGTTAGGCATGGTCACGGCTTGAGAGAGGGAGAGAGGCGCATGTCTGGTCTTGGTATTGAAAATTATGAACTCAAACTTCCCTTTTGAGCTAAATTCCCTTTATTTTCTCTTTGATTCCTCTTTTCTGGATTCTGTTTCAATCCCGTTCTTCTTAGAGCATTTAGAGAACTCAATATTCACGTGTACGAGGCTTTTGGAATGAGTATATGAGAGCTTGGTCAGTCCCTGGCCGTATCAGGGCCTTCTTCCTTGAAAATACTCAAAATTGCGAAATAAGGGTATATTGGTCAAAATCTCTTATGAGCTCATTTTTGTTGAAGAGTAATGAGATAAAAGGGGATGGATAGAGGTGTATAGGACCATCCAAGAGAACGTTATATACTCGGTCCCTTCTCTTTTAGAATAAATCCCTTTTTCACCAAATTCTTGAAATTAAGGCTATTTTCGTCAAAACCCTAATTCTCTTGGGTATATTAATTATATGTCCCTAGTTTTAACACCATACAAATATATACTTATACAACAATAAATATATCCCTACTTTTTAATAACTTTATTGTTTATGGGTGAAAACTATTTCTGCCGGTTTTGGTAATTTGGGGTGTGTGAATGAGAAATGAATCTAAACCCTAAACAAATGCACTGCACGGGAGTGCTTGTGATTCGATAAATCAATCTGTACAACTCTGGCCTAAACCAAGAAATGGCCGTTCCAGACTTGCTTCGGTCACAAAGTGAAGGAGATGGGGTTGATCTTAGGGAGGGAAGTGAAGAAGGTGTTGAGAATGTGGAGGTGTTGGCTGTTTATGACTTATACCAGAAAGCTGAACTGGCTTGCAGAATGTAAGCTATCAGTTCTGGTGTTTGGATACGATTGTACCAACACTTGGTTTCTGTTGTCTTGTATTGTTTTGAAATAGGGAGGAGAACATATTTATACAAGTCATTGAGCCTTACCCACGTCTCTAATGGGAAGTGGAGAAAGTGGAGTGATGGAGTAGTGGAGTTGCGTGTGTTAGTGTCACACGATTAGTCTTGCCCACTTCTCCCATCATCACTAACCGTCCATGTATTCCTGACACATTCTTGTGATGGCGCGTTGTGCGCTTCACGTTGTAAACCGCCAGACCAATACCCCAGTATGTATCCCCCAGTTTGTGACATGATTAATTTCTCGAGTGTGTGGATCGTGGGACCCACAAAAGGTAGCATGTGATGCTAGATTAAATAACTAAGTTATTTAGGAAGTCGATATTTGTGAAATATCATGTGTATTCTATGCAGGTAATGCATCGAATGTAATCAGCATGTGTGAAGCATCGCTGTTTTAAGGCTTAACGGAGTAAGTCACGATTAAGTGTCTTAAAATAGATGCATGTCTAGCCATCTTCGAGTGATCGTTTGGAGGCTGTACTGGTAAGTCCTGACTTGGCCGATCACTTTGTGTGGAAGAGTGGTGGACGGTGATTGTGGTGATGCCTCACTGGTCGCCTAACTTCTGTCTTAGGTTGTCCGTCCAAGCTGGTGAAGTTGGACAGACAAGATAGATTGTGACCCACATCTGCGACCGTTGGATTAGGGTTTAGGAGGTGCTCAAACACCAACCTTTAGCTTGGTCGAATCTAAGCGTGGGAGACATATTTAGCAGGGACGATCGGGAATGTGTGTAGACGGCATGCTGACGCAGGGGCCTATACCTCACTGTCTCATGAAGGTGCAATCTAGACCACTGAATTTTTCAGGAAAAGAGGAATGGCTGAGATTGATTTGCGGAAGAAATCTCATGCCGCAAAGGCCGCGCATCATTCTTACTTCGGGCGCGTGTTTCGAGAAGACCAAGCCTGGTCGGTCTTGGCCGATCAGTCAGGCGTGCAGACGGCGGGCTGATGTACACGTCTGTACCTTATTGTCCCATAGAAACGTGATATAAGCCACCCAATTTGTCCGGCAAAGTTGAGTGGTCGAGATTGGTTTGCAATTGGAAAGTGTGACCACGCCTAGTTTGGGCGTGCGAATCGAGGCAACCAGTCATGGTATTGATGTATTTTCAAATGGTCGTTGTAGTAATAGTGGTAAAAGGATTCGTTTCAGATTTATGAAGGAAATAATTTTTAGATTTAATAAAAATAAAGCAAATTAATTTTTCAAAGAGTGATGTCAAGATTTAAAATGGATTAAGGCTCCTGATTCACTATTACTTCAAGTTGATTGGTTACAAAAATATTTTATAATTATTATCTAGCTCTTTTTCCATTAAATCACTTATTAATCTATAAGGTGTCCAAATATTAAATTGTAATTCTTAAGCATGATTTATCAAAGAATTAATTCTAAGCATAAAACATCAAACTGATTCACAACTAATTAGGAAAACCATTTTTATCTCTTTTTTTTTATTGATCCAAGTGAATTAAATAAAATAAATAATTAAGAAATTATAAAAAGAATTTACCAATCAAACACGAATAAATAGCTCCTCCGTCGCCTCAGTCACCAGGTATTTTAGCCGCTCATCATGTTGGAAAACCTCTCAAAATATTTCATTTATGCTCAAAAGTGTTTTACAATGAAGAGAAAGACAAGAAAATGATATAAAACAGGATTCTGCGACCCACAGAAGGCGTCCAGAATCAACGATAGAGATAAAGTGATGTTGTCGTTGAAAAACTATGACCCGCGGACGACAGTCGTTGTCTTTGTTGGTAAACGACTGCCTTTGGTAGTCTGTTCTTCCTCTTCTTCTTCCTCCTCGAGCAGCAGCAGTAGCAGAACCAGAATCTCTGCAACTTCAATTTTCTTGCTTTGTAGTGCTCTAAACCTCTCCCAATTCTCTCTAAACTTGCTAGCCCCTCCTTCTCGACATTAGGGACCTATTTATACACAACATGTCACTCAAATCCTCATAATAATTCCAAGAATATCCGGCCATTAAAGAAAATATTCCGAAATATTTTTTCTTTAATTCTCTGATTTGTTACGGATTGTTCCATATTTTATCTATTCTCACGCGTCATCCTTGAGCTGTAGGGATTGTTTCCAGCCAATAGCATAAACCCATGCACGTCTCTTCCATCCAAGAATTCCAAGAATAGAATATTTTTCCTATTTTAGAATATCTTCCCTGATTTGATTCCCACCAGTTATCTAACCAATTTTGACTGAATCCAACACCCATACCAGCTCTATCTAGGCCCTAGGAACAAACCCATTTAATTTGGGCCATTGAATCTCACTGGAACACCTTCAAATCCTCAACCCTAGTCACGGCAGTTTAAGAACAATTTTTCCCGCCAATTTTTGGTTTTTGAATTTGGGAAGAAGATGTCATCCCACTAACCAGAACTGGGGTGCGAATAGCAGCTGCCTTGGGGGTGACCTGGGGGTGCCCCTTAGTAATTAGGTTACCCCTTATCTAAAAGCGAGAGTCCGAATAACACTTGTCCTCCGGGGGGCCAAAATCAACTTTTCGAGCCGAATTTTCCAAAAATGTTTATTTCCTAAAAATACATAAAAACACAATATTAGTACAAAAATAGAGTTCCAAAAATACGGACATTGAGGAAAAATTAGACACAAAAATGTGTCTATCAAATACCCCCAAACTTATTATTTGCTAGTCCTCGAGCAAATCTAATCTAGAAAGTAAAATGACTACACTTAGCACGTGCAGCAAGCCGTTAAACCACTAGGTGGCCCTAGTGGCGGAGTGTTGTCTCCGGAGGGTTTACCAGAGGTGTACCCACAAAACCTTTACTCCAGACCCTAGATATCTACAACGAACCTTGGAAGGCATTAAAGAATCTTATTGGTTGGCATACTTATTGACTACAAGAGGAAGTACCCTGATGCGAAATTCCAATTGATGTACACGAGTTTGCACTCAAGCATACTAAAATTCATATATAAGTGACAGAGCTCTACTCAGATAGTTGCACTATGGACATCATATTCGGAGTCATACTAATCACATGGAAAGATTAAGAGATGGATATAGAAAAACATAGATGGTTTTGATGTTTACTAAGTGAACGGCGTTTCCCATATCTGTCTGAAGGCCTCCGCCAAAATGAACCTATCCTAATGGATTGAGATACTAGTCTGACTAATATCAAAACACTGGCATATACAAGGGTACCAGTGGTCGATAACCTAACTCTAGGTCAACACAACTGGCATATACAAGGGTACCAGTGGTCGACTTTATTGAATTTATTCCTTTTGGTCAAATGGTCTGGTCTCAATATTTTTTTTTTTTTCAACTTTTAACTACCATTTTTTTTATGGTATCTCAATCACTCTAATTCACCCTAGCATTGGTAACAACTTGAATCGTGGCCCCACCTAATCACTTAGAGAAACATAGTTTAAAAACAAAATAAAAAATAGAAGTGAAAAGGACTCAACGAGATATGGGGCAAACTATCATGTTATTTCTAACACTGGAGCTCTGTCTTTTTATGAATAGACTCTATATGTTTCCATCTAATCAGATTGGTTCCTCAACTCCTAAACAAATGCTTCCATCCACTTAGATTAGTTAGTGCATCAATATGCATAAATTTCTAGGCTCTGGAGTTTATTTAGCAACTAAAAGCTAACAAAAAGTTTCTTCTTCCCACCAAAACTTAAATCTAACATTGTCCTCAATGTTTCTAAAAAAGAGCAGTACCAAAAAGTAAAATAACACGAGGAGAAGTTGAAAGATAGTACCTGGGTGAAGAAAATCAAAACTAATATAACAACATTACAATACAACGCCCTCGATGGTCAATCAAGGGTAAACAGGGTCCTCCAGAGGGACCTCCTCAACATCACCTTAGGAAAAGGGTCTAAAAAGGGTTTCAATCTCTGACCGTTAACCTTCGAAGAACTAACTACCATCCGGTGTCTCGATCTCAACAGCTCCATGAGGAAAAACAGTGCGAACAATAAAAGGACCCGTCCACCGAGAACGTAACTTCCCAGGGAAAGATGCAAGCGAGTACATACAGAAGAAACTTTTTGACCTGGAGAAAATGACTTCCGTAAAATGTTTCATCATGCACAAGTTCATTTTGTTCTTATACTCCTTCGCACTATCATAAGCATCTATACGAATCTCGTCCAACTCATTGAGCTGGAGTTTCCTATGGGCTCCTGCCTCGTCAAGTGAAAAATTTAGCTGCTTAACAGCCCAATAAGCTCTGTTCTAACTCAACAGGTAAGTGACATGCCTTGCCATAAACAAGCCGATAAGGCGACATTCCAATGGGGTCTAAACGCAGTACGGTAAGCCCATAAGGCATCAGTAAGCCTACGACCATTCTTTCCGATTAGGATTAACTGTTTCTCTAATAGACGTTTTATCCCCTATTGGAAACCTCTACCTGACCACTAGTCTGTGGATGATACAGGGGTAGCTACCCTTATGTGTAAATACCATATTTCTTCATCAGAAGCCTAAAAGGCCCATTACAAAAGTGCGACCCTCCATCACTAATTATAGCTCGCGGTGTACCAAAACGTGTAAGTTATTATTTTTTCAAGAAACTCAATCACAACCCTATGGTCATTGGTTTTACACGCAACCCCGCCTCAATCCACTTAGAGACATAGTCTACGGACAAGGATGTATAGGTTACCAAAAGAATTAGGAAAACGGACCCATAAGTCAATACCCCACACATCAAAGACCTCAACAATTAAAATAGGGTTCAAGGGCATCATGTTCCTACGGGAAATGGTTCCTAATTCTGGCATCGTTCACAAGTAACGCAGTAACTGGAGTCTTTAAACAACGAAGGCAATAGAATCCACACTACAATATCTTAGCAGCAGTTTTCTTAGCACTAAAGTGACCCCCACAAGCATGATCATGACAAAAGGAAATAATACTGGACTGTTCACTCTCAGGTATACATCTCCTAATAATCTGGTCTGGACAATACTTAAACAAATAAGGATCATCCCAAAGAAGTGCTTAACCTCACTAAAAATCTAGAACGATCTTGTTTACCCCCAATGTTGGGGCATTCGATACAGTAACAAGATAGTTCACTATATTGCATACCAAGGTAATTGGGTAACAAAGAACAATTGTTCATCAGGAAAGCTATCCCTTATAGGAAGGGAATCATCTGGGGAACTAACAACTAGCCTAGACAAGTGATCTGCTACAATTTTCGGCACCTTTTTGTCTCTAATGTCTGGAGAAAACTCTTGGCAACAACAGAATCCACCTAATCAATCTAGGTTTAGTAACCTTCTTAGACAAAAGATATTTTAAAGCAGCATGATCAGTATATATGATGATCTTAGAACCTAAGAGATAGGGTCTAAACTGTATAAGGCAAACACAATGGCTAATAGTTCCTTCTCGGTAGTGGTATAGTTCAACTGGGCATCATTCAGAGTTTTTGCTAGCATAGTAAATCACATGAAGTACTTATTTTCCTCTGACCTAGCACAAACCAATAGCATAATCTGAAGCATCAAACAAATTTTTTTAACACACAAAAAATGATCTCAAAGGGTAGGTTCCAGTTGGGTGCCTGGACTATGGGGGCGGTAGTGAGTAATGACTTAAGCTTCTCAAAAGCCTCTAAACAAGCATCATCAAAGACAAACTTAACATCTTTTGCAAGCAAATTGCAAAGAGGTCTAGACATCAAGCTAAAATCCTTAATGAAACGACGATAAAAACCAGCATGCCCTAAGAATGACCTAATATCTCTTACGGTTTTTGGGACCGGTAAAGTTTTAATAAGGTCAACTTTGGCTCTATCTACCTCTATACCCTTTGAAGATACAATATGCCCTAGAACAATTCCTGAACGAACCATAAAGTGACATTTCTCCCAATTAAGCACTAAATTCTTTTCCTTACACCTAGTCAAAACTAATGACAAATGATGCAAGCACTCATCGAAAGACGAACCAAACACTGAAAAATCATCCATAAAGACCTCTAAGAACCGTTCTACCATGTCAGAAAATATGCTCATCATGCAACGCTGAAAAGTCGCAGGGGCATTACATAGCCCGAAAGGCATGCGTCTATACGCAAAGGTACCAAAGGGACAGGTAAAAGTGGTTTTCTCCTGGTCTTCTGGGGCAATAACGATCTGATTATATCCAGAGTAGCCATCTAAAAAGCAGTAGTGACTATGTCCAGCTAATCTCTCTAGCATCTGGTCGATGAAGGGAAGGGGAAAGTGGTCCTTCCTAGTGACCTTGTTCAATTTCCTATAGTCAATACAAACACGCCAACCCGTGGTCACTCGGGTCGGGATTAACTCATTGTTATCATTCTGGACTACAGTAATACCAGATTTCTTGGGAACAACCTGAACGGGGCTGACCCACTTACTGTCTGAGATAGGGTAGATAATGCCTGCATCTAGTAGCTTAAGAACCTCAGTTCGAACTACTTCTTTCATATTGGGGTTTAGTCGACGTTGCATCTCCCTAGAAGGTTTGGTGTCTTCCTCTAAATAGATCTGATGCATACAAATAGTAGGACTTATACCCTTAATGTCTGCTATGGTCCACCCTAAAGCTTCCTTGTTGTTTTGAAGGACGGTTACTAGCCTACTTTCCTGATCTCTATCCAAGTCGGAAGAAACAATCACAGGTAAAGTCTCAGACGGGCCTAAAAACACATACTTCAGGGTATCTGGCAATGGTTTTTAGTCCAACTTAGGAGGCTCTTCTAAAGAAGGAACTAGGGTAGACTTAGAAATTGGTAGTGGTTCGAACTTAGGTTTCCATCCATTACTAGTATCTAACAAAGCATTCACCTCATTAATCACCTTATCATCATCAAAATCAATCCCAAAGTGAGCTAGGCATTTCTCTAATGGATCTTCTAACAAAGTGTTTGGTAATGACTCCTCGACTAATGTTCCTATCATGTTCACCTCTTCTATATTCGAGTCATCTAGTTCAGAGGGTAGCTTAATAATATTAAAAATGTTCAGCTCAATAGTCATATTACCAAAAGACAAATTCATAATACCATTTCGACAGTTAATGATCGCATTGGATGTAGCTAAAAACGGGCGACCTAAAATCACTGGTATTTGGTTCTCTGGGTCAGGGACAGGTTGGGTATCTAGGATAACAAAATCCACTGGATAATAAACTTGTCGACCTCAATAAGAACGTCCTCGATCACACCACGAGGAATTTTAACGGACCTATCAGCTAACTGAAGTGTCATCTGGGTAGGTTTCATCTCACCAAGTCCTAGCTTAAGGTACACATGGTATGGCAGTAAGTTCACACTGGCTCCTAAGTCAAGCAATGCTTTCTCAACACGGTACTTACCTATTGTACAAGCAATGGTAGGGGACCCTGGGTCTTTATACTTAGGAGTAGTGGTATTCTGAATAATAGAACTCACATGACTAGCTATGAAGGCTTTCTTCTGGACACTGAGCTTACGCTTTCGCGTACACAAGTCCTTAAGGAACTTGGCATAAGAGGGAATCTGCCTAATTGCATATAATAATGGAAGGTTGATATTAACCTGCTTAAAAACCTCAAATATATCATTAAAGTTGGACTCCCTCTTAGTCGGAACTAGAAGCTGGGGGAACGGGGCTCTGGGAACAAAGCCGGGCTTATCAGGACTTTCATTGGTCTCTTTGGAGACTCTATCAGTCTCCTCATTTTCTGGCTCATAAGGGTGAACTACAATATGTTCACTTTCAGGTATGTCGACCTTATTATCAACTTTCCTTCCACTCCTAAGGGTCGTAACAGAGTTAACATGACTGTATGATTTCTCTCCTCTAGGGATAGGATCAGTATGACTAGGGAACCTTCCTTCCTCTCTCTCATTAATATACTTAGCTATTTGGCCGACTTGAAGTTCTAATTTAGCAAAAGACTGGGCACTATTCTTAAAATTCTGTTTGGTTTCCTCTTGAAAATTACCCTGGCTTTTTACTAACATTTTCTGGCTTTGTGATAGAATTTCCTGGATCTTCCTTAATATACTAAGGGTTTCCTCTAAGCTAGTTATTCTATTCTCAGATGGGTTCTGGGTCCGTCCTGAAGGGTTCTTAGTATAACCAAAACCTGGGGGAGGCTGAGAATTACTAGACTGGCCTTGATTCTGGCCCTTAGACCAAGAGAAATTAGGATGGTTTCTCCAACCAGGGTTGTAGGTCTCTGAGTAGGGGTCAAACTTCTGACGGTTATCAAACCTAGCATTGTTATAGACAGCATGAGCTTGCTCTTCACTAACCTGACCTTCCCAAAATGAGTTATCGGGCTCTATTCCACAACTAGAGATTTGAGAGGCTCTATTAGGTTCAATAAGGGACTTATTTTTAGGTTGACCCATTTCTAACGCTTCTAACCTTCTAGATAAAGCAGCAAACTTGGCATCTGACGCAAAACTTGTATCTACCATATTGGTGCTACTTCTATTGACCAAGAGTCTTTTAGGGGGTTCGACACAAGACTCCCACTGTTGGGATTTCTCAGTGATAGCTCCTAAGAAGGTAAAAGCATCATCAGCATTTTTACTAGTGAACTCACCAGCGCACATAGACTCGACCATGGCTTTGGTCGAATAGTCTAAACCATTATAAATAATCTCTACAAGTTTCATCTTATCAAATCCATGGTGAGGACACTGGGATAGGAGATCATTGAATCTCTCTAAAAACCTATAAAGAGACTCTCCCTCTTGTTGCACACTAGTACTAATGTTCTGCCTAACAGCTGCAGTTTTATGCTTAGGGTAGAACTTCATATAGAAGGCAGCGATAAGTTCCTGCCATGTTTCTATGGATTCAGATGGTAGGTTGTTCAGCCAGGTCTTGGCTTTATCTCTCAAGGAAAAGGGAAACATCTTAAGTTTCAAGACTTCATCAGTAAGGTCTTTTATTCTAATTGTCCCACAAATTTCCTCAAAGTCCCTAATATGGAAATAAGGGTTCTCATCATCTTTTCCTAAGAATATAGGGATCATCTGAAGAATACTAGGTTTTATCTCGAAATTAGCCGTAGTGGCTGGCAATTTAATGCACGAAGCTCGGTTGGACCTAGTTGGGAACATGTAATCTTTCAAAGTTGCCATCGGTGGCACAACATAAATACTAGGGGTACTTTCCTCACGAAGAGACAGATTCTCAAAACTGAAGTTTCCAAAAACGGGGCTCTCAAAAGAAGAGTCTTCGAGATCCCCGCTTCCACAAGAAGATCTTTTAGGCTCGTCACTAATCAAACGGCCAAAATTATCTCTTTTCCAAGCACGCTCTGTAAAGGACTCGAGCGCTCTTGGCATACACAAACAAAAATCCTAAGGAAGGGAGGTTCTAAGCAAACACACAGCAGGCTGACTCCACCAAATCAAACCTAAAAATTTCTAGCAAACAAAAAGCATGATGGTTCCACTTAGATTTTTTCTAGACCAGCTTCTAATCCTTCGAAAAGGAATTCGTTACAATCTGAGCAAATTCTCTGGAATCAGTACGAGTCAAAGTGAGTTGAATAGAGGCGAGGGAAGCTCAGTGGAGCTTTGATACCCAAGGCCTCACCGGTATTCAAGGCGGTGCAGTCACGCATTCAACTCACAGAAACTATCCTGAACTTCGAAGTATGCTCAAAAGAGTAACCAATATTTTTCGAATGACTGTCCTATTAAGCTCGTTACCCTATAGGTCTCGTTCTAGTCAAAATTTTAGGCTTAGGTTCGCGTTAGGTTTCGTTTTCCTAAGGCGGGCAAGAAGGGAGCGGTGATGAAATCCGAACCCTTATCTTGTATTGTCCAGGACTTTCCCTTTACTAGGAATTTAAAAACAGTCCAAATTCGTCCTCAATCAATGAATCACCTTAAGGAATACAGTAACTCGCTTACAGGAGATTCGCGAGTGTTTCGATGGACTTACCTCCAGTACCAGACGGGGGATGAACCGTTGAAGTCGACTCGGGACACGACTCCTATGTCATGTACGAACCCGAGGGGCCGAGACGATATCGTAATCGTCGTCCTTCCCTGCACACAGTTTGTATTTAAGGTACCCTTCCGTAGGGTAAAAATAACTTAAAAATTTCCAACGTCACAGTCCAAGTCCAAAGTCCAAAGTAAAGTGCAAAAATATTACAAAAATTTCCTAATACAATTCTAAAAAAAAATTACAAATTAAAGAAAATAATAATAAAACTAAATCCTAAAAAATTATTTGTCTTCTTTTTATTCTTTTCTTTTAGCTTTGAGCTTTGTTCCAAGTCCTTAGTGTCCAATCTTCAAACCTGCAAATCAAAGACACAAACAAAGAAACTTAAAGAGGAACAAATGAAAATAATAAAAAAATAATAAAAATCTAAAAATTCTACCTAAGCACAAATCCGCGTCGGCGGCGCCAAAAAGTTGATGTATTTTCAAATGGTCGTTGTAGTGATAGTGGTAAAAAGATTCGTTTCAGATTTATGAAGGAAATAATTTTTAGATTTAATAAAAATAAAGCAAATTAATTTTTCAAAGAGTGATGTCAAGATTTAAAATGGACTAAGGCTCCGGATTCACTATTACTTCAAGTTGATTGGTTACAAAAATATTTCATAATTATTATCTAGCTCTTTTTCCATTAAATCACTTATTAATCTATAAGGTGTCCAAATATTAAATTGTAATCCTTAAGCATGATTTATCAAAGAATTAATTCTAAGCATAAAACATCAAACTGATTCACAACTAATTAGGAAAACCATTTTTATCTCTTTTTTTATTGATCCAAGTGAATTAAATAAAATAAATAATTAAGAAATTACAAAAAGAATTTACCAATCAAACATGAATAAATAGCTCCTCCGTCGCCTCAGTCACCAGGTATTTTAGCCGCTCATCATGTTGGAAAACCTCTCAAAATATTTCATTGATGCTCAAAAGTGTTTTACAATGAAGAGAAAGACAAGAAAATGATATAAAACAGGATTCTGCGACTCACAGAAGGCGTCCAGAATCAACGATAGAGATAAAGTGCTGTTGTCGTTGAAAAACTATGACCCACGGACGACAGTCGTTGTCTTTGTTGGTAAACGATCGCCTTTGGTAGTCTGTTCTTCCTCTTCTTCTTCCTCCTCGAGCAGCAGCAGCAGCAGAACCAGAATCTCTGCAACTTAAATTTTCTTGCTCTGTAGTGCTCTAAACCTCTACCAATTATCTCTAAACTTGCTAGCCCCTCCTTCTCGACATTAGGTACCTATTTATACACAACAGGTCACTCAAATCCTCGTAATAATTCCAAGAATATCCGGCCATTAAAGAAAATATTCCGAAATATTTTTTCTTTAATTCTCTGATTTGTTACGGATTGTTCCCTGTTTTATCTCTTCTCACGCGTCATCCTTGAGATGTAGGGATTGTTTCCAGCCAATAGCATAAACCCATGCACGTCTCTTCCATCCAAGAATTCCAAGAATAGAATATTTTTCCTATTTTAGAATATCTTCCCTGATTTGATTCCCACCGGTTATCTAACCAATTTTGACTGAATCCAACACCCATACCATCTCTATCTAGGCCCTAGGAACAAACCCATTTAATTTGGGCCATTGAATCTCACTGGAACACCTTCAAATCCTCAACCCTAGTCACGGCAGTTCAAGAACAATTTTTCCCGCCAATTTTTGGTTTTTGAATTTGGGAAGAAGATGTCCTCCCCCTAACCAGAACTGGGGTGCGAATAGCAGCTGCCTTGGGGGTGACCTGGGGGTGCCCCTTAGTAATTAGGTTACCCCTTATCCAAAAGCGAGAGTCCGAATAACTCTTGTCCTCCGGGGGGCCAAAATCAACTTTTCGAGCCGAATTTTCCAAAAATGTTTATTTCCTAAAAATACATAAAAACACAATATTAGTACAAAAATAGAGTTCCAACAATACGGACATTGAGGACAAATTAGACACAAAAATGTGTCTATCAGGTATGCCTTGGCCGATCGGGTGTGGAGATAGGTGGGCCCACAATGATCGTGTTGATACTCACCGGACCTGCTTAGTCTATTCCTGGACCCTTCATTCGAGCAGGAGAAAATGGACGCTTTTGATCGATTTGCGACACAAACCCTAATTAGGGTTTTTGGCCGGCCGCGTGTTAGCTAGTTTGGTTAACCGAAAATACGTGTTATATACCTCATCTGGAGAGGCCGATTGTGTGGGGCACTTATTATGCCGGTGCTGAGTGCGGTGGTATGTGTCCGACCACCTCAGGGTTAATCTAAGCCATCCAACCATGCTGGTGAAGTTGGAAGGTCGTGATCAATTTTAGGTTTTTAGTGGACTTTTCTGCGACCCTCAATTCTCCATGCTGACCCAACTTCGGACAATCGTATATTGCAATCTGTTCAGGTTAGGGAAGAGTCGGTCATGCAGGTAGGAAGAAGATCCGCCGTGTACAGGACAAGCTTTGCCTAACCGGTTATGGGATAATCTACGCCGTCCAACCATGATTGTGAAGTTGGACGGTCGTGATGAATTTGAGACTGCCGTAGGCGGTCTTGTGCGCACAAGCTTTTCCAAGCTGCTCCACACCAGTCTGGATATCCATTCTGGGTTGGCGTTTGGTGATTATTTTGTCAGGCGTGACTTTGCACCTTTGTGGCCGACTTGCGTGGTCGTGATTATTTTCAAGACTGTCGTAGACAGTCCAGATGCTCGATCGGGTTAGTATAACATTCCGAGAACTGCAGCCTGTACGGGTATTTCGTATGTGCTTCATTATTAACGCTTGGAGATTCGTGTTTCTCTGCTGAGAGCAACAGTCAGTCGTCATGCCGCACTTATAATGAGAGTGGAGCAGTACAGGAAATACAAGGCTGGTCATGCATTAATTGATAATGTTATAAGTTTATAGTGAGGAAGTATTCAACATTTTGTCAGTGGCTTTATCCTTTGCACGATGTTAGCGCATAATTTCAGCCTTTACAATTTTATCCTTTAATGAAAATCCACCATCAACACTAGGTAAATTAGCGAAGTGAAGAAGTATTCATCACTTATCAGTGGCTTTATCCTTTACAGGATGTCAGTGCATAAATTTGGTTTTATAATTTTAGCCCTGAATTAAAATCCACCATCGACATTGAGTCCCCTGCCTAGCACATAATGGTTACACTATTGTGGGGTAGGCATTAGATGGTGACATATACAGATAAAACTTATGAGACAAAGTTAGATGTTACCAGGAGAGACGGGTCGTCCTGTCCTTGGAGCATGTCACATTCAAGAGGCGTCTAGGCGAGCGTTCCCCTAGCAGGATGTTAGTCTTGCCTGCTTTGATCGACCTTGCTATGCCTGCTTCTGTCGAGAGCCTGCTTCGTGCTTGCTCCGCTCGAATGTGGGGATGTTGCGGCTACTTCTTTCGTGGGAGTACGCCAGGTGTGACGACGACCTTGGTGGGACCGGTTTCCTCCTTCGGGTATTCGAGCCAAGAAGGGAATAGAACTTGTATGCTCCTCTTCCCATAGAAAAACATGCATGTAACCCTGGACGGATGTGGACCCCACCATGTATATGCTTCGACCAAACGTCACCATGTTGTACCTGTTTGATAGGCATGTGGGTCAGCTTGCTTCGCTCAACCGTGGGACTCATCATGCGCATGCTTGATAGAACGTGGGCTTGTTGTGCCGGCTTCGGTTAAACGTGGGTCCACTCTATGCCTGCTTTGGTCGAATGTGGGACCCGATGTAAGCATGCTTTCTTCGAACAGGGGCAGATGTGCATGCTTCGATCAAACACGGGTCCACCGTGTACATGCTTCAAACTTCGACCATGTGCTTCGACTGAAAATCGGCCCTGCTGTGTCGCCTATTTCATTCGAATACCAGCCTTATGACCTTGATCAACACCGGCTTCGTGGACTCGACCGACATCAGCCTTGTTTGCTGACGTGGCCCAATACCAGCCTTGTGACCTTGATCGGCCTTGACCAATACCGGCTTGACGTGACCCAAAACAAGCCTACTTGCATGACGTGATATCAGTCTTGCTTGCGTGACGGGATATTAGCTTTGCGATCTCAACCAATACCAGCTTCGCGGACTTGAGCAACACCGGACTTGTTTGCTGATGTGGCCCAATACCAGCCTTGCTTGCCTTGCCCGTACGGTTTATGTGCTTGCTCGAGTGTCATCCTTACTACTTCGACCAAACACCGGCCTTGCTGCCTGCTCGAACATGCGACCCACCGCGTGCTTGCTTTGCTCAAAAATGAACTGTGTGCTCAAATGTGAATGTGGGTCCTGCAGAGAGTGTTAAAGCAACTTATGGAGTGAACGTGGAGGCAGCTCCTGGAGATAGCATTGAAGCAGGATTATGAAGCGAACCTGGGTCCCGAAAAGAGGGTTGAGGCGGCTCCTGAATAGACCATTGAAGCAGCTCCTGCTGGAGGGAGCGTTGAAGTGGATTCCTCTTCAGTTTGATTTACCCTTGCGAATTCCATGTTTCTTGATTGACCATCTCTCTCGTGTTGAAGAAGTCCTTGACTGACGGTGAAGGAACTGCATGCCGAGCCTCAGTCCCCAAGCGTGGTTTACATGGTTTGTATGGTCGGTGGGTTTATCATAAAGATATCGCCATCTTGCCTCTGTAGCTCTATTACTTCTCCATTGGAAAATAAAATATGCAGAAGTTCGGATTACCTATGTTCGTAGTAGTTGTTGTGTGGTGAAGCTCGGGCACTGGTATCAACAAACGACCAACGGTTCTTAGCTGCAGCTGTGATCAGAAGAGACTGGCAGGAATGGGCGTGACAACTACGGGCACGAACTTGGCGGTCTCTTGTTATTAGAGGGAGAAGCATGATGGAACCGATAACTTCTTGATGCTGCCTCTGGAATGAAAAAGAGGGAGACAGTCCCCTGCCCACGAGTATCCACTAAGCCTTCGACTTGATAGATGTTGTCACACTGGTTTCATGAGGCCGTCTTTACTACGTTGTGTTTCATAGACATCCAAGAATATCACCGATCTTTGACAATACGCATGTTCTCTTGAGTGTATACTCGTATTTGAACATCTTGGAATCATAATGATAGCGTGCTTGCATCCATGTTTGGGATGGAAAACGCGCTAAGAAGTCCCCAGTCATACTCCTTTGGTAACGCAACTACTTCTTCTATGGGAGACTGAAAGCGTCTCTTAATGTTTCTGCCGTCGATACAGATATGGAATATCTTGGACGTTGTTTCATCATTGTGGCAGTCGTGTATGCGGTACTGGAGTTGGAGTTGGCGTGCAGGATGTTGTATCTCGGTGGTTTTCCTCTTACTGCTTCAGTGAAACTGGTTCTTTCTAGCAAGGCATATGCTGTTGTAGATGAGCGTTCAACAACTGCAGAGGATGACCAAAAGCGCAGATGCTACAACATAGCACGATAGACATGCACCACTGTCTGATAGAGTGACTCGCCCAGATCTTGCTCGACATGACGCGTGGACATCGTTATCTCCTTGAGGCTTCTTCCTTGAGGTATCAGCTCCAGTGGAAGATTGCCGCCATAGAGCATTGATACGTTGCACTGAAATTCTTTAAACCAAATGGCAGTACAGTATAATAAAAATTCCCGAGAGGAGTTCGAAAAGCTATCTTACTTGCGTCATGCTCGTACATCCTTATCTGGTTGTAGCCGCTACATCCATCCATGGAGGAAAACATGCCATGTCGGCTGGTTGCATCTACTAACATGTCGGTGTTAGGTAGAGGAGGATCGTTTTTGGGGCATCATCTGTTCAAGTCTCTGAAATCCATGCAGCACCTGATCTGTCCATTTTTCTCGTGTCTGAACTGCAACTGTTTAACCGGCTTGGATCCAGGTATGACATGTAGATGATGGGTAACCAATTTTCATCTACATCCGGCATTTCTTCATACCTCCAAGCGAATATGTCCTGGTACTCTTTGAGAAGTTCCACGAGCTTCGTGCGTTCATCCGTACACAAGGTTGAGCTGATGGAGATAGGCCTAGGAGATTCCTCAACGATTTCAATCTCATCAGTTGTGGAGCATCTAGCATTTGTTCTTGTGGTTCGTTGATGTTGTAGCATTCCATTGGGTGGAGATACTGGGTAACAGTCTCTCCTGCTAATTGATAATGGCAGTGTCGGTATACCATTTTTCCCTTTCTGGTCACGACTCGCCACAAAAGTTCGTTCGCTCTTGGTGTGAAAATGGGTTTCGACTTCACCGGATGAAGAAGAATGTTTCTTCAGCAAAGATGCGTCGTGAGGCTTAGCCCTCAATGATGCGAGTCGGTCCTCCTCCTGGATTGACGCCCATGTGGGGAGTGGGATGCAATGGTCCTTGTCTATTTCTTCCTGTGGAGCTTCCCTCGGTTCGAACAGTTCCACCCCGCATATTGGTGCGTATGGAGACGATGATGCAAGAATATGGACGACTTATTCATTCAGCATAGTTTTAAGGCACTGGTGATATGTTGAAGAGACGATCCCGTATGTGCTAGTCTGGTTTCCTTCAAAGTCTGTCATTGTGGTAGGCTTCCGTAAGATCTTGCATGGGAGGACCTTGGTTGTCCTGAGAGTCTTGAGGGTAATCACATTCGAAGACGCTCCTGTGTCGATGGGGGCTCTCTTGAACTCTGAATCCTTGATGCGTGCAGTAATATGTAGGGCCCAGTTGTGACCTCCCTCTGGTTGACTGCAGCAAACGTCTCCGCTCGCTGATTCTTTGAGAGGTGTAAGAGTTCGCATAAACCTTCCACTAAAGCCGCTACCTGATCCACCGGTCTCTGGTTCATAGTGAAACTATTGACTTCAGGAGGATCGTTGTAAGGATCAGTCCTCAGTGTAGGAGTCTCCATGACAGGACCGCTCATATCTGATGTCATCATGATGATGAGATCGAGTATGTCGTTTATCGCTTCTTTGATCAAGTCCATGTAGGCCCGCGCTGCTGAAGTACCTTCTCCGGGTGCGTTGAATGTGTTCCTTGTTGGCTCCAGGGGATGTCGTGACTCTTGTGGCAATCGATCAGTTAATGCGTTAACAAAAATTAGTACCTCATTCTGAGTTGCAACCATTTCCATTTGAGTCTTAGCAAGGACTTCCTGCCTCTCCATTAAATCTGTGATGGTAATAGGAGATGGTACTCCTCTTGCTCCTCTAGCTCCCTGTCCTGATAAAGGGGTGGCAGTTGCTCTGGTGACGGATGGAGTCATTACACTTGAAGAGATGCCAGGGTTTATGGCTGCTCTGGCTCTGGTGATAGGAGGTGTCACGCCCAATGGAATATCCCCTCCTGCTCCGTTGGTGCTGGTAGTAGAGGAAGTAATTCCACGAGATAGATTGATGGTATTGACTGGCTGCACGGTGACACCACTGATTGGGATATCAACACCGAGAGTGTTGTCAGCGCTAGTCCCGTCAGGATTGGTTGCTGATCCAGACCTAAGATCCACCATTTCAAAATTGATAAGATTGAATTGGATTTGAAAATTGATTTTGCAACCGAGAGATTAATCTCCCACTGTGGTCGCCAATTGTTTATGGGTGAAAACTATTTCTGCCGGTTTTGGTAATTTGGGGTCTGTAGATGAGAAATGAATCTAAACCCTAAACAAATGCACTGCACGGGAGTGCTTGTGATTCGAGAAATCAATATGTACAACTCTGTCCTAAACCAAGAAATGGTCGTTCCAGACTTGCTTCGGTCACAAAGTGAAGGAGATGGGGTTGATCTTAGGGAGGGAAGCGAAGAAGGTGTTGATAATGTGGAGGTGTTGGCTGTTTATGACTTATATCAGAAAGCTGAACTGGCTTGCAGAATGTAAGCTATCAGTTCTGGTGTTTGGATACGATTGTATCAACACTTGGTTTCTGTTGTCTTGTGTTGTTTTGAAATAGGGAGGAGAACCTATTTATACAAGTCATTGAGCCTTACCCATGTCTCTCATGGGAAGTGGAGAAAGTGGAGTGATGGAGTAGTGGAGTTGCGTGTGTTAGTGTCACACGATTAGTCTTGCCCACTTCTCCCATCATCACTAACCGTCCATGTCTTCCTGACACATTCTTGTGATGGCGCGTTGTGCGCTGCACGCTGTAAACCGCCAGACCAATACCCCAGTATCTATCCCCCAGTTTGTGACATGATTAATGTCTCGAGTGTGTGGATCGTGGGACCCACAAAAGGTAGCATGTGATGCTAGATTAAATAACTAAGTTATTTAGGAAGTCGATATTTGTGAAATATCGTGTGTATTCTATGCAGGTAATGTATCAAATGTAATCAGCATGTGTGAAGCATCGCTGTTTTAAGGCTTAACGGAGTAAGTCACGATTAAGCGTCTTAAAATAGATGCATGTCTATCCATCTTCGAGTGATCGTTTGTAGGCTGTACAGGTAAGTCCTGACTTGGCCGATCACTTTTTATGGAAGAGTGGTAGACGGTGATTGTGGTGATGCCTCACTGGTCGCCTAACTCCTGTCTTAGGTTGTCCGTCCAAGCTGGTGAAGTTGGACGAACAAGATGGATTGCGACCCACATCTGCGACCGTTGGATTAGGGTTTAGGAGGTGCTCAAACACCAACCTTTAGCTTGGTCGAATCCAAGCATGGGAGACATATTTGGCAGGGCCGATCGGGCATGTGTGTAGACGACATGCTGGCGTAGGCGCATATACCTCACTGTCTCATGAAGGTGCAATCTAGACCACTGAATTTGTCAGGAAAAGAGGAATGGCTGAGATTGATTTGCAACAGAAATCTCATGCCGCAATGGCCGCACGTCATGCCTACTTCGGGCGTGTGTTTCGAGACGACCAAGCCTGGCCGGTCTTGGCCGATCAGTCAGGCGTGCATACGGCGGGATGATGTACACGTCTGTACCTTATTGTCCCATAGAAACGTGATATAAGACACTCAATTTGTCCGACGAAGTTGAGTGGTCGAGATTGGTTTGCAATTGGGAAGTGTGACACGCCTAGTTTGGGCGTGCAAATCGAGGCAACCGGTCATGGTATGCCTTGGCCGATCGGGTGTGAAGATAGGCGGGCCCACAGTGATCGTGTTAATACTCACCGGACCTGCTTAGTCTATTCCTGGACCCTTCATTCGAGTAGGAGAAAATGGACGCTCGTGATCGATTTTGCGACACAAACCCTAATTATGGTTTTTGGCCGGCCGCGTGTTAGCTAGTTTGGCTAACCGAAATACGTGTTATATACCTCATTTGGAGAGGCCGATTGTGTGGGGCACTTATTAGGCTGGTGTTGAGTGCGGTGGTATGTGTCCGACCACCTCAGGGTTAATCTAACCCATCCAACCATGCTGGTGAAGTTGGATGGTCGTGATCAATTTTAGGTTTTTAGTGGACTTTTCTGCGACCCTCAATTCTCCACGCTGACCAAACTTCGGACAATCGTATATTGCAATCTGGTCAGGTTAGGGAAGAGTCGGTCATGCAAGTAGGAAGAAGGTCCGCCGGTGTACAAGACAAGCTTTTCCTAACCGGTTATGGGATAATCTACGCCGTCCAACCATGCTGGTGAAGTTGGACGGTCGTGATGAATTTGAGACTGCCGTAGGAGGTCTTGTGCGCACAAGCTTTTCCAAGCTGCTCCACACCAGTCTGGATATCCATTCTGGGCTGGCGTTTGGTGATTATTTTGTCAGGCGTGACTTTGCACCTTTGTAAACGACTTGCGTGGTCGTGATTATTTCCAAGAATGTCGTAGACAGTCCAGATGCTCGATCGGGTTTGTATAACACTCTGATAATTGCAGCATGTACGGGTATTTTGTATGTGCCTCGTTATTAACGCTTGAAGATTCGTGTTGCTCTGATGAGAGCAACACTCAGTCGTCATGTCGCACCAATAATGAGAGTGGAGAAGTACAGGAAATACAAGGCTGGTCAGGCATTAATTGATAATGCTATAAGTTTATAGTGAGGAAGTATTCACCATTTTATCAGTGGCTTTATCCTTTGCAGGATGTTAGCGCATAATTTCGGCCTTTACAATTTTAGCCATTAATGAAAATCCCCATCAACACTAGGTAAATTAGCGAAGTGAAGAAGTATTCATCACTTATCAGTGGCTTTATCCTTTACAGGATGTCAGTGCATAAATTTGGTTTTACAATTTTAGCCCTGAACTAAAATCCACCATCGATACTTATCCATTTAAAATTAGATTACCTTAATACCCCCACTCTATAATATTTTTTATTTATTTCAAAATGGAAAAAATTTCTTCCTCTACCACTTCACTACCACCACCAACATTCAACTACCATTCCACCACCATTGTTCAACGACCACCACCACCACTAATATTCCACCACCACTCCTTCACCACCACCATGACACCGCCACCAGTCCTCCACCACCACTAGTCCACCGCCGCTACCACCACTAGTCTGCCACCACCACCACCACTAGTCCGCCGCCACCACCGCTGTCATCACCGTTATCGCCGCCACCACTGGTTCAGATATTTTTGTATGAACAACAGTAGTTGATCCAAATAAAAATAGGATGAACAGTAGAAGTTGATCCAATTTAGGGTATCAACACATGTTGTTGATCCAAAAAAAAAGGATCAACAGTAGAAGTTTATCCAATTTAGGGGATCAACAACAGTAGTTGATCCCCTAAATTGGATCAAAAATTAAAGTTGATCCATGTAAATGGAGTGAACTTGGCGTGAGTTGAACACGCATCATCTGACATGGAGTCAGTCATGCTACCATTGCACCATAAGTTCAACATTTAAAGAACTTTACATGATTTAAACTACAAACATGATTTAAACTACAAGCATGATTATACTAATCCAAGGAAATGTTGTCAACAATAGGAGTTGATTGGATCAACAACAGTAGTTGATCCAATAAAAAATTGGGTCAAAAATAGGAGTTGATCCAATAAATGGAATCAACAACAATAGTTGATCCAATAAAAAATGGGTCAAAAACAAGAGTTGATCCCATAAAAACCGAAATCCAGAGATATACGTGAACGATATGACCATAAAACGATAGTGTGATTGAATTAGGGAAGAAGAACATAAAATACTCCAACTATAATTGATCAAAACAAATACAAACAAACTATTTTGATGTTCTGCAACTCAAGATATCAAACAACCACCACCAACTGCAACAACGCCATTGTTACCACCCCATAAAACCACTAGTTGAATCAATATTTGGAGGTCAAGAACATACACCAAAATTTTCAACCAAAAACCTAAAAAAATTTGAGCCTCACCAGTTTCATAATCAATAATACTACAAATTAATAACAAAACCTAAAAGAAAGTTGGATCATACCATTTTCTGAACCAACAATCTCGATCTCTTTGAAATCTGAATCTGAATCTGCAACTTGAAATCGATCTCTGAATCTGGTTTAGAAATTAGTTGAAATCGAAAACCAAAAAAACAAATCTGAACCCACAACTCGAAATCTGAATCTACAACTCCAAATCGAAAACCAATAAAACAAAATCAATTTCTGATTCTGGTTTAGAAATCATTGAAATCAAACACAAACCGTGATATCTCTGTTGATACTAGTGGCGGATGTGACGGAGGTTGTGGTGCTGGTTGTGGTGGCAGAAAGATTGTGCTGGTGGTGGGGCGATGAAGATGGTGGTGGGAGCGATGCGATTTCTTTTTAATTTTTATTTCTGTTTCAGAAACGAAGAAGAATGAAAGAAAGAGAGAAAGGTTAAATAAGGTAGTATGATAATTATTTTTTTTGAAAAAATTTACAATTATAACATCAGGGATATTTGTAAAGTTTTTTAGGGATATATGTGAGGGTCATCAGAAGGAGGGACATATATTTAATTTCCACAATTCTCTTCGACTTTATCCCTCTGAAAAAATTCCAAGAGAATAAATCACGCACCACTGGACTACGAGAGCATATTCACGCATGAAAAGGGCTTGGCCATGGCTTGGGGAAATTTTAGAAGAAGAAAAGACCTTGGTTTCCTTATTTGAGCCAAATTAGGGCTATTTTCCTCAAAACCCTAATTCTCTTCGACTTTGATCCCTCTGAAAAAGTTCTGAGAGAATAAGTGACGTCCCACTATAGTAAGAGAGGATTCTTACTCATGGGAAGAGCTTGGCCACGGGTTGGAGGGATTTTAGAAGAAAGGAAAACCCTCAGTTTCCTTATTTGATCCAAATTCCTCTTAATTTCCTCTTTTTTCTCTAATTGCTTTTCCTTTTGCTTCAAGGTTTCCTTTTTGAAATAAAATTGAAAATAGAAGTATTTTTGTATGTGGTAATGTACAGAAACTGGTCCAACTCCTACCATGAATTCTACTTGCACTGAAATTCCTTGTTTGAACAGAATTCCTATTTCTATTCGAAGTATAACTGGTTTTGCAGGAAACCGTTTTAGTATACTTAATGTTTGAATTTAATTCTTGACCAATGAATTATAATTGTGGCATGAATGTGCTGAACATATTCCTCTTGCTCAGACGATAGATTTGTTTGTCTTTCAAAACGATATTAATTTTCAAATTGATGACATAGAAGTTCACAAAAGTACTTATCATCTTGAGTTTGATGATGTAGATACCCATCCTCCGTTCTCCATAGATTCATCTTCTGTAAGTATTGATATTTATCCCTCCTTGATCATATATTCATTTTCCTCCGACTATTGAATGAATAGAAGTAGTCGTATTTGTTAAGGATTCACTTTGTTTAGGTGTTCTTCAAAAAACTTCAGATTTGAGGCACTTAGGGAGAATGGCTGTAAACTCTTAATGCGACTCTGATTTGAGTCCTCGGCCCCAGATTTGAAAGAAAATAAAATAGGATTCCTAATGCAAAAAGAATAACTTGATTCCGAGTTCGTTTGTCCAATCAAATCAGTGTATACTTTTGACTTCAAAAATCCCGTATAAAATTTCAGGAGTTTTTCATATTGCACTTACTTCGGTATTGGGACCACATCACCTAGCTCTTTTGTACATTTGAGGCGCCCTTTTGATATGTTGTTGATAAGACATATGGGAACATATTTTTCTCAAGAAGCACCCTGAAATTCCTTATGCATTGTCATCAGTTTTCGAGTCTTCGCGCTGGAATGAGCGGATATCTCCTTTCCAGAGGAGTCTTTGTTTCGTTTGAACCCTTGATGCATTGGGACTCTTAGGAAACTACCCCTTGGAGTTTTATGACCTAATTAACCTTCCTTAGACTGTCATAGGTCATGAATTTGATCCTCTTGAGACAAAAAGTGTCCGTGGTGTGCTTATACATTTTACCCTTTGTTATACAAAACGTATTTTCTGTGGCTCTTTGAGGAATATGGGTTTGAATAAAACCTATGAGTATCCTTGGGGATATGGATTAGATTTTTTAGGATTGAAATAAGAGTAGGATCTCTAAGTATGGGGATATATTTCGTTTTTGCTTGTGAGGCTTGATATATATATATATTCTTTAAAAAGAAACCCTAATTTGCTTCGTAGATATGTCTTCAAACCTTCATATTCCGTGAAATTCATTTGACTCCCACTTTTGTATAATTAAGATATGGGAAAAAAAAAGAAACCCTAATTTGCTTCGTAGATATGTCTTCAAACCTTCATATTCCGTGAAATTCATTTGACTCCCACTTTTGTATAATTCATTTTACCTCAAGATATGCCTGTTGACAATGGAAAAAAAGATCTTCCTTCAATGATGACTCAGGCGTCTATCAGTCCCCAGTTATTAGTACTTATCATATTGAAGAAACTCGAGGATATGAAGCACTGCCGCTGAATGTCACGAAATATCCTATTGGTGGTCTTGTTTTCATTGGTCCTAAAGCAATCCTGAACTCAGATGACGTACTCATAAAGGAACTCAGTGTTGATGCTGGATCTGCAGATTTGTATAAGGATATACGGCAAAGGTACGACCATGTTGCTACGATGAAGGAGATAAATTATGTCATTCGTCCCTCCAGTTATCTTATCTTCAGTCAGGATCCGGTACTTGGTTGCAATTGCTGAGTCCAGATGCTGGCGGAGAAGAATTCGACGAGACCAGAAAGAGAGATGCGAGATTTCTCGAGATAACTCCCCTTCACGAATTTAAATGTCGATCTCTATTTTCATAGTCCCAATTAATAACAGGTTGTAATGTGGGTTTGAGGAGTTGAAAGGTTTTGATGTGTCCCTATCTTTAGAGACTCTTATTGTTATAGCATTGCTCGGACGAACTCACATGCGTTGTTATCTCAAGCATGTTTGTCAATATTAGTGATCAAAACTATATGTCTTTATTTCTAGTATACTTATGACTAAGTCTCGGTCTAGGATAGTTAGGAATAATTGAGCTCCAGACTCCATGGCGATTATCTTGCAAAGACGAAGAACTACTCAAGGAACCAATGGAACTTCATCCGACCAAAAGGTATGTGGAGTTTTGAACTCATCTTGTCACTCAAAAGTCTATGTACTCTATCTCCTAATCTTGATACAAAAGTCGTATAAGTATGATAGTTTTCATACATACACATTTGCTATTTCGAGCCGAGTTTACTCGCCTATCTTTTTCTCGAAATACGTGTTGGTAAGCTTTTGCTTTAACCATCTTCATCTTTACCCGTGACGAAATTCATGATGACGTTTCAATCTTGAAAATAGCTTTGATAACGATAGTCGATTCTTTATGTCTAACGACTGTTATAACATTATAGAAGAATGTTTCAATGATTGAAATGTAGAGTTGAGAATATGTAACCACCTATGGATGTAAGCATATAGTGTGTTCGCACATTAATGTATAAATCCATGTGCCGGAAACCAAGTGCATGCATATGTGTGCATGCGGTATTGGTGAAGGAGACGGGTTGGGTACGCGTACCCGTACGCCTACTGGCGGAAATTCACGTCCGTGAAATTCTGTTGAGTTTGAAGTTTACGAACTCAAAAACCAGTCACCTTAGGTACGCGTACTGGCAGAACTTTTTCACCCGAAAAAGCCTGCTGAGTTTGGAAACTAAAACAAACTCAAAATCCGGTAGCTAAGGTACACATACCCGTACGCATACCCAAGCTAGTTATTTCTCAAATCGATAGTTCATGGACTTAAAATAATAATTTATAAGGAATGCAATCTTTGCAAACCGTGGGTATATTGTTCATTAATTGATTCAAATGAATCAAACCGATTTTGTTTCAATTGTGTCTATGTATGAAGACCTAAGCAATTGAAAAACTCTTGAACTAGTTCTTATGAGTCATTTGAACTAGTTATGAGAAAGATGAATACGGTTAATATGAAAACACTTATATGGCTAACCATTGGTCAACCATTTGTGAACCATCCAATGTACACGTTTAGGTATGATTACTCAAACCTAAATGAATACAATTCATTTGTGTGTGACAGTCTAAGTTTCGATCTAACGGTTGAAAGATATTATCTTGGATAAATCAGGTTTTTCATCTAACGGTGATTATTGAATGCTTTGTTACCAAGGTAACCTAGATTGCAAACCCTGATTTGAAAACTATATAAGGAGATGTCTAGCAATTGTGCAAAACTAATCCCCACACCTCTTGTGTGATACTAGTTGGTTTGCTAGAGTCGATTCTCCTTTAATCTTAGGTTTCTTCTCGAGACCCTGTCGATTAACGACTTAAAGACTTCATTGGGATTGTGAAGCCAAAAGAAACTACTGCTCTTGTAGTTGAGCGATCTGATCTTGCCATTTTCTATCGTACGAGTTCAATTGAATAATTGACTTGAGATTATATCTCCGATAGGGCAAGATAAAAAGAAATCACAAGCATCTTCGTCTCATCGTTTGTGATTCCGCAATATCCAGTTTCGCTACCATACGATTTAGATTATTGTGAGGTGATTCATAATACTAGGATGTTCTTCGGGAATATAAGTCTGGTTTATCAATTAGTTCTTGTGCACCTTGATTTTTATCAAAAGATAGAACAAAACTTTTAGGTTTATCTGTGGGAGACAGATTTATCTATACTTCTATACTTTTCTGTGTGATACAGATTTCCTTACTAAAGTCTTCGACTTTGGGTCGTAGCAACTCTTGGTTTTGGGTGAGATCAGCTAAGGGAATCAAGTGCGTAGTATCCTGCTGGGATCAGAGACGTAAGGAGCGCAATTGTACCTTGAATCATTGTGAGATTGATTAGGGTTCAACTACAGTGCAGATCGAAGTTAGTTTGTAGTAGGCTAGTGTCTGTAGCGGCTTAATACAGTGTAGTGTTCAATCTGGACTAGTCCCGGGTTTTTTTTTTCATTTTCGGTTTCCTCGTTAACAAAATTTCTGGTGTCTGTGTTATTTCTATTCCGCATTATATTTTGTTATATAATTTAAATAATACAAGTTGTGCGTTGTATCGATCAATTGTGAAATCCAACCTTTGGTTGTTGGTTGGAAATTGATTGATCCTTGGATATTGGTTTTTGGTACCATCCAAGTTTATTATCCTTGTATTTGATAAAGACTCACAGATTTCTATTTGCTTGAGTAAAATCAAATCAAGAGAGAGATATTAACTCCTCGATATACTTTTCTCTAGATTGAGTCTGACTGTCTAGTTGATTCTCTAGAAAGTATATTGGAGTTAGTCCATACAGATTGCTAATCGAAATATTGGGTGTGGTTGTTATACCCCCCGCATTTTCAATTGGTATCAGAGCAGGCAAACACGCTTAAAAGACCTTACAAGTCTGTGTTTGTAGCAATCTGATTTTGTGGACAAAGTCGCATATCTTATCTACGCGTAGTCTATGGCTTCCCATACTTTTGACTATGTCAAGTGTCTTGCTTTTTCCTCAAAGGATAATTCCTTAACAGATTCTTCCGAATCCAGAGAAAGAAATGAGACAATTGACAGGATGTCAGAGGTAGAAAAGAATACCGCTAGAACAAATAAAAATCCAACTGAGACGATTGATCTTCACAATCATTCTCAACTCTTGGATGAATTTTAGAAGTCTCTTAGTCGAGAATGTGAACTCTATAAGATCATTGAACCCTTCTCAAACAATAACAAAAGACTCACTCAAGAAAATATGCTATAACAAGAAAATATTAGTAGTCTTGAGAATATTGTTAAAGAGGGAACAATTAGAGAAAAACGTTTAATTGAGACACACTTCTCTGATTTGAACAACCTTCGTGTTGAAACAGAGAATATTGCTGCATCTATTCACCTAGTCCAAAAACAGTCTTCCTCCTTGACTAAGGAAAGCACTGTAATGAGAAATTCTTCTGTGTCACATGCTGAGTCTCAATATAAGTTACCTGACATGAAGAAAAACTCACCAAAGGAAGTTCCTACAAAATATATTCGGTAAACTTCCAAATGGGACATGGGTTTAAAACAGATGCCTTTCAACAATTCTCCTCCACGAACTTGTATTTTATGTGGGAAAAAGGATCACTATGCTATCCATTATTTTGCTAGGAGGAAACAAATTTCTAAGCTTCGTAATTTGCTTCTTTCCACTGTTAATGGAACAAATAGTCGGTCGACTACTACAGTGAATCACATTCCCATAGAAAATCAGAAACCTTATAAATATGACCTCTTTCCTAGAAGTCATCACAAGGTTCAAGTGCTTTCTAGTAGTAAAAACTCTCGTGATACTGATAAAAGCATTCCATGTGTTTATAAGTCTAGTAAATGGATTCCTCTCTATCTTGATCCTCTTGAACCAGTTGCAAGAGGTCCTAGACTTAGTCCTCAAAAAGGGACCTCTGACGGATATACTAAACGAGTTGAGTCTTACTCGTCCGGAATGAGTGTCAATCGAAGAAGGAAGGAAAAACAAAGACAATGTTCATTTAATGAGCTGAAGGCTCATACTTGTGTAAATTAATCACAAGGCTGAAGTCTTACCTACAAAAATCCTAGTAGTGTGAGAATTAAATAGGTATACTTATGGAAAAGTGTCTCTGATTATCTAGCTAATTTCTTATCGTTCTTAGATGGATTGTCAGTCAAACACTCTTACATGAGTATTTCCTTTTTGTACATGCTCTATTGTCTTCCTTTTTAATTCTTATTCATTGCTTTAGTCCCTAGAGGTAAGATGCATGGGTATTGTGCAGACTATCTTCACAGATAGCCGTTTTGGCTAGGTCTTTGTGGAACTCCCATCCGATGGGTGTTCGAGCGTCTCTTGGTTCAAATACTATATTTATTACCTTCTCAATATAGATAATGGATCATCAAGCTACAAAAGACCTATTCCTATAGGGTTTAGACGTTCATTATTCTATTTTTAAAATCATTTGTAGACCTTCTTCTTCTCTAAAACGATACAGTTTCATGGCTCCTGTAACTAGAGGCTCAACAAGCAGGGATGCAGTGGAAGCAGCTAACAAGTATCTATGTAAAGGAATTTCTTCCTCAAAAGTGAAGACAGTGAAGGCTACAAATAATGGAGTTGGTTTTTCCTCTAATTGGTTCGTGTCTTTTTATCAGCGTGACGATAACTTCAGGAGCTTGGTAAAATAATTTATCAACAAAATAAACAGTTTAAAATGTCAAATTGTTTCGTCTTTAGAAGAGTTAATTCACTATGAACGAATGTTATCTCTAAAAACGAACGCCGTGCGTGAACTAAAAAGAGAACTTAGTGAATTGACAAAATTCTCTAAAGATTTGGAGGAATTGAATGATCCCATAATCAATGGGTCTTTCAATAATGAGAAGGAATTCTCAGTAGAGACCTTGAGAAAGCTCTATGATGACTAGAAAGTCTTCTTATTTTAGGAAGAATAACTAGAGTTTGGAATAGCCATTATTGTGAGTACACATAGCTATGTCCATCGTTTTTTCATCTTTATTTTTAGGTTTCTTTATTTAAATTCTAAAAATTGTTTGGAAGATGATTTTTGCAGTATTAATCTTTATGGTTTTATATATTTCAATATGTTATGGGATATGTGTGTTTACGTCCGTGAACTATTATTGTCCCATATAATGTCAAAAGTTATCTCTTTTATATGTCGATATGCAAGTATTGATACAAGATCGATGAACTTTTAACAAACAAAAGTTAAGCCTATTATGTCAATTATTGATGGAAGATAGGTTAAAATCTTTTGTTTACAAGGATTATGTCTATTGTATGTCATTGTGCAAATAGTGAAGGAAAATAGAATGAATCCTTGTATATGCCGCAGTATTGATCATTCCCTGATCCATATTTTATGTGTATATTGCAATGCTCCATAAGTTTTCTTGTGTTGAGCATAAGACGATTGAGTTAATCATTCTTTTATGGTGAACTTAGTCGTAGCTCCGTAAGCTCTCTTATGTCGAGCATTTCCAATTAGATTAATCATAGATTCGTTTGTGGTTATTTTGGTTGTGTATTCCGATTAAATTAATCATGAGTTCTATTGTGGTTAGTTTAATTGAGATTTTTGGATATAGAAAATCATTTCTTTATGGTTTTTGGTGTCCAATAAAATCTTTCTTTTCTTCTAAAAGTAAGGACGCTCTTGTTGTTCTCTTGGGAATGACATCGAATGGGGGAGAGTTCTTTTGAACTTGCGCTTAATTTCCATATCTTCGTGGGGAGTGCGGCTGTGGAATTATTTAGGGGTTATCTTGTATCTTTATAAACTCCTTGATGAATGCATTTAGCCTCGGCTTTATGATTGCATCTAAACAAGTTGATATGTACTTTTATTTGGTCTTGAAGCGACTTCGTGGAAATTTCATTAGGATCCCGTTTTCGTACCTTTGCCAATTTTGTTGACAAAAAGGGGGAAAATTAATGTGTAGTTCACACTACAAATACATATGATTTACGTGCTTTACGGGTCATTATGTAAGGGGGAGTGGTTTTCATGTTGAGACGAAAGTATTGACTAAGGGGGAGTGATACATATCACCGTAGTATTGTTGTCGAAGTTGTGATATGAGAACTTTGTTGTTGTGTAATAATACTATGAAATTGTATAACAATGATCGAGAGCTTTTGTTTTCTCATTGGTATGGCTGCGAAACTTCAACAACTATGATGCTGAATTGAACATCTATGGAATCATGGGAGTACTTGGAAAAGACGAAGTTTTCAAGTAACGTTGAAGCACCAAGGAGATCAAGCATGTGGACGAGAAGCTACAAAGTTTTATTTATTTTGTAATCCATATGTATTGATAGTTTTGTCAATAAAATTGACAAAGGGGGAGATTGTTAGAGCATTGCTCGGTCGAAATCGCATGCGTTGCTATCTCAAGCATGTTTGTCAATATTGGTGATCAAAACTATATGTCTTGATTTCTAGTATACTTATGACTAAGTCTCGGTCTAGGATAGATAGGAATAGTTGAGCTCCAGACTCCATGTCGATTATCTTGCAAAGACTTGAACTCATCTTGTCACTCAAAAGTCTATCTACTCTATCTCCTACTCTTGAGACAAAAGTCGTATTAGTATGATAGTTTTTGTTAGAGCACTGCTCGGTCAAACTCGCATGCAGTTGCTATCTCAAGCATGTTTGTCAATGTTAGTGATCAAAACTATAAATCTTGATTTCTAGTCTCTTATAATTAAGTCTCGGACTAGGATAGTAAGTGTAGTTGATATCAAGGACTTCATGGCGATTCATCATACAAGAAGAAGATCTACTCAAGGAACCGGTGGAACTTCTCGACAAAAAGGTTTGTGGAGACTTGAACTTATCTGTCACTAAAAAGTCTATCTATTCTATCTCATACTCTTTGAAACAAAAGTCGTATGCTATATATATAGACTAGATCATAAACATTTTGTATTTCGAGCCGAGTATACCTCGCCTATCTATATCTCAAAATATGTGTTGGTAAGCTTTTCGCTTCGACCAAGTTTATCTTTACCTAGTGACGAAAGTCATGAATGTTTCAATCACTTTGAAAATTGCTTTGACGAGAAATAGTGTAACAACTATATAACGTCCTCTAAGAATGTTTCAATGGTTGGAATGAGAGTTTAGATTACATAACCAATGGATTCCTTGAACCAAAGTTTTCAAACTTTGTTGATCAAGAGAACCGGAAGTATGGCAAGTGCCAAGTCCGCGAACTCAGTCCGCAAACTGCCGAAGTTCTCAAACCCGAGAATTTCTGTTGGAGTTGACAAACTACTTTCTTGACCCAAGTACGCGAACCCAGTCCGCGAACCGGCGTAGTTCTCGAACCCGAGAATTTCTGATGGAGTTTGTAAACTCTATCCGGTGTCTTAAGCCCGCGAACCTAGTCTGCGAACTTGAGAAGGTTATATATCTAAAGATGATTTATGAACTTAATCTTAAAAGACTAAGGAATGTATTTGCAAACCGTGGCTATTAAAGTTCATGAACCGATTCGAGTGAATCAAATCATCTTTGCTTCAATTGTGTCTTGTATAGTTACATAAGATTTCCTTGCAATTGAACAACTCTATTAACTAGTTCATTTGAGTCAATTGAACTAGTTATGGTGAAGAAGAACATGGTTGGTATGAAACGCTCATATGGTTAACCTCTTTGGGTAGACTATTGTTGAACCAACAATGTACACGTTTGGGTGCGATTAACAAACCTAGAAGAGTACAGTCATTTGTGTATGACAAGCTAAGTTTTCGATCTAACGGTTGAGAAATATTAGCTTGAATCTAAATCAGGTTTTCATCTAACGGTGAATATTGATTGCTTTGTAACTAAGGCAAAACCCTGATTTGAAAGGATATATAAAGGAGACATCTAGTATTGCGCAAAACTAATCCCCACACCTTACTTGTGATACTAGTTTGCGTGCTAGAGTCGTTTCTCCTTGAACCTTTGGTTTTCTTCTTCGAAAATCAGGTTAACGACTTAAAGACTTCATTGGGATTGTGAAGCCAGACCGATACTACTTTTATCATAGTTGTGTGATCTGATCTTTCATCTTCTATCGTAACAGTACAATCATATTGATTGGCTTGAGATCGTGAGAGTTCTCCGATAGGCAAGATATAAAAAGTAATCACAAACACCTTCGTCTCATCGTTTTTGATTCCACGACATCTTGTTTCGCTACCATACGATTAAGATTATTGTGAGATGATTGATTAATCTAGGCTATTCTTCGGGAATATAAGACTGGATTATCAATTGGTTCCTGTTCACCTTGACTATTATCAAAAGACGAAACAAAAACTTTTAGGGTTTTTCTGTGGGAGACAGATTGATCATTTGATAGACTTGTCTGTGTGAGACAGATTTGTTTATTGTTAAAGCCAGCGATTTTGGGTCGTATCAACTCTTAGTTGTGGGTGAGATCAACTAAGGGAATCAAGTGCGCAGTATCCTGCTGGGATCAAAGGCGTAGGGAGTAGAACTGTACCTTGGATCAGTGGGAGATTGATTGGGTTTCAACTATAGTCTAGTCCGAAGTTAGCTTGGAGTAGGCTAGTGTCTGTAGCGTCTTAATACAGTGTGTATTCAATCTGGACTAGGTCCCGGGGTTTTTATGTATTTGCGGTTTCCTCTTTAACAAAATTCTGGTGTATGTGTTATTTCTATTTCCGCATTATATTTGTTTATATAATTGAAATAATATAGGTTCGATCAATTGGAAATCCGACCTTTGGTTGTTGATTGATATTGATTGATCCTTGGACATTGGTCTCTGGTACCGTCCAAGTTATTCCTTGTGTTTGATTATAGACTCGCTGATTTATATTAGCTTGAGTGAATCAAAACAAGAGAGATATATTAACTCCTTGAGATAATTTTATCTAGATTGAGTCTGACTGTCTAGTTGATTCTCTAGGAAGTGTTTCGGAGTTAGTCCATACAGATTGCTAATCAAAATATTGGGTGGGGTTGTTAGACCCCCACCTTTTCAATTGGTATTAGAGCAGGCAAACACGTTTAAGACCTCAAAAGTCTGTGTTTGTAGCGATCTGACTTTATGGATAATAGTACTATATCTGATAAATGCAATACCAGAAATAAGAGTTCTATCTCATCCAATTCTAAAAAGAAGGGTTCTACTATCTTGTGCTTAGATAAACCTTCCACACTGACGAGACAGACTAACACCGACATGTGTTCTTCCGATAACCCTTCAATTGAACGGGAAACAGCTGAAGAGAGTCAATTGATTCTAAACCTTGCTAGAATCCAAGCTGATAGATTTAATCGGTTAAAACATCATGTCGATGTTCTACTTGGTGTAATAAGAGATTGCAAATCCAAAGGAAACTCTGATGTTCAGTCATCGTGTACGTCTCTTGAAGCTAGTCTCAGAAAAGATGCATTGGAAATTGAACATCGCTTGAGTAAAATCTCTATTCAAGGATGCTCAAAGCAATCTAATATACCAAGTACTTCTGACACAAAAGATGGTTCATGTTCAGAAGCAAAAACAGAAACCTCTTCTTGTAAAACGAATGTGCCTGGAGTCACCATCAATCAAAAAGGCTGCACATCAAATGAAGGGAAGAAATATTCTAACGATGGTTTTAAGGTTGTACTATCTAATCATTCTGATGATCAGAAAGTATGTATTGTCTGTGAAACAAAGAGTTCGGTGAAACAAAAGGGAACCTCTAAGTTGAAGAAAAACTCCTTGGTTCAACTTCAACACACCTTAGATTTGATTCTTAAAGGTGTAACTGAAATTCGTATGTCTAAACCAATTGGTTTTCGTACCTACCCTGTGTATGTTACCAGGAAAGTCAGTTTAATGAGTTCCTCGAACACTCGAGAACAAAACAGACATCTGAATAAACATCGTCTAAAGGAAGATTGTGTGATGATCTCTGAAAATAACACTGCTCCCGTTGAGAAAGAAAGTTCAGATGAAAGAAGAAATATTAATGAATTGAGAGATAATCTGAAGAAGATAATTGAAGGGTATAAAGAATTCGTCAACAGGTTGTCTTCCTCATCAAACCAAAATTCTTCTGGTAAGAACTTAAACTATGTCTCGTATTTTGATGACATTAAGTTTTATGATAATTTCTCACATAACAAGGGATCATTTCCTCGTCTCGGAAGAAAAAAGAAACTTGGCCACAAACATAAATCTCTTGATGAGCATATTTCTCATACCTGTGCTAATTAATCACAAGGTTTAAAGAGCTTACTCATAAAAAACATGTTGAGTAAGATGTGTTGATATTCATGTATACTTTTGGCATGCGCATCTGTTAAGTTGAGTTATCTTCTTATCGTCCATAGCGAAACGATTGCAGACTTGCTTTGCTTAGAGTATTGTTTTGGTCTAAAGTTACTTCTCTTTTTCTTTAGGAATTCCTCCGCTGAATCTTGGTTCTTGCTACATCCAGGTTCAAAAGTTTTTTTTAAAAGCCATGCTTTTTACTTTTGCTGGGCTTCTTTTTCTGGGTCATGTTGTACTCGAACGAATACCCGTGTTCTGGCACGAGTCAACTGTTAATATAACCCTAGAATCTCTTCTCTAAGAGACACTTATATACCAACTTGTGAGTTTCAAAAGTCATGTACGCATACTCTAGGTTGTTTTCTGGGTTATCAAGTATGTCTTCTTCTTCATCTTGCTATGGTGGTTTCGCAAGAGGATTCCTTGACAAAGAAGTTGTTTTCGAGTCTAAGAAGAAAAGAAATCTTGTAGACGAAGATCATCCCAATGCTTCATGTTACTTTTCCTATGTTCATGAGGATGCTGAAAAGGATGATATGATTTATGCTGAAGTTGTCCACGACTTTCTTAAGTACTTTGGAGAAGCAAAACAAGAGCTCATTGCTACTCTGAAAAATCTTGATGCTTTGAAAACTGAGTTGAAAAAGCTTACTACTGACCTTGGTCTCATAAATTCATGCATCAATGATCTTCGCAAAGAGAATCACCACTCCGATGTTGCAATGAATGATATCTTTCACAAGCTCAAAGACCCCATGACTCGTGTAGTTCCTGAACCATCCATATGATCTTAGCTCGTGTTCGGAAAGTGTACTGATTTCTGTTTTCCTTTAGCTTGTTGATTTACAATTGTTTCCTAGTATGTATTCTTTTTTGCTTAGTTGGAAGAATAACTAGTGCTTTGAATAGCGATGATTGTGATTACACATAGCTATTATTTTCATCTTCTTGTTTTTAGGTTTTTTGGTTTAAAATTCTAAAAATATTTGGAGGATGATGTTTTACAATATTTTTGATTTTGTTATATTGCAACTTGTTATGGGATATTTGTGTTTACGTCCGTGAACTTTGTTGTCCCATATTTTTGTCAAAAGTAAAGTCGTTCACGATCGGTATTCATGTATTGGTTTAAGAATGAATAAACTTTTGACATATACAAAAGTTAAGCCTATATTGTCAACCCTTGACGGAAGATAGGTTAAAATATTTTGTATCCAAGGATTATTGCTATTGTATATGCTTGTGCAGAAGAATGAATCCTTGTGTATTCCACGGTATAGATCTTCATTGATCCATCTTTTTTTTATTACCGTAAGGCTCCGTGATGTGTCTTATGTTGAGCACGATACAACTAAGTTGATTATTTTTGATTAGCTTGGTTGGTTGTTCCGTAAGGTACATTATGTTGAGCATTTAGAACTAAATTAATCATCTTCTTGGTTATTTAGTTATTACTCCACAAGTTCTCTTGTGTTGAGTACATGAACAATTAAGCCAATCACTCTCTTGTATGATTAACTTAGTCGTTGCTCCGTAAGTTTACTTATGTTGAGCACGATAAATTAAATTGATCACTTTTGTGTTTAATTTGATTATGTATTCAGATTAGACTATTCATGGGTTTACTTATGAATACTTTGATTGAGTGTTGGATATAAAAATCATTCTCATGGTTTTGGTGTCCAATAAAATCATCCGTTTCTCTTGAAATTAAGGTCGCTCGTTGTTGTTCCCTTGGGAATGACATCAAATGGGGGAGAGTTCTTTTGAACTTGTGCTTAATGGTCATATCTTGAGAGGTGTGCGGCTGTGGAATTTTAGAGGGGTTATCTTGTATCTTTAAACTCCTTGATGAATGCTGTTAGCTTCGGCTATAAGATTGCATCTAAATAAGATGATGTGTGTTTCTTTCTCTCAGTCATGAAATGTCTCTCACGGAAATTTCATTATTTTCTTGTACCTTTGCCAATTTTATTGACAAAAAGGGGGAGAATTAATATGTAGTTCACATTACAAATACATATGGTTTTCAGATCATTGTGTAAGGGGGAGTGGTTTTCATGTGAGATGGAGTATTGACTAAGGGGGAGTGATACATATCACCATAGTATTATTGTTGAAGTTGTGATACAATTTGACTTTGACACTGTATAATAATACTATGACACTGTATAACAATGATCGAGACCGATGCTTTCTCATTGTTATAGCTACGGATCTTCAACAACGGTGATGCCAAACTTACAACCTTTGGGATCATTGGAGTACTTGGAAGTGACGAAGATTTCGAGGAATGTTGAAGATTAAACATGTGGAATAGGAGCTACTAAAATTTCATTATCTTTTTTGTATTCCATATGTATTGATAGTTTTGTCACTAAAATTGACAAAGGGGGAGATTGTTAGAGCACTGCTCGGTCAAACTCGCATGCGTTGCTATCTCAAGCATTTTTTCAATGTTAGTGATCAAAACTATAAGTCTTGATTTCTAGTCTCTTATAATTAAGTCTCGGACTAGGATAGTAAGTGTAGTTGAGCTCATGGAATTCATGGAAATTCATCATACAAGAATAAGATCTACTCAAGGAACCGGTGGAACTTCTCGACAAAAAGGTTTGTGGAGACTTGAACTTATCTGTCACTCAAAAGTCTATCTATTCTATCTCATACTCTTTGAAACAAAAGTCGTATGATATATATATAGACTAGATCATACACATTTTGTATTTCGAGCCGAGTATACCTCGCCTATCTATATCTCAAAATATGTGTTGGTAAGCTTTTCGCTTCGACCAAGTTTATCTTTACCTAGTGACGAAAGTCATGAATGTTTCAATCACTTTGAAAATTGCTTTGACGAGAAATAGTGTAACAACTATATAACGTCCTCTAAGAATGTTTCAATGATTAAAATGAGATTTTAGATTACATAACCAATGGATTCCTTGAACCGAAGTTTTCGAACTTTGTTGATCAACAGAACCGGAAGTATGGCAAGTGCCAAGTCCGCGAACTCAGTTCGCGAACTGCAGAAGTTCTCAAACCCGAGAATTTCTGCTGAAGTTGACAAACTACTTGCGTGAGCCAAGTCCGCGAACCCAGTCCGCGAACAGGCGTAGTTCTCGAACCCGAGAATTTCTGATGGAGTTTGTAAACTCTATCCGGTGTCTTAAGTCCGCGAACCTAGTCTGCGAACTTGAGAAGGTTATATATCTAAAGATGATTTGAACTTAATATTAAAAGACTAAGGAATGCATTTGAAAACCGTGGGTATTAAAGTTCATGAACCGATTCGAGTGAATCAAATCATCTTTGCTTCAATTGTGTCTTGTGTAGTTACATAAGATTTTCTTGCAATTGAACAACTCTATTTACTAGTTCATTTGAGTCAATTGAACTAGTTATGGTGAAGAAGAACATGGTTGGTATGAAACGCTCATATGGTTAACCTCTTTCGGTAGACTATTGTTGAACCAACACTGTACACGTTTGGGTGTGGTTAACAAACCTAGAAGCGTACAGTCATTTGTGTATGACAAGCTAAGTTTTCGATCTAACGGTTGAGAAATATTAGCTTGAATCTAAATCAGGTTTTCATCTAACGGTGAATATTGATTGCTTTGTAACTAAGGCAAAACCTTGATTTGAAAGGCTATATAAAGGAGACATCTAGTATTGTACAAAACTAATCCCCACACCTTATGTGTGATACTAGTTTGCGTGCTAGAGTCGTTTATCCTTTAACCTTCGGTTTTCTTCTTCTAAAACCAGGTTAACGACTTAAAGACTTTATTGGGATTGTGAAGACAGACTGATACTACTTTTATCGTAGTTGTGTGATCTGATCTTGCATCTTCTATCGTAACACTACAATCATATTGATTGGCTTGAGATAGTGAGAGTTCTCCTATAGGCAAGATATAAAAAGTAATCACAAACACCTTCATCTCATCGTTTGTGATTCCACGACATCTTGTTTCGCTACCATAAGATTAAGATTGTTGTGAGGTGATTGATTAATCTAGGCTGTTCTTCGAGAATATAAGACCGGATTATCAATTGGTTCCTGTTCACATTGATTATTATCAAAATACGGAACAAAAACTTTTAGGGTTTTTCTGTGGGAGATAGATTGATCCTTAGATAGACTTGTCTGTGTGAGACAGATTTGTTTATTATTAAAGCCTGCGATTTTGGGTCGTAGCAACTCTTAGTTGTGGGTGAGATCAGTTAAGGGTATCAAGTGCGCAATATCATGCTGGGATCAGAGGCGTAGGGAGTACAATTGTACCTTGGATCAGTGGGAGACTGATTGGGGTTCAACTATAGTCTAGTCCGAAGTTAGCTTGGAGTAGGCTAGTGTCTGTAGCGGCCTAATACAGTGTTTATTCAAATAGGTCCCGGGGTTTTTCTACATTTACGGTTTCCTCGTTAACAAAATTCTGGTGTCTGTGTTATTTCTATTTCCGCATTATATTTGTTTATATAATTGAAATAATACAGGTTGTGCGTTTGAATCGATCAATTGGAAATCTGACCTTTGGTTGTTGATTGATATTAATTGATCCTTGGACATAGGTCTTTGGTACCGTCCAAGTTATTCCTTGTGTTTGATTATAGACTCGCTGATTTCTATTAGCTTGAGTGAATCAAAACAAGAGAGAGATATTAACTTCTTGAGATACTTTTATCTAGATTGAGTCTGACTGTCTAGTTGATTCTCTAGTAAGTTTTTCAAAGTTAGTCCATACAGATTGATAATCGAAATATTGGGTGGTGTTGCCAATCGAAATATTGCTACTCTGAAAAATCACTTAGTATATGCCTTCTGGTACAATTAGGGTAATAGATACATTCAAGTCCAACTGCGCAGTCGATTTTTGTTTGTTTTATTGATTGAAATGTTCTTTGGGAATCTGATAGGTAATTCTTCACGTGGAGGAGTCGTTTTTTTGACATGTGGAAATTGTATGTGATCTTCATATCTTGTCCTTTGCTCATCGCGTCTGAGCCTGACTCATGGAATAACCTGTCAATTGGATTTTCTCGACAGTAGAGACTTTTGTTAGTTAATAGCTCCCTCGACCTCTCATGCGTTGCTATCTCAAGCATATTTGTCAATGTTAGTGATCAAAACTATAAGTCTTGATTTCTAGCCTACATAGCTAAGTCTCGGACTAGGATAGAAAAGTGTAGTTGAGCTCAAGGACTTCATGGTGATTCATCATACAACGACGAAGATCTATATAAGGAACCGTGGAACTTCATCAACAAAAAGGTATGTGGAGACTTGAACTTATCTATCAGTCAAAAGTCTATCTATTCTATCTCTTACTTCTTATGAGACAAAGTCGTATGCTATATAGACTAGATCATACACATTTAACATTTCGAGCTGAGCATTCATTGCTTATCTTTTATCTCGAAATCGTGTGTTGGTAAAGAATTTCGCTTTGATCAAGTTTATCTTCACCTAGTGACGAAAGTCATGAAAAGTTTCAATCTCTTTTAGAATTGCTATGATGTGAATCGGTCTGTGCATAACGGCTACATAGCGTCCTCTGAGAATGTCTCAATGATTGAAATGAGAGTTTAGATTACATAACCATGTATTCCTTGAACCGAAGTTTTCGAACTTTGTTGATCAAGAGAAATCAGAAGGATTGTGGAATTGGCTTTCCAAGTCCGCGAACCCAGTCTGCGAATTGTCGGAAGTTTTCGACCGAGAATTTCTGCTGGATTTTCCAAAACTCATTTGTGTGCTAAGTCCGCGAATTGGCGGAAGTTCTCTTTCCGAGAATTTCTGCTGAGTTTGGAAAACTCAACCGATTAACTTAAGTCCGCGAACTTGTTTGTGAACTTAAGATGTTATGATATAAAGATGTGCTCTAAACATAAAACATTAAATTACTAAGGAATGCTTTATGCAAACCGTGGCTATAATGTTCATGAGCCGATTCAATCGAATTGAATCTTCTTTGTTTCAATTATGTCTTGTGTAGTTATATAAGATCTCATAGCAATTGAACAACTCTTAACTAGTTCATTTGAGTCAATTGAACTAGTTATGGTGGAGAAGAACAAGGTTAATATGAAATGCTCATATGGTTATATTTTTTGGGTTACTATGTTGAACCAACATACACGTACACGTTTGGGCATGGTTTTCACAAATCCAGTAAACGTCTACCCAAGTTTGTGACAAGCTAAGTTTTCGATCTAACGGTTGAGAAATATTAGCTTGAATCTAAATCAGGTTTTCATCTAACGGTGAATAAGGATTGCTTTGTACCTAAGGCAAACCCTGATTTGAAGGCTATATAAAGGAGACATCTAGCATTGTGCAAAACTAATCCCCACACGTCTTTGTGCTACTAGTGCGCCCGCTAGAGTCGATCTCCATTAACCTTTGATTTTCTTCTCTAAAATCAGGTTAACGACTTAAAGACTTCATTGGGATTGTGAAGTCAGACCGATACTACTTTTATCATAGTTGTGTGATCTGATCTTGCATCTTCTATCATACGAGTACAATCTTTGATTGTCTTGAGATCGTGAGAGTTCTCCCATAGGCAAGATAAAGAAGTCACAAACATCTTCGTCTCACTGTTTGTGATTCCTCGACAAACAGCCTGTGTAGTCAGGAAGGATTGTAGAGAGGTGATTGATTAATCTAGGCTGTTCTTCGGGAATATAAGACAGGATTCTCAAATGGTTCATGTTCACCTTGATTTTATATATAAAGACGGATCAAAACCTAGGGTTTATCTGTGGGAGACAGATTTATCCTTTGATAGACTTTTCTGTGTGAGACAGATCTGTTTATTATCAAGTCTGTGATTTTGGGTTGCAGCAACTCTTGGTTGTGGGTGAGATCAGCTAAGGGAATCAAGTGTGCAGTATCCTGCTGGGATCAGAGGGGTAGGAGTACAACTGTACCTTGGATCGGTGGGAGACTGATTGGGGTTCAACTATAGTCCAGTCCGAAGTTAGTTTGCAGTAGGCTAGTGTCTGTAATGGCTTAATACAGTGTGTACTCAATCTGGACTAGGTCCCGGGGTTTTTCCGCATTTGCGGTTTCCTCGTTAACAAAATTTCTGGTGTCTGTGTTATTTCTTTTCCGCATTATATTTTATATAATTGAAATCATACAGGTTGTGCGTTCGTGATCATCAATCGGAAATCCAACCTTTGGTTGTTGATTGATATTGATTGATCCTTGGACATTGGTCTTTGGTACCGTCCAAGTATTCCTTGTATTTGATAAAGACTCGCTATTGTTTTTAGCTTGAGTAAAAATCAAATCAAGAGAGAGATATTAACTCATTGAGATACTTTTATCTAGATTGAGTATGACTGTCTAGTTGATTCTCTAGCAAAGTATTTCGGAGTTAGTCCATACAGATTGCTAAGCGAAATATTGGGTGGTGTTGTTAGACCCCCGCTTTTTCAATTGGTATCAGAGCAGGCAAACACGTTTAAGACCTAACAAGTCCGTGTTTATAGCGATCTGACTCTATGGACAGAGGTGTTATCTCTATTAACATATCACCAGTCTTCGATGGCTCCAATTACTTATGGTGGAAAATTGTTATGCGAGCTTTTCTTCAATCGCGTGATTTTCAATCATGGGTATTTGTGGTGAATGGTTATGATGCGCCCGTTGTTGCAGCTGGAGACGGAACTGTTCCCAAGAATATTGGTGAATATAATGCTTCCGAGATTCTTGCTGCAAAGCAGAATTATGAAGGGTTAAATCTTATCATACATGCCATTTCCCCAAGTCTTCAACACCATGTGTCTAATTGCACTAGGTCTAAAGATGCTTGGGATATCTTAGAAATCGTATTTGAAGGAAACTCCAGTGAAAAGGAAGCTAGGCTTCAAAACCTTAATTCCGATTGGGAGAACCTTCATATGGCAGATGAAGAAACATTTGATGAGTTTAATCACAAAGTGTCTGAAATTGTTAACACATCTTTTGCATTGGGTAAGACTATTCCTGAAAAGGACATTGTGATGAAAATTCTCAGATCGCTGCCATCTAGATATGAGTCTAAGAAGCATGCCACCTTTGAGGGGAATAACCTCAATAATCTTTCCAGAAACACCTTGGTTGGGAAGCTAAAGATCCTTGACCATGATCATACATCCAAATTCGGTAAGGATGTTGCCTTTAAAGCACAAAAGAGCACTAAATTACTTGCCAAAGGTAAAAGTGTTTATGTCTCCGAGGATGATCAGTCTGAGAATGATTTTTCAGATGAAGACCTTGACAAGTCGGTCTCCTTGATCACAGGACAGTTTAGGGATCTTCTGTTGAAGAGAAGTAAACGGTTTTCAAGAGACAAACTTCAGACAAACCTCACGGTCGTGTACCTCCTAAAAACATGGATGCTGACGAGGCTGATGACGAGGACATGCCTCAGTGCTTTAAGTGTAAGGGTTTTGGCCATTTTGCTAACGAATGCCCAAATCGTAGAAAATACACTGGGAACAAAGGTCTAGTTGTAACACTTGATGAAATGTCTGAAACCTATGATTCCGATGAAGATAGGAAATCAAGTGTAGGGCTCCTTGGTGAAAACATCGATTTTGATACTTGTAGCAATACATATATCAACCTCAATGGGTTCGAAGAAGAAGGAAACCCAATCAAGCTGGAAGATTCTCTAACTGGAAACCCTGTCAGTAATGTTTCAGGATCTACTGTATGTCTAGCTGCTTGCACATCTCAGATGCCTGAATACTATCCAAGTTTGACGTGCTCGTTTTGTTCGATGAAGGGACACGAACTATCAAGGTGTTACAAGTACAAGCACCAAATAAGACACGCCAGCAAACTTCAACGAGGAGCAAATCGATTAGCAAGGAAGCTGAAACTTGCTCAGAAGACCGCCGAGGTATGTAGGATCTTATCTTCGTCCAAGAAGTTGGTTTCCAGGGATAGAGTAAGACCATTTGAAAAGAAAATATGGTCGAATCGTTTTGATAGACAAAAATCTGAAGATTCCTCCCTTGAGGAAAAAGATGGACAAATCGTTGTTCATCGCAACACAACTTGATTGTGTTGTTGGGAAAATCTTGTCTCATGTGCCTGATCGAAAAGAAACAAGATTGAGTACTGATTCAGGCTTCAGTAAAGTTTTTCCTTCTTTTCTTAGGTTTGTTATCTTCTGTCTATCAAATAAAATAAAGGTTTATTATCGACAATTCTACTCTTTATAGGGTTTTAGAGTTGGGCGTATACGAACCTGTCAATAGGTTTCGAACCCTATATTCTTTTTTCCTTTTTGAAATCCTATATAAGATTGCTTGTTGAGTTAAGTGATTCAATCACACAAATATAGTTGTTTATAACTGTTCTCAAAGCACCATGTCAGATGGAAAGGATGTCAACATGATTGCTAAATCTTCAATCAAGGAAAAAAAATCTATAGTTTCTAAGTCCCTGAAAAGAAAAAAAAGGAATACAAGAAATCCCAGGGCTGTGCCTTCTAACTCTCAGAAGTTTTCCGATGTTCTTGATGAGTTGAAGGAAGTAAGAAACGATATTCATGAAATAAAGGCTTTTGTGTCAAAGTCCTTAGAAATTCAGAGAGCTCTGGTACGACATAATCAGCCAAGACAATTCGTTTATCTTCGTGAACCGTATGTTCCAATGGTTGTTGACAACAAGGAGTTCGGGAATGATGCTGAATTTCTCAAAGGAATTGTCGCCTAGGATGTCTTCTTTTTGGATTAGTTGGAAGAATAACTAGTGCTTTGAATAGCGATGATTGTGACTACACATAGCTATTTTTGTTTTCATCTTCTTATGTTATTTTTTAGGTTTATTGGTATTAAATTCTGAAAATATTTGGAGGATTATGTTTATTGCATTATTTTAATGGTTTGTGATATTGATATATTTTTATGGGATATGAATTGTTTGCGTCCGTGAAGATCCCATATTGCGGTCAAAAGTAAAGTCGTTTATGAATCAATATTCGTATTGATGAAAGGACGAATGGACTTTTGACATATACAAAAGTTATGCCTATGCAGTCATGTATTTTATGGAAAATAAGATGATATCTTTTGTTTGACAAGGATAAAGTCTATTATAACGTTATGATGGAAAACAAAATAGATCCTTGTATGTTATCCATGGTATTGATCTTCATTGATCCATCTTGTTATGTTTTACCGTGAAGGCTCCATTGAGTGTCTTATGTTGAGCACGATACAACTAAGTCGATTATTCTTATTGGCTTGTTGGTTGTTCCATAAGATGCTACATGTCGATCATTAGGAACTTAATTAATCAACTAGTTTGGTTATTTAGTTTGTACTCCATAAGTTTTATTTCTTATGTCGAGTACATGTACGGTTAAGGTTGTCATATTCTATGATGAACTTAGTCGGGGTTCCATAAGTTCTCTTATGTTGATCCCAAAATAATTAAATTTATTACTTCGGTTACTAGTTTGGTTGTTTGTATTCCAATTAGATTAATTATAGGTTCTCTTGTAATTAATCTAGTTGAGTTTTCATATATTCCACAAGATCTTGTGTTGAGTATATGAAAGGCTACAATATCATGTTCTACTGGTTAATGTAGTCATATATTCCGTAAGGTTTTCCTTATGTTGAGTATTTGAACGGTTAAGTTAGTCATCTCCGTGTGATTGACTTAGTCGTAGCTCCGTGAGTTTACTTATGTTGAGCACTTTCAATTAAATTGATCACTTTTGTGGTTTGATTTAGTTGCATTTTCAATTGAATTAATCATGGGTTTACTTGTGATTAATTTGGTTGAGCTTTGGATATAGAAAATCATTCCTATGATTTTTGGTGTCCAACTAAAAAATCCTTCTTTTCTTTCGAAACTAAGGTCGCTCTTGTTGTTCTCTCTGGAATGACATCAAATGGGGGAGAGTTCTTTTGAACTTGTGCTTAATGGTAATATCTTGCGGGGTGTGCGGATATGGAATTTTATAGGGGTTATCTTGTATCTTAAAACTCCTTGATGAATGCATTTAACTTCGGCTTTATGATTGCATCTAAATTAAGTTGGTATGTATTTTTCTTTTAGTCTATGAAATGTCTCTTGTGGAAATTTCATTATGATCCCGTTCTTGTACCTTTGCCAATTTTATTGACAAAAAGGGGGATAAATAATGTAGTTCACACTACAAATACATATAGTTTTCGGATCATTGTGTAAGGGGGAGTGGTTTCCATGATCGAGATGGAGTATTGACTAAAGGGGAGTGATACATATCACCGTAGTATTATTGTTAAAGTCGTGATACAATTGGAATTTGATATTACATAATAATACTATGACACTGTATATTAATGATTGAGAATCTCGATTTCTCTCATTGATATAGCTACGAATCTTCAACACCGGTGATGCTAAACTTACAACCTTTGGGATCATTGGAGTACTTGGAAGGACGAAGATTTCAGGGAACGTTGAAGATTAGACTATGGAATAGGAGCCACTAAAGTTTATCTTTTTTGTATTCCATATGTATTAATAGTTTTGTCACTAAAATTGACAAAGGGGAAGATTGTTAGAGCATAGCTCGATCGACCTCGCATGCGTTGCTATCTCAAGCATGTTTGTCAATGTTAGTGATCAAAACTATAAGTCTTGATTTCTAGCCTACATAGCTAAGTCTCGGACTAGGATAGAAAAGTGTAGTTGAGATCAAGGACTTCATGGCGATTCATCATACAACGACGAAGATCTATACAAGGAACCGTGGAACTTCATCAACAAAAAGTTATGTGGAGACTTGAACTTATCTATCACTCAAAAGTCTATCTATTCTATCTCCTACTTCTTATGAGACAAAAGTCGTATGCTATATAGACTAGATCATACACATTTAACATTTCGAGCTGAGCATTAATTGCTTATCTTTTATCTCGAAATCGTGTGTTTTATCTTCACCTAGTGACGAAAGTCATGAAAAGTTTCAATCACTTTGAGAATTGCTCTGACGTGAATCGTTCTGTGAATAACGGATACATAGCGTCCTCTGAGAATGTCTCAATGATTGAAATGAGAGTTTAGATTACATAACCATGTATTCCTTGAACCGGAGTTTTCGAACTTTGTTGATCAAGAGAAATCGGGTGGAGTGTGGAATTGGCTTGCCAAGTCCGCGAACCCAGTCTGCGAATTGTCGGAAGTTCTCGACCGAGAATTTCTGCTGGATTTTCCAAAACTCGTTTGTGTGCTAAGTCCGCGAACTGGCGGAAGTTCTCTTTCCGAGAATTTCTTCTGAGTTTGGAAAACTCAACCGATTAACTTAAGTCCGCGAACTTGTTTGTGAACTTAAGAGGTTATGATCTAAAGATGTGCTCTGAACATAAAACATTAAATTACTAAGGAATGCTTTATGCAAACCGTGGCTATAATGTTCATGAGCCGATTCAATCGAATTGAATCATCTTTGTTTCAATTATGTCTTGTGTAGTTACATAAGATCTCATAGCAATTGAACAACTCTTAACTAGTTCATTTGAGTCAATTGAACTAGTTATGGTGGAGAAGAACAAGGTTAATATGAAATGCTCATATGGTTATATTTTTTGGGTTACTATGTTGAACCAACATACACGTACACGTTTGGGCATGGTTTTCACAAATCCAGTAAACGTCTACCCAAGTGTGTGTGACAAGCTAAGTTTTCGATCTAACGGTTGAGAAATATTAGCTTGAATCTAAATCAGGTTTTCATCTAACGGTGAATAAGGATTGATTTGTACCTAAGGCAAACCCTGATTTGAAGGCTATATAAAGGAGACATCTAGCATTGTGCAAAACTAATCCCCACACGTCTTTGTGCTACTAGTGCGCCCGCTAGAGTCGATCTCCATTAACCTTTGATTTTCTTCTCTAAAATCAGGTTAACGACTTAAAGACTTCATTGGGATTGTGAATCCAGACCGATACTACTTTTATCATAGTTGTGTGATCTGATCTTGCATCTTCTATCATACGAGTACAATCTTTGATTGTCTTGAGATCGTGAGAGTTCTCCCATAGGCAAGATAAAGAAGTCACAAACATCTTCGTCTCACTGTTTGTGATTCCTCGACAAACAGCCTGTGTAGTCAGGAAGGATTGTAGAGAGGTGATTGATTAATCTAGGCTGTTCTTCGGGAATATAAGACAGGATTATCAAATGGTTCATGTTCACCTTGATTTTATATCTAAATACGGATCAAAACCTAGGGTTTATCTGTGGGAGACAGATTTATCCTTTGATAGACTTTTCTGTGTGAGACAGATCTGTTTATTATCAAGTCTGTGATTTTGGGTTGCATCAACTCTTGGTTGTGGGTGAGATCAGCTAAGGGAATCAAGTGCGCAGTATCCTGCTGGGATCAGAGGCGTAGGAGTACAACTGTACCTTGCATCGGTGGGAGACTAATTGGGGTTCAACTATAGTCCAGTCCGAAGTTAGTTTGCAGTAGGCTAGTGTCTGTAGAGGCTTAATACAGTGTGTATTCAATCTGGACTAGGTCCCCGGGTTTTTCTGCATTTGCGGTTTCCTCGTTAACAAAATTTCTGGTGTCAATGTTATTTCTTTTCCGCACTATATTTTATATAATTGAAATAATACAAGTTGTGCGTTCGTGATCATCAATTGGAAATCCAACCTTTGGTTGTTGATTGATATTGATTGATCATTGGAGATTGGTCTTTTGTACCGTCCAAGTATTCCTTGTATTTGATAAAGACTCGCTATTGTTTTTAGATTGAGTAAAAATCAAATCAAGAGAGAGATATTAACTCCTTGAGATACTTTTATCTAAATTGAATCTGATTGTCTAGTTGATTCTCTAGCAAAGTATTTCGGAGTTAGTCCATACAGATTCCTAAGCGAAATATTTGGTGGTGTTGTTAGACCCCCGCTTTTTCAACTTTGACCGAGGGAACTGCTTGTATGCTCCTGAATGAGTAACGTGTATCCTGAAGCAATGGTCCCGTATCCTTCTCTTGTTTTACTTCAGTGACAGTAGCTGGTTGTAGCTGTATGTCGAGTAAAAGAGTTTTATCTGAATTGTTGGCACTTCAAATTTATTTTCCCTTGGTAGGTTCAAGTGCGAAGATATTCTCCTTTTCCTTCTTGGGTGAACTGAGGTTCCATTGGAAAATGATACTGGATAATCGTTGGTGTAACCTAGATGGAGGCTCATCGAGACTTAGTCGTACAATCGCTAGGACTCCTTTTGTTTCTGACGTGACGGGTGTTGAGATAACATATCGACCGACGGCTTTGAATCTTCAGATAAGTATGAGCTTTGGCCGAACAATGGTCGGCCCAATTAGGTCCCCTCATCCACATTTTAGAACATTTGAATCCATATGAGTCCTCAAAACCAAGTGTTTGGAGCCACTATAATAAACTTCTCATATAACTTTTCCAAATTGGGGTATAGCCAGATTAATTAGGGTATACAAATTTAAATGGACCTAGTACCCTTGCTAAGGGGTGGTTAAAATTGGTGATTTTATTTTAATACCCTTAAACTAATTAAACTTAAAAAGTATACCCTATTTCTTAATCAGTTAACCCTAAAAAATCTCTTAATCTTCTCCTATTTTTCTTCATCCTGCATCTTCCATCAACCTCTATGCAAAACGTCCACTTTGATTTTCCTGAAAAATGGTTGATTCTAAATGATCAAGTAGCAATACTGTTAGGGCATTGCTCGGTCGAACTCGCATGCCTTGCTATCTCAAGCATGTTTGTCAATTTTAGTGATCAAAACTATAAGTCTTGATTTCTAGTCTATTATAGCTAAGGTCTCGGACTAGGATAGAAAGCATAGTTGAGCTCAAGAACTCCATGGCAATCATCATACAAAACGAAGGATCAAGGAACCGGTGGATCTTCATCGACTAAAAGGTATGTGGATACTTGAACTTATCTATCACTCAAAAGTCTATTTATCTCCTATCTTGATACAACAATCGTTTTGCTATATAGACTTAGATTATACACATTTTCTATTTCGAGCCGAGTTTATCTCGCCTATCTATTTCTCGAAATATGTGTTGGTAAGATTTCGCTTTAACCAAGTTCATCTTTACCTAGTGAAGAAAGTCATGACAAGTTTCAATCATTTTGAAAATTGCTTACTTTGACGAAAAATAGTTTGTGAATAACAACTATAGAATATCAACGTCCTCTAAGAATGTTTCAATAGTTGAAATGAGAGTTTAGATTATATAACCATTGGAGGATATAAGCATTGTTGTGGAAACACATATATGTATAAGTCCTTATTCCTTGAACCGAAGTTTGCGAACTTTGTTGATCAAGAGAACCGGAATGGTGGCGTGAGCCAAGTCCGCGAACTGGCGGAATTTCTCGACTGAGAAATTCTGTTGGAGTTTGTGAACTCCGTCCAGGAACTTAAGTCCGCGAACCCAGTCCGCGAACTTGAGTAGGTTATATCTAAAAATGATGTTTGTAAACTTATTCTTATATATACTAAGGAATGCAAATTGTAAACAGTGGCTATATAGTTCATGAACCGATTCGAGTGAATCAAATTGTTTTTGCTTCAATTGTGTCTTGTATAGTTACAGAAGATTTCCATGCAATTGAACTACTCTCTAACTAGTTCATTTGAGTCACTTGAACTAGTTATGGTGAAGAAGAATATGGTTGATACGAAAGTGATCATATGGCTAACCATTTGGTTGACTATTGTTGAACCAACAAATGTACAAGTTTGGGTACGGCTACACAAGCCTAGAAACGTGCATTTCATTTGTGTGTAACAAGCTAGTTTTCATCTAACGGTTGAAATATATTATCTTGAATCTAATCAGGTTTTCATCTAACGGTGAATATTGAATGCTTTGTTACCAAGCTAACATTGATTGCAAACCCTGATTTGAAAGACTATATAAGGGAGAACTCTAGCAACTGGGAAACCTAATCCCTACACCTTCTGTGTGATACTAGTTGTGTTAAGCTAGAGTAGATTCTCCTTTAACCTTTGGTTTCTTCTTCTAAACCAGGTTAACGACTTAAATACTTCATTGGGATTGTGAAGCCAGACCGATACTACTTTCTTGTAGTTGTGTGATATGATCTTGTTGTTTCTATCGTACGAGTACAATTGTAATAATTGGCTTGAGATTGATATCTCTGATAGGAAAGATATAAAAGAAATCACAAACACTTCATCTCATCGTTTGTGATTCCGCAATATCTTTTTTTCGCTGTGTCGATTAAGATTATTTTGAGGTGATTGATAATACTAGGTTGTTCTTCGGGAATATAAGTCCGGTTTATCAATTGGTTCTGTAGCGCCCCCTAAGCTAGCACTTGACTAATCCAAGAGATTAACTAAATAAAGAGGCACTAAGAATCTAAATCATTTACAGTCCAGACTGAAGTTAGTTTGTAGTAGGCTAGTGTCTGTAGCGGCTTAATACAGTGTGTGTTCAAACTGGACTAGGTCCCGGGGGTTTTCTGCATTTGCGGTTTCCTCGTTAACAAAATTCTGGTGTCTGTGTTATTTCTTTTCCGCATTATATTTTGTTATATAATTGAAATATCACAGGTTGTGTGTTGTTCAATCAATTAGAATATTCGACCTTTTGGTTGTTGATTTAAATTGATTGACACTTGGATATTGGTCTTTGGTACCATCCAAGTTATCTCTCTAGTATTTGATAAAGACTCGCAGATTTCTATTTTCTTGAGTATATATCAAATCGAGAGATTGAGATATAAACTCTTTGATATACTTTTTATCTAGATTGAGTCTGACTGCCTAGTTGATTCTCTAGAAAGTATATTGGAGTTTGTCCATACAGATTGTTAAGAGAAATATTGGGTGTGGTTGTTGTACCCCCACTTTTTCAAATACAAATTCAATAGGTGATATTAAAATATCCAAATCAGAGGAAAAAGGTAATGGAAAAGTTGGATTTAGTGAAATCAGTAAACCCGGGAATGCAATCCCTCAAGATGTTGAAAAGAACTCATTATCAGCGAGAAAAAGACTGTAAGTGATGTTTAAACCCAAACCCGTTATTTTGTTGTGTGGTATGATTGTTATATTAGGTTAGATTATCAAAAAATATGATTTCTGGGTCTAAAGTCGGCAGGGTTTTTGAAAAAATTAGATGCCGACCTAAGGATGTTAGTGGTAGTCGTCTAGGTCATAGAATGAAGATCATGCCGACTTTTCATACTGGTAATGGAGAATGTGAAAATTAACCAGGGCCGACAAGGTAATCAATAATCAAAGATGACGACTTGTTATATTTTATTTAGTCGTCATCTTCTTAAACTTATAACATCACGACTTCATGACACAGAAACTTGGTTTTTCTATGTTCAATTTTGTTATTAATCGGCATTGTAAAAGAATAGAACCCTGCTGATTAAGTATTAGACGACATCGTAAATGAACATGCCGACTAGTAGGTGACCAAAACCATATTTCATTGTGTAAAATTTTCATCTCCCTCGCGCTTTAGGTGTATGGGGGAAGTGGTGAGAAATTGATTATTGTCTTCTAAGAAACAAAAAAAAAAAAAAAACAAGAACAATAATTAATTTTTCACCATTTCCACATACACCTGTTGATGGTGGTTTTTAGTTCAGGGTTAAAATTATAAAACCTTACATTTAATATGCCGTCACTCTGCAAAGATACGTGCCCATGTAAAGTGACGAGTGTTCAACCTCTCCATTGGCGCATTTGTCGAGCAACTCAATATATTCACATGAAATTTATCCAGAATGGTGCATGTGGCAACAATCCCAGACATTCTGTAAATTTTGGCACCCTGCCTATATTATTCAGTTAATATAAGTTTCTTTGAATGCTTTATGTTCTATGTTCCCCGGCTGAACCCTTAATATTAGTATGGCATGACAATTTGTGTTCACTCGCAGCATAGTAGAACGAATTTGCAAGTATCAAGGTTAAGGCCCTTGCATAAAAGTATTCAATAGGAAAGCATACTGCTCTCTGGCAATAAACTTAAAAAACTCTGTGTCAACACATAGAATTCAATCAATTTTGTGATAATTCACAGGATTCAGATATTACCCTGACTAATTTGCAAAAATTAGGGTTTTGCGCCCTGCGCAGTATATTAGACCTTGCCTGTCGAAATTAAGCCTAGGCGAACTAGGCAATTAATACGCCATGGATTAGTAGGTGAAAAATCCTACCCACAACCAGAAAACAAGGAATAAAAGGATCGCGGAATAGGAGCAGCAACAAAGGGAGGTGTGGCCATGCCATAGGCCAGCCGGCGCTACTTACAAGTGGCCACACCCCATGCTGCTCGAACCGTCCCCTATTTCCCGTCGACCAATCAGGTCGCCTTAAACCCGCCACACGCACATGAGTTATGGCTGGGCCCATACTTGCCGGCCCTATTTCCCATAGACCAATCAGGTCATTTTCAATCCTCCACATGCACACCAGAAGTGTGGCCACACCCACATTTGTCCATCCCCTCTTTTTAATCAATCAATCAGGTCGCTCTAAACCTGCCACAGTATCAAAAGAGGCAAAGTTGCGCCAGATGGTCACAATGCCAAATTGGCTTTCCAAAGTCGCGCCAATACGCTAATTGGCATACCAAACATGCCAAACGTTCCATTCCGCTCCGGCATACTAGTGACATGCCGAACATGCGATGCCTCGCCAAAATGCTAATTGGCATGCCAAACATGCTAAACGTGCCACTTTGCGACAGAAGCATGTCGAACGTGCCAACGTACCATAAATAGCGTGCCAATGTGCTAACCCACTTCTTGTTCGTGGCCAAATGCCATAACATATTCCAATTAGGAAATTATAAACACGGCTCTGCCTTAGTGGCATTAGTCAGAACCCTAATTTCCAGTCGTGGCCCAATTACGGTACTTTGGCCCTACAACATGCCACGAGCCATGTGGGACTCGCCAAACTCTAAAAACGGCGCCATTCTATAATCACCCGTGGCCATCCTTGCGCCTGTGGTTATTCCCATATTATGGACTGCCATAATTCATTTAATGTGGCCATAGCACCGATTGCATAAAGCGTCACTGTGTCGCTGTCGTGCCACACGCGCTAATTAGGGTTTCGATAGGCCAAACCCTAATTTAGCTAAAGTTGCCACGCCAACTAAGTCAAGTAATTCTCCTAAGGCCTTAAGTTTGATATAACAACAAGGCCAATGTCGCCAGAGCCATATTTGGGTCTAACACCAATATGCCAAAATAGCTGCCATGGCTACGCCAGGCGCCACTATGCCACGACTACGCCAGGCGCCACCATGCCACTGGCATGCCGCTATATGCCACTACACCATTGGCATGTGCCAATGACGCCACTGTGCTACCATCAGGCGCCAACAGAATGTGGCCATAATCAATGGCCACCCTTTCTCATGAGTTACGATCTCAGCCGTGGAAAGTTTTGGGCGACCAACTAAGACAAGCCAAATAGCATCACGTACTATTCTCCTGTGGCAAGTCTCCTGACTTTGACTTTCCGCACATAGCAACCTGCTACATGTTTTCCATGAAAACACTCGAGACATCAAACATGTCACAAACTGGAGGATGCTCATCAGGGTATTGATCTGGCGGTTTACAGCGTGCGGCGCACGCCCATTATAAGAAAGTGTCAGAAAGCAGGGCAGTTAGTGGCGGCAAGAAGTAGTGGGTGTAAACTAACCAGTTTCCTCCATAGTGGGAATATGGTTTCTGACAGTTACACATAACCCCACTTCTCCATCACTCAATCACTCCTACTTTCTACGAGATCAAGGTGCGTTCAATATGACTTGTATAAATAGGTTTTACCTATTTGGACCAAACAACAAGTTTTGGTGAGAACAAAAACACAGTATCCAGAAAAATACCAAAGAACTAATAGCTTTGATTCCGCAAGGCAGTTCCAAATTCTGATACAAGTCATAAAACAACCACACCTTCAGAATTAACCATTCTGGTCTAAACACCTTCTTCGCTTCCCTCCCTAAGACCAACCCTTCTCCTTTACTTTGTGACCGAAGCAATACTAGAACAACCATTTCTTGGTTTAGGCCAAGATTGTACAGATTGATCTCTCGAATCTAAAGTACTCTCGTGAAGTGCATTTGTTTTAGGCTTAGATTTGTTTCTCATCCACACACCCAAATTTACCAAAACCAGCAGAAACAATTTTTACCCATAAAAAACTGGCGCCCACAGTGGGAGATTAGTCTCTCGGTTGCAATATCAATTTTCGATTTTCGATTTTATTTTTTCAATTCCAATTTCAAGGTGGTAGAGCTTAGATCCGGATCAGCAACAAGTCCTGATGCCACCAGCGCTGAGAACGTCCTTGGTATCAACGTCCCTTCCAGTGGCATTAATTTACCACCTGTCAGCATGAACAACACCAGCGGCGCAGGAAACGTTCCGTCAGGCGTTACACCTCCGATCACCAGAGCCAGAGCCGCTACCGCCACCCCCAATATTTCTTCAAGTGTAACGCCCCCAGTTGTCACCAGAGCTGCCACCACTCCACCATCGGGACGAGAAACTGGAGGAACCAGATGAGGGCAACCCCCTATTACCATTGTTGATTTGATGGAAAGACAAGAAGGTTTTTCTAAGGCTCAGACGGACATGACTTCAACTCATAAGGAGGTACTCACTTTCCTCAAGACGTTAACGGAGCAGCTACCGCAGGAACCACGCCAACCGCCAATGAGGAACACTTTTAATACTCCTGGCGCCAGCACCTCAGTAGGGCGCACCCTTGTAGATGAAGAGGCTCGTCCATTGGAGAGGAATCAACCATCCAATTTCATCACGAGTGAAGATTTGGAACGACTTCTCCGAAATCGAGACAGACAAAACCCCGTGGACATGCACTAGCATCAACCTCTATATCCTCCTGATGTGAAAAGAGTTCCTCTTCCGAGGGGATATTCTTCTCCTCAATTGTCCTTATATGACGGCACTGGTAATGCACGTGAACATATCTCTTGATTTCTAGAATCCTTGGGTGAACACGAGTACAATCATGTCCTCCGTCTGAAATAATTTTCAAAGTCACTTATTAGAAGAGCGTACACCTGGTACAACAACATTGCACCAAACAACATATCCAACTGGCGTGAGATGGTTGCAACTTTCTACAAGAAGTATTTCTTTGTGTCTGAGCAAATCACCTTTTCAGACTTAGGAAGGATGTTCCAACGAAACAATGAACATCCGAATGATTATGTCAAGAGATACAGAATTCAGGCGCTGGATTGTCACGGTCCAAACGTGACTGAACAACAATTGGTGGAATCTTGCATCAATGGCATGGTTCCCATTTATCGTGCCTTACTGGAGAATCTACGCTTCCATACATTCTCTGAACTTCACGAAGCTGCTAAGCGGTGGGCTACAACAACACCAGCATTGTTAGAAAGAACCAAGCCGCCCAGACGTGAAGATGCACGCGATACTCGAGGAAACATACGCCTCATCAACAAGCAATATAACACTGGACCCTCTGTAAGCGTAGTGGGTGAAGGAGGAAAAAGGAAAGCTTTATCAGCAGAGCATCAACCCAAGCGTGCAGCACCAGCACATCAGGTGGCTCCACCCCGAAAGGCTGCGGCTAAAGCTCCTACGCAACACCAAGAAACAGAAAAAGTCCTAGATTTCCCATTCCCAATCGAGGAAGTAATTGAGCTCTTGGATGCATGGATCCAAGATGGTGCTATCAAGCTGCCTCATATCGGTCTCCCGCCAACGGAAGAAGAAATAACAAATCCCAAGTGTAGTTGCAGGAAATCCTACACTACACCCCTCATATGATTTCATTAACATTCAACTCATTTTAGATTAACAATCTTAATTTTATTGATGAATCTTTGAACAATCTTACAAGAAAAGATAAAGGAATCAAGAATAACCACTGCTCTAGATTTTCTCTCTCCTATTTACTTGCTTCTCACCCAGAAAAAGATCTCTCTCTTTCCTTTACAACTGAACGACTATTTATAGGGAAGTACATAGTGGATGACAACTAATCTGTCCTTTATTTTCGGATATGGCTTGCGACATTCTCGCAACCTTACAAATGTTAATCTTTCAAGCTCTCTAATTTTCGCAGGACCATCACATTTTTCTCATGATTTTAGCTGACGTCATTTGTTATGTCATTTCTGAAATTGTTCTGCGACGCTGTTGTGTTGTGTTGTTGATAATTTCGCTGAGACATTATTGATGCGAGATTCTGATCCTACATCTTGCCTCTTCTCATATCTTCTCTGCGAAGTAGAGAACGATGTGAGAAATGCCGCAACTGTTCATTTCTTCATATTATGCATTTATCACACGTATCCTTTCTTCCATCTATTTCTTGACACGTCTTCTGTAACCGCTGCTTTTTAACCGCTCACGTCTTTTCTTATTAATGGTTTTTATTTCTTAGAGTAGAAAATCCTCTCTATATATATTCTTCTTACTCTTCTTTCCATTTTCTTTTTACTTACTATTCTCTTTTTATTCTCTCATCTCTGTAACTCGATTATTCTTCCGTAAATTCTGCCATTGCAACTTTTCTTCTTTCTTCTTCTTTTACTCTTTTTATTTTCTTCTTCACTCCATATTGTTCCTTCTGAAGATCTTCACTGTTTGTAACTTTCTTAATTTTTACGAATTAATCTTCCTGCTGGTGTTTTCCATGGATTCGTCGAGGTTAGTTTTCTTTTTTATTTCTTATGGGTTTTGCTGAAATTGATCTTGTTTACTGCTTTATTTAATGATGTTGCTTATGTGATTCCCATACTATTGTTATTTCAGCAAAAACGCCTCCAATACCAAATTTACGGTTCAGAACCCTAATATTCCCAAACCGCAGCATAAGATTGTTGTACACAAAAGAAAGTCTGCGAATCAGAAGGTAGTAAGAAACATTATTATTTTCTAATAACAATATTGTTGCCTCTGTTTCTTATCTGGATTGTAACTCGCAGGGTGATAAGGATGTCAATAAACCTCTCAAGAAATCTCGCCACCTTAAAACCGTTGAAACCTCTGTTCCATTCCACTTACTTATCTCTTCTAAATCTCCTGCGACATCTTCGCAAGTTAAACCATTATCTCCAATTCGCGAAAAAGCTGCCTCAGATTTCTTCAACTGACCTTTCAATGATTGAAACCCCCATTATTGATCCTTCTGTGAATGAAACAACTTCTCCTCCTATTGATAATGTTTCTCAACCTTCTATCATTTCCAGTTCTCTACCTGAGCCTCTTTGTAGATGGTGGATTTTCTACAAGGGCTAAAATCGTGAACTCATAATTATACGAAGCTCTGATCCAGCAATCAGACGTGAGTATTGAGACACGGGTCTCTCATCGAATTCTCGACGGACAGTACTTTCTCTCAGAGTACATGTAGATATGTAGTCTCACGACTGGACAACGACATATCTCATGAACACTGAACACTTTCAGTGATTATTTCTATATAGTATCACGAGATGGACGGCTCCTAGACAGCTTGCTCTGCTAGTGTAGAGCGATAACGTCTTCAGGAACAAACAACGAGTTTACCCTGACTATATAAAGGATATGACTTACCAACAAGCTCATATCAGGATAATTAATGCTCCTAGACAGCTTGCTCTGCTAGTATAAAGCCACAAAGTTAATTATTCCTAATTAAGATTAATTCTGCCGTGACATTCACTACTGAATTCCCAGAATAATCTATTATTGCTCCTATTCCATGGTCGAATCCACGACAGGTCCCATGGAATGGCAATAAAAATTGCTCCTATTCCATGGTCGAATCCAGGAATAGTCCCATGGAATGGAAATAAACAATTGTTCTGATTCTATGATCGAATCCACGGCTTGATCTCATAGAATAACAATAACTATATTATCTCATTACTCCGATTTCATGATCGAATCCACAACTGGTCTCATAAATGGTAATAGATAAAACTTAATTACTCCGATTCTATGGTCGAATGTACGATCCCATGGAATGGTAATGCTCACTTTATTATTCTGAATTCGTAGTCGAATCCTCAGCCGATCCTATGAATTAATAATAAACATCTTATTACTCAGTTTTGTGAATTATTCTCCACTGAATTCCACAATTAGTAATATATAATCAACAACCGGGCGTCTGAGCTACCTCTAAGTAAGCCCCGATCCAAATGGTGAAAGTGTGTTCAACGACGATGCACTAAGAGTCACCGCACGAACGAGTATTTTAAAATACGACGAAACGATTAACCTATTGCAAAATAGAAAGAAAATAATAAATAATCAAAATATTGACCAAGGCGCCAAGGGATTGGACTCATTGACTGGCCGACCGTGCCATGACCAATCCCACACCAGTTTTATATTTTATCATATTTTATCATTTTCTTTCATTTGATGAAAATCCTTTCATTTGAACAAATCTCCTTCGTCTCGAGGAAACTCCTCGACTTCATGGAGTTTCCATAAACCCATGAAAATAATATAAAATTAAGGAAAAATAGTGTGGGGCGTGACCATTGACCAACCGGCCATGCCTTGGTCCCAGCCGGCCCCACACCTTATGGTTCCTCATTATTTTTTATTATTATTATTATTTCCCTGATTTCATGAAAATTCCTTCAAATCATGGTATTTTAAAAATAATAAAAAAATAATAATAATATAAAATTAGGGAAACACGTGGGACCGGGCCCAGCCGGCCGGCCATGCCTCAGCCGGTCCCACACGCCCATGTATTTTATTATTATTTTTTTAGGATTTCCTTCATCCCATGAAACTCCTTGATTTCATGGTATTTCTCTCAAATTAGGAAAATCCCTTCAAATCATGGTATTTTCAAAATACATTAAAAAATAATAATATAAAATTAGGGAAACACGTGGGACCGGGCCCAGCCGGCCTGCCATGCCTCAGCCGGTCCCACACGCCCATCTATTTTATTATTATTATTTTTAGGATTTCCTTCATCCCATGAAACTCCTTGATTTCATGGTATTTCTCTCAAATTAGGAAAATCTCTTCAAATCATGGAAAAATACATTAAAAATACATAAAAATTAGGAAAACTCGTGGGACCGGGCCCTAGCCTGCCGGATGCGCCTCCACGGTCCCACACGCCCTTGTTTTTATTATTTTAATATTTTTGCATCCCTGAACTCATGAAAACTCCTTCAATTCATGGAAACTCCCTAAATTCATCAAATTTCTCAAAATTCATGAATTTTTCATAAAATCATCAAAATATTATAAAATTAAGGAAAAGGCACCACGGGACCGTGGACACGACCGTCCGACCATGCCTTGGCCTCGGCGGTCCCACGCCTCCTTATTCCTTATTTTATAATTATTTTCCATCATCTCATGGTGTTTTCCTCAGTTTCGTCGAAACCCTAATTTTGGCATATTTTCTCGAATGGATGCTCAATTGCACGCCAGAAAATATCAAAATTCTCAGGACTGAGACGCAGATGCCTTGGTGACATAAGCGCACTATCTTGACCTACCAAGATTGGCTCTTTGGCTTACAGAAGCTGGTCCCATCAAGTTTCACAGTTTTGACCTAATTTGCACAATTGCACGTATTAGGTACAAGACTCTTCCAAACACTTTGGATATTCATGAAGTGATCATCAGGCGGTCATGTGACTACCCAGGTCCGGTTTGATGACCCCATGGTCGGTCCCTCACTCCGTCATAATTAATTAGGTTTTCTCACCTAAGGCTCAGACGAGCATTTTCGAATAAATGATTAAACCAGCGAACTCTTCAAGAGTTCTTTGTATTTGCTCACGTGAGCATATGGACACTACATGGTTGATTCACGGTCCAATGTAGTCGCTCCCTCCTTCGTCCCATGGTTAAACTTCTGACGAACCATGAATTGATCATCAATTGATCAAATTAGGGTTTCTGAATCCAAGGATCATCATTCCAGATTCCAACCTTAATAATTTTACGACGACCTCATGGTCATTAATTTTATTAATTATGCTCGGTTCAACGACCAGTATTCTAATTAATATTTTTGGTACGCTGCCAACAATCCATCAGATGAGCAACACATGCTCAGACGATCAAATATTTAACAATTCATCACATGAGAAACACTTGCTCAGATGATAAATATTTGCTCAAACCAAGGAATATTGGTTCAACAATCAATATTCAACGATCTATCGAATGAGCAATACTTGCTCACTTCATCGTAAGAACTATACCTCTGTCTCATGACATGTTCAATTCATGAGTTTCAGAACATCATGTTCAACTCAGCAACTACATGGACCCATCGTCCCATAAAACCACGAAGTCATCAATTGGCTAACATACCACGAGACGTCAATTGTGTCACTTTGGGGGGATATCACTTAGGGTTTTGGTCTGGCGATCTACGACACGTGTGTTCAAACACACGATGAAATGTGAGCAAGTCGTGTAATCAGTTGTAGGAATTCACGAGGTAGTGGGTGGAAAATCGACCAAGTCTCCACACGTTGAGCAACTGGTTTCAAACACGATCTCCACTTCCCCACTCCTTGATTCCATCAACTGTCACACTTCATGGGATCATGGTGTCTAAAATTCCAGCAATATAAATAAGTCTCTGAATCATGATTGAATCATCAACATCAACAATATCATCAACTCATTAATTGAGCAACTATTCTCAATTGAGCAATTTCAATCATTCAGAGCTTATCATATTCAGAATTCACACACCCACAATCTCGATCACCATTGATCTCACACATTTCTCAGCTTCCCTCCTACAGACAACCCATCCTCTCTTGTGACCGAAATTACCTGGAACGGTCATTGTCTTGATTTAGGCATTTCTCAGCTTCCCTCCTACAGATCAACCCATCCTCTCTTGTGACCGAATTCACTCTGGAACGGTTATTGTCTGGATTTAGGCCGGAGTACTACAGATTGATCTATCGAATCTAAAGCACGCCCTTTGCAGCAGTGCATATATGTGAGGTTTAACATTTCGCTCGGTTTGAGGAGTCTCCTCCGTACGGTCGTCTCCTCAATTCCTTAAAAACCAGCAAATCGTTTTTCCCCATCTACAGATTGGCGACCACAGTGGGAGATCATTCTCTCGGTTGCAATCTCACAATTCCACAAGATGGTTGGTCTTAGGACTAATTCAACTAATTCAGATCAGAATATTTCAAACGGAAACATTCCTCATGTTACACCTGGCGGCATGGAAGGCAGAGGGATCCCGACTTTGGCAGAGTTGGCTCAAATCCTAGAGGTCCATACCAGGAACATGGACCTGATGAAGGAGACGATAAACCACATCCTCGACTTTCTCATCAGATTAACATCCGAGTTAGGCGGTATCTCCGCTCCAGAAGCCTCAACACCGGGGACTGAAGCGTCATCTGACCCTCAAATCAACAGCTTCACCACATACGAGAAGCCGGTGGAACAAGAGGTCACACATTTGATTGAAAATCTATGTGAACTCCTGCACTTCTCCAGGGATCAGCGCACAGACACATTTTCAGCACTCAACCAGATATCATCCAGCGTGCAAATAACGCCACCAACACCATCAGTTGAAGAAGTCTCCCTAGTGCCTGGGCATTCGATCGACAACATCTCTTTTGGAGAAGAAGATCGCATGACGGATGAAGGACACAACCGAGCATTGTATGTCACTGGTTTCATCAAAGGCACCGAATTTAGAAGAGCTCTTGTCGACACCGGTGCTTCCACCAACATTGTCACTATGAAGACTCTCAGGATGGCCAGATTCCCACAAGGTAAAATCGTTCGCTATCCCATCCTAATGACAGGATTTGAAGGAAGTCAAAGCCATACATATGGATATGCATACATAGATTTGAGGGTGGGGCCGATTCGATCGAAAGCAAAGTTTCATGTGATCGAGCAAGAACCTGACTACCACATAATACTGGGACGCCCATGGCTCCATGATAACAAGGTGGTTCCTTCAACATACCATCAATGCATGAAGGCCCTGCTCGACAACAAGATCGTTCGCATTCCGGCTTCATCATCTCCTTATGCTCCCGTCTATGATACTGAGTTCCTTGAATCTCAAAAAGGCGTCCCGGAACCTCCAAGCAGGATTGCAGTACTCCACTTCCAAAGCTGGAAGACTATCGAGAAGGCTGATAACGATCCGTCATCCTCAGCTGCTAAAATGATCAAGTCACCTACCACCGACTAAACGCCATAATGATCAAGTCTCAACTCCAGGGTCAAACTTCACGACCGATCGAGACGTAGAAGGGAGAGTCATTTATCGCCGACGGAAAGATTAGCAATTAATCGGGGAGAACGATGAAAAGTCTCCCCACCATGAAGAATCGTGTCAGAGTGAGCTATCACTTGAAGAAGAAGTCCAGATGCCCCACGACAACTACAGGACGACACTGACTCTACCACTGACGATCTTGAAACAATCAACATTGGGACTGAAGACGATCCAAGGCCAATCCTGATCAGTTCAGCACTATCACCAGAGGAGCGGACCGAGCTGATAAATTATTGAAAGAATATCAAGATGTCTTCGCCTGGACGTACGAAGAAATGCCGGGTCTGGATGACAAACTCGTCACCCATCACCTGCACATCGTCCCTGGTTCCAAAGCTGTCAAACAACCCCCAGACAATTTAGACACGAAGTCGAGGAGCAAATCAAGGTCGAAATCCAGAAACTGTTGGCAGCAGGGTTCATCAAGCCTATTCTTCATCCAACGTGGCTAGCAAATGTGGTACCTGTTAAGAAGAAAAATGGTCAAATCAGATGTTGTGTCGACTTCAGGAACTTGAATAAATGTTGTCCAAAGGATGATTTTCCTCTACCCAACATTGACATGCTCGTCGATGCAACCAGTGGTCACGGTATGTTCTCATTCATGGACGGCTATAGTGGGTACAACCAGATCAAGATGTATGAACATGACGCCAACAAGACTGCGTTCCGTACTCCCATTGGGAATTTTCACTACACTGTGATGCCCTTTGGATTAAAGAATGCTGGTGCCACCTATCAACGAGCCATGACTGCCATATTCCACGACATGATGCACAAGCAAGTAGAAGACTATGTTGATGATGTGGTGGTAAAATCGAAGACTCGAGCATCTCATCTCGAAGTTCTAAGGCAGGTGTTTGAAAGATGCAGAGAATACAAATTAAAAATGAATCCTTTAAAGTGCGCATTCGGAGTTTCTTCCGGAAAATTCTTAGGATTCCTGGTCACGGCTGAAGGGATCAAAGTCGACCCAGACAAGGCAAAAGCTATTACCACCATGCCTCCTCCACGTACCGTGAAGGAACTACAGAGCTTTATGGGCAAGGTAAATTATATTCGACGCTTCATTCCTGGATTAGCTCAACTCATTGCTTCGTTCACACCTCTGCTGAAGAAAGGAGCAAGCTTCACCTGGACAGCTGTTCAACAAGAAGCTTTCCATAAAATACAACAGATATTATTGTCACCGGCCGTCATGAGGTCTCCAGTGCAGGGACGACCTCTGATTCTTTACACAGCCTCCAGTGACGTCGCCATCGGCGCACTCCTCGCTCAGGAAGACGACGAAGGCGTCGAACGACCGATTTACTACTTCAGCCGCACAATGAGAGATGCTCAACTCCGATATCCAAAGGCCGAAAGGGCATGCCTGGCATTGGTACATGCAATCCAGAAGTTCAGACATTACTTACTATCTAACAGGGTCGTACTCATCTCCAAAGTGATCCCATAAAGTTCTTGCTATCAAAGCCAGCCTTGATAGGAGACCAGCGAAGTGGCTACTCCAGATGTCAGAATTTGACATAGCTTGCACGCCACCTAAAGCCATCAAAGGTCAAGCGGTCGCAGACTTGCTCGCTGCTTTTCCAGGGGAAGACACAACAACACTACATGAAGAAGTGCCCGGCGAATTCCCAGACATCTTGGTCATCAAGGAAGAAACATGGCTTCTATACTTTGATGGATCTGCCACCCCTAGTAGTGACACCGGAGGAGCGGGCATAGTCTGGTGTCTCCATCTGGTGAAGTTTTCTCACATTCGTTCAAGTTGGATTTCCACTGCACCAACAACTCAGCGAATATGAAGCCTTCCTATTAGGATTATCCTTGGCCAAGCAAGCAGGAGCAACACACCTCGAGATAAGGGGGATTCAAAATTATTGGTCAACCAGATGAATGGAACGTATTCTCTCAAGAAATCACACTTGCTCCATTCAGAACCGAAGCTCAGCGACTGTTGACCTATTTTGCTGACGCAACGATCGTCCATACTGGACGGACTAACAATAGGCATGCTGATTGCCTAGCAACTCTCGCCTCCAAGCTGCAATTCGAAGGAGCGAAAACGATCACTGTACAAGGCGTACGTATCTTCAACTTGGCTCACTCAGATCGAAGACATTCCAGCAACGATTGGCGAGCACCCATCATTCATGAATTGAGCAGCTCTATTTCAGAAGGCCAAGTCAGCCTCAAAATTGAAGAACTACTTCTTGCTTCATGGAGGGCTATACTATCGAAACCCTGATGGATCTCTATCACGATGTCTTGGGAGCGACGAAGCGGAAGAACAACTCAAGCGCATACATGAAGAAGTCTGCGGGAAACGTTAGTGGTAACACTTTACAGAAAGCTTCAAAGAATGGGGTACTACTGGCCATCCATGGAGACTCAGTCAAGAGCTTTACAAGGATCTTGTCCTGATTGCCAAACACCTCCTCATCACTGGAGGTTTTGACGTCCACCACACTGGGGACTGGAGGGAGCCTTACATCAAATACCTCCGGGACAACGAACTACCACTGGAAAAGAAGCAAGCAGTCAAACTCATTCAGAAAGCTAAGAGATTCGTCTATCTCGATGGGATCTTATACCAAAAGCTTTGGTGGAAATTTACTGAGGTGCTTAGCCGAACATGAAATCCCTACAATCCTGAAGGAAGTACATGATGGAGAACATCAAGGAAAGAGGAAACTATTTCTTCAAATTCATGAGAAATATTATTGGCCAACCATGGAAGATGATGCAGCCGCACACGTTCAGAGGTGTCACCAATGCCAAACCCATGGTGATCTCATCCACACTCCTTGTCTCCCGTTGAATTCTGTGAATAGTCCGTGACCTTTCTACAACTGGGGACTAGATATCACTGGGAAGATCAATCCAGCATATTCAAAACAACATGAATACATCATCACTGCGACAGAGTACTTCACCAAGTGGGTCGAAGCTATTCCTCTTCGAAGCACCACTGGAGTTACGATTGTCGCCTTCATCAAAGAGCACATAATATGCAGATTCGGAGTTCCTAAGCATATCATCACAGATAACAGAACTCTTTTTGCCAATCAAGATGTTGAGAAGCTGCTCAATAAATAAGGGATCAAGAAAATCTTCTCCACGCCTTACTATCCATAAGGAAATGGTCAAGCAGAAAGTACCAACAAGACTTTGATCAGGATTATCAGTCGGACGATTTATGACAATCCTCGATCATGGCATGAGCAATTACCCATGGCTCTATGGGCTTACAGAACTGCACCAAGGAGATCGATTGGTACTTCTCCATATTCCCTTGTCTATGGAGACGACGCCATACTTCCAGCAGAAATCAAAGTTCCCTCAGCCAGGATTGCAGCATCCAATGGTGTACAATGGGATGAGGCTGAAATCTCCAGATCAAGAATCGCTGAGCTAGATATGCTTGAATCAAGGAGAACCAAGGTGGAAAAATATGCGGAAGCTTACAAACAGAGGATCTCCATATCCTACAACAAAATGGTAAGACCTCGAACATTTCAAGTAGGAGATTTGGTATTAAAGACAGCAAAGCACATTCAACAAGACATGTCTGCTCCTAAGTTCTCTCCTAAATGGGAAGGACCGTATGTTGTTATCAAAGCAGTGTCTAGCGGATACTACAAAATTTAGCAATAAATGGAGGAAAGGAAGGAAACATCATCAATGGCAAATGGATCAAAGCTTATTATGCCTGATCCATGAAACAAACTACCTCTTCATCATTTCAAGCATTTTCAAAAATGTAATTTCATTCCTCCAAAGAGCATGCGAATGCTCCTTTGTTCATTAAACATTTCATAAATGAGCAAAATTCATTCATACCATGATCAACTGTTTCACCTAACTAGAAACTCAGATTTATTCAAAAAACAACAACCACAAATGCTCACTCAGAGGAAACCATCCAGCAACGGATAATCCCTGTAAGAAGCCTCGTCAAGCTTCTTCTGAAAAATCTTGGTCTTTACCTTCAAGTCTTCGACCGATTTCTCAACCCTTGCTGACTCCAGAGCCAGTATCCTCTCCTCATCCAGTAAAGCGGCATTTATGAAAATTTCATCGGCAGCCTCTGCCGCCTTATGAACCTTGATTATCTCAAGACGACGACGGAGCCAGCTTACATTGAATCGCAATATCTCACAATTCGAGATCATTTCATCCCATTTGTGCAGTTCATGGTTTTTGACGTCTCGCAAATGCATCTGATTCATTTCCTCGATGATCGGCAATAGCCCCGCTACCATGGTTAAAAGAGTTGGGAGAAAACCTTTCCACACTTATGTGGTAGCAATGTGACCATACCTCTTCCAAATATTGGTGTACATAGGCGCATGACATTTGGGAATCAAGAATCCACCGACCACTTCATTTTCTGGGAAGGTATTAATCAATGGATCTTCGAATAAGAGTCCATTGGGTATTCACGAACATGGAAATTGTCTCCAGTCTCCACGGATCCTGCAGAATCTTCACATGCCTGGTTGATGCTTTCCTCAACCTCAACCACAGTCACGAACTTTCCACTCTTTCTTCGTATAGCATCAACGACGACACGGACATCCGCCTACGATGAAATGAAGGAGTGTTAATCCCGAGACTCAGTACAATCTCAAGAGTCATAGGTTTACTTACAGACGAACCAGCTTCAGCACGATCCGATCCATACCGGGCAGGAGCTCTAAAAGTCCGCTTAGGCCTTGCATTATGAGGAGTAGCATTCTTCTTACAGTCCTACGACAAATCATTCTCTTGTGATCAACAATATCGATCGAATAGAGACAAGAAAGGAGAAGAAGAAGAAGTGTACAACTTAATGAGATATACGTTGCTATTTCATGCTTCGACTGAAGATCATCTTGAGAAGAAATGCTATTGCTCGACATGACGGCAAGGAGGTAGGATCAAAACTTCTCTGCACGATGAAACTGACTCAGGAATGGAAGAAATATTTGCGTGGATCATAGATTTGGAGTCTTGAAGATATATATATATATATCAGGCGATAGTCATCACTCGCGAATAGTCAACTCAGTTACGAGTTTCACTGAAACCCTAGGCTTCAAAGATCGACACTGAAGACGCGGAGGAAAATAACGCATTGGGGACTGAACATCACGGGTCAAAGGATAGGCCACGCGTCCTTGTACACGTCATGAATTCTCAGCTGTGTGTTATGTTACTTCTCATGAAAATCGACAAGTCATGATGAATTTGGATGTATGGACATTGGTCCATGTCATGGATTAGAAGAAATCGACGTTAACAAAATGTTCATCATTCAGAAGAAAAGTCTAATTGAAGTAAAGTCATTTAAACAGTCAAAAGAAAGATATCCACTATGAAGACTAAAAGGGAATGTTCTAACGTTTAAAGAAGATGGAAGTAAAACTACTCGTCGGACTCATCCGAATTGTCAGATTCATCGTTACTATCCTTCTCGGAATCATCTTCTTCAGAGTCACTGTCAGAATCATTGGTGAAGTCCGGTGGACGGAAGATAATATCATCATCATCTGAATCCGAGTAATCTTCTGCTTCGGCTTCAGCTTCAATTTTCTTCATCATCCTCTGATGCTCTCTTTCATATCGATCAGGCTTAATGTAACGCTCGGATGGTTCCCATGTGATCTCTTTTTCAGAAGCATCAGCATCAGAATCATAAGTCACTCCATCCAAGAATCGACGCTTCTCCTCAGCCCTCTGTCTCTTACGCCGGGTGCGATCTTTCTCACGTTGACGGGCATCCTCCTTTTTTTCTTCAGTTCATCTTTTCTTGAGTTCAACAAAAGAGACTCTTCGCTCACCCAAGGGAACATTAGGCTTCGCCCCTTCATGGGTAACCCTAGCCTTTGATTTCGCTACAGGAGCGTCGGAATCCTCATCAGAAGAGCCAGAGGAAGAAGAGGAATACTGGTAATCGTAATTGTTGTTGTTGTTGTTGGTCGACATTTTCTAGAACCGGAAGATCAAAGATTACTACTATGTAAACGAACCAACATCAGCAAAAAAGGTAACTCTGAACTCTTACCTCTTTACAATTCCACTAATGGTAGTAGTTATGCCGTAAGAATGAACACCTCAAAATCGTTCGTCTCTTCGAAAACTGCAAAAACGAATGAAACTTTGTTTAATTTCCGAAACTGATTTTTCATGAAATCACGGCCACAATTTCATAATGTGAACATTCACACAACTGACCTATGAAGTTTATAACAATAAAATATTTCATCATAAATATATTGTTTATCTTCGAAGGTTCCTCAAAACACACGCTTTGATTTTTCAAAAAAAGCAGCAACTAATGCAACTTGCATACATAAACTCTCAAGGATTTTATTTAATGAAAACAAACTCATGAAAATAAAATATATCATCATATTTTGCACAATATATGTCACGGCTGCATATATTCAAAAAAAAAAAAAAAATCAACACCTGGTCGGCCGGAAGTTGGCCGGCGGCAACGACGACTGGCGGCGACGGCGGCGACGATCAGGTGGCGGCGGAACTCCAAACTGCTGGAGGAGAGGTGATGGAGAGATGGACGTAAAAAATTTTAAAAAAAAAGGGATTAATTCCTTTTATACAATTTTTATTTCCAAAACCTAATTTTCCAAGGATTTCCTGATTGGGTCCGGCCCGCAAATCCTAAACGACCAAGGTTCCATCATCCAAACCAGCGGTTCACACCAATTTATGCTCATCAAATGATGCTCTAATCATGACACTGAAGCCTTCATCAAGTCATGGTTTGCTCATATTCTCGAAATTCGGTAATGTCCTAACTTACGACTAAGTTCAATTACTTGTATAATTTATGGCCGGAAAATCACCATTTAATACTGACTGAGGAACATGGCTTTCCTCAGTAAGAAGGGGACTTAATGTAGATGGTGTATTTTCGACAAGGGATAAAATCTTGAACTCATAATTATACGAAGCTCTGATCCAGCAATCAGACGTGAGTATTGAGACACGGGTCTCTCATCGAATTCTCAACGGAGAGTACTTTCTCTCAGAGTACATGTAGATATGTAGTCTCACGACTGGACAACGGCATATCTCATGAACACTGAACACTTTTAGTGATTATTTCTATATAGTATCACGAGATGGACGGCTCCTAGACAGATTTCTCTGCTAGTGTAGAGCGATAACGTCTTCAGAAACAAACAACGAGTTTACCCTGACTATATAAAGGATATGACTTACCAACAAGCTCATATCGGGATAATTAATGCTCCTAGACAGCTTGCTCTGCTAGTATAAAGCCACAAAGTTAATTATTCCTAATTAATATTAATTCTGCCGTGACATTCACTACTGAATTCCCAGAATAATCTATTATTGCTCTTATTCCATGGTCGAAGCCACGACTGGTCCCATGGAATGGCAATAAAAATTTCTCCTATTCCATGGTCGAATCCACGAATAGTCCCATGGAATGGCAATAAAAAATTGTTCTGATTCTATGATCGAATCCACGGCTTGATCTCATAGAATAGCAATAACTATATTATCTCATTACTCCGATTTCATGATCGAATCCACAACTGGTCTCATAAATGGTAATAGATAAAACGTAATTACTCCGATTCTATGGTCGAACCTACGGTCCCATGGAATAGTAATGCTCACTTTATTATTCTGAATTCATAGTCGAATCCTCAGCCGATCCTATGAATTAATAATAAACATCTTATTACTCAGTTTTGTGAATTATTCTCCACTGAATTCCACAATTAGTAATATATAATCAACAACCGGGCGTCTGAACTATCTCTAAGTAAGCCCCAATCCAAAAGGTGAAAGTGTGTTCAACGACGATGCACTAACAGTCACCGCACGAACGAGTATTTTAAAATACGGCGAAACGATTAACCTATTGCAAAATAGGAAGAAAATAATAAATAATCAAAATATTGACCAAGCCTCCAAGGGATTGGACTCATTGACTGGCCGACCGTGCCATGACCAATCCCACGCCAGTTTTATATTTTATCATATTTTATCATTTTCCTTCATTTGATGAAAATCCTTTCATTTGAACAAATCTCCTTCGTCTCGAGGAAACTCTTCGACTTCATGGCGTTTTCATAAACCCATGAAAATAATATAAAATTAAGGAAAAATAGTGTGGTGCGTGACCATTGACCAACCGACCATGCCTTGGTCCCAGCTGGCCCCACACCTTATGGTTCCTCTTTTTTTTTTATTATTATTATTTCCCTGATTTCATGAAAATTCCTTCAAATCATGGTATTTTCAAAATACATAAAAAATAATAATATAAAATTAGGGAAACACGTGGGACCGGGCCCAGCCGGCCGGCCATGCCTCAGCTGGTCCCACACGCCCATATATTTTATTATTATTATTTTTAGGATTTCCTTCATCCCATGAAACTCCTTGATTTCATGGTATTTCTCTCAAATTAGGAAAATCCCTTCAAATCATGGTATTTTCAAAATACATTAAAAAATAATAATATAAAATTAGGGAAACACGTGGGACCGGGCCCAGCCGGCCGGCCATGCCTCAGCCGGTCCTACACGCCCATGTATTTTATTATTATTATTTTTAGGATTTCCTTCATCCTATGAAACTCCTTGATTTCATGGTATTTCTCTCAAATTAGGAAAATCCCTTCAAATCATGGTATTTTCAAAATACATTAAAAATAATAATATAAAATTAGGGAAACACGTGGGACCGGGCCCAGCCGGCCGGTCATGCCTCAGCCGATCCCACACACCCATGTATTTTATTATTATTATTTTTAGGATTTCCTTCATCCCATGAAACTCCTTGATTTCATGGTATTTCTCTCAAATTAGGAAAATTCCTTCAAATCATGGTATTTTCAAAATACATTAAAAAATAATAATATAAAATTAGGGAAACACATGGGAACGGGCCCAGCCGGTCCCCACGCCCATATATTTTATTATTATTATTTTTAGGATTTCCTTCATCCCATGAAACTCATTGATTTCATGGTATTTCTCTCAAATTAGGAAAATCCCTTCAAATCATGGAAAAATACATTAAAAATACATAAAAATTAGGGAAACTCGTGGAACCGGGCCTTAGCCGGCCGACCGCGCCTCCACGGTCCCACACGCCCTTGTTTTTATTATTTTAATATTTTTTGCTTCCCTGAACTCATGAAAACTCCTTCAATTCATGGAAACTCCCTAAATTCATCAAATTTCTCAAAATTTAATGAATTTTTCATAAAATCATCAAAATATTATAAAATTAAGGAAAAGGCACCACGGGAACGTGTCCACGACCGGCCGACCATGCCTTGGCCTCGGCGGTCCTACGCCACCTTATTCCTTATTTTATAATTATTTTCCATCATCTCATGGTGTTTTCCTCAGTTTCGTCGAAACCCTAATTTTGGCATATTTTCTCGAATGGATGCTCAATTGCACGCTAGAAAATATCAAAATTCTCAGGACTGAGACGCGGACGACTTGGGGACACGAGCGCGCTATCCTGACCGACCAAGATTGGCTCTTCGGCTTATAGAAGCCGGTCCCATCAAGTTTCACAGTTTTGACCTAATTTGCACAATTGCACGTATTAGGTCAAAGACTCTTCCAAACACTTTGGATTTTCATGAAGTGATCATCAGGAGGTCACGTGACTACCCAGGTACGGTTTCATGACCTCATGGTCGGTCCCTCACTCTGTCATAATTAATTAGGTTTTCTCACCTAAGGCTCAGACGAGCATTTTCGAATAAATGATTAAACCAACATTTAATCATTCTTTCACCAACAAATCGTCAACTCTTCAGGAGTTCTTTGTATTTGCTCACGTGAGTATATGGACACTACATGGTTGATCCACGGTCCCATGTAGTCGCTCCCTCCTTCGTCCCATGGTTAAACTTCTGACGAACCATGAATTGGTCATCAATTGATCAAATTAGGGTTTCTGAATCCAAGGATCATCATTCCAGATTCCAACCTTAATAATTTTACGACGACCTCATGGTCATTAATTTTATTAATTATGCTCGGTTCAACGACCAGTATTCTAATTAATATTTTTGCTACGCTGCCAATAATCCATCAGATGAGCAACACATGCTCAGACGATCAAATATTTAACAATTCATCACATGAGCAACACTTGCTCAGATGATAAATATTTGCTCAAATCAAGGAATATTGGTTCAACAATCAATATTCAACGATCCATCGAATGAGAAATACTTGCTCACTTCATCGTAAGAACTATACCTCTGTCTCATGACATGTTCAATTCATGAGTTTCAGAACATCATGTTCAACTCAGCAACTACATGGACTCATCGTCCCATCAAACCACGAAGTTATCAATTGACTAACATACCACGAGACGTCAATCGTGTCACTTTGGTGGGATATCACTTAGGGTTTTGGTCTGGCGATCTACGGCACGTGTGTTCAAACACACGATGGAATGTGAGAAAGTCGTGCAATCAGTTGAACGAATTCACGAGGTAGTGGGTGGAAAATCGACCAAGTCTCCACACGTTGAGCAACTGGTTTCAAACACGATATCCACTTCCCCACTCCTCGATTCCATCAACTGTCACACTTCATGGGATCATGGTGTCTAAAATTCCAGCAATATAAATAAGTCTCTGAATCATGATTGAATCATCAGCATCAACAATATCATCAATCTCACGTCTCATCGACAACACTAGATCATCAACTCATCAATTGAGCAACTATTGTCAATTGAGCAATTTCAATCATTCAGAGCTTATCATATTCAGAATTCACACACCCACAATCTCGATCACCATTGATCTCACACATTTCTCAGCTTCCCTCCTACAGATCAACCCATCCTCTCTTGTGACCGAATTTACTCTGGAACGGTCATTGTCTTAATTTAGGCCGGAGTACTACAGATTGATCTCTCGAATCTAAAGCACCCCCTTTGCAGCGGTGCATCTGTGTGAGGTTTAACATTTCGCTCGGTTTGAGGATTCTCCTCCGTACGGTCGTCTTCTCAATTCCTTAAAAACCAGCAAATCGTTTTTCCCCATCTACACTCTTCCCTTTTCGAAAGAAACCGTGGAAGGAATAGATATTGCTTTCAAAGTTTTGTCTGAAGTCCTGGATGATGGCAAGAAGTATCCCATTGATCCTGTCAAGTATGGTATTTGCGAAATTATGAGTAAGTATTTCGGTTCTGAAAGAGCTGCTTCGCAAACAGCTTTGGAAAAAGAGTGTAATGCTCTTCGTCTCGAAAATCAAAAGCTTCAGAATGTTTCGCTGGATCGTGACAACCTTCGCAAGAAGAATGATGAACTGAGAGGTATGATTTCCTTATCTGTGTCTTCAATTTTCCTTTCTAAAGATTTTATCCTTCCCATATTTAATTATCCTTGAAATCCCTCTTTCGCATGTTAAGCCTTAAACCATAAATGAATAACGGAGAGATATCAATTTGAATCTGCTGTTGAAGAAGCCCGTGTTGATAAAGAGATTTTGATGGATCAATATAACCAATTAGATAACCTCTATTCATACTTTGTTGATCATATAAATAATCTTACCAATGAAAATACCCAATTAGTTCAGAGCAAGATTTATTAAGTAATGAAATATCTCGCCTTCTTATTCTTTAACTAAAGCTAATTTAGGGATGGAAACTTTATCAGATGAGAATAAAACCTATCTCAAGAGAAGCGAATTTGTTTAAACAAGATGGCGATATCTTCGCAACAACTTAGCATCTTCAGAAAGTATGTGATGACCAAGAAAATCTCTTCGCTCTTTGAGAAATGAACTTAAAGAAGTAACAGAGTCATCTATCGCTGAAAGAGATACACTCATTCAAGGTAGAATAGCTTTAAGTGTAAAGGCGAATCAACTTAAAGAACAATATTCCAAATTAGAAGAATCTTATTCTTCTCTTGCGAAGAAAAATGCCTTTCTTATTTCTAAAGAGAAAAATCTTCAGTCTCGACTTAAAGGTTTAGTTGGAGATAAATTTGATGACGATGGACCGTTGGGAGAATAGTTGTCTGACCTTGATTCAACACCTTATTTCGCAAAAGGAAGGTAGTCATAATAGTTTGACTGCCTTAACTATCTTTTCTTTGTCATATCTTTTTGAGTTCTTCATCTTATGAAATTTTGTATTCTACCTTTCGCAGAGTCTGAGAAAAATCTTCATTCCTCCATTTCTGTTTTGGAGGCTAAATATGCCAAAATTCGCAAAGAAAATGCATTACTCGTCTCTGTCCTTACTGGTTCTCGCGACCGAGCAGAAAAAGACTTGATTATCTTGCTTACTTTAAGGATATTCAAGATAGGAATCATCAGAGAGCACTTCTTCGTCAAGTTCATCTCCGGGCTGAAGTCCTTGTAAATGATATTTTATTGTCTAAATCTCTTCCTCCTACATCAATCGAACCTTTGGAAGTAGATGATGATGAAGTTCCTCGTCCTGCTGACAGTGATTATTATGAAAGTGGTGCAGAGGATAGTCTTTTGGAAGATGGAGAGAGATTCCTTCTAAGGAAGCAACTGCTGGTGTTAATCAATGAAAATGAAAAAAATCTCTTCTGAAGAAGTAATTGCTGGCGATAATCAAGGTGCTAATCAAGGCGAAGATCAGAATCGAAATGAAGGAGAGGTTGGCGATAATGAGAACATTGGCGAAGAACGTCTATTATCTCCTTCTACTGGAATTAATACTGAAGCATGAGCTTCTTATCTAGTTTATCTTCTTGAATTGTCTCATCTTTATTATTTTTGCGAATAATATTCTTCAACCAACTTTGGAATCAATTTTCCTTTTAGTATTTTGCTGGTGAGAAAGATAATGCCTCTTGTTTATTGATTCCCATACTTGCCTCTCATTATCTTTCTTGCGAAAATATCTGTTATGAATACTTATAAATATTTTGTTTTGTCATGTGGTCTTATTTTGCCTTCCTAATTAAAGGTCTTATTATGCCACCTCTTGTCATTGCGACAAAATCGCAGGACGTCCTTGCACTTTCATGCAAAACCCATTGATCTTGCCTTAACTTTTTCTTTTGTATTATGGCCTCTTCAGGAATGTTGCGACAATATGACAGGCCTAAATATTCTTGCGAAAATAAAGCCCCATGACATTGCCGTCTTGCGACGAAATCGCAGGACGTCTTCGCACTTTCATGCGAAAACCCATTGATCTCGTCTTATCTTTTTCTTTTGTATTATTGCCTCTTCAGGATTGTTGCACAAATATGACAAGCCTTAATACCCTTGCGAGTAAAAAGCCTCATGACATTTGCGTCTTAAGACACTTATCATCTCCCTAATGGAGGGTGCCGCCCTTATCTCCCCCTGGTTGCCCCTTCAAGGAGGCGTACTTCTACCATACAAGGTTAGCTCCTCCCATCCAGTCTTAACAACAACCAGTTTTTTCGCAGCCTCTTATCCCTTTTACCTATAGGGCTTATGGTTACGAGACTGCACCCTAAGTGGGGTTTTTTCGGCCGAGTGCAGTATAAGCCAAGACTTGTCAAGAATGGCAAGGTACGCTTCAAACCCCTGGCACTCTTGACTCAACCGTGTACCTCGGCGCCTTGATCAGATTCTGCACTCCTTGGGAGAGTCCTTATTACCTTAGTCGCCCAACCTAAGTCATATGCTTAAGCTGAGAATCCAAGGTGCCTCTCCCGGATGGGCTTTATTGACCCCAAATCTCCATGACTCAGGTTCCGGTGGCGGTGTAGCCTTTCCCTGAGCCATGCAACAGGTACCCCCTTATATGACGTACTTTAGGTCTTACATTTGCCTCTTGCGAAATTTTATTCGCGAACTAGGGTGTACGCCATAAAGGTTCGCCCCTTTCTTTTATGTCATTGTTCTATGATTATCTCTGCGAAAGTTTCGCACATCATGATCTTGTTTTGATATGAATAATCTCGCAATTATCTTTCAGAATCCATAACTTCTCAAAGCTTCTTACGGATAATATCTTTTTAAGTACAACCTGTTCCATGGTCTGTCAAGTCTATGACCAACATCTCTACCTTCTGGATCCATTAATTATAAGCTCCTGTTCCAACTATCTCCTTAATGATGTAAGGTCCATCCCATTTTTTCGCTAATTTTCCACCATTTTCTCGCTGATATATTGGTGTCTCTCGCAGAACTAAATCTCCTGGTTGGAATTCGCGTACTTTGACACGTTTATTATATTCTCGGGCTAATCTTAGATGATAATTCTCCATATGTTGTAAAGCTCTTTCTCTTTTTTCTTCTAATTCATCAAGTTTGTTTAATATCAAACCCGCACTAAGATTTTTCTCCCAAGCTTCTCTCTTTGTTGTCGGAATAACAACTTTTGTTGGTAATACCGCTTCAACTCCGTATGTTAAACAAAAAGGTGACATTCCAGTAGCTTCTCTTATAGTTGTATTATAATCCCGCATTATGTACTTGTTCGCACCATGCTCTATGATATCCTTCCAATTTCTTCTTTAATATATGTGCAATTGTTTTGTTTGTTGCCTCTGCCTGCCCATTAGCTTGTGGATACAAAAGAGTAGACTTTCCACATTTTATCTTAAATGCATTAAGTAACATTTCTATGTTTTGTCCTTCAAACTGTTTCCCATTATCAGATACCAACTGCGCAGGAATTTCGAATCTGCAAATGATATTTTCGAATATGAATGTAAAGATATCTTTGTCGCGAATATGTTGTACTGCCTTCACTTCTGTCCATTTTGTGAAATAATATGTTGTGACTATTAAGTATCTTCTTTGTCCAGAACCTGCTAAAAATGGCCCCATAATATCTAAGCCCCACTTTCCAAAAGGCCACACACTGGTTGAAGATGACAATGGTGCTCCAGGTGCATGTATTTTATTTCCATGCCGCTTAAAATCTTCCAACATCTTGATATTTGTTTTGCATCTTCGTGCATGTATGGCCAGTAATAGCCTTGCATTTTTGCTCTATGTTCCAAAGATCTTCCCCCGCTATGATTGCTAGCATCCCCACTATGTAACATTTTTAGCACTTTTTCTCCTTCCTCTCGTGTCAAACATCTGAGTGATGGTCCATTAAAGGATTTTCGGTATAACAGCCCATCTCTTAATTCATAATTCGTTGCGCGGCTTTTTAACTTGTGTGCTTCCAATCTATTTCTTGGTGTTTCTCCTTTCACCAAATATGCATGAAGTTCTGTTCTCCAATCTACGATATTGTTCGTTTGTTCTTCTTCACCGTCTATTATCATCACGTTCACTTCTTCTTCTTCTTTATTGATTGATGGTGACAGAAGTGTTTGTATTTTTATGCATCTCGCAGTTGGATCTGTCATCATGCTTGAGATGAAAGCAAAAGCGTCTGCGAGTCTGTTATCCTTCCTTGAAATGTGCCTCCATTTTATTTTTGGAATTTTAGTTGACAATTCTTCAACGAGCTTCTTGTATTACTTCAAGGATGGTTCATTTGTAGTGTACTCTCCCTTTATTTGGCGAATAACTAGCTGTGAATCACTAGTGATCCTGGCATTTTCTAGTTTCATTTTTATTGTGAATTTTAAGGGATGTATCACAGCTTCATATTCCGTTTCGTTATTAGTGGATGCGAATTCCAATCTGAATGAAAAATCCATCTTCACTCCTTCTGGCGAAATTAAAACAATTCCAACTCCATTTCCTTCTCCATTTGATGATCCATCTACCAATATCTCCCATCTATTTGGTTATGTTAATAAGTCTTTTGGATCTCCGTGTTCTCCTTCTATATCCATCATTTCTTCTACCGCTTCATCTTCTTCTAAAGGAAATTCTGCCAAGAAATCTGCAACAACTTGTGATTTTGGTGAAGAAAAAATTTCATATTTAATATAAAAGTGGCCTACTTGTGCATTCCATCTCTCCACTCTTCCTGATCTTTTTGAATTCTTCATCACTGATTCAATTGGTACTTTTGTTAATACCTTTATCTTGTGCACTTGAAAATATATGCGGAGCTTAAATGATGCATAAACTAATGCTAAGATTAGCTTCTCAATCTTTGAGTAATTCTTCTCGGCAGTATTAAAAGTTTTGCTAGTGTAATAGATGGGTTTCTCCACCCCTGCGTCTATTCGCAATAACACGACACTTAATGCATGCGACGTCGTCGCAAGATAAATCAATAATTCTTCTCCTGATTCTGCTTTTTGTAAAATAGTTGTATTCATAAGATGTTCTTTGATCCCTTGAAAAGCTTTTTCGCATTCATCAGTCCATTTGAATTTCGCACCCTTCTTGAGTATATCGAAAAAATATTTGCATTTGTCTGATGATCGCGAAATGAACATTCAACTTCTGTATATCTTTTATTGTTGCTGGTGTTGGCATGTCACGAACTGCTTGCACTTTTTATGAATCAACCTGTATTCCTTACTTTGATACAATGTAGCCTAAAAATTTTCCCGATGCAACTCCAATAGTACACTTCTCAGGATTCAGTTTAATGTTATACTGCCGCATTTGTTCAAAAATCTTCCTCAGGTCCTGTACATGGTCTTTGGCTTCTTTACTCTTTACTAACATGTCTTCCACGTATACTTCTAATGTTTTGTGTATCCATTTCGCGAACACCTTCTCTACCATTCTTTGGTATGTCGCTCCCGCATTTCGCAAACCAAATGGCATTTTCGTGTAACAATATAAACCTCTAGGGGAGAAGAAAGCAGTATGCTCTTGATCTTCTTCAGCGAGAGGGATCTGGTTATATCCTTTGTACCCATCTAAAGACGATACCCTATCATTTCCCGCTGCGGATTCCACCATTTGAGGAATATCTGGTAGCAGAAAACTATCTTTAGGGCAAGCTTTGTTTAAATTAGTGAAATCTATGCAAATCCTTATTCCTTTGTTTTTCTTTGGGACAATGACCATATTCTCTATCCACTATGGGTATTTAGCTTCTCTTATGATTCCTGCATCAAGCATTTTCTGTAGTTCTTCTTCTATTTGGGAATGGTAAGCTGTTGCGATTTTTCTTATTCTTTGTTTAAATGGTCTCACATTCTTGTTAATCTCCAACTTGTGACATGCAATTGATGGATCTATTCCCGGTATCTCGTCCATGCTCCCTGCGAAACGTCTTTATATTCTCGCAAAAGGTTAACAGTTCTTTCTTCTTCTTCTACATCCATCTTGGTTCCAGTTCTCAATATTAGAGGTTCTTCTATAGTCCCAACGTTTACTTCTTTTGTTGGTTCTGCAGCAGTGTAATTGGACTTGGGTTCTCCCATTGGTGTTGGTTTTTTTATTGTTTTCACAGGTCCTTCTCCTTCTTCCGAAATTTCGCTGGGTATTCCCCTGCCTTCTTTTGCCCTTATCATGTATACTCTAAATTCTTCTTCTTTCTTTGCCTCCTTTGCCAACTTTCTGCGAAATTGTTTCCTTTTTGCTTGTCCTTCATAATGCTTTACTTCAATTTGATAACATAATTTCGCATTGTCAACATCTCCTCTGATTTCACCTATTCCATTTGGTGTGGGGAATTTAATACATTGATGCAACGTTGATACTACAACTTTTATCGCATGTATCCATGGTCTTCCTAGCAACATATTATATGGCGATTCCATATCCACCACGCATAGTGTCACGTGTGTTTCGATCTCTCCTAGTGGAATTCGTACCACTATTTCTCCTTTAGGTTTTGTTGTGGATTTTCCAAAGCCATGAACAAGATATGTTGAACTGGACATTTCTTCATCCTTAAATCCCATTCCCATGAACGCATGATAAAATATTATATCCACTGAACTTCCTGTATCGACTAAAGTTTTGTTCAATATCCATCCTTCCGTGGATTTTGTTGTTGTCCCCTTCTCTTTTCGCGTAATAGGCACTGTAATAACCAATGGAGATGTGTGGTTCAAAATTTATTTTGGTATTTATGCCGCCATGAATGTGATTTTTTGCTTTTCTCAATCTTTCAAGGGTGATGTCTTTTATACCGCCATAACCTTCCTTCCTTCCAAATTTCGTTTATGTATTCATCCTTTGATGTTTTCATGGAATTCATTAACCATTTTTTTTGTTATCATATTACACTCCGATCTTTTGTCATCTTCATTGACTCTAATCATTTTTCTTTTAACTGGTTCACTGATTTATTTAATCACTTTCTTGATTTGAACAATCTCAACAACAATCTTCAACTTTCGATCTTCAACTTTCCTGTTTCTAGCGCCATTATGTAGTTGCAGGAAATCCTACACTACACCCCTCATATGATTTCATTAACATTCAACTCATTTTAGATTAATAATCTTAATTTTATTGATGAATCTTTGAACAATCTTACAAGAAAAGATAAAGGAATCAATAATAACCACTGCTCTAGATTTTCTCTCTCCTATTTACTTGCTTCTCACCCAGAAAAGGATCTCTCTCTTTCCTTTACAACTGAACGACTATTTATAAGGAAGTACATAGTGGATGACAGCTAATCTGTCCTTTATTTTCGGATATGGCTTGCGAAATTCTCGCAACCTTACAAATGTTAATCTCGCAAACTCTCTAATTTTCGCAGAACCATCACATTTTTCTCATGATTTTAGCTGACGTCATTTATTATGTCATTTCTGAAATTGTTCTGCGACGCTGTTGTGTTGTGTTGTTGATAATTTCGCTGAGACATTATTGCTGCGAGATTCTGATCCTACACCAAGTATTGCCGCTACCACAGGTTCGTCCATCACCCGACCAATGAATGCAATAGGTTAAAACGTATTTTCAAGGAAAAGGTGGAGGCAGGAGAACTTCAACTGGGTAATGAGGGAGTTCACAGAGATCCTCTTCCAGTCAGGAGTTGCATGCTCTCTGGGGACTCTGTGCACAAAACCATGCAGTCCATGATGCAGCGTGTGTGCGAAATCCTATATTTCTCCAAGGCGCAGCGTCAAAACATATTTACAGCCCTCAATCGTGTTGTGTCGGGCAAAAAAATCTTTGCTGCTGAGGAAGCCACTCCGAAATCCCAACCTCTATCAGGAAGCGTTGTTGGAAAGTGCAACTGGGGACTGCTAACCACGGCTTACCTAAAGAATGCTGTGTTGGATGGCACACTGATTGACGCGGCCTCTGACTTCAACATTTTTACCTTCAAGACCCTGAGAGCTGCAGGAATTTCAGAACAGGAGGCTACCCATTCCCTAATTGTGGTCAAAAACTTGGAAGGAGAAGCAATAGACACGTATGGCTACATTAACCTCGAAATTAAGGTAGGAGATGCTCTAACACATGGCAAATTCCACATTGTCAAAGAATGCCCAAATTATGACATGATTCTGGGGCGCTCGTGGGTATATGGAAATAAAGAAAAATTAGGAGTATCCCCTCTGCCGGTGTCAATACCCAAAAGAATTTCCAATAAGCCATCCAACCCTGAAGATTACATGTTTCCGTATCAAAAACTTACCAATGTAACTCAATTACCTAGAGAGAGCCCGTCGACGTTCATCCGTAGATTCCGAACACAAGTAAGTTTTATTGAACAACCCTTTCTGCACCCAGTCACTTCTCCTCTCGGCCAGGCATGGGGACTCGGTCCAGTTATCAACCCGGGAGTCACTAAGAGATGTTAATGGGATGCTGGGCCTTTTAAGTGTTTCATCAAAAATTTGGAGGTTGTCTTAGTCGAGAATAATAAACCTAAGAATCAAGTAGCCGCGCAACATCAAAACCCATTCCAAGTTGGAGATATGGTGGTAAAAGTTGTCGCTCAGCCCCCTTGGTTCAACTCCACAGACGAACCATACTTAGTAACAGAAGTTATTTTGGGAGGTTACTGAAAGCTCATCAATGCCGAAAAGTTGGAAGGTGTAGTAATACACGCTCAGTGGCTCAAACCCTTTTAAGCCTGAAAGCATCACGCCACCTCTTACCTCACAATTCTTCTTAGTATTTCCTTCAGCAATTTCCCTTTTCCTGCAATATTTTTAATTCCTCCAAAATGATTGTACTGCTTGGATTCATAATTAGGGTTTCAATTTTAATTAAAAACATCTTTATTTCAAAATAAGTTTTCCTGAATCATCTCAAAGGAAAAGTACCCAGCAAATCCAAACTCCCACAAAGACATTACCCATCAATTAAAAACCAGAAAAAACCAAACCCTACAAAAATATATTGTTCAAAAAAATACTGAAGAGTGGAATATGCAAGGAACAAGATCATCAAGTTGCGGCACGAACACCTTCCTTCAAGGACGTCTGGCTTCAACTTTCGCATGACGAGGTTTATCTACTTATCACAACGTGTTTACCAGCTTGTGGCAGCTCACTCTTCTACATACCCAGGCGGCATGTCACGTCTTGTGTAATTTGCAAGGGAAAATCCAATAAGAGGTTGGTTAAATCCTTAATTGTTGGTACTGTTTTCCCCCTGTTTTGAGTTACTGTTGCCAACGGCATGCGAGGCGTTGCTATGGAAGTAGCTAGAGAATGTGACACGCCTGCTAGAATTATTGTTGCGCTATTTGTGTGATTTGGCTTTCCGTCCGCTGAATCGCTCTGGAAGAATGGAAGAACTCGTTTTTCGCAAAAGGGGTTTTTGGATTCTTTCGGGAGATTTTATTCATTTATCCAATTAAAGATATGAAATTATCAAAGCAGCATAAATGAAAGAATATTACTCGGAGAAGCATGGCTCTAGTCGCATGAACAAAAAAAATAAATCCTGAAGTATCAAAAGCATCTACAAGCTACGAAAATATTTTTTTTCTACGGAAGGAAAAACATAATGAAAAACTAGTTATCAATGTCAGCGTCTGCTCCAGCGTCCTCTCCAAAGCCCTCTCAAGCGGCTTCCTCAGCATCGTCTCTAGCGGCTGCCTCAGCGCCTTCTCCAAAGCCCTCTTCAGCGGCTTCCTTAGCATCCTCTCAAACCGTAGTTTCAGCATCCTCTCCAGAAGCCATTTCTGTCTCTTTTCGTGGGCTGCACCGACATCCTTCTCAGAAACTGCTCAAGTAGCCTTTTGAGGATACTCTGGTTCATCAACATCAGAGTCGAGGATTATGATACCGTCATGAACAGGGTAATTGAACTTGCTCTAGCCTGGAGGTTTCTTAGGCTCGATCCTTCGCCGCTTCAGTCGAGCAGCGACTTTCAGCCCTGGAACTGGGTTGCTGAGATACTTCATCACACTGAGACTTGACGCGATGGAACGCTTCATCATGTCTCCACTTCTCCTCCATGTCAATCGAAGCCATGAAAGCTTGAGCACGCGTCCGAACAAGGCGTAGATGAGTGAGAGGCATACCTTGTATAATCCGACCAGCCTCACGGAACAAAGGATCGATTTTGTATAATACCTCCTCAGATGCAGAAACCCTGGGTTTGTCAACTTCAAAACTTTTCTCCGAAGAATTGGAAGAATAGCCATTAGGAATTCCCATCATATACTGCAGGAAAGTATTATATCTACATCAATTACCTACATAATGAAAGGAGATAAAAGGAAAACTGCAAAAAGATATGGAGCAATACCTAAAAAGAGATGAACACAATCCTGTGGTGATCGATATGAAAATAAAATATCGAAGTGCTCTTTTATATCACACAAACTGATAAAACCTGAAAAAGAAAAACTCTTTACCTACCGTACATGAAGGCTCCGGATACGGGATATCAGCTGATTAGATACATATCTATCTGGGATGATTCACTCACCTGGGATGCTGATGGAAAGAAGCTCGCCGCTACAGAAGCAAGGCCAATGGAATAAGGAATAAAGGTGGGCAAGTTCTTTTATGTGCATAACACTTTGGAAGTCGGGTAGAAGAAGGTTTGATTTTGGTCCCGCGGTGTCAATGTTCCATGGCACCAATATCAGCAGCCGAGCCAGAAGTACGCGATAGCAAAGTCAGAGGTATGCCAAGTGCCAGCACCTTGTGGCTAGACCGCCAATGCAAAGATCAGAGACTACTCATGCCTCTTGCCAAGGTCAGTCGAATTTTTCTCGGCAATCTCTTCATATCATGCCTTTCGATTTTTTATCCTTGTCTGTCACCACCTCATGCTTACCCCGCAACAATGCCACTGTTACGTGCTAAGCAGGGGACTTAATGTTGATGGTGGTTTTTAGTTCAGGGTTAAAATTGTAAAACCTTGCATTTGATATGTCGTCACTCTGCAAAGAGACAGGCCCATGTAAAGTGACGAGTGTTCAACCTCTCCATTGGCGCATTTGTTGAGCAACTCAATATATTCACATGAAATTTATCCAGAATGGTGCATGTAGCAACAATACCAGATACTCTGTAAATTTTGGCACCCTGCCTGTATTCTTCAGTTAATATAAGTTTCTTTGAATGCTTTCTGTGTTATGTTCCCCAGCTGAACCCTTAATATTGGTATGACATGACAATTTGTGTTTACTCGCAGCAAAGTAGCACGAATTTGCAAGTATCAAGGTTAAGGTCCTTGCATAAAAGTATTCAATCGGAAAGCATACTGCTCTCTGGCAATAAACTTAAAGAACTCTGTTTCAACACATAAAATTCAATCAATTTTGTGATAATTCACATGATTCAGATATTACCCTGACTAATTTGCAAAAATTAGGGTTTTGCGCCCTGCGCAGTATATTAGACCTTGCCTGTCGAAATTAAGCCTAGGCGAACTAGGCAATTAATCCTCCATGGATTAGTAGGTGCAAAATCCTACCCACAACCAGAAAACAAGGAATAAAAGGAGCCTCGGAATATGAGAAGCAACAAAGGGAGGTGTGGCCATGTCGTAGGCCAGCCGGCGCCACTTGCAAGTGGCCACACCCCATGCTGCTCGAACCGGCCCCTGTTTCCTGTCGACCAATCAGGTCGCCTTAAACCCGCCACACGCACATGAGTTGTGGATGGGCCCATACTTTCCGGCCCTATTTCCCATCGACCAATCAGGTCGTTTTAAATCCGCCACACGCACACCAGAAGTATGGCCACGCCCACGTTTGGCCGACCCCTCTTTTTAATCAACCAATCAGGTCGCTCTAAACCTGCCACAGTATCAAAAGAGGTAAAGTTGCGCCAGATGGTCACAATGCCAAATTGGCTTTCCAAAGTCGCGCTAATACGCTAATTGGCATGCCAAACATGCCAAACGTGCCATTCCGCTCCGGAATACTAGTCACATGCCGAACATGCCATGCCTCGCCAAAACGCTAATTGGCATGCCAAACATGCCAAACGCGTCACTTTGCCACAGAAGCATGCCGAACGTGGCAACGTACCATAAATAGCACGCCAACGTGCTAACCCACTTCTTGTTCGTGGCCAAATGCCATAACATATTCCAATTAGGTAATTATAAACACGGCTCTGCCTTAGTGGCATTAGTCGGAACCCTAATTTCCAATCTTGGCCCAATTACACTACTTTGGACCTACAACATGCCACGAGCCAAGTGGGACTCGCCAAACCCTAAAAACGACGCCATTCTATAATCACCCGTGGCCATCCTTGCGCCTGTGGTTATTCCCATATTATGGTCTGCCATAATTCCTTTAATGTGGCCATGGCACCGATTGCATAAAGCGCCATCGTGCCGCGGCCACGCCACACACGCTAATTAGGGTTTCGATAGGCCAAACCCTAATTTAGCTAAAGTTGTCACGCCAACTAAGTCAAGTAATTCTCCTAAGGCCTTAAGTTTGATATAGCAACAGAGCCAATGTCGCCAGAGCCATATTTGGGTCTAACACCAATATGCCAAAATAGTTGCCATGGATACGCCAGGCGCCACTATGCCGCAGCTATGCCAGGCGCCACCATGCCACTGGCATGCCGCTATATGCCACTACACCATTGGCATGTGCCAATGACGCCACTGTGCTACCATCAGGCGCCAAGAGAATGTGGAAATAATCAATGGCCACCCTTTCTCACGAGTTACGATCTCAGCCGTCCAAATTCGCCACATAATTGATAGGCCTGTGGCAAGTTTAGGGCGACCAACTAAGAAGAGACAAATAGCATCACGTGTTATTCTCCTGTGGCAAGTCTCCTAACTTTGACTTGCCGCACATAGAAACCTGCTACATGTTTTCCATGAAAACACTCGAGACATCAAACATGTCACAAACTGGGGGATGCTCATCAGGGTATTGTTCTAGAGGTTTACAGCGTGCGGCGTGCAACACGCCCATTCTAAGAAAGTGTCAGAAAGCAGGGCAGTTAGTGGCGTCAAGAAGTAATGGGTGTAAACTAACCAGTTTCCTCCATAGTGGGAACATGGTTTCTGACAGTTACACATAACCCCACTTCTCCATCACTCAATCACTCCTACTTTCTACGAGATCAGGGTGCGTTCAATATGACTTGTATAAATAGGTTTTACCTATTTTGGACCAAACAACAAGTTTTGGTGAGAACAACAACACAGTATCCAGAAAAATACCAAAGAACTGATAGCTTTCATTTCGCAAGCCAATTCCAAATTCTGATACAAGTCATAAAACAGTCGCACCTTCAGAATTAACCATTCTGGTCTCAACACCTTCTTCGCTTCCCTCCCTAAGACCAACCCTTCTCCTTTACTTTGTGACCGAAGCAAGACTGGAACGACCATTTCTTGGTTTAGGCCGGGATTGTACAGATTGATCTCTCGAATCTAAAGTACTCCCGTTCAGTGCATTTGTTTTAGGTTTAGATTTGTTTCTCATCCACACACCCAAATATACCAAAACCAGCAGAAACAATTTTCACCCATAAACAACACCTAAAGTGGAAGGGAGATGAAAATTGTTATCCAAATTCATGAATGTACCGATGAATATCGTTTGTTCAACACTCTTTTATGCATACATAGCTTGTTTTTGTTTATTGTTTAGGTTCCAAGAGGATAACATAGAGGGTATCCATTGTCCTACTAATGCAGCAAATTAAGGTATTAGCCTGGATTAACAAGGTTTATCCTTCTTTAGAAGATCCTTGTGATGAAACTGGAGAAAATGACCCTGTAAGAGACTTACTTCTGATGGCTAAGAATAATCCTGAACAATTTCTAAGGGATATGAACAGTCCTAGAAATCCCCTCAACTACATTGAATGCACATCATCATAGGAAGAAGAAGAGGATTTTGATCAAAGACTTTTTTCAAGGCATATGACTTTTATGGAGTGAACCCCTATTAATTACAATGAGGATGGTGACTACATAGGTCCACGAAAGGAATTAAAAGCAAAAGTTGGTGATGTTGAGGAAGACCAAGTTGTTGATGCTGCAAACCCTGATGAAGTGAAGGAAGATAACGACAATGAGAAGGATCCATGAAAATGTGTTTGATATGCTTGTGTTGTGGAGTGTTTCTAATACACTTTGTATTATGTTTTGAACTCTTAGATTGTGGATGTGGTTTTAGACTTGTCAATAACTTATGTTAAATTTTTTAGTCTTTTTCTGCAGTTTTAACAAATGTTAGATTGGCAGTAAATTGTCAGGGTACTAAATGTTTTACCATGCCGACTAGTTATCGGCGTGGTGTTTAATTAACTACCTTTACGACCCTGGGGAAAAATTAATTATTGTCAGAATGTCACTGTCGGCATGGTCGTAAGATAATTAATATGCCTATTATGGATACCTATACCCTATTGTTAATATAAAATTAGTACTATGAAGTACACAATACACTCAATTGAATGCTCAACGGATAGTATTTTCAAATACTAGCCATTAAGTGTATAAAAATACTTTCAACTTCATCTTCAACCAAGCTGAAAAATGGAAGGTTCAAATGCAACACAACCAATTATTTGTAGTCTTTGTACACTAAGTGTTCATTTTGCAAATGATTGTCCTTTTGAAGGCACTAAATGCACCATTGATGGTTGTAAGGGGTTCTTATTTCTCCTGAAATCTACAATAGAAGATGTACATCATCCATATGCTTCAAAATGCAGCTGTTGTGGGTTTTTCTATTGGATAGACGAGCACCTAGCTTCGTATGAAGATGAAGTTGCTAAAATCAACCTTCTACCATGCACAAATCTATATTGCGATGGTAAGATGGAGCTACTTACCTCTCCTAAAAAAGTGTGTACTGGAAAAAGATATTATCTATGTCCCAAATGTGTTAAGGTTCAGTTTTTAAGGTTTGTACGCTCTAATTAAGTGTTGAGAACCACCATTATGCCGATTATCCCAGGATTTCTTATCCAGTGTTGTCAGGTAAATTAGTCGACAATCTGACAATTTTATACCTTGCCGACCCTGGGAAAATTTCAAATCAGTTGTGTCAAAGATTAATAGTCGGGACTGTTGTGTGATAATTATTGAAAAAGCGGGGGTCTAACAACCTCACCCAATATTTCGATTAGCAATCTGTATGGACTAACTCCAATATACTTTCTAGAGAATCAACTAGACAGTCAGACTCAATCTAGATAAAAGTATATCAAAGAGTTAATATCTCAATCTCTCGATTTGATTTATACTCAAGCAAATGGAAATCTGCGAGTCTTTATCAAATACTATAGAGATAAACTTGGATGGTACCAATATCCAAGTGTCAATCAATTTAAATCAACAACCAAAGGTTGGATATTCTAATTGATTGATCTTAACGCACAACCTGTGATATTTCAATTATATAACAAAATATAATGCAGAATAGAAATAACACAGACACCAGAAATTTTGTTAACGAGGAAACCGCAAATGCAGAAAACCCCGGAACCTAGTCCAGATTGAACACCACACTGTATTAAGCCGCTACATACACTAGCCTACTACAAACTAACTTCAGTATGGATTGTAGTTTAACCCTAATCAATATCATACTGATTCAAGGTACAGTTGCACTCCTTACGTCTCTGATCCCAGCAGGATACTACGTACTTGATTCCCATAGCTGATCTCACCCACAACCAAGAGTTGATACAACCCAAAGTTGAAGACTTTAATAAACAAATATGTATCACATAGAAAAGTCTACGATGATAGATAAATATGTCTCCCACAGATAAACCTAAGAGTTTTGTTCCGTCTTTTGATAAAATCAAGGTTAACAAAAACCAATTGATAACCCGGACTTATATTCCCGAAGAACAACCTAGAATTATCAATCACCTCACAATAATCTAAATCGTATGGTAGCGAAACTAGATATTGCGGAATCACAAACGATGAGACGAAAATGTTTGTGATTTCTTTTTATCTTGCCCTATCGGAGATATAATCTCAGGTCAATTATTCAATTAAACTTGTACGATATAAAATGGCAAGATCAGATCGCTCAACTACAAGAGAAGTAGTTTCGTCTGGCTTCACAATCCCAAAGAAGTTTTTCAGTCGTTAACCTACAGGGTCTCGAGAAGAAACCTAAGGTTAAAGGAGAATCAACTCTAGAAAAACCAACTAGTATCACACAGGAGGTGTGGGGATTAGTTTTTCCAGTTGCTAGATGTATCCTTTATATATTTTTCAAATCAGGGTTTGCAATCCAAGTTACCTTGGTAACAAAGCATTCAATATTCACTGTTAGATGAAAAACCTGATTTAACCAAGCTAATATATTTCAACCGTTAGATCGAAACTTAGCTTATCACACACAAATGAAATGTATTTCATTTAGGTTTGAGTAACCGTACCTAAACGTGTACACTTAGTTGGTTCAGAAATAGTTAACCAATGGTTAGCCATATGAGCACTTTCATACTAACTGTATTCATCTTCTTCACATAACTAGTTCAAATGACTCATAAGAACTAGTTGAAGAGTTGTTCAATTGCTTAGGTCTTTATGAATAGACACAATTGAAACAAAATCAATTTGATTCACTTGAATCAATTCATGAAAAATATAGCCAGGGTTTGCAAAGATTGCATTCCTTATTGATTTATTGTTTAGGTTCATGATCTTCCGATTTGAGAAATATAACCATCTTGGGTACGCGTATGGGTACGTGTACCATAGCTACCAGATATGAGTTTACAAACTCAGTAAAAAATTTCGGTCGAAAACTTCCGTGGGTACGCGTACGGGTATGCGTACCTAAGGTGACTGGTTTAACAGTTTGCAAACTTACAAACTCAGCAAAAAATTTCGATTCAAAAACTTCCGCTGGTACGCGTACCCAACCTGTCTCCTTCACTAATACCGCATGCACACATATGCACACACTTGGTTTCCGTCACATGGATTTATACATTAATGTGCGAACACACTATATATGCTTATATCCATAGTTGCTTACGTAATCTCATCTCTACATTTCAATCATTGAAACATTCTTCTATAATGTTATAACAGCCGTTATTTACAACTATCGTCATCAAAGCTATTTTCAAGATTGAAACGTCATCATGACTTTCATCACGGGTAAAGATGAAAAGTGGTTAAAGCGAAAGCTTACCAACACATATTTCGAGAAAAAGATAGGGGAGTAAACTCGGCTTGAAATAGCAAATGTGTATGTATGAAAACTATCATACTTATACGACTTTGTCTCAAGAGTAGGAGATAGAGTAGATAGACTTTTGAGTGATAGATAAGTTCAAGTCTCCACATACCTTTTAGTCGGATGAAGTTCCACTGGTTCCTTGAGTAGTTCTTCGTCTTCGTAAGATGATCTCCATGGAGTCTGGAGCTCAACTACACTAAATTGTCCCGAGACTTATCTATAAGTAGACTAGAAATCAAGACATATAGTTTTGACAACTAAACTTCACAAAAATACTTGAGATATAAACGCATGCGAGTTCGACCGAGCAATGCTCTAACAATCTCCCCCTTTGTCAATTTTAGTGGCAAAACTATCAATACATATGGATTACAAAATAAATAAAACTTTGTAGCTTCTCGTCCACAGGCTTGATCTCCTTGGTGCTTCAACATTACTCGAAAACTTCGTCTTTTCCAAGTACTCCCATGATTCCATAGATGTTCAATTCAGCATCATCGTTGTTGAAGATCCGAAGCCATAACAATGAGAAAACAAAATCTCTCGATCATTGTTATACAGTGTCATAGTATTATTACACAGTATCAAAGTTCTTATATCACAATTTCGACAACAATATTATGGTGATATGTATCACTCCTCCTTAGTCAATACTTTCATCTCAACATGAAAACCACTCCCCCTTACATAATGATCCGTAAAACACGTAAACCATATGTATTTGTAGTGTGAACTACATATTAATTCTCCCCCTTTTTGTCAATAAAATTGGCAAAGGTACGAAAACGGGATCCTAATGAAATTTCCACGGAGATGATTCAAGACCAAAGAAAAGTACATATCAACTTGTTTAGATGCAATCATAAAGCCGAAGATAAATGCATTCATCAAGGAGTTTATAAAGATACAAGATAACCCCTAAAATATTCCACAACCGCACTCCCCACAAAGATACGGAAATTAAGCGCAAGTTCAAAAGAACTCTCCCCCATTTGATGTCATTCCCGAAAGAACAACAAGATCGACCTTACTTTTATAAGAAAATAAGGATTTTAAGATAACACTAAGATACTTAGAAGATACATCTACTAGAAATAAATGTGCAATATAGCCTTACACCTTTAGATATTCCAAACTCAATTTCCCAAAAGATCGAGATAATAATAGGGGAAAGAGTTATGGAAGACCAATGAACCAGAACGACACCAATAGACTACCGTAAGTATTGAAACGTAGCAGTATCTAATGGTTTGGTGAGAATATCAGCCAATTTTTGTTCCGAGGCACAAACTCCATATTAATGATACTATTTTCATAAAGATCTTGAATAAAATGATACCTTATGTCAATGTGCTTAGTCCTTGAGTGTTCAACTGGATTCTCGAATAAAATGATACCTTCTGTTGTCGCATAAGATTCTCATTATTCCAGTGTTGATTCCATAATCAGTAAGCATTTGTTTCATCCATAGAAGTTGAGTACAACATGAGCCTGCAACAATGTACTCTGCTTCACATGTTGAGAGGAATTGTGAATTTTGTTTCTTTCTATGCCAAGCTACAAGATTCAGTCCTACATAGTAGAAACCCCTGATGTAGTTTTTCTATCTTCCACACATCCTTCCCAATCTGCATCTGAATAGGCAGTAAGATCAGTGTTGGTATCGAAGGTGTAAGAGAGACCATGAAAAAGCGGGAGTCTAACAACACCACCCAATATTTCGCTTAGAAATCTGTATGGACTAACTCCGAAATAATTTCTAGAGAATCAACTCGACAGTCATACTCAATCTAGGTAAAAGTATCTCAAAGAGTTAATATCTCTCTCTTGTTTTGATTTACTCAAGCTAATAGAAATCAGCGAGTCCTAATCAAATACAAGGAATAACTCGGATGGTACCAAAGACCAATATCCGAGGATCGATCAATGACAATCAACAACCAAAGGTTGGATTACTCTAATTGATGATCTAACGCACAACCTATATTATTTCAATTATAAAGATAAAACAATATAATGCGGAAACTGAAATAACACAGACACCAAAAAATTTGTTAACGAGGAAACCGCAAATACAGAAAAACCCCGGGACCTATTCCAGATTGAACACACACTGTATTAAGCCGCTACAGACACTAGCCTACTCCAAGCTAACTTCGGACTGGACTGTAGTTGAACCCAATCAGTCTCCCACTGATCCAAGGTACAGTTGTACTCCCTACGCCTCTGATCCCAGAAGGATACTGCGCACTTGATTCCCTTAGATGATCTCACCCACAACTAAGAGTTGCTACGACCCAAAGTCAAAGACTCGATGACAAACAAATCTGTCTCACACAGAAAAGTCTATCGAAGGATTAATATGTCTCCCACAGATAAACCCTAAAAGGTTTTGTTCCGTCTTTTGACTATAATCAAGGTGAACAGGAACCAATTGATAATCCGGTCTTATATTCCCGAAGAACAACCTAGAGTTATCAATCACCTCACAACAATCTTAATCGTATGGTAGCGAAACAAGATGTTGCGGAATCACAAACGATGAGACGAAGATGTTTGTGATTACTTTTTATATCTTGCCTATCGGAGATATCAATCTCAAGCCAATCAATATGAATGTACTCGTACGATAGAAGATGCAAGATCAGATCACATAACTACGATAAAGTAGTATCGGTCTGGCTTCACAATCCCAATGAAGTCTTTAAGTCGTTAACCTGGTTTTAGAAGAAGAAAACCAAAGGTTAAAGGAAAAACGATTCTAGCACGCAAACTAGTATCACACATAAGGTGTGAGGATTAGTTTTGTATTGATTCTAGATGTCCCCTTATATAGTCTTTCAAATCAGGGTTTGCCGTTAAGTTACCTTGGTAACAAAGCAATCAATATCCACCGTTAGATGAAAACCTGATTTAGATTCAAGTTAATATTTCTCAACCGTTAGATCGAAAACTTAGCTTGTTACACACAATTGAAATGCACACTTCTAGGTTTGTTAACCATACCCAAACATATGCACTTGTTGGTTCAATAATAGTTAACCAAAAGGTTAGCCATATGAGCATTTCATATCAACCATGTTCTTCTTCACCATAACTAGTTCACATGACTGAAACGAACTAGTTAGAGAGTTGTTCAATTGCAAAGAATTCTTATGTAACTACACAAGACACAATTGAAGCAAAGATGATTTGATTAACTCGAAAAGGTTCATGAACTTTTATAGACACGGTTTACAAACTGCATTCCTTACTCTTTTTATGTTTAAGTTCAGAAATCATCTTCAGATATATAACCTTCTTAAGTTCGCAGAGTTGGTTCGCAGACTTAAGTTACCGGGCAGAGTTTACAAACTCCAGCAGAAATTCTCGGGATGAGAACTTCGCCGGTTCGTGGACTTAGCTTCACGCACTAGTTTGTCAACTCCAACAGAAATTCTCGGGTTTGAGAAATTCGGCAGTTCGCGGACTTGGCTTACGCCATTCTTCCGGTTCTCTTGATCAACAAAGTTCGCAAACTTTGGTTCAAGGAATAGGACTTATACATAAATGTGTTTCCACAACAATGCTTATGTCCATATTGGTTATGTAATCTAAACTCTCATTCCAATCATTGAAACATTCTTCGTCAAAGCAATTTTCAAAGTGATTGAAACATATCATGACTTTCGTCACTAGGTAAAGATAAACTTGGTCGAAGCGAAAAGCTTACCAACACATATTTCGAGATATATATAGGCGAGGTATACTCGGCTCGAAATACCAACTGTGTATAATCAAAGTCTATATATAGTATACGTCTTTTTGTCTCAAGAAGTAGGAGATAGAATAGATAGACTTTTGAGTGATAGATAAGTTCAAGTCTTCACATACCTTTTTGTCGAGAAGTTCCACCGGTTCCTTGAGTAGTTCTTCTTCTTGTATGATGAATCGTCATGAAGTCCTTGAGATCAACTACACTTTATATCCTAGTCCGAGACTTAGCTATAGTAGACTAGAAATCAAGACTTATAGTTTTGATCACTAACATTGACAAAAATGCTTGAGATAGCAACACATGCGAGTTCGAACGAGAAATACTCTAACAATCTCCCCCATTATCAATTTTAGTAGCTCCTATTCCACATGTCTAATCTTCAACGTTCCTCGAAATCTTCGTCATTTCCAAGTACTTCAATGATCCCAAAGGTTATAAGTTTAGCATCACCGTTGTTGAAGATTCGTAGCTATAACAATGAGAAAACATAATTCTCAATCATTGTTATACAATGTCATAGTATTATTACACAATGTCGAAGTTCAATTGTATCACAAATTCAATAATACTATGGTGATATGTATCACTCCCCCTTAGTCAATACTCCATCTCACATGGAAACCACTCCCCCTTACACAATGATCTGAAAACCATATGTATTTGTAGTGTGAACTACATATTAATTCTCCCCCTTTTTGTCAATAAAATTGGCAAAGGTACAAGAACGGGATCATAATGAAATTTCCGTAAGAGACATTTCATGACTAAAAGAAAAATACATACCAACTAATATAGATGCAATCATAAAGCCGAAGCTAAATGCATTCATCAAGGAGTTTAAAGATACAAGATAACCCCTCTAAAATTCCACAGCCGCACACCCCTCAAGATACGACCATTAAGCACAAGTTCAAAAGAACTCTCCCTCATTTGATGTCATTCCCGAGACAACAACAACAAGCGACCTTAATTTCAAAAGAAAAGAAGGATTTCTATTGGACACCAAAACCATAAGAATGATTTTTATATCCAAAAACTCAATCAAATTAATCACAAGTAATCCCATGATTAATTTAATCGGAATACGCAACCAAATTAAACACAAAAAGTGATCAATTTAATTGATTATGCTCAACATAAGTAAACTTACGGAGCTACGACTAAGTTTAACCATAAGGAATGATTAGCTTAACCGTTCATATACTCAACACAAGAAAAACTTATGGAGTAATAACTAAATAACCAAACATGATGATTAATTTAGTTCATAATGCTCGACATAAAGTACCTTAAGGAGCAACAACAAAGTCAATCAAAAATAATCAACTTGGTTGTTTAGTGCTCAACATAAGACACATTACGGAGCCTCACAGTATTACATAAAATATGGATCAGTAAAGATCAATATTGTGGAATACACAAGGATTCATTCTATCTTCCATCACTATTCACATAACGACATTCAATAGACATAATCCTTGCAAACAAAATATTTTAACCTATCTTCCGTCAAAGATTGACAATATAGGCTTAACTTTTGTAATTGTCAAAATTCCATTCATTATTTAACCAATACATGAATATCGATCATAAACGACTTTACTTTTGATAATCTATGGGACAAACATAGTTCACGGACGTAAACACCAATATCCCATAACAAGTTGCAATATAACAAATCATAAAGATTAAATACTGCAAAAACATCATCCTCCAAATTTTTTTAGAATTTTTTTAAACCAAAAAAAACTAAAAAAGAATAAGAAGATGAAAAATAATAGCTATGTGTAGTCACAATCATTGCTATTCAAGCATTAGTTATTCTTCCAACTAAACCAAAAACAAGACATACTAGGAAAAACAAAAATAGCACAATAAACTTGATTTAAAACACCTTAAACCCTGTCAGCAACGAGAGATTGAACATGGACGAGCTCATCAGTTGCCTTTTTTAGTTTGCTTTTCAGAAAATCAAGATTCCTTGTTGCAATTCCGAGTTGTTCACGTACTACTTCAAAGTCTCGAAGCAGATTTCCTACCATTTGTGATGACATCTGAACTGGTAGTTTGTTTTCATGATCAACAGCATGAAAGCATGTCATAGAAACAGGATTCAACTCAAGAAAATTTCCCTTCTCAACTTCATCAACCTTGTTGTTTCCATCCATTGTGCCCACGCAAAAAGAATCAAGTAGAATCTTTTGACCTTGTGGAACATAATATTTAAATGGTGTTCCAAGAAACCCTAGGCACAATGACGTCCGTATGGGCCTGGTACGTGTACTTGGTCAGCACGTATGTGAGACCCGGGAAAAGGAGAGGAACAAGAAATCTAGGGAAGAAAACAAAACTTTAACAAAGAACTCAATACAACCCTGAAAACTTTCTCAAGATAAGCAAATCCTGAGAACAAAGAGCATCCATCTTTTGCTTAAAAGAAGGATGCAACTTTAAGCAGTCATAGTGTAATAAGATGAGCATCTTGCTCATCAATATTCACTTCTTCTTTTCTTTTTCAAAGGTATTTAGAGATGTATTACTCGTCAAAGCTGAAGAAGTTTTATCAAGAGAAGATTTAGGAATACCTGAGTCCACTGCTTTCCATGTTTTCTTGATGCTTCGTTTGAGTCTGTTTACGCTGATTTTCAGATCTGAGACTCGATTGTTGATATGCAAGAAGTCTGGAGCAGAAGTCTTGGATTTACAGTTTCCTTCAGGGAGAGATGAGGAACATAACCTTTCCCTTTTTCTCCTGTAGTTGCAGGAAATCCTACACTACACCCCTCCCAAGATTTCATTAACATTCAACTCATTTTAGATTAACAATCTTAATTTTATTGATTAATCTTTCGAACAATCTTACAAGAAAAGAGAAAGGGAATAAGAACAACAACTACACTTGATTTTTCTCTCTCCTGTTTATTAGCTACTACTCTCCAAAAAGATCTCTCCCCTTTCCTTACAATTGAATGGCTATTTATAGGAAATTTACATAATGGATGACAACTAATTTGTCATTTATTTTCGGATATGGCTTGCCACATTCTCGCAACCTTACAAATGTTAATCTTGCAAACTCCCTAATTTTCGCAGAACCATCATATTTTTCTCCTGATTTAGCTGACGTCGTTTATTGTGTCGTTTCTGAAGTTGTTTTGCGACACTGTTGTGTTGTGTTGTTAATAATTTCGCTGAGGAATTATTGCTGTGAGATTCTGATCCTACATCTCTGCGAAGTAGAGAACGATGTGAGAAATGCCGCATTTGTCCATCTCTTCATATTTTGTATTTATCATACGTATCCTTTCTTCCATCTATTTCTTGACACGTCTTCTGTGACCACTGCTTTTCAACCGCTCACGTCTTTTCGCATTAATAGTGTTTATCTCTTCGAGTAAAAATTTTTCTCTATATATTCTTCTTACTCTTCTTTCCATTTTCTTTTTACTTTCTCTTCTTTTTTTACTCTCTCATCTCTGCAACTCTATTATTCTTCCGTAAGTTCTGCTATTGTAACTTTTCCCTCTTCAATATTCTTACTTTTCATCCATTCCCATACCCTATATTCAGATATGCCTCCAAGCGGCCAAAAGCATGAGAAAACCTTAAAGGAATTTCAAAAAGATCTTGCCGAGAGAGGTTTCACACTTTCTACCATTCCTGTTGAAAGTGCCAAATCAATTCTTTCCATTAAAATTTTCTCTGATCATCACTGTGATGATTAGACAATCATAGTCTCGCTGGGTCAAATTCTCGCAGGTCTCCCTATTCCTCTTTATAACCCTGACATTCCTCTATTTTATGAAATTCTTGCTCATTCGAATTTTTCGCGAGCTATCTTCCAATTAAGTGGGGATTGCATCCGTATGATATTGGAGTTTGCTAATCGCGGTGCTGGTAAAGAATCTTAGGGATCCTAAATTCGCAGACTTGGAGATAGTCGCTGAGAAGTACACATTAGCGAATTTCTTCAAAAATTACGAATTGATCTCCATGAAGAAAGAGAATACTCGCCGGGGTGTTCGTTTGAAAAGGAAAGACAATATTGATGAAGATAAAATACTCATGCATGACATTGATTGGCACTCTGGAATAAATAAAACCCCTCGCCAATCCAAAGATGATAAATGGTGCGTCTTCCCCTTGATGTTAAAAGGACCTTATATTGCTGGTTCGAATGTCATTCCTGCGAGTCTCGCTGCTTACCAACCTTGGGTATTCTCTTGGCCTGATAAAGTGAAAAAGGTATGTTTCTTCCAGTTTCGCCCACTTTACATTTATTTATTTATCTTTACTCTTTTGTTCGCTGATTCCTGTGACATTCTACAGATCCAGAAACTGAAAGATAGCTACTATAGGACTGGGAAAGCCAATACATTGTTAGCTCTTCGCTCATACACAAATGAGGTAAGAAATATTCATTTATGATTTTACACAATATATTGTTGCCTCTATTTCTTATCTCTATCTGTGTGTGAAGTCTATTGCTGAAATAGAAGAGCCTGCTAATGTTGCGAAGACTGATGGTAAAGGCAAAGGTGTTCTTCGCAGGGAAAAACTAACTGCTCCTCCTTCAAAGAAGAGAAAAGTCCGTCCTTCCTCTCCTTCAAATGCTCCTTCTCATGAAAACTCCGAGAATGATGAGGATGATAAGGATGATGGTGACCCTGCTACAAATGAAGAATCTCTATATGAATCTTCTATGGCACAGTTGTCTGGCATCTTCTCTGATTCTTGGCAAGGAATGGGAGATATTCATCTTTCCAATACATGCAAAGCTCTCGCAATTATTTGCGATACTCCTTTGTTGGATTGTGATAGTTCTCTTTGTGGGGTCTCCAGATCAGTGACTCCTAGCTTCTTGAATTCTCTCAATAGTTTGGTTTTCCTTCGTCTTTTTACCTCCTCTTCATTATTGTAACTCAAAATTTCTCTCTATTTTAACATTTCTTGTATTTTCTCGCAGGATGGAAAAGCTTCTTTCGTTGTTTCCTCAGATCTGGAGAGGAGACGCAAAATTCTTGAAAAGAAGAATCTTCAATTTCGTACAAAGAATGAGGAACTGGAAACTGAAGCTAAGGGTCTTCGTGAGAAGAATGAACAATTAGAAGCTGAAGTTAAAGGTCTTCGCGAGAAGAACAAATAACTGGAAACCAACACTTCTTCGCAAAGGAACAAAATTTATACTCTTCAAAAAGATAATGATCAGCTCTATGGTATGCAATTTTTCTCCTTTCCTTTCATTCATTCATCCTATTGTCTTATCTTATTTGATTAATCCTTTTTGCATACATTTATGGTCTTTCTGATGAAGCCACTCATCTTCGTTCATTTCCCGATGCCCTAGATAATGACACTCTTCTTGAACATCTTAATAAATCTTTGAATAGTTTCTCTAATGATAAAATTTCATCTCTGTCTTTGAATGAACTTAAATCCAAATTTCCCCTCTTAGAGATTGATCATAGATCTAGTTTAGGTTTAGCCAACCAATTTAAACGTTTTTATCTCAATTCTAAAAAGAAGATCAATGAATTAAGAACCAAGATTAGCAAACTTATAGATGATAAATATCGTACCTCTGATCAAGGTGTTAAGGCTTTGGAGAAATTCCAAGAGACCCTTCTTGAGTTCAACTTGAACGAGATGAAGCCAATCGTCAAAATATTGTGCTTAGCGAGAGAGAAAACCAAGTTCGTTCTTGTTTTCCTCATAAATAATGATGATGAGTTCGCTTGGGCTGCGAAAATCTTAGATGATGCCAGAAAGGATTTAGGCGTAAATATTAGTCTCCAAGCTGAGCATACATCCTTGATTAGAGATATGATCTCCGACAGAGAAGGTCACCAACTGTTCTTTTTACTAGTCTTTTGTCTCTTTTGAGTTCTCACTAAATTATTAATTGATTGTCTTTTGCTCGCAGGTTCTAAAAGTAGATATCGCGAAAGAATTGAAGAACTTGAAGCTGAGAAAGGGGAACTCACAAAGAGTCTTTCTTCTCGCAATGACAAATATTCTAGATTGAAGAATCAATTTAAGATCACTGTTGCGAACTTTAAGAATGACGCTCTGCATTTTCGCAATCAAACTATTCAAATGGTTTGCAATAACCATAGTATTCCTCATTATGATTATCCTTGTCTCTCAGAGGAGATCCCAAAGAACACTCATAGTCTGATCATCTCTAATAGCGAAGATGATGATGAGGAATCTGATGGTGATGAAAGTTCTGATGGAGGTAAAGGTTCTGATGAGGATGAAGAAGAGAGCAAATCTGAAGAAGATGATGATGGATCAACTAAGAAGTAGTCTTTTTTTCTTTCTTTGATCTTCTGTAATACTTGTACATTTATTCCTTCTTTTTGTATATTTGCGAATTCTCTTGGTTCCCCATATTCCTTAATATATAAGTTTCTTTTATTTTGACCTGCATTCGTTAATACAATTCTTCCTTGCAATATGGTTAATCAACATAATCATTAATTTTTAACTTTCTGCGTAAATTTATCATGTGGAGAAAAATAACATTTTCTGATTTCATTCATTCCCATACTTGCCTCTGTTATTTGTATCCAAATGAGAGATTTTGCATATTTCTCTTATTTTGTGTCTCAGTTTCGCAGTTGTTTCTGTATAATTTCGCAATCATATGCGAAGTGAATTTTGATTCTTTTCAAAATTTCATTCTTGTGTGGTCTTATTTTGCCTTCCTAGTTAATGGTCTTATCATGCCACCCCTTGTCATTGCGAAAAAATCGCAGGACGTCCTTGCACTTTCATGCAAAAACCCATTGATCTTGTCTTAACTTTTTCTTTTGTACTATTGCCTCTTCAGGAATGTTGCGACAATATGACAGGCCTAAATATTCTTGCGAAAATAAAGCCCCATGACATTGCCGTCTTGCGACGAAATCGCAGGACGTCTTCGCACTTTCATGCGAAAACCCATTGATCTCGTCTTATCTTTTTCTTTTGTATTATTGCCTTTTCAGGATTGTCGCACAAATATGACAAGCCTTAATACCCTTGCGAGCAAAAAGCCTCATGACATTTGCGTCTTAAGACACTTATCATCTACCTAATGGAGGGTGCCTCCCTTATCTTCCCCCTGGTTGCCCCTTCAATGAGGCGTACCTCTACCATACAAGGTTGGCTCCTCCCATCCGGTATTAACAACAACCAGTTGTTTTCGCAGCCTCTTATCCCTTTTACCTATAGGGCTTATGGTTACGAGACTGCACCCTAAGTGGGCTTTTCTTCGGGCCGAGTGCAGTATAAGCCAAGACTTGTCAAGAATGGCAAGGTACGCTCCAGACGCCCCTGGCACTCTTGACTCAACCGTGTACCTCGGAGCCTTGGTCATATTCTGCACTCCTTGGGAAAGTCCTTATTACCTTAGTCGCCCAACCTAAGTCATATGCTTAAGCTGAGAATCCAAGGTGCCTCTCCCGGATGGGCTTTATTGACCCCAAATCTCCATGACTCAGGTTCCGGGGGCGGTGTAACCTTTCCATGAGCCATGAAACAGATACCCCCTTATATGACGTACTTTAGGTCTTACATTTTCCTCTTGCGAAATTGTATTCGCGAACTAGGGTGTACGCCATAAAGGTTCGCCCCTTTCTCTTTTGTCATTGTTCTCTGATTGTCTTTTGTAGAATTCATTATCTCTGCGAGATTCTCGCACATCATCACACCGTATTTGCACTTCTCAATCTCATTTTTATCATTCAGTAAAATGTATTTTTTGAAAATTTTCGCAACAAATCAACCATTCATACCCACCTTATTTTTATTACCTTAGCCATTCTCTGCTTCTTTGTTATTTTCTGCTACTGCTTCCTTGGTAGTGGTATGTTCTCCATTTATTATTCTGAGCTAGCATTAGTTTCGCAACATTTCTTCTTCTTTTCGTTCGATTGCATCCACCATCAATTTCTTACTTCTTTGTGTCTCTTTGATTTTGTGTCGCCAACTTTTCTTCTTGTTTGCTCTTCCTTTGCAGGATTCTACCTCAGTTTCGTAACATTTCTTTCCTTCAACCCAATCTCCCTTTATGATTCCTACACCGCTGGGGTGAGGGAATTTGATGCACTGGTGGAAAGTTGAAGCTACACCTAGAATCCCATGTAGCCAAGGTCGACCAATTAATGCATTGTAGGGTGATTCTACGTCAGCGACACAGAACATGATTTCAGAAGATATTCCCTTCAATGGAATTCGCATGGTGACCTCCCCTTTAGGCTTGTTAGCAGTACCATTAAAACCATATATCTTATATGTTGATGGTATAAGATCATCATCTCTTCCTCCCATAGTTTTATAAGTATGATAGAATAACATGTTCACAGAGCTTCCAGTATCGATTAAAATCCTATTAATTGCCCATGAATCTTCAGCTTCATCATCCTCATCTTCTTTCGGTTTTGGATTAATTTTTAATTTTACCACCAATGGATTGTCATGTACCTCTCCACCTTCGGGGACTTCTTCTGCGGTAAAAGAAATAGTATGCTTCCGCCATTCCTCTAGTGGCGAGATTTTCGCAATGTTCATAATTTCTCTTCCATCATTGTGCAAACACTCTACTCAAAACATTGTCATGAAAATCTTCAATTGTCTTGTATGAATGTACGGTAGAGTGACATAATAGATTCTTTGCTTTTGCACCAACTTCTACGAAGAATGTTTCCTTCTTTTTCACCGTGTTTACTCTGTGATCCTTTGGTGGTGGTGGTGGCAATAGTTGAGATTGTGGGTGCCCTACCAAAAAGTGGTTTAGTTTTCCTTGATCTATCATTCTCAGAATAATTCTCTTTATATTTCTGCAATCATTTGTAGTATGTCCATGAAAATGATGATAAGAACAGAACTCATGACTTCTGTGGCTTGGAGGTGGTTCCACTCCCATGTTCCATGGTGTTGGTATATTCTCCATCAAAATTATAGCTTTCCATATTTTCTCCACACTTGCATTTAGAGGTGACATCTTGATTTCTTCCCATACTACCTTGTGACCTCCTTGTCCTCTATTATAGCTTTGTCTTTGACCTCCATAAGTTTCTTGCGGCTGATTGAGTCTTTGAATCTTGTTATTTCCACCACGATTGTAGAAATTTCTTTCTCTTTCATATTCCCCTTGATGTCGGCTTCCCATAGCCACCAGTTTCTGTTGATTGTTGCCCGTCACCTTTTCTTGTTGTACTTGCAAAGTGCTCGCCACTGTGTTTATTAGTTTGGGTAGTAAGCTTGCATTCGCTGCTTGTGAACTGGTGTTCGCAACCGGGTATGATTCCATTTCATTTTGCCTTTCCTCTAGAGCAATATATTCTTCCTGAAGTTCTCGTAATTCAGTCATTGTGATCGTATTCTTGACTCTGAAAATTTGGATATACAATAGATTGGTTGCGAACATAGCATTGATAAATGATAAGATAAGATATCTCTCATCCACACGGCCAACCATTTCACTACACATAGTCCTCCACCTTTTAGTTAGGTGTTTCAAACTTTCGCCAATCCTTTTTTTTAATCCAAACACGTCTTCAACACCAGGTCGCGAAGAATTGTTACTTATATATGCCCCCAGGAATGTAGTCTGCAGATGATTGAAGGATGTTATTGTATTTTTTGGTAAACCTTCGAACCATTTTAATGCTTCCCCTATTAAGCTGGATGCAAAATATTTGCATAATACGGCATCATGATTTTCCCATTGCAGCATGCACCTCACATAGGCTTTAATGTGTTGAATTGCACAAGTTGTTCCATCAAAAATGTTGGTTAATGCAGGCAAATTGCATTTCGGGGGTATTCCTCCTAGTTGTACTTCTCTTGTAAATGGAGTTTTCGCAGCTTCCTCTATAGATTTTTCTTCTGCCTACTTCTCCTCTATTGTTCAACATTCCTCTCATTTCTTACAATTCTTTTAAGATTTTTCCATTTACGTCTGAATTTTGATCCATTGGTCTTTTTAATTTCGCTTCCCTTCTTCTGCGTTCATGTCTTTATTCTCTTGAAAAATTATGCATTTCTTCTTCATCATCCTCATCTCGTCTTCTCCTGCGATTCTCTTTCTCATCTCTATCTTGAATTAGCATATGATGATATCTCTCATTTTCCCCTCCATGATTTTGTTCATTTCTTATCAAAGGATATATATTTATAGCGCAATAGTTGAGAGAAGCACCCATTTAACGTGACCACATTATTAGATACTCTAAGCGCATGTTTCCTTTTCAGCAAGTATGTGATAGTTGCCTTGGATCCTGCGTTCCACGCTTGCTTAGGCGACGGAGACAGGGACGTTTCACACATGCTGCTATCTAAGCGTCAAGAACCTCATCAATAGTTTTTTTGACTTTCTATATAATGATGATATGGTTTTTATTTTTATCAACTACATGATTCGATATTCTAAGAGCATGTTCATTTTCAACAAATACGTCATAGTTGCCCTGGATCCTGCGTTCCACGCTTGCTTAGGCGACGGAGACAGGGACAACGTTTCACACGTATTGCTATCCAAGTGTCGATAAATGAATACCTTGCTACACGTATTGCTATCCAAGTGTCGATAAATGAATACCTTTTTCTTTTTTTTATTTTTTTTTTCGGCTCACTCTTTATGAGTGTAAGACAATTGTCTTATGGGGCTTTCAAATACTCAACCAATGATTAATCAGGATCCCACCAAATCACTTTAGAGAAACACAAAACTGCAAAATAAAAAGAACGTGATTCAGTAATGATTAATTGCGAGGATGAATCTTTCAAATGACTACCATAGCTTAGTTTCACATTCAATTATGAACATATATATTTCAGGATTCAAATAAATGGAACTTAATCTACAACTGTGAGAACTGTTTCAACCTTAAAAGGTTTAGAGTGTCATCCTAAATAGCTTAATATTTAACTCCAAAAGATGAAGTCTCAAGAATGCAAGAAATCAAAGAGTATTATTTATTATGTGCATATGCATATAGTATGATACTATTAGAGCATAGCTCGGTCGACCTCGCATGCGTTGCTATCTCAAGCATGTTTGTCAATGTTAGTGATCAAAACTATAAGTCTTGATTTCTAGCCTACATAGCTAAGTCTCGGACTAGGATAGAAAAGTGTAGTTGAGCTCAAGGACCTCATGGCGATTCATCATACAATGACGAAGATCTACTCAAGGAACCGTGGAACTTCATCAACAAAAAGGTATGTGGAGACTTGAACTTATCTATCACTCAAAAGTCTATCTCTTCTATCTCCTACTTCTTATGAGACAAAAGTCGTATGCTATATAGACTGGATCATACATATTTGATATTTCGAGCCGAGTATATCTCGCCTATCTATATCTCGAAATCATGTGTTGGTAAAGCGTTTCGCTTTGATCAAGTTTATCTTCACCTAGTGACGAAAGTCGTGAAAAGTTTCAATCACTTTGAGAATTGCTCTGACGTGAATCGGTCTGTGAATAACGGCTACATAGCGTCCTCTGAGAATGTCTCAATGATTGAAATGAGAGTTTAGATTACATAACCATGTATTCCTTGAACCGAAGTTTTCGAACTTTGTTGATCAAGAGAAATCGGAAGGATTGTGGAATTGGCTTGCCAAGTCCGCGAACCCAGTCCGCAGACTCAGTCCGCGAACTGTCAGAAGTTCTTGACCGAGAATTTCTGTTGGATTTTCCAAAACTCGTTTGTGTGCTAAGTCCGCGAACTCAGTCCGTGAAACCAGTCCGCGAACTGGCGGAAGTTCTCTTTCCGAGAATTTCTACTGAGTTTGGAAAAATCAATCGGTTGTCTTAAGTCCGCGAACTTGTTTGTGAGCTTAAGAGGTTATGATCTAAAGATGTGCTCTGAACATGAAACTTAAATTACTAAGGAATACTTTATGCAGACGGTGGCTATAAAGTTCATGAGCCGATTCAATCGAATCGAATCATCTTTGTTTCAATTGTGTCTTGTGTAGTTACATAAGATCTCATAGCAATTGAACAACTCTTTAACTAGTTCATTTGAGTCAATTGAACTAGTTATGGTGAAGAAGAACAAGGTTAATATGAAATACTCATATGGTTAACCTTTTGGGTTACTATGTTGAACCAACATACACGTACACGTTTGGGCATGGTTTTCACAAACCCAGTAAACGTCTACCCAAGTGTGTGTGACAAGCTAAGTTTTCGATCTAACGGTTGAGAAATATTAACTTGAATCTAAATCAGGTTTTCATCTAATGGTGAATATGGATTGTTTTGTGTTGATGGTGGTTTTAGGACAAGGAGTAAAACCGTACACTTAAACATGACGTCACTAACGCCGCTAGAGCATTTAGTAATTTATTTAACGTGCTTACGCAAAAATTACCGGGGTACCTTTTTTAACGCTAAATTAGGGTTTCGATACACCAAACCCTAATTCCCGCACCACTGTGCCAGCAGCATGCCAAACATGCTAGCCGCACCACTGTGTCAGTAGCATGCTAAACATGCCAGTCGCACCACTGTGCCAGCAGCATGCTAAACATGCCAGCCGCACCACTTTGCCAGCAGCATGCTAAACATGCCAGCCGCACCTCCGTGCCAGTAGCATGCCAATCATGCCAGCCGCTCCATCGTGCCAAGGCATGCCAACCATGACGCATGTGCCAAACGCACATTCCGCGCACTCTCTGCGCGCCAAGGCATGCCAATCATGCCACATGTGCCAAACGCACATTCCGCGCTTCCTATGCACCAAGGCATGCCAATCATGCCACATGTGCCAAACACACATTCCGCGCTTCCTACGTGCCAAAGCATGCCAACCATGCCACATGTGCCAAACGCACATTCCGCGCCTCCTATGCGCCAAGGCATGCCACACATGCCATTTGGCACATGCCGTGCAACACTTTCACTTTGGCATTGCCACTTGCACACGCCGTGCAACCTAGGGCCAATGCCAGCCACACACGCCATTGGCACATGTCGTGCAACCCTTGCACACGCCATATAACCTAGGGACAATGCCCGCCACACGCGCCATTGGCACATGTCGTGCAACCCTTGCAAACGCCATATAACCTAGGGCCAATTCCCGCCACATGCGTCATTGGCACATGCCGTGCAACCCTTGCACACGCCATATAACCTAGGACCAATGCCCGCCACACGCGCCATTGGCACATGCCGTGCAACCCTTGCACACGCCATATAACCTAGGGCCAATGCCCGCCACATGCGCCATTGGCACATGTCGTGCAACCCTTGCACACGCCATATAACCTAGGGCCAATACCCGTACACGCGCCATTGGCACATGCCAAGCAACTCTTGCAACCTGGCATGCCAAGCCGTGCAAACCAAGGCCAAAGCCGCCACACGCGCCATTGGCACATGCCATGCAACCTGGCATGCCAAGCCGTGCAAACCCAAGGCCAAAGCCGCCACACGCGTCACTGGCACATGTCGTGCAACCTTTGCAACCTGGCATGCCAAGCCGTGCAACCTAGGGCCAAAGCCGCCACACGCGCTATTGGCACATGCCATGCAACCCTTGCAACTTGGCACGCCAAACCTAGGGCCAAAGCCGCCACTCGCGCCATTGGAACATGCCATGAAACCCTTGCAACTTGGAACGCCTAGGGCCAAAGCCGTCACACACGCCATTGGCACATGCCATGCAACCCTTGCAACTTGGCATGCCAAGCCGTGCAACCTAGGGCCAAGGCATACCACACATTCCATTGGAACATGTCGTGCAACACTTGCACTTTGGCATTACCACTTGCCCCGACGTGCTACCCAGGACCAAGGCATGCCACACATGCCATTGGCACATGCCGTGAAACCCTTTCACTTTGGCATGCCGCGCCTACATCAAAGGCCACGATTCCTCTTATACAAAATATCGACCGTCGAAGGTCGCCACTGAGCCGGCAAGTCTCTCAAGCTCAACTTATCAAACACCAGCGACATGCTACATGTTTTCCACGAAAACACTCGAGACATCAAAACTTATGTCACAAACTGTGGGATGCTCATTAGGGTTTTGGTTTGGTGGTCTACAGCGTGCGGCATATACAAATGCTTGTTTCAAGAAGGTGTAATAAGAATAAAACGGTTAGTAAATGCAGGAAGTAATGGTGAAACGCTCTTTCATTATGAAACATCAATTCCATCAAATTCCATCAATACCAGGCGTTACCACCTCTTCCCATTTAACTCATCCGTTTCTTTTCTTACGAGGCCAGAGTACGTTTCACTTAGACTTGTATAAATAGGTTTTACCTATTTCCACCAAAACACAAGTTTTGGTCAGGGAGAAATACAACGCTCAGAAAGGCAACTCTTGCTAGATTTTTCAAAGCTTTCATCTTATGATACAAGTCAAGTACTACTCTCCCAGAGCTGCTCTGGTCTCAACGCTCTCTTCGCTTCCCTCCCTAAACCAGCCCTTCTCCTTCACTTTGTGACCGAAGCAAATCCGGAACGGCCATTTCTTGGTTTAGGCCAGATTTGTACAGATTGATCTCTCGAATATAAAGGACTCCCGTGTAGTACATTTGTTTAAGGTTTAGATTTGTTTCTCACCCACTCACCGAAATTACCAAAATCAGCAAAAACAATTTTCACCCATAAATAATTGGCGACCACAGTGGGAGATCAATCTCTCAGTTGCAAAGTTGACTTGCGGTTTCCAGCATTTCCTTTCTAGTTCTATTCTTTCAGCATGGTAGAGCTAAGGTCCGGATCCGCGACAAACTCTGAAAAAACCAATATGGAAACTGCTCCTGGCGCTGATGGTTCTTCCAACGGCACTGCTACATCACTTGATGACCTTGGCAACAAGGAAGGCGCCCCTTCAAGTGTTACACCACCAGTCACCAGAGCCAGGGCCGCCTCCACTCCGAATGCTCCTACGCAATCCGCTAACCCAATCGGTACGGAAGGCACCCTTTCAAGCGTTACACCACCAGTCACCAGAGCCAGGGTCGCATTCACTACGAATGCTCCTACGCAATCCGCTAACCCAAGCGGTACGGAAGGTTCTCCTTCAAGCATTACACCACCAGTTACCAGAGCTCGAGCCACCGCTACTGTCCTAAACGCTTCAGCAAGCACGTCACCTCCAACTGCCGCCCGAACAGCGTCTACTCCACGACCAGGGCGAGAAACCATAGGAGACATACCTTATGTCACCATTGCCGATCTGATGGAGAGACAAGAAGTTCTTGCTAGAGCCCATACAAACATGGTTTCGACCCAGAAAGAGGTGCTTGTTTTTCTCAAGGCCCTAACAGAACGGCTGCCACGGCAGTCACGCCAGCCGGGATCAAGGAGTGACACTCCCAACAACCCTGAGGCCAGCACCTCAACACTGCGGGAACTGCGCCAACCAGAGTCAAGAACGGACACTCCCAATAGCCCTGGGGCCGGCACCTCAGCAGAGCACACTGACACATGCGAAGAAATTCATGCTGGAGCCTCGATAACAAGAAATCATCCGTCCAATTTTGTCACACGAGAAGATTTGGAGCGGCGTCTCCAAACCCGAATAAAAAACAACGAGATGGATACACATCAACACCAACTTCCTTATCCAATGGAGATCCAAAGAACTCCCCTCCCAAGAGGGTACTCGTCTCCTCAGTTCGCTTTGTATGATGGAACCGGTAATGCACCAGAACATATCTCACGATTCCTGAAGGCCTTGGGCGAACACGAGTACAACCAGTTTCTCCGCTTAAGGGAGTTTTCGAAATCGCCTACCGGAAGAGCATACACGTGGTACAATAGTATCACACCAGGCAGCATCCGCAATTGGGGTGAAATGGTTACGTCATTCTACAAGAAGTATTTATTCGTGTCTGAACAAGTCACTCTCTCAGATCTAGGGAGGATGTTCCAACAAAATAACGAGCATCCAAATGAGTTCGTCAAGAGATTCAGGATCCAAGCACTGGACTGCCACTATCCGAATGTAACCGAACAACAATTAGTGAATTCATGCATCAATGTAATGACTCCCATCTACCGCGCCTTACTGAAGAACCCACGATTCCAGACGTTCTCCGAACTCCATGAAGCTGCCAAATGATCAGCCTCGACAGCTCCGGCTTTATCAGAAAGAACCAGACCATCCAGATGTGAAGATGTGCGCGAATTACGGAGAAGTGCGCGCCTCCTTAAAAAGACGTACAACACTGGCCCCTTATCTGTAATCGTGGTGGACGAAAGAGGGAAGAGGAAATCCCCGATGATGGATCAGCACCCTAAACGCATAGCCCCGGCACGACGGGAAGATCCACCGCAGAAAGCTGCGACTAAGGCTCCCGAATCTCATCATGAAACAAGAGAGGATGATCTGGACTTCCCGTTTCCAATCGAGGAAGTAATCGAACTTTTAGAAGCATGGGTTCAAGATGATGTCATCAGACTACCGCCTCTCAGACGCCCACCAACTGAGGCCGAGATGGCAAACCCCAAATACTGCCACTACCACAGGTTCGTCCATCACCCGACTAGCGACTACAACAAGCTGAAGCACATTTTCAAGGAAAAGGTAGAAGCAGGAGAGCTTCGGCTAGGGAACGAAGGAGTACATAGAGACCCGCTTCCCGTAAGGAATTGCAGAATCTCTAGGGACTCCATACATGAAACCGTACAGTACATGATGCAGCACGTATGCAAAATCCTCTACTTCTCCAGGGTACATCGCCAAAACATCTTCGCGGCCCTCAAATGCATAGTGTCTGGCAAACGGCTTTTTCCTGCTACAGAAGCTGCACCAAAAGCACAAGTCTTCCCCGAGGATGCTACTACTGGGGACTGCTGATAGACGCATTTATGTGTCTATTTTCATCTCTTTTGTGTATTTTGTTAGTACTCGTTTTCGTCCTTATTATGGTGTTTTGTGTGTTTGTAGGTATTTTTTTGGAAATAAATAATTTTGGAAAAATCGGCTCGAAAAATTATGCGGAGCATCCCCGGAGGACATTTGTTATTCGCACTCTCTGCTTTGGATAAGAGACACCCACTTGATAAGGGGTGACCACTTGCTATTCGCACCCCTGAACTGGATAGGGGGAGGTCATCTTCTTTGTTTGAATTTGGTTTTGGCGGGAATACTTAATGCAGACGTTGTTGATTTTGGGTCGGATTGTTTGAGGGATTTCAGCGAGATTCAATCGCTAGAAACGGTTGGGCTGGGCCTGAATACACTAGACAGGGTATATGCAAGCGATTTGATCGAGTAACTTGGGATAGAAATCCGAGTTTGGAAGTAAACAGGGGACCGAGATATTTTAGAAGATTATGTTAATTACGGAAGCTGTGTGAAGATTGGGAGAAGATATTTGGGAAGATATTCTCTCATGATATTATACGAACAATTTAAGACAATCCAGAGACGCGTAGAAGAGTTAAATAGGGAAGAAAATCCCATATCCTGCATGAAATACAAAGAAAATATTCCCGACGTTAATGGAGATTTTTGGGAGTTATTGTGAAGATTCGAAGGAATTAAATAGTATAAATAGGCTCTTTGGGTCTACTAGAGAGGGTGTCGAGATTCTGGGGGGCTGAGAAGAGCCAGAGAAGAAGAAATTCGAGTTTTCCCAAAATCGGTTTCTGTTGCTGCTGCTGCTGATGAACATGAAGAACGCGAAGAACAGACCTGCAACAGCAGTCGTTTTTCTACAGTAGTAACGACTAACACCTGTGGGTCGTAATCAGGCAGTCTTATTTTCCATAGCGTTTGCGACAGGGCTTCAGCAGTCTTATTTTGTCACTGAGGGTCGTAGTTCTCTGGTTTTATTGTATTTCTCATATTCTCATCATTTGTAAACCATTTTTGAGCCATAATAAATTATTTTGAGAGCATTTTTACTATGATGAGTTAAACCCCAACACTGGGACGACAAAGGAGGCCGAGCTTCATACATGGTAATTTTATTAATTCTTTTTAAGACTTTTGCATTAAAAATTAATTGAAATATGATTTGATTAAATTGGGTGTTATTTGATTAGATGGGTCATGCTTAGCTTAGGTGATTTGATGTTCCATGCTTAACATTTACAATCAATGTTTTGAGAATCTACTTTGGCAAAATAAGAGTCCATATAGGTTTTGAGCAATTATTGTTGAGAATAAATCATTGAGCCCTATGTTATGAAGATTGTCCGAATCATTAGTCCCAGTACCTCTCACCATTGCTAATATTTTTGTATATATATGTTTATTAAATCTAAAAATTCCTTCACCTTCACAAGTCTTAGAGTTCGAACCTTCACTACTACAACCACAAAAAAATCTTTAATCATTTTGGCGCCGCCGACGCGGATTTGTGTTTAGGTAGAATTTTTAGGTTTTTATTATTTTTATTTTTTTATTATTCCATTTGTTCTTTTACGTCTCTTTGGTATGTCTTTGTATTACAGGTTTGAAGTTGGATACTAAAGACCTTGGAATCAAAGCTTAAAGCTAAAAGAGAAGGAAAAAAGACAAAGCAAAAAAAAAAAAAAAAAAGAGAAAAGGAAAAAAAAGAGAGAATTATTTTTTATTTTTTTAAGAGACTTTCCATTTTTTTTTGTAATTATTATCATGATTATTATTATTTTATTTTATTTTTTCTTTTCTTTGGACTGGACAATCGGGACATTATTTTTATTTTTATTTTTTTAAACCCTACGGAAGGGTACCCTTAAATACAAACTGTTTGCAGGGAAGGACGACGATTACTATATCGTCTCGGCCCCTCGGGTTCGTACATGACATAGGAGTCGTGGCCCGAGTCGACTTCAACGGTTCATCCCCCGTATGGTACTGGAGGTAAGTCCATCGAAACACTCGTGAATCTCCTGTAAGCGAGTTACTGTATTCCTTAAGGTGATTCATTGATTGGGGACGAATTTGGACTGTTTTTAAATTCCTAGTAAAGGGCAAGGCCTGGCCAATACAAGATAAGGGTTCGGATTTCATCACCGCTCCCTTCTTGCCCGCTTTAGGAGAACAAAACCTAACGCGAACCCAAGCTTTAAAATCTGATTAGAAAGAGACCTATAGGGTATCGCGCTTATTAGGAAAAAATTTCGAAGGATATTGGTTACTTTCTTAAGCACACCTCGAAGTTCATGATGGTTTCTGTGAGTTGAATGCGTTACTGCGCCGCCTTGTGATAGCGGTGAGGCCTTGGGTATCAAAGCTCCACTAAGCTTCCCTCGCCTCTATTCAACTTACTTTGACTCGGATTGATTCCAGAGGGGTTTTCTCAAATTGCAACGAATTCCCTTTCGAAAGATAGAAGCTGGTCTAGAAACAATCTAAGTGGAGCCATCATGCTTTTTGTTTGCTAGAATTTATAGGTTTGATTTGGTCGAGTCAGCCTTGTTTGTGATGGTGTAGAATTCCTCTGTAGTTTGTGTTTCCTCGGTGATGAATCCTTTTCAGGAGACGCCACCTGAGATGACGTTACGAGAATATATGTCTAGAAATTCTCGTTATCAAGAGACGTCTTCGGAAATGACTCTTGGTGAATATATGCGTGGGAAGCGATACATGGATACTCCAACTTTTATTGAGGAATCACCTCTAACGATCTATGAGAAATATTATAAGCATAGACCATGTAGTTGGGAACAAAGCTTGAGAATTCGTGAATATCAAAAATTATATTGTGATGATGAGGAGGAGGAGGATGGTGATGATGATTATAATGATATTTCTAGTTCAAATCCAAATAATTTTAATAATTATTTACCTATTCAAAAGGACGGGGATTTGATTAGAAATACCCCCGTTTTAGACGATGATTACGAAACCGATGATGGTTTAGAGGAACCAGTTTATCTTGAGAGTACTGTTTTCGAGTCAAACGATTTAGAAACAATAGTCTTAGATGAACTCGTAGAGATTAGAGGGGATGAACCTGACTTAGAAAAATCAATCGCCCACTTTCAGGAATCTGATGACATACAAATTAGGGAAGTTGTGACTAGTCTATCTAGATACACTGAAAACTCTAAGTTTAGGGGTGAGTATCATCCTCCATGTGCTTTAACTCTTAGTAAGGTCCCTCACTTGGGACTTGACATCAATGCCTCAACCATCTTACAAGATTATCTTCATACTCGTTTTCCAGAACCTAATGATATCCAACAAGAGTCTCAACTGTTAGAAACCCATCCTCTGGTTGATGTGGTTAACCCAGGAAATAATACCAAGATTGATTTTGTTTTCCCACCAAATAGTTTTCTTCCAAATGTGGGAACATATAGATTTCAAATGTGTCGAATATTAAGTTGTGAGACTAAACCTAAATGCCTTAGGAAATTAGAATCGACACATTTGCTTAAGAATGACCACTACTCTCACTGTGGTCAATTATGTAAGTCAAACCTGATTGACTTAGAGGATCCTCAGTTATTTAGGTTATTATTATTTTGTGATTCTAAGTTCTTATTTGAGTTTTTCCAGACTCTAGGACCTAATAATTTGGATCCAACCTATGAGAAAATGCATCCGAGGAAAATATTTTATTTAGACCCTTTCATAGAACCTGAACCTGAACCACAATTAGATATAAATATCTTAATCAGGAAACTAGAAAAGGGCATGTTATTCTTGTTCACTTTCTTGGGTTATTGTAGTTTCCTTTGGTCAGCTTTATTTCGTTTTGAAGAACCACAGTTATTTCGACTGTTACTTTATGGTTCGAGTTGACTAATCCTTTCCTAAGTCTGGCTGAAGACTTTAAACTTAGCACTTCTTGGGAGGTAACCCAATCTCATGCAACACGGTAATATCTTTCCTTAACTCTTTCGCTTCAAATGGTAACAGTTTCTCCTTGTTCATGCTTTTAGTTTCATCTTTAGAACATTGAGGACAATATTAGATTTAAGTTTGGGGGTATGGGAGAAACTTTTTAGTTGCAATAAATAAACTCCAGAGCCTAGAAATTTATGCGTATTTAGGATGGCACTAACCAATATAAGTGGATGGAAGCATTTTGGTTGTAGGAGTTGAGGAACCAATATGAATAGATGGAAACATCTATAGAGTCTATTCATAAAAGCACAGAACTCAGGTGTTAGAAATAACATGATAGTTGCACCATATCTCGTTGAGTCCTTTTCACTTCTATTTTTATTTTGTTTCTAAACTATGTTTCTCTAAGTGATAGGTGGGGCCCACGATTCAAGTTGTTACCAATGCTAGGGTGAATTAGAGTGATTGAGATACCATGAAGAAAAAAAATGGTAGTTACCAAAAAGTTGAAAAAAAATAAATATTGAGACCAGACCATTTGACCAAAAGGAATAAATTCAATAAAGTCGACCACTGGTACCCTTTATATGCTAGTTGTGTTGACCTAGAGTTAGGTTATCGACCATTGGTACCCTTGTATATGCCAGTGTGTTGATATTAGTCAGACTAGTATCTCAATCCATTTAGGTTAGGTTCATTTTGGCGGAGGCCTTCAGACAGATATGGGAAACGCCGTTCACTTAGTAAACATCAAAACCATCTATGTTTTTCTATATCCATCTCTTGATCTTTCCATGTGATTAGTTTGACTCCGAATATGATGTCCATAGTGCAGCTATCTTAGTAGAACTCTGTCACTTATATGAATTTTAGTATGCTTGAGTGAAAACTCGTGTACAGTAATTGGAATTTCGCATCAGGGTACTTCCTCCTATAATTAATAAGTATGCCAACCAAGGAGGTTCTTTAGTGCTTTCCAAGATTTTGCGTAGATAGTTAGGGTCTGGAGTAAAGGTTTTGTGGGTACACCTCTGGTAAACCCTCCGGAGACAACACTCCGCCACTAGGGCCACCTAGGGGTTCAAATGATTTTCCTTTCTAGAATAAATTTGCTCGAGGACTAGCAAATAGTAAGTTTGGGGGTATTTGATAGACGCATTTATGTGTCTATTTTCATCTCTTTTGTGTATTTTGTTAGTACTCGTTTTCGTCCTTATTATGGTGTTTTGTGTGTTTGTAGGTATTTTTTGGAAATAAATAATTTTGGAAAAATCGGCTCGAAAAATTATGCGGAGCATCCCCGGAGGACATTTGTTATTCGGACTCTCTGCTTTGGATAAGGGACATCCACTTGATAAGGGGTGACCACTTGCTATTCGCACCCCTGAACTGGATAGGGGAGGTCATCTTCTTTGTTTGAATTTGGTTTTGGCGGGAATACTTAATGCAGACGTTGTTGATTTTGGGTCGGATTGTTGGAGGGATTTCAGCGAGATTCAATCGCTAGAAACGGTTGGGCTGGGCCTGAATACACTAGACATGGTATATGCAAGCGATTTGATCGAGTAACTTGGGATAGAAATCCGAGTTTGGAAGTAAACAGGGGACCGAGATATTTTAGAAGATTATGTTAATTACGGAAGCTGTGTGAAGATTGGGAGAAGATATTTGGGAAGATATTCTCTCATGATATTATACGAAAAATTTAAGACAATCCAGAGACGCGTAGAAGAGTTAAACAGGGAAGAAAATCCCATATCCTGCATGAAATACAAAGAAAATATTCCCGACGTTAATGGAGATTTCTGGGAGTTATTGTGAAGATTTGAAGGCATTAAACAGTATAAATAGGCTCTTTGGGTCTACTAGAGAGGGTGTCGAGAGTCTGGGGGGCTGAGGAGAGCCAGAGAAGAAGAAATTCGAGTTTTCCCAAACTCGGTTTCTGCTGCTGCTGCTGCTGATGAACATGAAGAACGCGAAGAACGGACCTGCAACAACAGTCGTTTTTCTACAGTAGTAACGACTAACACATGTGGGTCGTAATCAGGCAGTCTTATTTTCCACAGCGTTTGCGACAGGGCTTCAGCAGTCTTATTTTGTCACTGAGGGTCGTAGTTCTCTGGTTTTATTGTATTTCTCATATTCTCATCATTTGTAAACCATTTTTGAGCCATAATAAATTATTTTGAGAGCATTTTTACTATGATGAGTTAAACCCCAACATTGAGACGACGGAGGAGGCCGAGCTTCATACACGGGTAATTTTATTAATTCTTTTTAAGACTTTTACATTAAAAATTAATTGAAATATGATTTGATTAAATTGGGTGTTATTTGATTAGATGGGTCATGCTTAGCTTAGGTGATCTGATGTTCCATGCTTAACATTTACAATCAATGTTTTGAGAATCTACTTTGGCAAAATAAGAGTCCATATATGTTTTGAGCAATTATTGTTGAGAATAAATCATTGAGCCCTATGTTATGAAGATTGGCCGAATCATTAGTCCCAGTACCTCTCACCATTGTTAATATTTTTGTATATATATTTTTATTAAATCTAAAAATTCCTTCACCTTCACAAGTATTAGAGTTCGAACCTTCACTACTACAACCACAAAAAAATCTTTAATCAACTGCTAACCACGGTCCATTTGAAGAGCACCGAATTTAGCAACACACTAATCGATGCGGCCTCAGAATTCAACGTTGTTACTTTCAAGACCCTGAAAGCAGCAGGAATAACAAAGCAAGAGGTTGTCCGTTCTCCATCAATTATCAGGGACCTTGAGGGAAGAAACCTAAACGCACCCGGCTACGTCAATCTCGAAACCAGCGTAGGCAATACTGCGACACATGGAAGGTTCCACGTTGTCAAAGAATTGAGTTACGACATGGTCATGGGACGCCCGTGGATACTCGACAACAAAACAAAACTAGGAACATCCCCTCTACCCATGACAAAGCCCGAAAGGGTACCCAACAAACTAGCCAACCTGCTGATGTGTCAACAACTTACTGACGTAACTCAATTACCTGTTGAAAGCCTGCCGACGCTGGCTCACGAACTCCAAACCCAATTAAGTCTGACTGAACAACCCTCTATACAATCAGTCACTCCTCGTCGTAACCCGTCATGGGGACTCGACGCGATTACCGAGCACGATGTTGTCAAGAGGTGTGAATGGAACGCTGGGACCTTCAAGCACTTCGCCAAGGACTTGAAAATTGCCCTCGAAGATGACGAAAGCATAAACCGAGCAATCGTACAACAACCAAACTCGTTCCAGATCGGAGATAAGTTGGTCGGGGATACCTCATTTCAAGTCGGAAGGATGACAGTGGATATGACGGTCCGAAAGAACCCTCCTGAAGGAAAGGAAGATGAACCATATCTGGTGGCCGACATCCTTTTAGGCGGTTATTGCAAGCTCATCAACACGGCCAAATTGGAAGGTGTGTTGGTTCACTTACGATGGATCGAACCCTTCAGCACCTGAAATGTCATACTGCCTCGCCCTCCGACATCCACTCTCTGATATTTCCTCCAACAATTTCCCTTTCCACCATTATAATTGTATTCCCCCGAGATAAATGCACCACTTGCATTTTTCCAGCAGGGTTCCAGTTTTTCTATTATTAAGAAATCTTATCTTTCCCCTCCAGTAAAATTTCCGAATCTCAAAAGAAAAAAAAAATTACCCGTCCAAACCTAATCAGAAATAAGAACCATACCAAGAAGACCATTTTCAATCAACTGGAAGCTCAAAAAAAAATGACACATAAAGCAAAACAATCCTTTCTGGTAGAAGTCTCCGGTTTATAAGTTTTATTCAATACAAAGCCACAAGAGGTACACTGATCAGCAAAATACCAAGTTCAGCATGAGTACAAGAAAAAGGGGATTTGCAAGACATCGAAACGACTAGGCAACAAGAAGAAGCAGTAAAAAGAAGAAAATTATTCATCGGGAGAAGCTCGAATCCCTGACGCCCCTATCAGAGCTTCTTCAAACACTTCCCAACAATCCCTTGGGAAGCAAAGATTCCATAAGGAAGACGTGTCAACAGCAACAACCTCCATGTCCCACCTGGACACCGTCTCAGTAGCGACGATATCCGACCTCTTCCTAGCTTCCGCTGCAGCAGTTGACCCGATGTACGCCACCATGATTCCCCCAGCATCACCAGCAAATTTTTCGCCATACGTCCCAGAGGTTTTCTCAGCAGCCTTTTGAGGAGGGTTCCCTGACTCATCCTTGTCGGAATCCGTAGAAGTCTGGGCATTCGCCTGTGCCTCGCATGGGTAGATCAAAGGAATATCCTGGATGATTGCTCTGATTTCGCAAAACAGAGACCCGATCCTGTCCAATGAATCCTCATGGGAAGAAGATCGGTCTTCACCAATCCGGAACATCTCTCCAAAGATCTGGCGGTGCCACCGTTACTAGGAGACGCCATCACGGTATCGGGAGAAGAACGAATCTTACCTTACCTGCACCAACAAACAACTAGAAAGAGGGATATGAGAGTAACGTATATATACACAAACCCTAAAAAGGGGAAAGTGAGAGTAACGTGCTTTCATGGACGTAACGTTTCCAGATTTTTTTGTAAAAGGGGAAGAATTCTCTGCTAAAGCCATGCATGAAGAAAGGCAGTCGGGCCCGCAATAGCCAGCCTCGCCACTTCCAAAACGCACGCACTTTCCTTGCCAGTGCCGGCCTTACCAACGGTCAGCGCTAATCATGCCAGTACGTGTCGTCCATGCAGTCTGCGCCAACCACACCTTCCTTATCGGTACCAGCATTACCAACGTCAACGCTAGCCATACCGACACTGTGTCATCCATGCCTCCCTTGCCAATCCGCGCTTTCCCTTTGCCAACGCCATGCTCTGTCAAGTGGCCCACACCCATTCCAAGCCCGTCAGTGCTAATGGGTCCCTTTCATGCCAAGTCTATGCTAGCAGCTCCGCCTCACGTTCCAAAGCGTAGCCCCGAAGACACCCAATCATACCGGGATTTGCGCAAAGCTACCAGATGAAAGGATTGCGGATGCTACTTACCTCTCGAAAAAGGTTAGACAAATCTCCCCGACCCTCTTTCATGGCTTACTGTCTCAAATCTGTCTTCGTCTGTCACCATCTTATGCGTACCTCGCAACAAGGCCCCTGTTCCAAACTAAGCAGGGGACTTAATGTTGATGGTGGTTTTAGGACAAGGGGTAAAACCGTACACCTAACATGACGTCATTAACGCCGCTAGAAAATTTAGTAAATCATTTAACGCGCTTACGCAAAAATTACCGGGGTACCTTTTTTAACGCTAAATTAGGGTTTCGATACACCAAACCCTAATTCCCGCACCACTGTGCCAGCAGCATGCCAAACATGCCAGCCGCACCACTGTGCCAGCAGCATGCCAAACATGCCAGCCGCACCACTGTGCCAGCAGCATGCTAAACATGCCAGCCGCACCACCGTGCCAGCAGCATTACAAACAACACCAGCCGCTCCATCGTGCCAAGGCATGTCAACCATGCCGCATGTGCCAAACGCACATTCCGCGCACTCTCTGCGCGCCAAGGCATGCCAATCATGCCACATGTGCCAAACGCACATTCCGCGCTTCCTATGCGCCAAGGCATGCCAATCATGCCACATGTGCCAAACGCACATTCCGCGCTTCCTACGCGCCAAAGCATGCCAATCATGCCACATGTGCCAAACGTACATTCCCCGCCTCCTATGTGCCAAGGCATGCCACACATGTCATTGGCACATGCCGTGCAACACTTGCACTTTGGCATTGCCACTTGCACACGTCGTGCAACCTAGGGCCAATGCCTGCCACACGCGCCATTGGCACATGCCGTGCAACCCTTGCACACGCCATATAACCTAGGGACAATGCCCGCCCCGCGCGCCATTGGCACATGTCGTGCAACCCTTGCACATGCCATATAACCTAGGGCCAATGCCCGCCACACGCGCCATTGGCACATGCCGTGCAACCCTTGCACACACCATATAACCTAGGGCCAATGCCCGCCACACGCGCCATTGGCACATGCCGTGCAATCGTTGCACACGCCATATAACCTAGGGCCAATGCCCACCACACGCGTCATTGGCACATGTCGTGCAACCCTTGCACACGCCATATAACCTAGGGCCAATACGCGCCACACGCGCCATTGGCACATCCAAGCATTTCTTGCAACCTGGCATGCCAAACCGTGCAAACCAAGGCCAAAGCCGCCACACGCGCCATTGCACATGCCATGCAACCCTTGCAACCTGGCATGCCAAGCCGTGCAAACCCAAGGCCAAAGCAGCCACACGCGCCATTGGCACATGTCGTGCAACCCTTGCAACCTGGCATGCCAAGCCATGCAAACCCAAGGCCAAAGCAGCCACACGCGCCATTGGCACATGTCGTGCAACCCTTGCAACCTGGCATGCCAAGTCGTGCAACCTAGGGACAAAGCCGCCACACGCGCCATTGGCACATGCCGTGCAACCCTTGCAACCTGGCATGCCAAGCCGTGAACCTAGGGCCAAAGGTGCCACACGCGCCATTGGCACATGCCATGCAACCCTTGCAACTTGGCACGCCAAAACCTAAGGCCAAAGCCGCCACACGCGCCATTGGCACCTGACATGCGACCCTTGCAACTTGGCATGCCTAGGGCCAAAGCCGCCACACACGCCATTGGCACATGCCATGCAACCCTTGCAACTTGGCATGCCAAGCCGTGCAACCTAGGGCCAAGGCATACCACACATGTCATTGGCACATGTCGTGCAACACTTGCACTTTGATATTACCACTTGCACCCGACGTGCTACTCAGGACCAAGACATGCCACACATGCCATTGGCACATGCCGTGCAACCCTTGCACTTTGGCATGCCGCGCCTACATCAAAGGCCACGATTCCTCTTATACAAAATCTCGACCGTCGAAGGTCGCCACTGAGCCGGAAAGTCTCTCAAGCTCAACTTATCCAACATCAGAGACATGCTACATGTTTTCCACGAAAACACTCGAGACATCAAAATGTATGTCACAAACTGGGGGATGCTCATTAGGGTTTTGGTTTGGTGGTCTACAGCGTGCGGCATACACAAATGCCCGTTTCAAGAAGGTGTAATAAGAATAAAACGGTTAGTAAATGCAGGAAGTAATGGTGAAACGCTCTTTCATTATGAAACATCAATTCCATCAAATTCCATCAATACCATGCGTTACCACCTCTTCCCATTTAAATCATCTATTTCTTTTCTTACGAGGCCAGAGTACGTTTCAATTAGACTTGTATTAATAGGTTTTACCTATTTCAACCAAAACACAAGTTTTGGTCCGGGATAAATACAACACTCAGAAAGGAAACTCTTGCTAGCTTTCTCAAAGCTTTCATCTTCTGATACAAGTCAAGTACTACTCTCCCAGAGCTTCTGGTCTCAACACTCTCTTCGCTTCCCTCCCTAAACCATCCCTTCTCCTCCTCTTTGTGACCGAAGCAAATCCGGAACGACCATTTCTTGGTTTAGGCCAGATTTGTACAGATTGATCTCTTGAATCTAAATTACTCCCGTTTAGTACATTTTTTTAGGCTTTAGATTTGTTTCTCACCCACTCACCGAAATTACCAAAATCAGCAGAAACGATTTTCACCCATAAACACTTTGTAACTAAGGCTAAACCCTGATTTGAAGACTATATAAAGGAGACATCTCGCATTGTACAAAACTAATACCCACACGTCTGTGTGATACTAGTGCGCTCGCTAGAGTCGATTCTCCTTTAACCTTTGGTTTTCTTCTCTAAAACCAGGTTAACGACTTAAAGACTTCATTGGGATTGTGAAGCCAGACCGATACTACTTTTATCGTAGTTGTGTGATATGATCTTGCATATTCTATCGTACGAGTACAATCTTTGATTGGCTTGAGATCGTGAGAGTTCTTCGATAGGAAATATAAAGAAGTCACAAACATCTTCGTCTCACTGTTTGTGATTCCCAAACAAACCGCCTGTGTAGTCAGGAAGGATTGTAGAGAGGTGATTGATTAATCTAGGTTGTTCTTCGGGAATATAAGACCGGATTATCAATTGGTTCCTGTTCACCTTGATTTCACATCTTAAGACGGAACAAAACCTAGGGTTTCTTTGTGGGAGACAGATTTATCCTTTGATAGACTTTTCTGTGTGAGACCGATTTGTTTATTATCAAGTCTGCGATTTTGGGTTGCAGCAACTCTTGGTTTTGGGTGAGATAATCTAAGGGAATCAAGTGTGCAGTATCCTGCTGGGATCAGAGGTGTAGGAGTACAACTGTACCTTGGATCGGTGGGAGACTGATCGGGGTTCAACTATAGTCCAGTCCGAAGTTAGCTTGGACTAGGCTAGTGTCTGTAGCAGCTTAATACAGTGTGTATTCAATCTGGACTAGTCCCGTGGTTTTTCTTCATTTGTGGTTTCCTTGTTAACAAAACTTCTGGTGTCTGTGTTATTTCTTTTCTGCATTATATTTTATATAATTGAAATAATACAGGTTGTGCGTTCGTGATCATCAATTGGAAATCCAACCTTTGGTTGTTGATTGATATTGATTGATCCTTGGACATTGGTCTTTGGTACCGTCCAAGTTATTCCTTGTATTTGATAAAGACTCGCTATTGATTTTAGCTTGAGTAAAAATCAAATCAAGAGAGAGATATTAACTCCTTGAGATACTTTTATCTAGATTGAGTCTGACTGTCTAGTTGATTCTCTAGAAAAGTATTTCGGAGTTAGTCCATACAGATTGCTAAGCGAAATATTGGGTGTTGTTGTTAGACCCCCGCTTTTTCAATTGGTATCAGAGCAGGCAAACACGTTAAAGACCTTATAGGTCTTGTGGCAATATGGGTCTGTGGACAGAATCTCATACGCATACCAAAATGCCTCATAAAGATGTCAACTTTGTCAAGTGTCTCGGAAATACCTCAAAGGATCACTCCTTAGTTGGTTATTCTGAATCCCGAGGTAGGAAGACTGTCTCATCTTGTGTCAGCCACTCTTCCTCCAATGAGATATTGGACATAATGACTAAAGCTGAATTGGAGCTCACTAGGATTACAAAAAATTCTACAGAGTTTGTTGATCTCAAGGATCATGTACAACTCATTGATGAATTTGAGAGGTCTATTGATCGTGAACAAGTACTCTACAACATTATAGGGTCGTTCTCTAAGGAAATTGAGAAACTTCTTCAAGAAAACAATCTACAGCGTGAAAAGATGTGTGATCTTGAAAAGTTGATTAAAGAAGGCTCAATTAGAGAAAAATGTTTGATCACGACGCATTCATCTGAGCTAGACAGAATTCGTGTAGAGAAGGAGAAACTTGAAGCCTCACTTACTCTAGCCCATAGACAGTGCAAATCCTTGGAAAAGGAAAACTCTGTTTTAAAGAAAAATTCTTCTGCATAAACTAATTCTCATGAGTTGTCGTACAGAATGAAATTTTCTCCAGATGAAGATTGTGTCAAGAAAAGTTTTCATAACTTACAATCTTCTCCGGTGGCTATGAAGTTTAAACAAGTACCAGTTGTTGCTTCTCCTCCATGAATCTGTACCTTCTGTGGAAAAGGAAATCACTATGCTAGCCATTGTTTTGCCAGAAAGAAGCAAATTTCTAAACTTCGTAATTCTCTTCTATCCACTGTCAATGGAACAAATAGTCAATCGACTACCGCAGTGAACCAAATACCCACAGAAAACCAAGAGTCTTATAAACATGAATCTCTTCCTAGAAGTCGTCACAGGACACAGGTACATTCTAACCAAATAAACTCTCATGTTACTGATGAATGTATTCCTTATGTTTATAAAAATGCTTTTGGTAAATCTAAATCTAGAAACTGGATTCCCATTTATTATGATCCACTTGAACCAATTACAAGTGGTCCTAGATTTAGTCCTCAGAGAAAACCTTCAGAAGGATATGCAAAACAAGCTATGTCTTATTCTTCTATATTGAGTGATAATCAAAGAAGGAATGCTAAACAAAAGCAATGTTCATTTAATGAGCTGAATGCTCATACTTGTACTAATTAATCACAAGGTTGATATCTCACCCACCAAAAATCCTAGTTGTGTGAGAATTGAATAGGTATACTCTGTGCAAAGTAACTGTGATTATCTAGCTATTTTCTTATCGTTCTTAGATAGATAATCAGTCACATACTTTTACATGAGTATTTTATCATTTCTTTTATATTGTTTTTGTTATTTTTGTCTTGACTTTCAAAAACTACATGTTTTGTGTTGGCCCCTCGTAAGGGTACATGTACGGTTTTGGACTTAGTCCCATATACCTACCTTTAAACCCTAATTCCCTCAAAACGTTTATATACCCTTCCTATTGAGTTAAAACTTCCACTCTAGGTCTCTTATCAATGGCTTCTTCTTCATGGGATTCTCCTGAAGACTTTGTTGATAATCGTATATACTTTGAGTTTGATAAAGAGAAGGGAACTCTTGTTGAAGTTGAAGGATCTTTTCCTCAATCTCCTGTTTCTTACTCAGATATTGGGGAGAAGATTCCAACTAAAGTGATCATTGATTCGCAGCAACTTGTTGGAACTATTAAGTGTCTTGATGTTTTAAAATCTGAGTTGAAAAAGGTTAACTGTAACCTTGCTCTCATGAAGAACCGCGTTAAAGAACCTCTCAAAAAGGATTTTTCCTCAAAGGTTGATGAGGTTGTTGTTACTCATAAGCTCGATGATCACAAGGCTCATGAGTCTCCAAAACCGTCCATCTGATTTTTAGTGTCCGGGTTTTGGCCTAAGAGTCTGTTTTTGTTTTTGTTGCCTAGTACATCTTCTTTTTGGATTAGTTGGAAGAATAACTAGTGCTTTCAATAGCGATGATTGTGACTACACATAGCTATTTTTGTTTTCATCTTCTTATGTTATTTTTTAGGTTTATTGGTTTTTAAATTCTAAAAACATTTGGAGGATGATGTTATTGCAGTATTGATCGTTATGATTTTGTGATATTGCAATTTGATTATGGGATATGTATTGTTTACGTCCGTGAACTTGAAGGTCCCATATTGTGTCAAAAGTAAAGTCGTTCATAAATTGATATTCGTATTGATGAAAGGACGAATCGACTTTTGACAATTACAAAAGTTATGCCTATGAAGTCATGTATTTGATGGAAAATAGGATAAAATCTTTTGTTTGACAAGGATAAAGTCTATTTTGTCGTTATGATGGAAAATAGAATAGATCCTTGTATGTTATCCATGGTATTGATTTTCATTGATCCATTTTGTTATGTTTTACTGTGAAGGCTCCATTGTGTGTCTTATGTTGAGAACGATACAACTAAGTCGATTTTCTTATTGGCTTTGTTGGTTGTTCCATAAGATGTTATATGTTGAGCATTATGAACTAAATTAATCATCTTGGTTGGTTATTTAGTTATTTGCTCCGAAAGTCTTCTTTTGTCGAGCAAATCCTTTGACAATTGAATTGATTACTCTTGTGATTAGTTTGGTTGTTTGTATTCCAATTAGATTAATTATAAGTTCCCTTGTAATTAGTCTAGTTGAGTTTTCATATATTCCACAAGTTCTTGTGTTGAGTATATGAACGGCTATACAAATCATGTTCTATTGGTTAATATAGTCGTATATTCCGTAAGGTTTTTTATTATGTTGAGTATGTGAACGATTAAGTTAGTCGTCTCCGTATGATTATCTTGGTCGTAGCTCCGTAAGTTTAATTATGTTGATTTAGTTGCGTTTTCCAATTAAATTAATAATGGGTTTTCTTGTGATTAATTTGGTTGAGTTTTGGATATAGAAAATCATTTTTATGGTTTTTGGTGTCCAATTTAAAAATCCTTCTTTTCTTTCGAAATTAAGGTCGCTCTTGTTGTTCCTTCGGGAATGACATCAAATGGGGGAGAGTTCTTTTGAACTTGTGCTTAATGGTAATATCTTGCGGGGTGTGCGGCTGTGGAATTTTATAGGGGTTTATCTTGTATCTTAAAACTCCTTGATGAATGCATTTATCTTCGGCTTTATGATTGCATCTAAATTAAGTTGGTATGTATTTTTCTTTTAGTCTACGAAATGTCTCTTGTGTAAATTTCATTATGATCCCGTTCTTGTACCTTTGCCAATTTTATTGACAAAAAGGGGGAGAAATATTGTAGTTCACACTACAAATACATATGGTTTTTGGATCATTGTGTAAGGGGGAGTGGTTTCCATGATCGAGATGGAGTATTGACTAAGGGGGAGTGATATATATCACCATAGTATTATTGTTAAAGTCGTGATACAATTGGACTTTGATGTTACATAATAATACTATGACACTGTATAATAATGATCGATAATCTCGATTTCTCTCATTGTTATAGCTACGGATCTTCAACAACGGTAATGCTGAACTTACAACCTTTGGGATCATTAGAGTACTTTGAAGGACGAAGATTTCAGGGAAAGTTGAAGATTAGACTATGGAATAGGATCCACTAAAGTTTATCATTTTTGTATTCCATATATATTAATAGTTTTGTCACTAAAATTGACAAAGGGGGAGATTGTTAGAGCATAGCTCGGTCGACCTCGCATGCGTTGCTATCTCAAGCATGTTTTTCAATGTTAGTGATCAAAACTATAAGTCTTGATTTCTATCCTACATAGCTAAGTCTCAGACTAGGATAGAAAAGTGTAGTTGAGCTCAAGGACTTCATGGAGATTCATCATACAATGACGAAGATCTACTCAAGTAACCATGAAACTTCATCAACAAAAAGGTATGTGGAGACTTGAACTTATCTATCACTCAAAAGTCTATCTCTTCTATCTCCTACTTCTTATGAGACAAAAGTCGTATGCTATATAGACTGGATCATACACATTTGATATTTCGAGCCGAGTATATCTTGCTTATCTATATCTCGAAATCATGTGTTGGTAAAGCGTTTCTCTTTGATCAAGTTTATCTTCACCTAGTGAAGAAAGTCATGAAAAGTTTCAATCACTTTGAGAATTGCTCTGACGTGAATCGGTCTGTGAATAACGGCTACATAGCGTCCTCTGAGAATGTCTCAATAATTGAAATGAGATTTTAGATTACATAAACATGTATTCCTTGAACCGAAGTTTTCGAACTTTGTTGATCAAGAGAAATCAGAAGGATTGTGGAATTGGCTTGCCAAGTCCGCGAACCCAGTCCACAGACTCAGTCCGCGAACTGTCTGAAGTTCTCGACCGAGAATTTCTGCTGGATTTTCCAAAACTCGTTTGTGTGCTAAGTCCGAGAACTAGCGGAAGTTCTCTTTCCGAGAATTTCTGCTGAGTTTGGAAAACTCAACCGGTTATCTTAAGTCCGCGAACTTGTTTGTGAGCTTAAGAGGTTGTGATCTAAAGATGTGCTCTGAACATGAAACTTAAATTACTAAGGAATGCTTTATGCAAACCGTGGCTATAAATTTCATGAGCCGATTCAATCGAATCGAATCATCTTTGTTTCAATTGTGTCTTGTGTAGTTACATAAGATCTCATAGCAATTGAACAACTCTTTAACTAGTTCATTTGAGTCAATTGAACTAGTTATGGTGAAGAAGAACAAGGTTAATATGAAATGCTCATATGGTTAACCTTTTGGGTTACTATGTTGAACCAACATACACGTACACGTTTGGGCATGTTTTTTACAAACCCAGTAAACGTCTACCTAAGTGTGTGTGACAAGCTAAATTTTCGATCTAACGGTTGAGAAATATAAGCTTGAATCTAAATCAGGTTTTCATCTAACGTTGAATATGGATTGCTTTGTAACTAATGCAAAACCCTGATTTGAAGACTATATAAAGGAGACATCTAGCATTGTGCAAAACTAATCCCCACACGTCTGTGTGATACTAGTGCGCTCGCTAGAGTCGATTATCCTTTAACCTTTGGTTTTTTTCTCTAAAACCAGGTTAACGACTTAAAGACTTCATTGGGATTGTGAAGCCAGACCAATAATACTTTTATCGTATTTGTGTGATATGATCTTGCATCTTCTATCGTACGAGTACAATCTTTGATTGGCTTGAGATCGTGATAGTTCTCCTATAGGCAAGATAAAGAAGTCACAAACATCTTCGTCTCACTGTTTGTGATTCCCAAACAAACCGCCTGTGTAGTCAGGAAGGATTGTAGAGAGGTGATTGATTAATCTAGGTTGTTCTTCGGGAATATAAGACCGGATTATCAATTGGTTCCTGTTCACCTTGATTTCATATCTTAAGACGGAACAAAACCTAGGGTTTCTTTGTGGGAGACAGATTTATCCTTTGATAGACTTTTCTGTGTGAGACAGATTTGTTTATTATCAAGTCTGCGATTTTGGGTTGCAGCAACTCTTGGTTTTGGGTGAGATCAGCTAAGGGAATCAAGTGTGCAGTATCCTACTGGGATCAGAGGTGTAGGAGTACAACTGTACCTTGGATCGGTGGGAGACTGATCGGGGTTCAACTATAGTCCAGTCCGAAGTTAGCTTGGACTAGGCTAGTGTCTGTAGCGGCTTAATACAGTGTGTATTCAATATGGACTAGTCCCGGGGTTTTTCTTCATTTGTGGTTTCCTCGTTAACAAAACTTCTGGTGTCTGTGTTATTTCTTTTCCGCATTATATTTTATATAATTGAAATAATACAGGTTGTGCGTTCGTGATCATCAATTGGAAATCCAACTTTTGGTTGTTGATTGATATTGATTGATCCTTGGATATTGGTCTTTGGTACCGTCCAAGTTATTCCTTGTATTTGATAAAGACTCGCTATTGATTTTAGCTTGAGTAAAAATCAAATCAAGAGAGAGATATTAACTCCTTGAGATACTTTTATCTAGATTGAGTCTGACTGTCTAGTTGATTCTCTAGTCCATACAGATTTCTAAGCGAAATATTTGGTGGTTTTGTTAGACCCCCGCTTTTTCAGATACTAAATGCTCCCCCACGCTTAAACTCAACATTGTCCTCAATGTTCCAAACCGAAAATTCTGATTTCTGACATAACAGCCCTGTAAAACTCGAAAACTTTACCAATGGGTAGGGAACTAGGAAAAACATCATAAATTAAAGTTGTTCTCCTACGTCTTTTCTATAAGGTGGCAAAAGGGCACAGTGCTTCGATAAATGGTCTGACTTTTATGGCCCTCGGACTGACTGACATGCAATCTGAAAAAGTTCTGGAAAAAAAATCCGAAACTCAAATGTCCAGGCCTATCGCTCCAACTTAACAGACTCCGAATTAAGATTTTATTTTTGGAAAAGAAAGATGAGTCTGTCCTATTTAAAAGTTGGGGTCAACCACTCAAATCGGACTCAGTATGAAGTCTCGAGAGCTATTTTCATGACAAGTGCGCAGTCAGAATTTTCTGACGAGAATTCATCAAAACTTTCATTATAGATATAGGACTTGTAAAATCTAAGATGAGAATGCAAGATATGATATGAAAAACTAAGAAAACTAAAAACAAAAGGAATAGAGATACAAAACCGATGGGTTTCCTCCCATTTAGCGCTTAGTTTAATGTCCTCAGCCCGACTTGGCATTCCAATTATGCTACTCCTCCAAAGGGAGCAGATCCTGAAGTTCAATTACGTCTACATTCTCCGTAGGGAAATTCTCGTAATATGGCTTCAATCTATGGCCGTTGACTTTAAAATTTGTACATGTAGTGAGACTAGTAACCTCAATTGCACCATAAGGAAAAACATTAGTAACAACAAACGGTTCACCCCATCGGGACCTTAGCTTTCCAGGAAATAACTTAAGACGAAAATTAAATAAAAGAACTTTTTGACCCACAACAAAACTTTTCCGAGAAATCATATTGTCATGGAAAAGTTTCGTCTTTTCCTTGTATATACGAGAACTCTCGTAAGCATCATTACGTATCTCCTCTAGCTCGTTAAGTTGTAACTTCCTTTGTTTCCCCGCATTTTCATAATCCATGTTGCACATCTTTATCTCCCAATAAGCCTTTTGTTCAAGTTCAACCGGAAGATGACAAGCTTTTCCATAAACCAACTGATATGGAGACATACCAATCGGTGTTTTGTACGCCGTTCTATACGCCCAAAGCGAATCATTAATCTTATAACTCCAATCTTTCCGTGTAGTGTTTACGGTTTTCTCAAGAATGGATTTAATCTCACTGTTTGAGATTTTAGCTTGCCCACTAGTTTGTGGGTGATACAGCGTACCAACCTTGTGTGTTATGTTGTACTTCTTGAGTAGAGCATGGAATGATCTCTGAAAATGTGAGCCTCCGTCACTGATAACCACTCTTGGTGTATCATGTCTAGAAAAAATATATTCCTTCACAAACTCACAAACAACTTGAGAATCATTAGTAGGGGTGGCTTTAGCTTCCACCCATTTAGAAACATAATCTACAACAAGAAGTATATAAATTTTTCCATTAGAATTGACAAAAGGACCCATAAAATCAATTCCCCACACATCAAATACTTCAACAACAAGAATTGGTGTGAGTGGAATTTGATTTCGAGCACCTAGATTGCCCGTTCTTGGACATCTATCACAAGATTTGCAAAAAAATATATGCATCCTCAAATAGGGTAGGCCAATAAAAACCACTTTCAAGTACTTAGAAAGCGGTACGTTTAGAACCAAAGTGACCACCACATGCATAAGTGTGACTAAAAGTAAGAATTGATTGAAATTCAGAATTAGGTACGCACCTGCGGATGATTTGATCAGAACCGTATTTCCACAAGTAGGGCTCATCCCACACATACTGCTTGGCTATTTTATTAAGATTAAGCTTTTGAAAATTAGACATTGTACTAGGTACTTGTCTTGTAACCAAGTAGTTCACTGTATCCGCGTACCAAGGCGTTGAATCTTCAATTGAGAAAAGTTGTTCGTCCGGAAAACGATCTTGTAAAGGAAGTTCTTCTTCGGAAACAACAAGTCTACTAAGATGATCCGCAACATTATTCTCAACACCTCTTTTATCCTTGATTTCATAATCAAATTCTTGCAATAGCAGTATACACCGTATAAGTCTTGGCTTAGTTTCTTTCTTCTTTAGTAGGTACCTAAGTGTTGCATGATCAGAATACACAACCACTTTTGAACCCGCCAAATATGATCCAAATTTTTCTAGTGCAAACACTATAGCTAGAAATTCTTTCTCGGTGGTAGAATAGTTGATTTGTGCATCGTTTAGGGTCCTAGATGCATAGTAAATCACATGAGACAACTTGTCTACTCTTTGACCCAAAACGGCTCCAACTGCATAGTCACTTGCATCACACATTAATTCAAATGGTAAACTCCAATCCGATGACTTTATAATTGGTGCAGTTGTCAGCGATTCTTTCAATCTAACAAAGGCATCCTTTCACTCCTTGTTGAAGTCAAAAATAACCTCCTTTTGCAATAATTTGCACACCGGCATTGAGATTTTGGAGAAATCCTTGATAAACCGCCTGTAAAAACCTGCATGACCAAGAAAAGAACGAATTTTCCTCACCGAAGTGGGATATTGTAAGTTTTTTATTAAGTTTATCTTCGCTTTGTCAGCTTTGATCCCTCGAGAGGACACAATGTGACCAAGCACTATTCCATGGTTTACCATAAAGTGACATTTCTTCCAATTTAAAACAAGATTAGTGTCTATGCATCTTTTAAGCACAAGTTCAAGAATTTGTAAACAAATATCAAATGAATCACCATAAACACTAAATCATCCATAAATACCTCAATGATGTGTTCCACGTAGTCAGAAAATATACTAACCATACACCTCTGAAAAGTGGCAGGCGCATTGCAAAGACCAAACGACATCCATCTATAGGCAAACGTACCAAAAGGACAAGTGAAAGTAGTATTCTCTTGATCCTCGGTGCAATAACAATCTGATTATAGCCCGAATAACCGTCCAAAAAGCAATAATGTGAATGTCCCTCTAACCTCTCTAACATCTGATCAATGAAAGGCAAAGGAAAGTGATCCTTTCGGGTTGCGGCATTAAGCTTTCTGTAGTCTATGCACACTCTCCATCCAGTTTGAACTCTTGTAGGAACAAGTTCATCATCTTGATTTCTAACAACAGTGACACCTACTTTCTTAGGTACCACCTGTACTGGGCTAACCCATTTGCTGTCAGAAATTGGGTAAATCACCCCCACACTTAGCAATTTGAGGATCTCTTTCTTCACAACCTCTATCATTGGGGGGTTAAGCCTACTTCGGGAATCACGTACCGGCTTAAAATCATCTTCCATTAGGATTCTATGCATGCACATGGATGGACTAATGCCTTTGATATCAAAAATTGTCCAACCAATAGCCGTTTTGTGCTCTTTCAGAATCCTAAGTAGACGTTCTTCTTGTATTTGGGTGAGATTCTTTGCAATAATCACCGGAAGTTCTTCTTTATCACCCAAGTATGCGTACTTTAAGTGATCCGGAAGCGGCTTCAATTATAGTTTTGGTGCCGCACAATAGAAGGTAAAGGAACCTCATTAGTTATGGGTAACGAAATATAAGAAATATTACCCGTTTTTGCTTATGGTAGTGTTGTTAAGGAACCACACATCTCCACTAGCTCTTTGGCTAAGTCAACGTCCGGGTTCGGTTTCCCGTGAATGTCTAAATCAATGTTGTTGCGTAACACAACTCCAAGTTCGTCTTCAGCGTTCAAATCAAACATTTGTTGTGCTAACGAGCCAATAACATTTATAGAAAAAGCGGAGTGCACATCACTAGGATAACGCATGGTTTCAAAAATATTGAACCGTATTATCTCCTTATCAAATTCCATATTGAGTACACCACTCTCAACATCAATCTTCGTTTTTGCAGTCTTCATGAACTGTTTCCCAAGAAGTAACGAAGTAGATGAACAGTTATCTCCATTGTGCATATCCACAATGTAGAAATCAACCGGAAAGATTAACTAATTCACTTGAACTAACAAGTCCTCCACGACTCCCTTAGGATATATATTGGACTTGTTAGCCAATTTAATAGTGATCTTTGCCTCTTTTAAAGGTCCGAGATTCAAACAATCATAAACATCGGATGACATAACACTTATGGAAGCTCCCAAATCAAGCAAAGCACGCTCAAATCGTTGGTTATCAATGGTAACGGGAACTGTGAGCCCACCAGGATCTTCACACTTTGTAGGCATCTTCTTAAGTAACATAGCTGTAGCACTTTTGCCTACTTGAGTTATCTCATTCGCAATCAACCTATCCTTCCTTGTACACAAATCCTTCAAAACCTTGGCATACCTGGATACGGTTCTGATGGTCTCAATAAATGGAATGTTGATATGTATCTTGATGAAAATGTCCATGATCTCATTGTCTTGGGCTTGCTTCTTCGATTTGGAAAAACGACTAGGGAAAGGAGGTGGTATGGTAAAAGCGGGAACTGCGTCCTTAGGTTGGCCATTTGCGGTTGGCTTTTCCTTTGGGATAGTTTCCTCCTCTATTTTCTTTTCGATGTCATTAGTAACCTCTTTTTGTTGATGTGGCTCTTCAGTTTGTCTCCCACTTCTTAGAGTTACTACATTAATGTGTTCTCTTGGGTTCACAAAAGGTTGTGATGGGAGTGTTGTTGACGCATGAGACTTCATAAGATTCATGTCATTTGCCAATTGCCCCACTTGAGTCTGCAAATCTCTAATAGCATTATCAGTTTTTAACTGATTTTGTTCGGTTTTCTGTATGAATTGATCAGTTTTCTGCTGACTTTGTTGAAACATAGATGAAAGACCTTGCATCATGGTAATCATCTTCTCATAGGCGTCCTCCTTTGGAGCTTGAGGTTGTGGTTGGAATTGTTGCTGGAAACCACCTTGTCTCGCGTATGGATTAGGAGCTGCATCTTGCTTGTTAGCATAACTAAAATTTGGGTGGTCTTTTCAACTCGGATTGTAGGTATTAGAGTAGGGATCATACCTTGGCCTCTGATTAGAAAATATGGCATTTACCTCGGCCTCCTCTTCGTGTGGTGGAGCAATTACTGAAGCTATACGATGAATCACCTTTTCAATGGTGCTTAACTGGTGCTCTGTATTTGAAGAATCTCCAATCTCGCTCACTCTTCTAACATTTGAGTCGTGCCTTGTATAAAATTGTTGTGCATTTGAGGCCATACTCTCAATCAAGCTAGTTGCTTGCGATATTGTCTTCTCAGTAAGTGAACCACCAGCAGCTGCATCAATCAGATTTCGTTGCTCTAGAAGTAATTCTTCATAGAAATATTGAATGATGAGTGTTGGAGATATGTTGTGGTGAGGACAACTCGCCACCAACTTTTTGTACCTATCCCAGTATTCATAAAGAGATTCCCCAGTAATCTGAAGAATACAGCTAATCTCTTTACGAACAGAGGCTGCCTTAGAAGCAGGAAAATACTTCTCTAAAAATAGCTTTTTCATCTCCGCCCATGTTGTAACACTCCCTGGAGGAAGGTAATACAACCATTCTTCCGCTGAGTCTATTAAAGAGAATTGAAAAGCTTGCAGCAATGTTGTATCACTGTCTTCGGTACTTTGCCTAAGACTTGTCATCTTTTGTTGAAATTGTCGAAGATGACGATTCGGATCCTCGCCCGGAAGTCCCTTGAACTTTGGTAGATGATGAAGTAGGATTAGTGATCGTAATACACAGTGGTTGTGAATCTAAGCATGGAGATGTCAACTCTCGCAGCTTCCTCTCCACAGGTGGAGGTGGTGGAGGATTTGTACCGTCGTTCACCATTGTTGATGTAGAAGGTTCTTCTTGCGTTTGCTGACGTGCTTGTAGTACTGTTCCTCTACGAGTTTGAATTCCACACCTCTGGTATTCCCAGTCTTTAGGTGCCAGAGATTAAGTACCTGAAAATAAAAAAAAAATCTAGAAAACGAAATTATAAACTAATAAGAAATTCTAAAAACAACAATAAAACTAAAAGAAATAACAACTAAAGCTACCGACTGCTCCCCGGCAGCGGCGCCAAAATTTGATGGGTGTTGTAGGCTCAACAAATTAATAATCTTTATTTCCACACAATTAACTTGTAACATAATGGAAGTAAGGATCGTTCCCACGAAGAGCAGTGAGTTTTAGTTGTCAAAGTGTCACAAAGGGGGGGTTTTGTTTTAGATTATAAACAAAATAAATAATCAAAGAAAATAAAATTGTATTGTAATCAATAGAGAGAGATATGATCGAGGAATCCTTCTTCGTATATAAACCGTAAATGAGTTAATATATTCATCTATTCGTCATTAATCATAGATTATCACCAACCGTAGAAAAGCAACTAGAGAAGTGCTATTCTCTAAAGTCCTTTGGTCACTGGGTACTGAAGCGCTCGAAAACCAGATTCTATTCATCCAAACCACCAAGTAGTAGCGCACTCAAGGTGTTGCTTGTCGAATGGTTTATGTTTTGTGACTTAGGTTAATCCTAGTAGTTAGACTCTTAGCGCAAGGTCCACTTTCTAGTGTTGTTTCTACACGTGATTGCTCCACAGAATCCCTTTGCAAGGTTTCACGTTTTCTACTTGCGTAGGGGTTATTCAACAATTACACAGATATCCTAACCCTTTACTAGCTTTAGATTAATCAATAAACTGATTTAGTTGGCCACCTATAACAATCAATCATAATATTTATTCATAGTAGAAACAAACGATAATCATATGAAGAAATCAAAATAGATTCATATATTAAATCAAATCAAGTTTACAACTTAGAATTCATCCTGAATCAATAGGTGTTTAGCTAATCACGGATGTAGAAACATCCATGATATACATATGAGAAAAGTTAAGAGATAACGTTACGATTGAAGAACCGCTTCGAAACCCTAGCTTTGATATTTCTCCTCTCCAAAACTAACAATTTAGTGACCTAATGATGTGATATACTTTTTACATAACCTAACACCTCTTTTATAGGTTTACATTGCTTGGTCTTCACGTATTTAATTCGGTTCAAGAACCCGACCCGAAATAACAAAATAACGAATCCAAATGTTCCCTTAGGTCTTACAAGGTGTGAATACATGTTTCCCATTTGCTAAACCCAGTCCGCGAACTTCAAAATCTAGCAGAAATTTTCGGAAATAAGTCTGCGAACCCGGTATGCGAACCTAGTTCGCGGACTTAACTGTCTTGAAATTTAATAGAAGCTTGTTTTGGCCACAATTTCTTCATCCGAACTCGGAATGACCTCATTCTTTTTGCATTATTTTTATCTTTCAATTCTCTTCAAGATGATGATGAGAAATACTTAATTTGAATGAGTTAAGATCGGTCTTTGGCCCTTCTCTTGATTTTGAGCGTTTTGCTCCTTTTCGTCGCTTTTCTTCAACTTCTCTTGGACTTTGGCACTTGGATACTTGGAATACTTCTCTTCCTATCTCTTTTCAGAACTTTGTAGATCCTTTTTGGATGATTCGACTAATAGAGGAAAATAAGAGAAAACAAGAGTAATAATACGAAAATATGCAAGAATAATAGCTTAAACAAGTATGGAATGGACACTATAATCATATGAATTATGCACTTATCATGTTTTTCACTGAAACACACATCTTCTATTTTTCTTTCTCAACGACACAATTGATTTCTTCGTATTTATCCAATCATTCCAAATCATTAGCATAATATGCGGAAGTATCAGGACCCCTAATATTGTGAGCTTGAGGTTGATCGCTTAACACTAATACAATCTACAAAAACATCACAAGTTAGATATAACATATATGATCAAACAATAGTCGGCAAGGTCGATACATAAAGTAATGACTACCAAACAACGGTCGGCAAGGTCGACAATTAGAAGACTGACGACCAAAATACGGTCGGCAAGGTCGAGATATTCAAAAAAATGACGGCTTAAGCATATTTCACAACCCAGTTCTATGTGTTGCAAAAGACAGTTAGCCGGAAAGGTTCTTATTTATGATCCTGACGACTTAAACAAGGGCAAATAGTTGTTACGTTTGTTTTTTACAAAAATGATGCTGACTTAAATAGTATCCATGAAAATTCGTTGGATTTGGTGATAAAAGCAACGCCGACTATAACAGTCAGCACGGTTGGACTATCGTCGACCTTGACGATACTGGGCAGCAAAAGGTGAAAAACCAAAACCCAAATCCATCAATTGCATGTAAAAATCACAATATTTACCATGTAAGTTATGTACCTGATTATTTTCAGCTCCCTTTTCTTCTTCTGGGTCATTAGATTCTACATTTGGCTCAGAACATTCATCACTTCCATATGCATCTTGAGTTTGAGGAAAATAAAAGTGTGAATCATGCATATAATCTATTTCATCATGATTTGGTAGATCATCATACAAATATTCATCTATAGGAGGAGAATTAGAAGACTCCCCCACTTCAAAACATAATTAGAATCACTCATCTCACAAAAATCACAAAACCCTAACCCCACCCCACCCCAAACTTCTTCTACTACTTCACTCTATTTCTGTTTCTCAATTATTTCCAAATCCAATCATATAAATGAACTAACTAATTTAAGTAATATAATCATATCAATTAAATTAGTGTTAATTGAACGAAGCTTCTCACAGTGGTTCCATAAAAACGCTCTTTGAATCGGGAGATAAAATGAGACAAGTCAGTTTATAGATTTTCAAAAAAAATCAGAATTTTCCATTCAGTTAGATTATTGTTCGATCTAAACATTAGCATAAAATAGCTAATTAACTTTGCTATTTGATTTCAAACAATGTCTTTACATCCTTGCTGTTTTTTTCATTAATCTCGCGTATGATTGTTCGATCTAAACATTAGTTTAATATTTTTAAAACTTTTATGGATAACTAATCTTCATCTTGTTTCTATCCTGAGTTTGCAGAGTTTTCTCCATTAAAATGGTGTTTTCCTTATATCCAGTGTTGTTCATGGCGTTTGCAGTAGTTGTTGTAAAGCTTTTGGAAGCAAGTGGAAGTGGTATCATGATCTTCAACAACATTGCTAGGATCATCAAGGAATCTGACTAGGTCAGTTAAGAGACTCACCAGGAAAATCCAAATTTCAATTTTTTCCATCGTAAATGTCGCAGTAAAGGTGACACGTTTCATTTCTCAAAATTCAGTTTCACATTCAAAAAAACTTTCCCTCTTTTGAGATTGTTGACTATATCACCTGATTATTTTCCTTTTCATATGTAGTCAATAATATTCACAATCATAAATCCATGCCGAGAAATCATGAAGAAGTTGTGGATGGGGAAAAACGGTTCGCCGGTTTTCTGGGAAGTGGAGAGACGAGCGTGCTGTCGAGACTCCTCAGCCGGGCAAAATGTTAATCCTCACACAGATGCACCGCTGCAAAGGGGGTGCTTAGATTCGGGAAATAGATCTGTATGACTCCAGCCTAAACCAAAACAATGGCCGTTCCAGAGTCAATTCGGTCGCAAAGAGGGAGATGGGTTGATCTGTAGGAGGGAAGCTGAGAATTGTGTGGGATCAGTGATGATCGAGGATTGTGGGTGTGTTGAAGGTTTCTGCAGTATTGGTGAACTGTTGAGTTCTAATAAGTTCTGATGGATTGATGAATTCTTGAGAATGATTACTCGTAGAATTCTTGTTAGACGTGTATTCGAGTGTTCGAATATTATTTTCAATCCTGGATTTAGAGACTTATTTATACTGACAGAGTAGTAGCACCACCGATCCCTGTAAGTGTGACGGTTTCTTGAGTGAAAGAGTGGGAAAGTGGGAGATCGTGGTAAAGTCAGTTCCATGTCGTGTGGAGACTTTTGATCGTGCACCCACTACTTTGCTAACTCCTTCAACCGTTTACACGACTTACACACATTTCTCGTTGTAGATGAATCCACGTGTCGTAGACCGCCAGGCCAAAACCCTACGTGATATCCCCCCATTTGTGACGTGATTGATGTCTCACAAATCGTGGAATCTGCTGGGCAGACGTGTTTTGATTAGTCAATTGTTGACTAGACAATGAGTCTAAGTTTGGTGAATCAAGCATGAATAGTAAATGCTCAACGATTCATGGGTCAAACATGTAGTTCTCTGAAGAGATGTCAGCATGATGAATTACTGACGAGCGAGCAAGTATTGCTCAATTCTTCGAATTACGAGAATTTGATGAGCAACTGAGCAAGTATTGCTCAATTCACCAAATTAATGATTATTGAGAATTTGATGGGCAACTGAGCAAGTATTGCTCAATTCAACAAATTAATGATTTTTGATAATCTGACGTGCAACTGAGCACGTATTGCTCAATTAGACAAATTATGATGAGTTGTTGAATATTGACTAATATTCGGGCAATGGAGCAAGTATTACTCGATTCGGCGAATTATTTACTGGTGACGTGACCCAGTAAAATATTAATTAAAATACTGGTATATTATCGGATATTGTATAATTAATTTAGATGTTGATTGCTGGATCAACATAAATTTATTAGTGTTTGAAGAGTGCTCGGAATGATGGTTTCACAGAGCGTTCATTCGAAACCCTAATTTTTGGTCAATCCTCCATCAATTGGGGAATTGCTGAAAATTGATCATGAATGATAGGGACTGACAACATGGGATGAGGAACGTCCATGTGGTTCCCAGTGCTCGAGTGAGCACGCACCAGGGTTTCTCAGTTTGAGAGTTGGTGAAAAATAATGGTTAAATGGTGGTTTCACCATTTACTGAAAATATTGATGGATTCATCATTAGGTGGTAAAACCTAAGTATGAGAGATGGGACCGACCAAGGGGTATGGGACCGGCTCTTGGTGGTCACGGGACCAGTTGTTGGTCATTTGGAGAATCCCCAGTTGGTTGGAGAAAGTTTGGGCCCAGTATGAGCAATTGAGCAAATTAGGTCAGAATTGCGAAAACGTGTGGGACCGACTTCGTGCAATCCCTAGGAATGACCTGTTCGGTCATGGAGGCATGCACGGGTTTCCATGATGTCCATGTCATACTGAGGGTTTCAGTATTTTTTGATGCGCGTTTGAGCAATATCGTGAATTTTCAGAAGAGTTTATCTTGACTGAGAATTCTCGATTTTTTGGTGGAATGAGCATGTATGCTCAATTCATCAATATTTTAAAAATATTAAAATAAAAATGTTTTAATATTTAAAATTCCCGTGTGAGGCCAGCCGGTCGTGTGACCATGTTGGCTTTTGGTTTTTTCGTGATTCGAGCAACATTTGAGAAAACATGGAGAAATCACGAATTTTGCTCAAACCAGGGAGTTTCACGAGTTGAGAAAAAGAATAATTATGAAAGATTAGGGATTGCAAGGTGTGGGACCGATCACGGATAGGGCATGGCCGGCCGTCCAGGTTTCCCGATCCCACACATCTTTCCCTATTTTATTATTATTTTTCATGAATCCTTGAAGTTATGGAGAATCCTTGAAGATATGGAGAATCCATGAGTTCTTGTTGAAACGGAGGAGTTTCGTGAGATTAGGAATGCTAATTATAAAAAGCTAAGGATTTGTGAGGTGTGGGACCGTCCACGGCTTGGGCATGGCCGGCCGGCTGGGATGCCCGGTCCTGCACACCTTTCCTTATTTTATAATATTATTTGGTGAATCCACCATGTCATGGAGAATTCACAAGTTTTGCACAAAATAAGGAATTTTGCTAAGATGGAGAAACCTTCATGAGTTTATGAAAATAAAATAAGGAAAATAATGGAGGAAGCATGGGAGCGGCCACGGCTAGGGCCCGGCCCATGGGCGCTTCTCCATTATTTTATTATTATTTTCTCTCTCCTATTTTTGTGTAGGATTCCTCATTATTTCATGTTTTTTGACGCTCGTTCGTGCATTCGGGTGCTCAGTCGTGCATCATTGTCAAGTACACTCGCACCATTTTTGTGTGGCTTACTCAGTGATGGTCCAGATGCCCGGTTGTTGAGTATTTATTACCAATTTATGAGATTCAGTGGAGAATAATTCATGAAACTGAGTAATAAAAGTGAATAGATGTTCATTATTAATTCATAGGATCAGCTGTGGATTCGACTACGAATTCAGAATAATAAAACAAGCATTACCATCCCATGGGATCGTGGATTCGACCATAGAATCCGAGTAATTAAGATTTATCTATTACCATTTCATGAGACCAATGGATTCGATCATGAAATCGGAGTAATGAGATAATACAGTTGTGTTTTATTGTCATTCTATGAGATCAAGCCGTGGATTCGATCATAGAATCGGAGAAATTTTTATTTCCATTCCATGGGATCAGGTCGTGGATTCGACCATGGAATAGAAGCAATGTTATTGCCATTCCATGGGATCAGGTCGTGGATTCGACCATGGAATAGGAGCAATAATAGATTATTCTGGGAATTCAGTAGTGAATGTCACGATAGAGTTAATTATTTCAGAAAAGATATTAGCCAGTTAAAGCGTCACATCCATTCTGAAGGGTGCATAGTCAGGGAGTCACGATGTTGTTTACGACCTGAAGGCGTTTAGTGTTCTCAATCTACGGAGAACCGCCTGAATCTATGCACTCTCTCCACATAATCAGGGAACGGTGAGTGTCACCGACGTCTTGAAGGCGTCCGCCGCCCAACTATTCTTCTATGTGGAGGTGGGTCTCTCTCCTGCAGTCAGGGAACAGTGAGTATCACCGACGTTCTGAAGGCGTTAAGTTCTCAATCTACGGATCCAAATGCGTTATTCTGCATAGAGGGCACGATGAAATGCCAGGGATCGAACGCTCAGCTAGTGGAGGCTTTTCGAAAACATATTCATCACGGCTTCGTAAAATATGAATCGTTGCATGTCTGAAAGCCGTGTCAAAAACATACCTCATGATTTTACGATTTTGCCCTTTGTTGAAAATCCACCATCTACATTAAGTCCCCTGGTTAGTGGGGAACAGTCATGTTCCGCATCATGCATAAAATGGTGATTTTCAGTCGACGAGTTCTGTGGTTGAACTCAGTCTACAAAGGTAGTTTCAGAATCCTCGATTTACCCCAATGATGTCATGTACGAGCAAATGCATAGATGAGGACTCGATAGTAAGGTAGAGTGTCATTTCATGAGCATGGAGAGATGAGGCACTGCTGATTGGGCGTTTGGAAGCTTAGTTATGGTCGATTTAGGATTTGCGGGCCCGAGCCCAAAAGAAATCTTTGTTTTAGGAATAGGCGTTTGTTTGTAAGTTTAAGAAACAAACAAAATAGACCTGAGTCTAATAAAAAATTTGTCTATAAGTTTTCACGAAAATCAAAATTTTATTTTTTAAATATGTGAGATCTCACAAAAGGGAATAAACTCTCGTTTCAAAGGTAGATGCTCGTACGAGAGAAAAGTTTTTTTTTTTTTGAATAGACGTGTGTCTGTTAGTAATAAAATTTTGTCCATGAGCTTTCATGAAAATTTTTATTTTTGAAAATATGGTCTTGTTTCAAAGACGGATGCTCGCACGAGGGAGCAAAATATATATATCCAAATTTACGTGAGTTTCACGTTAAAAATATTTTTTGTAAAATGAATGTTTTGATTTTGAACAACTGCTGAAAGTAGACAATCATACATGGTCAAATAATGTCTGAGTTTTCACAATTGTAAATGGACGTCTGTCCAATTTTTTGAAAAATCAGTGAATGTTCACACAGTAAAAATTTATGTAAAATCAAAATTTTGATTTCCAACAATTGTTAGAGGTAAACAATTTTTGATAAAACGTTGATTGTTTGGCTTCTGTGATTTGTCAGCGTATGCACAAAAACCCAGATAGTGGGAGTGGCTCACATAGTGAAAATTATGTGAATTGTTCACATGATGGAAGTTTCGTGAATTGTTCACAGTTTTATGAAAATCACGTTATGGTTTTGAATAATTGCTGAAAGCAAACAATTGTATACGTGATGAAATAATGTATGTATGAGTTTGCGATTTTATAATGTATGCACACATGTAGAAAATCAGTGAATGTTCACATGAAAGGTTATGTGAATTATTCATAGTTTCATGAAAAGTCGGGTGTTGACTTTAAATAACTCGTCTTGGCAAGTTTGAATAAGCGAGCAAGTTTTTCGAGGGTTTTACGCTATTATCACTAAGTTCGTGAAACCGTAAATAGGTAAGAGTTGAGGATTACCATTTTTGTAGACGCTGTTGTGAGCACCTTTTTTCCATGATTCATTGTTTTGTTGAATCCTGCGCTCTGTATGAACAATGTGCTGAAGTAGCCACTTTGCAAGAATGACTGACCCCCATGATGACACTTCCAAAGATGGTGTTTCCAGAGATAACATCTCTACGGACGAAACTTTAAGAAATGGTACTTCTGGGACCTCTGAGTGGTGGTGAGAGATCCTTCATACTGAGTTGTACTCCTGGTTATTTCATTAGCTTTACCATAGTATGATCGTATAGTGAGATCCTGGATCAATGTAGACTCCAAGAAAATGGAAGAAAGTCTGCGGGAGCGGAGAATCCAAAAGTAAGGACTGCATGATGTTAGCAAATGACGTGCAGTCCCTAACTGTTTCTTTGGTGAGTTGTTAGCGCTCCATGTGTCATGACTTTGCCCATGCAATTAGGATCACGAGACCAAGGTTTGTTATTTCTTTTCATACTTTTACTCTATCGATTGGCGGTCTTCAACTTGTTCTCGGGCAAACAATTCATGAATCCAGCACTGATGAAGAAGTCGATGTAAGTATCTTTTTCGTGCAGGTGATCGTGGCATCTCCTTGAATGAAATAATTTTTGTTGATGAATCCAGGAAGAAATCATTGTAGATAAGCAGCATGTTGATGAAGCGTGCTCTTCTTTGGGATATGGGAATATGGAGAATTCCGAACCGGATGGAGATAGCGGCGTTGCCAATGGAGATTCCGGCATTGCCGAGCCTTCGAATGATTTAGAGACTCCCCTAGTAATCATATCTCCAGAAAATTTCAGACTTCAGCTTTTAGTAAAAACACCGTAGAACCCTCGTTTAGAGTCGGATTTTCGATGTCTGCATATGTATCCTCAATCCCAGGAAATTTCCAATCCTTGGCAAAGAAGATTTTTGACTTTTGAGCATGCTTAGGGCCTAAAAAAGGCGAAACAATAAAGTTCCAGGAGACTTCCAGAAATTTTGCAGCTGGCATGTAGTCCAATGTTTTGGCCAAATTTCTTTGCTCGCTTCTCCAATTGCTGTGAATTTTGGATATGTTGTAGAGCACGTCCATACGAAGAGAACGGTATATCACCCATCCCTATATTCTTCACCAATTGCTCCCAGATCGTCGCTTTGTACAGGGCAGTGTAAAATCCCTTCAGACGGATTTGTCGCAAAACACTCATGTTGTGTCTTTAGACCATTCGCTTGTGTCTTGAACGGTTGGTGAAGGATTTTGATGTCATTGATTCAATTGAGATCAGGACTCCTTGATTATACATGAGCATGGTGCTTGCAATGCTATCTTGTTTCTGTCATTCGTAGAAACACCGCTTCTGAAACCCTGGTCACGGGACCATAACTAAGGTTGCTCTCGAGAGGGAGTGATGTAATGACCTTGGTTTCATGTCCCGGTGGTAGAATTCCTTTTATGATGAGTGATCAGCACATGAGAGTCTGGTGCCACGGGTCTTGGACTGTGAAACTAATCGCCATGATCAGTGGACCGTCAGTCCCCAGTAGAGAACCCAGGTAGAGAAATCTCCCATTTTCGTTTTCCTTTCTTCTGGCCTAGATAGAGGACCCAGATAGAGAAATTGATGTAAAGACCTAGATGCTCAAAGTTGGAGATACCTTGATGAAGGACTTAGTGGGAAGACGTGGTGGACACCGATCGATTGTGGAAGTTATGAATCCCGTCTAAGAATTGCTGCTTGCATGTTGTATGCTCTGAAAGCTGTAGAAACCTCATAAGATGTCGGAATTCAGTGCTTGACCCAAAATTTTGAAGCTAAGAGAATGAGTTATCACATGAGACAAGAATCACTCAATTTGGAGTTGCAGAGATCAGCCAACTAAGCGTGTACATTTGTAATTTGTAATCCCATACAAATTTTTCAGATTTCATAGACCTGACAGTAAAGGCCATATCTTCAGCTCGTATGTCCGATTGATGCTCCCTTTTGGTATGTTGTAGAAGAGACATAGACGAACATCTTTCGTTAAGTAAGTATTGTCCCATTCCTCACCCATTGGTACGTTTTTGTAAACCCACGGGCTGAAGTATGGTGTATCCCATTTGTAGAGCTGATGAGAACATCTTGTAGAAGGCTTGGGATTGTACCCGCCAGTTGTGCAAGTTTCGGAAAGACTTTCATGTGAACATGTTATCATGTCTTTACATCTTGGTATGAAGCATTAGTTCTTGGAGAAGTCTGCTTCATGCGTAACACTTCATAGAATGGTTAGTTGATGAAGCCCTGTCATGAGGATGTTCCTCGTGAAACCGTTGTTGATGCTAAGATCACGAGTGATTACACTCCATAGATCCTTGTTGATGCTAATATCATGTACGTTGTTCCTATAGAGATTATTATCGATGCTGACATCGTGGTTGAAGTTGTTCTAGAGACCGAAAAGACTAGAACCATGATTATCAACATAATCTTTGCTCCTCCATCCAGTGAGCCTTTACCTTCACGAACTAGTTGGTGGGTTGAGCATTCCAAAGATGAAGGTGTACTGATCATCCGAAGTTCTCTGGAATCAACGTTGTTGTGGAAGACGGCAGCATCGGTCTTCATTTTGGTGAAGAGAGGAAGTTCCTCAGCCGTGCAGTGATTTGTAACGTCGAGAAGTCCTGTCGATGAAGTTTCATGTAATCACATCAGGTTGAAAATTCCAATAAGATCAAGTCCCCAGTGTATGTTGAAGGAGTTTGTGTATCTGTAGATGGGGAAAAACGATTTGCTGGTTTTTAAGGAATTGAGGAGACGACCGTACGGAGGAGACTCCTCGAACCGAGCGAAATATTAAACCTCACACAGATGCACCGCTGCAAAGGGGGTGCTTTATATTCGAGAGATCAATCTGTAGTACTCCGTCCTAAATCAAGACAATGACCGTTCCAGAGTAAATTCGGTCATAAGAGAGGATGGGTTGATCTGTAGGAGGGAAGATGGGAAATGTGTGGAATCAATGGTAATCAAAGATTGTGGGTGTGTGAATTCTGAATATGATAAACTCTGAATGATTGAAATTTCTCAATTGAGAGTATTTGTTCAATTGATGAGTTGATGATCTCGTGTTGTCGATGAGACGTGAGATTGATGATACTGTTGATGCCGATGATTCAATCATGATTCAGAGACTTATTTATATTGCTGGAATTTTAGACACCATGATCCCATGAAGTGTGACAGTTGATGGAATCAAGGAGTGGGGAAGTGGAGATCGTGTTTGAAACCAGTTGCTCAACGTGTGGAAACTTGGTCGATTTTCCACCCACTACCTCGTGAATTCCTTCAACTGATTGCACGACTTGCTCACATTCCATCGTGTGTTTGAACACACTTGTCGTAGACCGCCAGACCAAAACCCTAAGTGATATCCCACCAACGTGACACGATTGACGTCCCGTGGTATGTTAGTCAATTGATGACTTCGTGGTTTGATGGTACGATGAGTCCATGTAGTTGCTGAGTTGAACATGATGTTCTGAAACTCATGAATTGAACATGTCATGAGACAGAGGTATAGTTCTTACGATGAAGTGAGCAAGTATTGCTCATTCGATGGATCGTTGAATATTGATTGTTGAACCAATATTCCTTGGTTTGAGCAAATATTTATCATCTGAGCAAGTGTTGCTCATGTGATGAATTGTTGAATATTTGATCGTCTGAGCATGTGTTGCTCATCTGATGGATTATTGGCAGCGTACCAAAAATATTAATTAGAATACTGGTCGTTGAACCGAGCATAATTAATAAAATTAATGACCATGAGGTCGTCGTAAAATTATTAAGGTTGGAATCTGGAATGATGATCCTTGGATTCAGAAACCCTAATTTGATCAATTGATGATCAATTCATGGTTCGTCAGAAGTTTAACCATGGGACGAAGGAGGGAGCGACTACATGGGACCGTGGATCAACCATGTAGTGTCCATATGCTCATGTGAGCAAATACAAAGAACTCCTGAAGAGTTGACGATTTGTCGGTGAAAGAATGATTAAATGTTGGTTTAATCATTTATTCGAAAATGCTCGTCTGAGCCTTAGGTGAGAAAACCTAATTAATTATGACGGAGTGAGGGACCGACCATGGGGTCATGAAACCGGCCCTGGGTAGTCACCTGACCGCCTGATGATCACTTCATGAAAATCCAAAGTGTTTGGAAGAGTCTTGGACCTAATACGTGCAATTGTGCAAATTAGGTCAAAACTGTGAAACTTGATGGGACCGGCTTCTGTAAGCCAAAGAGCCAATCTTGGTCGGTCAAGATAGCGCGCTCGTGTCCCCAAGGCATCCTCTTCTCAGTCCTGAGAATTTTGATATTTTCTGGTGTGCAATTGAGCATCCATTCGAGAAAATATGCCAAAATTAGGGTTTCGACGAAACTGAGGAAAACACCATGAGATGATGGAAAATAATTATAAAATAAGGAATAAGGAGGCGGGGGACCGCCGAGGCCAAGGCATGGTCGCCGGTCGTGTCCACGGTCCCGTACAATCTACCAAAAATATCTCAAAAGAGTCCGAGAATGTTGTCACTCTGTTTCATCGTGAGGAGACCATGTACTTCCCATTTTTTACGAAGTGGAACGTGTTACCATCACTGTTTCGTCGATCCAAGTCTATCCCAGACAAAAACCGCCATTCAATCTCACTCAAACCACTCCAAAATTCAAACAAAAGTTACTCCTGCTGGCTGCAAAAGTTCCCGCCAAAATAATTCTCACGGTGATGAAGATGGGTGTCCCCCTATCCATCTGTGGGGTGCGAATAGCACTGGGGTGCAAATAGTGAAGAAGGTGCCCCTTAGTAATTGAGTGCCCCTTATCCAAAACTGGGAGTCCGAATAACAAGTGTCTTGCGGGCGCCTTAACCACCTTTTCCAGCCGAATTTTCCAAAAATGTTTTATTCCCAAAAATGCCTACAAACACATAAAATATCAAAATTAGTACAAAATCGAGTGCCAACAATAAATAGTATTGAGATCAAATTAGACACAAAATGTGTCTATCAAATACCCCCAAACTTATTATTTGCTAGTCCTCGAGCAAAACTAATAAAAAATAAAACCGAGTTAATCTCGGAAGGGTTTAACAGAGGTGTACCCACAAAACCATTACTCCTACTTGGTCACAAGTATTCAAAGAGCTATGAGGACATACATATTATCAACCTATCTCCAAGTAACTAGAATGCTAGAGAAATTAAAGGTGCCAGCTCTAAAGGTGACTAAAGAAAAGGGGAGACACATCCGCAACACTGCTAGATAAAGAGATATCCGCTACACAGCTAGATAAACATTGTAAGATGTGTCCGTTGATTTACAGCTGGATAAGATTAGGAGAGAGATAAAGATGAAAGGGACATCTGCTACACAGCTGGACTAATTACGTGTGATGAGTTAAACCAGTGCTAGAAAGATCTTGTGCCAGATTGAAAGCGGACTAACAAAGCAACCAAATGTATCTTTCTTCGACTTTCTCATAGTGCTCAGTATAAAAGATCTGAAGCGTTTTATGGAGGATCGAGGAAAAGGATAAACACCATCCGCCCATCGTCATCAACCTCTGTACCCTGCTGCCACACAGAGAATCCCACCTGGAAGCGCTAGGAGAACATGAGCACAATCATGTTGTCCGTTTGAAAGAGTTTTCAAAATCTCTGACAGGCCGGGCATATACCTGGTACAAAAACATCGCACCAGGAAGCATCGCCAATTGGGGAGCAGTGGTTAACGCTTTCTACAGAAAATACTTCTTCGTCTTTGAGCAGATTACTCTCTCTGACTTAGGAAGGATGGCACAGAAGAACGCTGAAAATCCCAATGACCATGTGAAGAGGTTCAGAATTCAGGATTTGGATTGCCATGATCCCAACGTTACTGAACAACAACTGGTGGATTTGTGCAATAACGGGATGATCCCAGTCTACAGAGATTTTCTGGAAAATCTTCGTTTCCATACTTTCTTAGAATTCCATGAAGCAGCCAAGCGATCAGCAACTAATGCACCTGCTTTACTGGAAAGAGCAAAGTCTTCAAGGTCGAGGAATCTCGAAGCATCCGACGCCTAGTCAAAAGATTAGTACAATCTCCAACCTTCCATGAACGTTGTTGCCGAAGGAAGTAAAAGGAAATCTGAAGCACCACAGCAGAAGCATACTTATCCAATCTCTCAGGATCCTTCGGAAGCATAAAGAAAGGATAACCAATCCTGAAATGCACAAACCTCAACCCTGCATCAACAAACGAGGATATGATCAGACAGATTCAAACTTCTCTCTTCTTATTGAAGAAGTGATCGAGTTACTGGAAGTCTGGATTCAAGATGGTGCAACCAAATTGACATTCATTAAAAGGTTTCGCATTCAGGCAAGTCTCATTCCTCCCATATCCTCACATGTTATTCTAGCATGGGGACTCAATTCTGCTAGCATCTCTGTTATTGCAAGGCGCTGTGAGTGGGTAATTTCACCTCCGCAATATTTTACCAAGTGGTTGAATATGACACCTCTTCGAATCGAGCATCTCACCGAGACATTCAGTACTGAGAGATGACGGAAGCATGGCAAAGAACGCTTTGAGCATTTCTCCATAGACTTGCAGGAGTGTCCACGAGTGCCACAAAATCATAAATATCTGATGTTTGCACAAGTGTTGAATCCCACTATCGCAGCGAAATGCTGAATCAACAGAAGATTCACGGTCCAAGACGATCAAGCCTAAGACATTCGAAGCTTCAACGCTCAAGCATCCAAGAACTATTCAAATTGTACTCCCAATCAAAGAGTACACCCTTTTCATTATCGCCTATGGCTTCAGCACAAATATCTCGACGATGACACGCTGATTCAACACCAACACGATCAATCGATAAGTTTTCACTATCCCATAGTAAGACTTCTGGATCAGATGCAACATCATTCATTCGTCAATGGATGTTACAAACTCCTTCAACTCTGTTAAGTGAATGAGGGATGCACTGGATCTTGTTGCCCCCGGAAACAAACACGCATGAACCATTTCACGAAGTATGTGCTCGGATAACCCAAAGTCTCGGTAGTTAGCTCTCGGTCTTCCGAACCTCTCTACATCACAATCCCCTGCACGACTTGGGAATTTCCTACCTTCACAAATCACATCCAGAATGGAGACTGCCGCTGTTATCTGCCACAACAACATCGATTCCCTGACGAAGCCACTTCACAGTAAAGTTATATTCAGGAGAATTTAGGTTGAAATCCTAGTACACCTTCATCTAAGGAATGCTCAACTCACCAATTGGGTCGTGCATGTAAAGGCTCACTGGATGGAAGAGCAAAGACTATCATTTTCGGTCTATGGAGCAACTCCAACCATAGTATCGACATCAACAAGGATATGTGGAGGAAATCCATTCATGGTCTCAGCATCAGCAAGAATTTCTGGAGAAAATTTAATTGTGATCTCAGCATCAGTCTCGGGCGCAACATCCGGCTTCATCAACTATCCATTCTCTGAAGCGTTACTCTATGGATTACTTCTTCAATCCCTAATGATTCATATCAAGATGTGTAAACATGAAAACATTCTAACATGAATTTCTTCCCAAAGCTTACACGACAGACGGCCACAAACCAAAGTCTTCTACAAGATGTTTTCATCACTTCTAAAAATGAGATACAACATACTTCAGGCCATGGGTTTACAAAAACGTAAAAAAGGGTGAGGAATGGGATAATACTTCCTCAACAAAAGATGTTCATCTATGTCTCTTCTACAACATACCAAAAAGGCGCATCAATCGGACATACTAGCTGAAAGATATGGCCTTTATCGTCAGGTCTACGAAATCTGAAAAATTTGTACGGGATTACAAATTACAAATGTGCACGCTTCGTTGTCTGACCTCTACAACTCCAAATTGAGTGATTCTTTTCTCATGTGATAACTCAGTCTCTTAGCTTCAAAACTTGGGGTCAAGCATCGTATGAGGCTCCTACAATTTCCAGAGCATACAACATGCGAGCAACAATTCTTGAGTGATTCCGACATCGTATGAGGCTCCTACAGTTTCCAGAGCATACAACATGCAAGCAACAATTCTTAGACGGGATTCATAACTTCCACAATCGATTGGTGTCCACCGGGTCATTCCGCTAAGTCCTTCATCAAGGTACCTCCAACTTCGAACACACCTCCAATTCGACCACCTAGGTCTTTACATCAATTTTTCTACCTGGGTCCTATATCTAGGTCTTGCCAGAAGAAGGGAAAACGAAAAGAGAGATTTTAACAAAATACTGGGGACTGACGGTCCACTGATCATGGCGATAAGTCTCACAGTCCAAGACTCGTGACACCAGACTCTCATGTGCTGATTATTCATCATAAAAGGAATGCTACAACAACGATCATCCACAAGAACAAGTGCTAGACGCTCCACGACAGCTGCAAGATGGTACCAACTCCACAACTGATGATCTCGACGATGAGGAATCTCCTAGGCCTATCTCTATCAGCTCGACCTTGTGTAAGCATTCATACATTCTCCGATCCAAGCCGGTCAAACAATATCCGAGGAAATTCAGGCGCGAGATCAGGTGTTGCATGGATTCCAGATACTTGAACGAATGCTGCCCCAATGACGATTTCCTCTACCAAACATCGACATGTTGGTAGATGCTACCAGCGAACACGACATGTTCTCCTCCATGTATGGATGTAGCGGCTACAACCAGATAAGAATATATGAGCATGGTGCAAGTAAGACATCTTATCAAACCCTATTGGAAACTTTTGTTATACCGTAATGCAATTCGGTTTGAAAAGTACCGGTGCGACGTATCAACGCACTATGACGATAATCTTCCATGACATGATGCATAAGCAAGTTGAAGACTACGTGGACGATATAGTAGTCAAACAAGACTCAAGCTATCCTCAGAATTCCGCTGCCGCGAACCGTTAAGGGGCTCCACAGCTTATGGGTTAGGTGAATTCGACGTTTTATACCTGGCTTAGCCTTGCTCGTTGCTTCATTCACTCCCTTGCTGAAGAGATGAGAAAGTTTCGTCTGGACCGCACTACAGCAGGAAGCGTTTCGTAAGATTCAACGAATATTGTCATCTCCAAATCATCACAAGGGTTCACCTATCATGTTATCCCGGACAAAGAGCGAGCCAGGGACATCTTCGAATCTACTGGAGCGTCCCGAATTCAAGACACTTGAGGGTCACGATCCAAATGTGACTGAACAACAAGTGGTGTAATTGTGCATCAATATGACGGAACCTGTCTATCATGCTTTGTCGAAGAACCTGCGCTTTCAGACATCCTCTGAACTTCGTAAAGGTGCTAAACGCTTAGTTGCGACAGCACCTGCCCTGCTAGAAGAACAAGCCTGCCAGTAATGAAGAGCCTCATGATGTTCAAGGAATCATACATCTCACCAACAGGCAATACAACCTTCAGCCTTCTGTAAGCAGTTTCACTAAAGCAGCAAGAGAAAAGCCACCGAGATACAACATCCCGCGTGTCCAAAATTGCCAACTTCAACTCTAGCACCACGTGCAAGACTGCTGCAATAATGAAATAACGTCCAAGATATTCCATATCTGGATCGACGGTAACTACATCAATGAGAGACGCTTTTCAGAATTTGTCTCCCGTGGAAAAAGTAGTTCCGTTACCAAAGGAGATTGCACCAGGGACTTAAGAGGGTGCCAAGTCCGTGCAAGTTTCCACCACGCCTCTCCCTGCCAGTTTCTTCTGATCACAGCTGCTGCCAAGAACTGTTGTTGCTCGTCGATTGATACCATCCAGAGCTTCACCATATCAATAACCTGTTTATGGGTGAAAATTATTCCTGCCGAATTTGGTAATTTGGGGTGTGTGGATGAGGAATGAATCTAAACCCTAAACAAATGCACCGCACGGGAGTTCTTTGTGATTTGAGAAATCAATCTGTACAATTCTGGCCTAAACCAAGAAATGGCCGTTCCATACTTGCTTCGGTCATAAAGTGAAGGAGATGGGGTTGATCTTAGGGAGGGAAGCGAAGAAGGTGTTGAGATTGTGAAGGTGTTGGCTATGTATGACTTGTATCAGAAAGCTGAACTGGCTTGCAGGATGTAAGCTATCAGTTCTGGTGTTTGAATACGATTGTATCAACACTTGCTTATGTTTTCTTGTCTTGTCGAAATAGGGAGGAGAACCTATTTATACAAGTCATTGATCCTTATTCACGTATCTCGTGGGAAGTGGAGAAAGTGGAGTGATGGAGTAGTGGAGTTGCGGATGTTAGTGTTACACGATCAGTCTTGCCCACTTCTTCCATCATCACTAACCGTCCATGACTTCCTGACACGTTCTTGTGATGGCGCGTTGTGCGGACCAATACCCCAGTATGTATCCCCCAGTTTGTGACATGATTGATGTCTCAAGTGTGTGGGTCGTGGGACCCACAAAGGTAGCATGTAATGCTAGGTTAAATAACTAAGTTATTTAGGAAGTCGATACTTGTGAAGTATCGTGTGTATTCTATGAAGGTACTGCATCGAGTATATTCAGCATGTATGAAGCATCGTTGTTTGAGCATCTCAAAATAGCTTCATGTCCAGCCTACTTCATGTGATGGTTTGGAGGTTGCGCAAGAAAGTCCTCCCTTGGCCGACCACATGGTGTCGTAGAGTGACGGGTGGTGATCACCATGACGCCTCACTGACCAATTAACTCCCGACCAGTGCTGTATAGCCAAGCCGGTGAAGTTAGACGGACGAGATGATCTTTGAGACACTCATCTCCGACCGTTAGTGAAATTAGGGTTTTGGAAGAGGTGCGCAAGCACCACTTTTCAGCTTGGTTGAATCCAAGCTTGGGACACGATTTTGGCATGGCCGATTGGGTATATGAGTAGACGGCATGCCGATATACATGCCCATACCTTGTTGTCCCGTGAAACTGTAATATGGACCGCTCAATTTTTCCGACAAAGAGGAGCAGTCATGATTGATTTACGACAGAAGTTTGGTGCCGCAAATGCCGTGCGCCATGCCTTCTTCAGGCGCGCGTTTCGAAATCACCAAGCTTGGTCGGTCCCGTCCGATTGGTTCGGCGTGTAGGTGATAGGATGGTGTTCATTCCTGTACCTGACTGTCCCATGGAAACTTGATCTAAGCCACTCAATTTGTCCGGTGAAGTTGAGTGGTCGAGATCAGTTCGTGATTGGAAGGTGTGACCATGCCAGTTTGGGCGTGCGAATCGAGGCGACCAGGCATGGTATGCCTTGGCCGATCGGGTGTGGAGATAGATGGGTCAATAGTGATCATGTTGGTTCTTACCGGACCTGCTCAGTCGACTTCTAAACCCTACATTCGATCAGGAGAAAACGGACGCTCACGATCAATGTAAACCCTAATTAGGTTTTTTTTGGCCGTGCGGCATGCCCACTTTGGGCGTACGGTTTGGAACGACCAACTGTGGTTGGTCTTGACCGATTGGTCGTGTTTGTAGGCGGGCCTGTGATGATTGTGTTGACATGCTCTGGGCCTTTTGAATCTACATCTACACCGTCCATCTATGCCTGCGAAGATGGATGGTTGAAACTGATTTGCGACTCATGTAATGTGCCGCAAACCCTAATTTAGGGTTTCACGTCCATATTGCTTTGGCTGGACATTCTAGCAAGCTATGCTTCCTTTTTTGGGGGCCGACCATGCGAGGTCTGCATTGGTCCGGTGTTGAATGCTCCAATACCTGCTTGAGGGTTATGGATCCAACTAAGCCATCCAATCATGTTGGTGAAGTTGGATGGTCATGATTGTTTCTGAGAATGATATGGACAATCCAGATGCTCGATCGGGCTAGTATAACACTCCGAGAGTTATAGCTTGTACGGGTATTTCGTGCATGTCTCCTTATTTAATGCTTGGAGATTCGTGTTGCTCTGCTGAGAGCGATCACTCAATCGTCATGCCGCACCAATAATGAGAATGAAGTAGTACAGGAAATACAAGGCTGGTCATGCATTAATTGGTAATGCTATAAGTTTATAGTAAAGAAGTATTCTCTACTTTATCAGTGGCTTTATCCTTTGTAGGATGTTAGCGCATAATTTCGGCTTTTACAATTTTAGCCTTAAACGAAAATCCACCATCAACATTAAGACCCCTGCCTAGCACGTAATGGTTACACTATTGTGGGGTAGGTATGAGATGGCGACATACATATGTGAGAAAGACAGGATAAAGGAAGTTTACCCCGAAGAACTTTGACCGACCGCTAGTAGTTGCCCATGTAAACGCCGTCGTGCAAGCATGGAATCCTTTGGTGGGACCGGTTTCCTTCCTTGGGTGTTTGAATCAAAAGATGAATCTAATCAAAAGAGGAATCCTTTTCCTATTGGTATTCTTCCAATTTTTGTTTATAAAGGGGACGACCCTTTTCTTTTTTCTCACGATTTTTTTTTGTTTGGAGCTCCCTTCTCTGTCCACAGCTTCTGCCGCCGATCACGCCGCCTATCGCCGTTGCCGGAGATCGTCGCCGCCGCCGTCCGTCCGCAGCAAGGTAAGCTTTCCATTGTTTTTTTAGGAAAAAACCCTAATTTCTTAGGAAAACCTTTTTCAAGATGATTAGTTCTTCCACCGAAATTGATAGCAAAAACTCCCGATATTTGCTAGGATTGCTTGGTCGTGAATCCATGAATACGTTGTTTTTGCTTCCTTTTCATCTTTGCATGAAAACCTAGCTTTTTAGGTTGTAGCTTGGAAAGAAATTTGGATTGAATTTCGTAAACACGATTCCCATGAGTATAAGAAAACCATGTTATGATACGTGCACATGAACGCGGCCCCACCATGCGTGTTTGATTGAACGTAGGTCCCACCGCATATGCCTGACTGAAAGTCGACCTCATACCAGCCTTGTGTCCTCGACCAATACCGGCTTTGTGATTTGAGTAATACTAGTCTTGTATGTTTTCGTGGCTTAATACCAGTCTCGTTTGAATCCAATACCAGCCTTATGACTTGATGAATGCCCGGACTTGTGACTTGATCAATACCGGACTTGTGATTTGATCAATACCGGACTCGTGACTTGATCAATACCGGACTCGTGACTTGATTGTGGCCCGATACCTGACTTTGAGGTTGACCAATACCGTACTGATGTGACCAGTCTTGTCTTCACGTGAACCCATGTCAGTGACCTTGACCGGTCTTGGTTGCTATGACTTTATACCAGCCTGCTTGCTTTCCCGCTTTGTGTACTTCAAAGTGAATGTGTTTCCTGTCGAGTGTGAGTATACATCCATGCGTTTTCATACAAGTACTGATTCTCTTGTCTTTTGTAGGATAAACAAAAGACTCTTGTTGAAATGTCTTCTAAGGATAATGCTGGTGCCAAGTCAGGGAGTGTTGACAGCCTCAAAAATATGCCGAATATAGATGATGATTTTTTCACCGTGCCTTTTCCGAATATTAGGAAACATCCTAGCCACAAGATAGTCCTGCTCTCTGGTTCAGAAAATATGGAAGCTGATCCATCCTCTTCTTCAGCACTTGTGATGAGGTTATGTCTTCGAAGAAATGAATATCCGCCTTCACCTATTGACTTTAAGATTTGTCATACTCCACTGGGTTCTTACGAAGGATGGATGAGATGCATGCTGAGTAATAAGAGTATTAAAGCTAATTTGATCAAAGCGCAAATCCTCAATGCAGTCATGGCATCTGCTACTCTTGAAGTTAAGAAAGATGCTGCAGGCTTGATCACTTTCATTTCTAGGTGGTGCCCTTCTACTCATACATCCATATGTAGGTGGGGAGAGTTGACTATTACTTTGGAGAGCGTAGCCGCGTTGATGAACTTTCCTATCGCCGGAAGCTTCTTTTACAAGTTTTCTGATGCAGAACGTCGCAATTATGATGCTATACTTCCAAAGGCGGCAGAATTCGATGATCTGGATAAGGAGGAGAAGAAAGATTTGAGATGCTTTTACACTTGGTGGGTGTCGGAGTGGTCTCCTGCAGACCCGAAACCAGGTCAGGAGTTGGAAGACGAGCTTAGCGTGATTGCATTCCTGTCTTTGTGGCTATCCAGAGACATATTTGACGATGGTTCTGGAAAGAAGACCATAAGAGGTGACCTTGTTAGGTTTTCCATAAGTCTGGAAAAAGGTGAGGTGATTCCCCTAGGCGCCTTGTTCCTTGGATCACTGTATTCTCATTTGGACACCTTAGCAAAAGACATGCATGTTTCCAACGGGTACAAGAAGGTAGAGTCGCATATCCACATCGCTTTTCTTCAGGCGTTTTTGTGGGAACATTTCAAAATTTATGCTCCTGTTCTTGCAACTTCTCTAAGCAGTTTGTATGGTGGTTCGAGAATACTTCGTTGGAAGAAAAGACGTCCCAAAACCGGTGTGAAGCTCGTGGATGTCTTAGACAATGTTTCCTCCATAGATTTTCGTCCATGGGGGCCGATCCATCCTTCCAATGTTTAGCCAAAGACTTTTTCTACTGTTCCTGATGCCGTGTTGCGTACTGATGTTGAAACCGAAAGTCTTGGAGAACTCATTTACTTGCGAAGCTGCACTCCGGGATATGTCCCGTCTTTATTTGACGAAGAATTTACCGTGACTCCGTACAATATTGACATGGCTTCTCGGCAAATGGGATTTTACCAGGGTGTTCCATTTCTTCGTCCGTCGAAGGCTCCAAAAGAAATTTTCCCAGATATGCTTAATGCTGACACATTTTTGTCAGTGCAGAGCCTTCCTTTCTTTCCTATCGGAAGAAAACCAGCGGTAACCGACAGGTATAAGGAATTTTGGGGGAGCAATTGTTAACCTTTCATAAATTCTCGGAGGAGGTTGTGACAGATTCCCGCGGCGAACCATCTTCTGACGTTTTGAAGGAGCATATTCGGTTGAAACCACTCCCAGGTAAACGAACCAGAGCTAATGACTGCAGTCCCCAAGCAGGAGTGAGGTCTAAGAAGCAGGCATGTGGTTCGGTGATCCTCAATTCCTCCAATATGCAGGTATTTTAAATTTCTTTCTGTTTGATCCCTTGGTTTCGTTCTTCCTGAGCAACTTTCACTAAAGGTAATCCTTTGTTGGCGATCAGGGAATCTCGAAAGAAAATGCTTTCGCAAGACTGGCTCGCAGTCATAACGAGAGGTCTGGCGATACTGGTCTTCATGAGAAGTCTGGCGATGTTGGTATTCATGAGAAGTATGGCGATGCTGGTCTTTATGAGGAGTCTGGCGATGCTTTTAAGGAGAGGTCTGGTGATACTGATCCTCTTCAAGATAATGAAAAATATGGTGCAAGCTCGACTGAACGGAATGCCTCCCCAAGTGGTAACCTTAGTGAGCTTGTAGACGAGGTCGTGACGGAAATCAGCATTCAGAGTGAAGTGGACATCCGGAGGAATGCAGGAGAGGCAACATCTGCTAATGCTGAGGCGGCTCCCCTTAAAGATCTTCCTGATCAAGTTCCCATTGATAAGGCAGTCATGGTGACTTCTTCTAAAAGGCCTCTTGCAGCTGACAAAGTTCCTGCTGAAGCATTGGCAAGGCAACCTGTTGATCCTGGGGCTATCTTCGATCCTCCCTTTGATGTCCCTCGTCCAGGTAATGTGTTGGTTGGGGGGTTCAGTATGCCGGCTCAGTTCGAGGAGTTGTACACGACGATATGGAAAAATCAAGACCACATTGCTACCACCACGAAGCTCAAAAGTCGCCTTGCATTAGTCAATCGCGTCCAAAAATCTTTATTCTCCATTCAAGGGATGAGCATCACGACCGGTCGCAGTGTTTCTGAGGAGTTGATTGAAGACTGGAAGTGCCATCGGTACGTGTTTGTGCAGTACGACTTCAACGCTCCTTGGTTCTTCAAAGGGTTCTCTGAAATACAGGAACTTCAGAAATTGCAAGACGAAGCTCCTTCTGCAGACTGTATTGCTTGCCAGGAAGAAGAGGTTGAAAAGTTGTCTAAGGAGTTGAAGCTGAAACAGGCCGCACTCCAAAGGATGAAATTTTCTCTTGCTCAGAAGGATGAGTTGCTGCTGAAGGACTTTCCTTGAAGGATTCGTGCCGCCTACTTGTGTTCTTTGTTTAGATGCTTTTGAGTGATTGTGAGGATTTCCTTTCACAATTTGATTTCAGGTTTTGAACTAATAGGTGGTTGAATTGGTTTATTTTGAGATAGTTTTGTGAATGACTTTTCTGAAAGAGATTTATTCTAAATGGAATTTATATCTTGGTTATGAATGATATGTCAAATGAAATTGCAAATATCATACGAAATGGGAAGTATGAAAGGGAAACAAACATGGTGTTTGGTTATCAAATCTCTTTCTCATGTGTGGGATTTCGAGTCCCCAGTAAATTCTAAAACTATCTTTCTCGTAAAATTGTTTGATAGAACTTACTTGCTTTTGAAGCCTTACTTGTATGAAACCGAAGCAGCCTCTCCAAGGAAATCCTCCGCACTAACTTTCAGAGAACGAAATATATTCTTCTGAATTGAGCTTCTTGTGAACAATGCTCTTCAAAGCGTTGAATTCACTGGTAGGGTGGTGAAGGAACTGGTGGAAATGACAATACCTCGGATCCATTACTTCTTGATCAGTGGGTGGACGCCATACTAGAGGTAGCTCCACTTATCCATTTCGTGCCCATGTCTCCAACATCTCCAAGATCTTTTTCATTAGGAACGGGAAATGTAGATACCTTGAGTCTAGCTTTTCTTGCGCTAGTGGACGTCGTGACGTCTCTATGTGGCTTTCATGTGAAGCACTCTTCAGAGACGGAGTTGGAAGACCAGTGTGTGTCATCATATCTGCGGATCGCTTGAGTGGATGACAGAATGCGGAAGGCGTCGTAATATCACTGCTGGGTGAATGAATTGAACACTCACATCCTCTGTACTCATGTGTTCTTTGACTGATCTCTCCTTCCTCGAGCATTTCTTCACCTGGCTGAAAGGTCGTTGTGGATTGGGCAGTCTTCTGAGCTTCGACAAGAGTTTTGAGGTACAAATCTTCCAGCAAGGCTCCGTAAGCTGCAGGCTCCCTTTCTTTATCCGGTAGATGTGGCATCCCAGACAAGTCTTTCCTTCTACGGAGTTGTCTCGAGTATCTGTTGCCATCTGGACCATGTTGCTCATCTCACCTGAGTCCCATGGCTATGCGCTCTCTATGCATCTCCGCTGGTAAAGGCATGACTTCTAGATAAAGATTCAGCGTTTCTTGCACCGTCTGGGTAAATGCCTGCCGATCCTTCTTGTAATTGGGTGATATATCGTTCAAAAGGCGGAATGTTTTGCTCTGCCTTCTAGAGATACCATCTTGATTTTCCAGGACATCCTCCAGCATTCTAGCCACACTTGCCATGATACCCGAATCATCTATGGTTTCCGGAGAATCTACCATGCGAGGATACATCGTGAGATGAAGACCGAAATAAAAACCAAAAATGGATAGGTTAATGATTGAATCGGACCCAAGATATATCCCAAGATTGAGAAGGTTGTAATGAATATTGAGAATCCAATTTTGCAACCGAGAGATTAATCTCCCATTGTGGTTGCCAATTGTTTATGGGTGAAAACTATTCCTGTCGAATTTGGTAATTTGGTGTGTGTGGATGAGGAATGAATCTAAAAACTAAACAAATGCACTGCACGGGAGTGCTTTGTGATTCGAGAAATCAATCTGTACAATTCTGGCCTAAACCAAAAAATGGCTGTTCCAGACTTGCTTCGGTCACAAAGTGGAGGAGATGGGGTTGATCTTAGGGAGGGAAGCGAAGAAGGTGTTGATATAGTGAAGGTGTTGGCTATGTATGACTTGTATCAGAAAGCTGAACTGGCTTGCAGGATGTAAGCTATCAGTTCTGGTGTTTGAATATGATTGTATCGACACTTGCTTATGTTGTCTTGTCCTGTCGAAATATGGAGGAGAACCTATTTATACAAGTCATTGAGCCTTACTCACGTATCTCGTGGGAAGTGGAGAAAGTGGAGTGATGGAGTAGTGGAGTTGCGGATGTTAGTGTTACACGATCAGTCTTGCCCACTTCTTCCATCATCACTAACCGTCCATGACTTCCTGACACGTTCTTGTGATGGCGCGTTGTGCGCTGCATGCTGTAAACCACCAGACCAATACCCCAGTATGTATCCCCTAGTTTGTGACATGATTGATGTCTCGAGTGTGTGGGTCGTGGGACCCACAAAGGTAGCATGTAATGCTAGGTTAAATAACTAGGTTATTTAGGAAGTCGATACTTGTGAAGTATCGTGTGTATTCTAAGAAGGTACTGCATCGAGTATATTCAGCATGTATGAAGCATCGCTATTTGAGCGTCTCAAAATAGCTTCATGTCCAGCCTACTTCATGTGATGGTTTGGAGGTTGCGCAAGCAAGTCCTCCCTTGGTCGACCACATGGTGTGGTAGAGTGATGGGTGGTGATCACCATGACGCCTCACTGACCAATTAACTCCTGACCAGGGATGTATAACCAAGCCGGTGAAGTTAGACGGACGAGATGATCTTTGAGACACTCATTTGCGACTGTTAGTGGAATTAGGGTTTTGGAAGAGGTGCGCAAGCACCACTTTTCAGCTTGGTGTAATCCAAGCTTGGGATACAATTTTGGCATGGATGATTGGGTATGTGTGTAGTCGGCATGCCAGTGTACATTCCCATACCTTGTTCTCCCGTGAAAGTGTAATCTGGACCGCTCAATTTGTCTGACAAAGAGGATCGGTCAGGATTTATTTACGACAGAAGTTTTGTGCCGCAAATGTCGTGCGCCGTGCCTTCTTCAAGCGCGCGTTTTGAGACCACCAAGCTTGGTTGGTCCCGGCCGATTGGTTCGGCGTGTAGGTGTTAGGATGGTGTTCACGCCTATACCTGACTGTCCCTTGGAAACGTGATTTAAGCTACTCAATTTGTCCGGTGAAGTTGAGTGGTCAAGATCAGTTCGTGATTGGGAGGTGTGACCATGCCAGTTTGGGCGTGCGAATCGAGGCGACCAGGCATGGTATGCCTTGGACGATCGGATGTGGAGATATGTGGGTCAACGGTTATCATGTTGATGCTCACTGGACCTGCTCAGTCGACTTCTAAACCCCCCATTCGATCAAGAGAAAACGGACGCTCACGATCAATGTAAACCCTAATTAGGTTTTTTTCGGCCGTGCGGCATGCCCATTTTGGGTGTACGGTTTGGAACGACCAACTATGGTTGGTCTTGACCGATTGGTCGTGTTTGTAGGCGTCCCCGTGGTGATTGTGTTGACATGCTCTGGGACCTTTGAATCTACATCTACACCGTCCATCTATGCCTGCGAAGATGGATGGTTGAGACTGATTTGCGACTCATGTAATGTTCCGCAAACCCTAATTTAGGATTTCACGTCCATATTTCTTTGGCTGGACGTTTTAGCAAGCTATGCTTCCTTTTTTGGGGGGCCATCCATGCGGGGTCCGAATTGGTCCGGTGTTGAATGCTCCAATACCTGCTTGAGGGTTATGGATCCAACTAAGCCATCCAATCATGCTAGTGAAGTTGGATGGTCATGATTGTTCCTGAGAATGATATGGACAGTCCAGATGCTCGATCGGGCTATTATAACACTCCGAGAGTTATAGCATGTACAGGTATTTCGTACATGTCTCCTTATTTAATGCTTGGAGATTCGTGTTGCTCTGCTGAGAGCGATCACTCAGTCGTCATGCCGCACCAATAATGAGAATGAATTAGTACAGGAAATACAAAGATGGTCATGCATTAATTGGTAATGCTATAAGTTTATAGTGAAGAAGTATTCTCCACTTTATCAGTGGCTTTATCCTTTGCAAGATGTTAGCGCATAATTTCGGCTTTTACAGTTTTAGCCTTAAATGAAAATCCACCATCAACAAAACCATTACGTATAAAAGAACCATCGGGAATACAAGATGGAGCCACGTAGACCACGCTTGGGGACTGAGGCTCAGCAAGAAATTCCTTCGCCGTCAGTCAAGAACTTCTTCAACACAAGAGAGGTAGTCAATCAAGAAGCATGTAATTCGCAAAGGGAAACCAAGATGAAGAAGAGGCCGCTTCAGCACTCTTCAGCAGAATCCGCTTCAACACTCTCTCCTCCAGAAGCTGCTCTAATGCTCTCCAGGACCTGCTCGCTCCAGAAGCTGCTACAACGCTCTCAGCGGGACCCACACGTTCGAACATACAAGGTTCACGTTTGGGCAAAGCAAGTAGCCTGGGTCCCACGATAAAATGGAAGACCGATGTTGGTTAGCAATACCGGTGTTAGTCAGCAAGACGTCACAACAGCAAGGACGGTGTCGGTCGACGCAGCGATGTCCATCAGCAAGGTCGAAGTTCGTCAAATCAGCAAGGCCGGTGTTCGTCAAGGCAAGGCCGGTGTTGGTCAAGGAGAAAGTCTGGTGTTGGGTGAGGCAACAGGTTTTGTGTCTGTTCAAAGCAGGCACGCGGCGGATCCCACTTGATCAGGCACAGCTAGCCCCAGATTGGTCAAAGCAGGCACAACCGCCCCCAAGCAAAACAGGCACGCGACGGGTCCCACGTTCGGGGCAAAGCAAGCAAGGCTGGTATTGAGCCACGTCACCAAACAAGGCCGGTGTTGGTCGAATCCACGAAGCCGGAGTTGATCAAGGTCATAAGGCTGGTATTTAAATGAAATAGGCGCATACAGCAGGGCCGGTTTTCAGTCGAAGCACAAGGCCGACGTTTGAAGCATGTACACGGTGGACCCGTGTTTAATTGAAGCATGCACATCTGCCATGTTCGAAGAAAGCATGCTTACATCGGGTCCCACGTCCGACCAAAGCAGGCACACAGTAGACCCACGTTTAACCGAATCAGGCACAACATGCCCACGTTCGATCCAGCAGGCGCATGATGAGTCCCACGATTGAGCGAAGTAGACGGGCCCACATGCCTATCAAACAGGTGCAACATGGTAATGTTTGGTCGAAGCATATACATGGTGGGGTCCACATCCGTTTAGGGTTACATGCACGGTTGTCTATGGGAAGAGGAGCATACAAGTTCTATTCCCTTCTTGGCTCAAATACCTGAAGGAGGAAACCAGTCCCACCAGGTCGTCGTCACACCTGGCATACTCCTACGAACGAAGAAGGCGCAAAAGTCCGTCGATTGGGAACATCAAGCCTACGTTCGATCAAGCAAGATCAATAGCCCCTCGACCGAAGCAGGCTTAGCAAGGTCGATCCGGCAAGACCGACATTCAAACGGAGCAAGCACGGAACAGGCTCTCGACCGAAGCAGGCATAGCAAGGTCGATCGAAGCAGGAAAGACCGACATTATACTAGGGGAACGCTCTCCTGGACGCCTCTTGAACGTGACATGCTCCAAGGACAGGACGACCCGTCTCTCCTGGTAACATCTAACTTTGTCTCATAAGTTTTATCTTTAACTGTCACCATCTCATGCCTACCCCACAATAATGCAACCATTATACGCTAGGCAGGGGACTTAATGTTGATGATGGATTTTAGTTCAGGGCTAAAATTGTAAAAGCCAAAATAATGCGCTGACATCCTGCAAAGGATAGAGCCACTGATAAGTGATGAATACTTATCCACTTTACTAATTCACCTAAAATGGAGCATGTAGCAACAATCCCATATACCTTGTGAATTTATAACATTATTAATGTATGACCAGCCTTGTATTTCCTGTACTGCTCCACTTTTATCATTGGTGCGGCATGACAATTGAGTGTTGTTCTCATCAGAGCAACACGAATATCCAAGCATTAATAATGAAGCATGTACGAAATACCCGTACATGCTATAACTCTTGGAGTGTTATACTAGCCCGATTGAGCATCTAGACTGTCCATATCAGTCTCAGAAACGATCACGACCATCCAACTTCACCAGTATGATTGGATGGCTCAGATCGAATCCATAACCCTCAGGCAGGTATAGGAGTATTCACCACCGACCCAATGCGGTCCTCGCATGGTCGGCCTCCCCAAAAAGGTAGGATAGATTTCTAATACGTCCAGCCAAAGCAGCGCGGACGTGAAACCCTAAATTATGGTTTGCGGCACATTACATGTGTCGCAAATCGGTCTCAACCATCCATCTTCGCTGGCATAGATGGAGGGTGTAGATATAAATTCAAAGGGCCCAGAGCATGTCAACACAAACATTGTGGGCCCGCCTACATACATGACCAATCAGTTAGGACCAACTATGGTTGGTCGTCCTAATTCGTGCGCCCAATCAAGGCTTGACGCACGGCCGGCAAAACCATAATTAGGGCTTGTGTCGCGATCACGAGCGTCCATCTTCTCCTGCTCGGATGAAGGGTTTAGGAGTAGACTAAGCAGGTCCGGTGAACATCAACATGATTATTGTGGACCCATCTATCTCCACACCCGATCGGCCAAAGCTTATCATACCTGGTTGCCTCGATTCGCACCCCCAAACTAGGCGTTGTCACACCTCCCAATTGCAAACTAATCTCGACCACTCAACTTTTCCGGACAAATTGAGTGTCTTAGATCACGTTTCTATGGGATAGTAAAGTATAGGCGTGTACACCTGCCCGCCATCTTCATACCGGACTGATCGGCCAAGACCGACCAAGTTTGGTCGTCTCGAAACGCGCGCCCGAAGTAGGCTTGTCGCGCGGCCTTTGCGGCACAAAATTTCTGTCACAAATCGATCATAGCCGCTCCTATTTACCGGACAGATTGAGCGGTCCAGATCACGCATTCATGGGGAAGCAAGGTATAGGCGCCTATACCGGCATGCCGTTTACAGCATGCACAATCTGCCTGGCCAAAGTTGCTTCCCGAGCTTGGTTTCGACCAAACTGAAGAGTGATGCTTGCGCACCTCTTCACAAACCCTAATTTCACTAACGGTCGCAGATGAGTGTCTCAAAGATCATCTCGTCCGTTCAACTTCACCTGCTTGGTTATACAACCCTGGTCAGGAGTTAACTGGTCAATGAGGTGTCGTGGTGATTATCATCCACCACTCTACCACACCATGTGGTCGTCCAAGTCAGGACTTGCTTGCGCAGCCTCCAAACCATCACATGAAGTAGTCTGGACATAAAGTTATTTTAAGACGCTCAAACAACGATGCTTCATACATGCTGAGTATATTCAATGCATTACTTGCATATAATACACACGATACTTCACAAGTATCGACTTCCTCAATAACTTAGTTATTTAATCTAGCATCACATGATGCTTTCTGTGGGTCCCACGATCCACACACTCGAGACGTCAATCATGTCACAAACTAGGGGATACATACTGGGGTGTGGGTCTGGAGGTTTACAGCGTGAAGCGCACAACGCGCCATCACAAGAACGTGTCAGGAAGTCATGGACGAATAGTGATGATGGGAGAAGTGGGCAAGACTGATCGTGTAACACTAACACACGCAAATCCACTAATCCATCACTCCACTTTCTCCAGTTCCCATGAGAGACGTGGGTTAGGATCAATGACTTGTATAAATAGGTTCTCCTCCATATTTTCAAACAAGACAAGACAACAGAAACCAAGTGTTGATACAATCGTATTCCAACACCAGAACTGATAGCTTTCATTTTGTAAGCCAGTTCAGCTTTCTGATACAAGTCATACATAGCCAACACCTTCAAAATCTCAACACCTTCTTCGCTTCCCTCCCTAAGATCAACCCCATCTCCTTCACTTTATGACTGAAGCAAGTATGGAACGACCATTTCTTGGTTTAGGCTAGAATTGTACAGATAGATTTCTCGAATCACAAATCACTCCCGTGCAGTGCATTTGTTTAGGGTTTAGATTCATTCCTCATCCACACACCCCAAATTACCAAATTCGGCAGGAATAGTTTTCACCCATAAACACCTGACTATACTATACATAATAAATATGACGCTTCAACTAGCTCATATCACCCAATCCTCTAATAATTAATGCTCCTAGACAGTATGCATGCTAGTATAGAGCCATCAATTAATTATTTCTAATCCTTAAATTCATTAACTGAATATTCAGAAATATTCTACGTTCTTCATAATATTTCATTACTTCAATTCATGGTTCTTCCCAGCAGAATTCCATGGGTTAGTGATAAATATTCAACCTAGGGGCATCTGAGCAACTATCGAGTAAGTCCTGACTAAAATGGTGCAAGTGTACTCAGCAATAATACACTAACGAGCACCTGAATGCACGAACGAGCATTCCAAAATACGAAGGAACGATGAACCTATGCAAAATATGAACAAAATAATAAATAATAAAATATTAATCAAGGCGCTGGGGGACTGGTCCCACCGGCCGGTCGTGTCGTGGCCACTCCCACGCCCAATTCTATATTTTATCATATTTTATTATTTTCCTTGATCTCATGAATATCCCTTCATTTGAATAAATATCTTTCGTTTTAAGGAAACTCCTTAATTTCATGATATTTCCTTCAAGTCATGAAAAATAATATAAAATTAGGGAATTCGTGGGACCGGGCCCTAGCCGGCCGGTCATGCCCTAGCCAATCTCACACAGCCCTTATTTTATTATTATTATTTTTTTGTTTCTTTCATTCCATGAAATTCCTTGATTTCATGATATTTCCTTCAAATTATGAAAATTCCTTCAAATCATGACATAATACATACAATTAGGGAAAGCTCATGGGATCGGGCCCTAGCCGGCCAACCATGCCCAAGCTGGTCCCACTCGCCCTTATTAATATTATTTGTTTCTTTCATCTCATGGAAACTCCTCCACTTCAAGGAAACTCCTTGATTTCAACAAACTCCGAGATTTCATGATATTTCCCTAAAATCATGAAAAATAATATAAAATTAGGAAAAGTGCCATGGGACAGGGCTCTTTGGCCGGCTGGCCATGCCTTGGTCATAGACGGTCCCACACTTCATGATTCCTTCATTTTATTATTATAATTTCCTTCATCTCATGAAGTTTCCTCAGTTTCAGCAAAATCCTTGGTTTCTTCATATTTTCTCAAAATGTTGCTCAAACGCACATCAGAAAATATCAAAATTCTCAGGACTGAGACGCCGACACTATGGCGACATGAGCATGTTACCTTGACCAACCAAGGTTGTCTCTTTGGCTTGCAAGAGGACGTTCCCACATATTTTCATCATTTGAGCTAATTTGGTCATATTAGGTTCAAACTCTTCCAAACAATTTTGGAATTTCATAAAATGATCGTCAGTTGATCCCGTGACCAATCAGGGACGGTTTTCATGACCCCTTGGTCGGTCCTTCATAATTTATTAGGTTTTATCACCTAAGGTTCAGACGAACATTGTTTGAATAAATGATTAAACCAGTATTTAATCATCTTTTCACCAACTGGTCTTCGAGAGACTTTGGTATTTTGGTTCACTCGAGCATCTGGCCACTACATGGTCGATCCATCATTCCATGTAGTCGGTCCCTCCTTCACTCCATGGTTGATTTTCAATAAATCATCAATTGATTAGCAATTGATCAAATTAGGGTTTCGAGTCCAAAGCTCTGCAAAAACATAATTCTTAGCAGATTCAAACACTAATAATTTTACGATGATCCCATGATCAACATTTTATTAATCATACTCGGTTCAGTTGCCAGTATTTTAATTTAGTATTTTATCTGGTCATGCTACCAAATTATTTATCAAGCGAGCAACATTTGCTCAGATGAGCAATATTTGCTCAAACCAAGGAATATTGGTTCAACTATCAATATTCAACGATCCATCGAATGAGCAACATTTGCTCACCTTAACTATCAACATTTATTCGACAATTATACTTCTGTCTCAACAGACACGTTAAATTCATGAGTCTCAGAATATTTGCAAATCACGTTCGACTCAAGACTCATCGTCACACAAAGTCAGCAAATGACTAACTTAATACACGTCTGCCTTGCAGACTCCACAATCACGAGACATCAATCGTGTTACATGGGGGGATATTAACTAGGGTTTTTGGTATGGCGGTCTGCGATACGTGTGTTCATACACACAATGAGAATGTGAGCAAGTTGTGCAATCAGTTGAAGGAGTTAACAAAGTAGTGGGTAAAAAATTAACCAAGTCTCCGCACGATGAGCAACTGGTTTTAACACGATTTCCACTTCCCCACTCTTTGACTCCAGCAACTGGCACACTTCATGGGATCAAGGTGTTTACAATTATAGCAATATAAATAAGTCTTTGAATCATGATTGAAAAGAACATGATCTTTTCGTCAAACAGACAACACGAGATTAACATCTCAACGTCTGAGCAATTACTCTCAGCATAGAAAATTCAATCAATCAGAGCTTATCTTATTTCTTTACGCAGAATACACAACACACCTACAATCTTCGATCACCATTGATCGGACACATTTCTCAGCTTCCCTCCTACAGATCGACCCATCCTCTCTTGTGATCGAATTGAGTCTGGAACGACCATTGTCTTGGTTTAGGCCGGAGTCCTAAAGATTGATCTCTCGAACATAAAGCACTCCCTTCTTGCAGTGCATCTGTGTGAGGTTAAACATTTCGCTCGGTTCAAGGAGTCTCCTCCGTACGGTCGTTTCCTCAATTCCGTAAAAACCAGCAAATCGTTTTTCCCCATCTACAGATTGGCGACCACGGTGGGAGATCATTCTCTCGGTTGCAATCTCAGTTCTCACAAAGATGGTTGATCTTAGGTCTGGTTCAGTTACTAACTCAGGTTCAACACCCAACCCTAACATTGCAAGCTCTAGTGGTACCACTAATACCACTCCTCCGGCGCAACCTGCCAATACTACTTCTCCGAATACTGGTGCTCCAGTGATCACCCCTGCAAGCGACGGTACTGGCGCCATCAACAATCCTCTCTTCGGCCTGTCTCCTGAGGAAGTCATAGAAAACCCGCCTACCACAGGTGATCTCATGAAGGTGCAAGAGACTCTTTCCAAGAATCAGATTGACATGGCTGCCACTCAGAAAGAGTTATGCAATTATCTCAAAACTCTCACAGACAAGATGTCATAGAAAACTCAGGAGAAAGGAAAAGCTAAATAAACATCTTCGGACGCTGATCCTGAAGTCACTCCAATCCATGTAGTAGATGATGAAGAAGTTCCTAAATCTAAAGATGCAGACAATCCTCCAGCAAAGGAACAATCCAGTTTCATCACCCGTGAAGACTTGGAGCGCCTCTTGGAGGATCATGGAAAAGATAAAACTTCATTTGTCCATCGTCACCAACCTCCATACCCTGCATCTACATAAAGGATTCCTATACCAAAAGGTTATACCTCTCCGACATTCACTCTTTATGATGGAACGGACAATGCTCGAGAACATGTTTCTCGGTTTCAGGAATCACTGGGTGAACATGAGCACAACCATGTCGTCCGTTTGAAGGAATTCTCAAAGTCTCTGACAGGCAGAGCATACACATGGTACAACAACATTGCACCAGGAAGTATCACCAGTTGGGGAGAAATGATTAATGCTTTCTACAGAAAATACTTCTTCGTCTCAGAGAAGATCACTCTCTCTGATCTGGGAAAAATGTCTCAGAAGATCAATGAACACCTGAACAATTATGTGAAGAGTTTTAGAGTGCAAGATTTGGATTGTCATGACCCGAATGTCACAGAACAACAACTGATGGACTTGTGCATCAACGGAATGATCCCGGTCTATAGAGCCTTGCTGGAAAATCTCTGGTTCTAAACTTTCTCAGAGCTTCATGAAGCATCCAAACTATCAGCGACTACTGCACCTGCTTTACTGGAAAGAGCAAAGTCTGCAAGGTCGAGGAACCTCGAAGCAGCCGAATCCTAGTCAACAATCAGTACAATCTCCAGACTTCAACAAACATTGTTGCTGAAAGGAAATCCGAGACATAGCATCAGAACGCTTCTCCAATATCCCAGGCTCCTCTGAAGGCACAAAGAAAAGATAACCAATCCTGAAATGCACAAACCTCGACCCGACATCAACGAACGGGGAAATGGTCTAACAAACTCAAACTTCTCTTTTCTCATGAAGGAGTGATCGAGTTACTGGAAGTCTGGGTTCAAGATGGTGCAATCAAATTGTCGTTCATCAGGAGAGAGCCAACTGAAGAAGAAATGGAGAATCTTAGGTATTGTCGCCTTCATAGGCTCATCGGTCATCCAACAAGTAACTGCAATATTTTGAAGCACATATTCAAAGAGAAGGTTGATCCCTAATAGCTTCAACTGGGTACTGAAGGAGTACACAAGAATCCTCTCCAGTCAGAACCTTTACACTCTGAACAACCAGTCAAAGAAGCAGTTCAATCGTTGATCGAGCATATCTGTGAAATTGCTCTATATGTCTAAGGCACAAAGGAAAGACATGTTCACATTACCGAATTACATTGTGTCAAATGTCTGTCCATCCCGGAAATACTCCTTGAATCTTCATCCTCGGACAAGGAGATGCACGACCAGGGACTGCTTACCATAGTTCGTCTCAGAGGAAATGAATTCGGAAGAATGTTGATCGATGCTGACACCGCCATCAACATCATTCCGCCGAAAACCCTCAGATCCGCAGGCATCAATCGACAATAAGCTACTCGTGATCCCATCAGAGACCTTGAAGGAACACTCATACATACTTTTGGCTACATCACTCTCAAAATAACATAAGTTCAACCAGGTAAGAAACCAAGTTTCACATAATCAGGAAGATCCACACGTTCTTCAAACGAGCGTGGATCCACACTGAAAAGATGGGTATTTACAAAGCGCCTTTGATTGCACATCTCTCCAACGAAGAAAGTTCTGATCCAGAAGATTTGGCGGACATTCAATCATCAAAGCACTTGGAGGAATTTCGAACTTTGACGAGGTTGAAGCAAGAACCTATGCATAGACATTCATCAAGAGGTTCCGCACGCAGGAAAGTCTCATTCCTTCCATGTCCATGTCATTTATTTCCTCACATGCTATCCTAGCATGGGGACTCAATTCTGCTAGAAACTCTGCAAGACGTTATGAATGGTAGCTTCACCGCATTTGTATTTTACCAAGTGGTTGAATCTGACATTTCTCCGAATCGAGCACTGAGACATTTATTACTGAGATGATGTCCAAGCATGGCAAAGAACACTTTGGGCGTTTCTCCATAGCCTTGCAGGAGTGTTGATGTGTGCAACAAAATCAGAAAGATCTGATGTCTGCACAAGTGTTGAATCCAACTACCGCAACGAAGAGAATGCTGAATCAACATAAGATAGTCGGGGCCGAGACGATCAAACCTAAGACATGCTCAAGGGATATGACGCTTCAACGCTCAAGCATCTAAGAAGCCTTCAAATTCTACTCCCAATCAAAGAGTACACCTTCGATAATGGCGCATCTGGATTCAACACAAATATCTCGACACTGATTCAACATCAGCACGATCGAAGCGTAACTGAACTACAATCGATAAGTCTTCAGTATCCCATGATAAGACTTCTGAAGATGCAACATCATTCATACATGAATGGCACTAACTCGTTTAACATACACTGGGAAACCTGAGGCATGAAACTTCATCAACGGTACTTCTCTACATCACAAGCCCCGGCACGACTGAGGAACTTCTTCTCTTCACTGATCACATAAAATCATGGTTCTAGCCTTTTCGTTCTCTGGAGCAACTTCGAACCGGCATCAACAAGGATATCTGGAGGAAGCCATCCATGATCTCGGCATCAACAATAATTTATGGAGAAAATTCAATCGTGATCTCAGCATCAACAATGGTCTCATGAGCAACATCCTCGCTTCATCAATTATCCATTCTCTGAAGTGTTACTCGATGGATCGGACTTCTCCAATCACTAATGATTCATATGAAAATGTCTATACATGAAAACGTGTTAACATGAACGTCTCCCCAAAGCTTGCACGACAGACGGGCACAAGCCAAAGTCTTATACAAGATGTTCTCATCGTCTCTACAAAGGAGATACAATATACTTCAGCCCATGGGTTACAAAAACGTACCAATGAGTGAGGAATGGGACAATACTTCCTCAATGAAAGATGTTCTTCTATGTCTCTTATACAACATACGAAAATGGTGCATCAATCGGCCATACGAGCTGAAAAATATGGCCTCCACACTCAAGTTCATGGAATCTGAAAATTTGTACGGGATTACAAATTACAAATGTGCACGCTTCGTTGGATGACCTCTACAAATCTAAATTGAGTGATTCTTTTCTCATGTGATAACTCAGTCTCTTAGATTCAAAGGTTGGGGTCAAGCATCGAATTCTGACGTCGGATGAGGTTCCTACAACTTCCAGAGAATACAACATGCAAGCAGCAATTCTTAGACGGGATTCATAACTTCCACAGTCGATCTGTGTCCACCAGGTCTTTCCACTAAGTACTTCATCAAGGTACCTCCAACTTTGACCACCTAGGTCTTTACATCAATTTTTATAGCTGGGTCCTCTATCCAAGTCTTGCCAGAAGAAGAGAAAACGAAAAAGAGAGATTTAACAAAATACTGGGGACTGACGGTCCACTGATCATGACAATCAGTTTCACAGTCCAAGACCCGTGGCACCAGACTATCATGTACTAATCATTCATTATAAAAGGAATGCTACCACCGGGACATGAAACCATGGTCATTACACCACCCCTCTTGAGAGCAACCTCAGTTATGGTCCCGTGAACAGGGTTTCAGAAGTGATGTTTCTACGACTGACAGAAACAAGATGAATGCAAGCACCATACTCATGTATCAATCAAGGGATCCTGATTTAATATGAATCAATGACATTTAAATCCTTCACCAACCGTTCAAGACACAAGTGAATGATCCAAAGACACAACAAGAGTGTTTTACAACAAGCTCATCTGAGATGATTTTACATTGTCCCGCACAAAGAAGTGAGCTTGGAGAAATTGGTGAAGAATATAGGGATAATACATATACAATTCTCTTCATATGGGTGTCCTCTAAAACATATCCAAAATTCACAGCAATTGGAGAAACGATCAAAGAGATGTGTCCAAAACATTAGACTACATGCCAGCTGAAAATTTTCTGGAAATCTCCTGGAAGTTTACTGTTTCGCCTATTTCGGACCCTAAACATGCTCAAAACTCGAAAAGCTTCTTTGAAAAATCTTGGAAATCTTCTGAGGATGAAAAACATGGGTAAACCGTGAAAATCCAACATCAGATGAAGATTCTACAGTGTTTTTACTGAAAGACCGACTTCTGAATTTTCTGATGACGAATTATGACGAATTTTTTCGTTCATACACATCTGAATCAGGATCTACACCATCAACGCAAAGCCTGACTTCATCTTCAACCGATAGTCTCATTTGCTGAAGTCGGCGGTGCTTCTACTGATAAGATAGGATCTTTTCATCTTCAGCTCTTTTCTGTGATATTTCATCACGTTCCTGCTTTCTCTCCGCATATGCTAATACCAAGAAAGCATATATCTTAGCACGGACGACTCCCAGATGATCGAGAGACATACAAAGTACCATCTTTCCAGCGTCTCTGAAAGGTTAATTCACCTCGGCATGAACATCGCAGAAGTCTTCATCTTTGACTAACAAACACGCAAGACATGGAGTCATGGATATACCAATAACAAACACGCAACAAAAATGGTAACAATCCAACTCTTACCTATTTATAGTTTCACTAGCTGTAGTGATTATAACGTCAGAATTTTGGAAACTTGCTCGTTCCTGCAAACCTGCAAATACGAGCAAAATTCATTATTCAAAATCATGACTTGATGTTCATAAAACCATGAACAACTCATGTGAATTTTAATATCCACTGGTTTTTCAAAAATTGGACAGACGTCCATTCTACAATTGTGAAAACTTACATACAGACATTATTTCACCACGTATAATTGTCTACTTTTAACAGTTGTTCAAAATCAAAACATTGGTTTTACAAAAATATATATATTTAACGTGAAACTCACGTAAGTTTGAAAAAAAATAATATATATATTTTCTCCCTCGCGCGAGCATTTGTCTTTGAAGCGAGAGTATATTTTCAAAGATTTATGAAAGCTCGAAGATAAAATTTTTCATGAAAGCTCATAAACAAAATTTTATAACTAACAGGCGCACGTCTGTTCAAAATTTTTTTTTCTCTCGTACGAGCATCCACCTTTGAAACGAGAGTTTATCCCACTTTGTGAAATCTCACATATTTAAAAAATAAAATTTTGTTTTTCGTGAAAGCTCATAGACAAATTTTTTATCATTAGACTCAGGTCTATTTTGTTTGTTTCTTAAACTAACGAAAGTCCGCGCTAAAACGGATTTCCTTTCTTGGGCCAGGGACCGGACCCGTGAATCCTAAATCGAACAAGGTTTCATCACCAAATCAGCGGTGCTACACCAATTTACGCTCGTTAGACGATGCTCTATCATACCACTGGGATCTTCGTTCAAGCCGTGGTTTGCTCATGCAATCGAAAATCCGGTAACATCCTATCTTACGACTAAGTTCAATTACTTATTTCGTCTGTAACTAAAAAAAATCACCATCTAGTGCTGACTGAGGAACATAACTGTCCCTCACTAAGCAGGGGACTTAATGTAGATGGTGGATTTTCGACAAAGGATAAAATCGTAAAACCATAATTGTACATGCTCCTGATCCAGCAATCAGATGAGTATTGAGGCTCATGTCTCTCATTGAAGCATGAAAACTCATGCCACAAGAATCTCTGACTGAGTATATTGTCTCTCAGAGAATACGTGAATATGCAGTCTCTCAACCGAGGCAACGACATATCTCATGAATACTGAGCAATTTCAGTAATTACTTTTATATAGAATCAAACGATTGGAGGCTCCTAAACAGCTTGCCTGCTAGTATAGAGCAATAACATCTTCAGGATGTAACAATGTTTTCCCTGACTATATAAAAGACATGTGTATAGAATCATTATGATTGAACGACTCCTAGACAACTTGCCTGCTAGTATAGAGCGATAACGTCTTCAGGATGCAACAACGTGTTTTCCATGACTATACTATACATAATAAATATGACGCTTCAACTAGCTCATATCACCCAATCCTCTAATAATTAATGCTCATAGACAGCATGCCTGCTAGTATAGAGCCATCAATTAATTATTTCTAATCCTTAAATTCATTAACTGAATACTTTTATGCTTTTCTCTCCAAAATTTTTTTGGCGATTTTTTTAGGGTTTCAATTTTTTTTCACGTTTTCCTTCATCCTTGATCATCTTTTGGTGATTTAGGATGGGGGAAAATACAGTTCCACCTATTAAAACCGCGTGTTATGATGATTTAGTTAAGGGTAAAAACCCCTATATGTTAACAGATTCTGATTTGTTATCCCTTCCAGAGGTGTCTTCATATCTTGATGAACCAACGCTTGTTTTACCTTTAGAATTCACCAAAGAAGGGCGGGATATTTTTCAGTTTAGTCTTATTGGAAGACTGAACTTTAAAGGTTTGAAACTTAATGAGGTCCAAAGAAGCTTGGAAGAAAAATGGGGTTTTGGTGATGGAAGATGCAAGCTGGTTCCTATGACTAAGGAGTTCTTCATCATCAAATTGATTTATGCGGAAGATAAAGAGCGTGTATGGCATGGTGATTCATGGAAGGTACAAAATCAAACTCTTAGGGTTATGAACTTTTACCCTAACTTTGATCCTGAAAAGCAAAATACATCTCACGCTACAGTTTGGGTGAGTTTCCCTGGCTTATACATTGAATTATGGACAAAAAAAAATTCTTTTATCTATTGCAAGAATTATTGGTAAGCCAATTGCTATAGACCAGAAAACATTGGATCATGACGTTGATAATTATCCTGTTGTTCTTATTGACATTGATTTTGCAAAAGAAATTCCTAAGAGAATACATCTTAAAGCCAATGGTAAGGAGTTCTAGCAATATGTGGAAGTTCAAGATATGGAAAATATCAAGTTTTGTTCTCATTGTAAATTTATGGGCCATAAATTTGAGAACTGTCTGGCAGCTCGTAAGATATTAGGGAATTCAGTTATGGATGGGAAACGGGTTTTGAAAGATACTTCAGTTAACAATCCAAAAAATAAAAAAAGAGTGGCAAGTTAAAAAACCTAATGCTGATGTTATTGTTTCCCATGAAGACCATGCAGATAACGTCAATAAGGAAGATATTCAGTCCGGGAAAGAGTTTTCTTTTGAACACTTAGCTGATTCTGATGCTAATAAGGGCAAGGGTGTTTCCTCTTCAGGTGTGGGAGTTTCTTCAAATCAAGAGAAAAAGTTAGTTGAGGATAAAAAGTTGGAGGAAGAGCTTAATAATTCTTTTGCTGATTACCGTGAAGCTCAGCTCAAATTGATAAGATGTAAAAACGCAATTGCAGCCAAAAAGGATCTTGCTACACGTACAAATTTTGTTCATGCAGTTCATGCACTTGTTCCGCCAGAGAAAAACAAGCAAACTTCCGTGCAGAATAATGCTATTCAACAAACTTCCGTGAACTAAAGTAATACTGGGAGCAAGTACGTGTCAAACCAAACTAAAGAATTTCAGACCGTGAATTCTCAGGGTTTGAATACTCAGTCCGTGACCAAGGTGAATTCTGAGATTATTCAGGCCGTGAACCTTCAGGGTTTGAATACAAAGTACAAGCCTACTTTTACACATGATTCTGATGCTAATAAGCCTACTTCTACTTCTCTTGCATCAAAGCCAACTTCCGTGACCAAGGAAAACTCCGAGTTTATGTCCGTATCAAAGAAAAATACAAAGCCAGGGTCCGTGCAAACTACTAATATTCAGGACGTGACTACTCAGGGTCCGTGCAAACTACTAACAAGTATGATGTCCTAGCTTCTGAGTTAGGCCTTGCTAATGATCTTAGTGAGGTTATGGTGGAAGAGGAGGAACAATTTGATTCAAGTGACTCAGATGCTAGTTTGGGCTCGAAAGATTGGGGTGAAGTTGATGAAGATATTCAAGCAAGGATACAAGCTAGAAAAGTGGCCAAGAAAGCTGCAAAACTGTTGACCTTGCGGTCTTTGCAATCTGATGCTAGCTTGGAATTCAACGAGGATTCTTCCAATGAGGAATATCTAAGTTGCGACAATGATCATAACAAGGAAGCAACAACCGGGTTTGATATTAATAATATTTTATCTATGGAGGAATTAGAGGAGGCAAGTAACATTGAGAATGTTGAAGTGCGTGAAAATTTTATTAGGAATCCATCCTTTAGACAAGACTATTTCAAGGAAAAAAAAAGGAGCTAATGGACAGAATGGCACCTAAGAAAAAAGCTCAATCTCCTATTAAGCTTATCCCTAGTGGTAATTATGCTTCAGATGAGGATGAATATGAATATTATGATATTTATGAAGAGGAATACAAGCAACCTTATGGAGATCTTGATTTGACACAAATAATTGTTGGTCTTCATTCCAAGAAGAGGAATTTTAGAGTTGGAAACAAGGGGCGCAAACGATTTTAATGTTCCTATTTTTTCTTTTTATGTTAGTTATTTGTGTTGATGAGCTTATTTTATGAGCTTTTTGAGTTTTTCCGCCCTTTTGGTTTATGGGGGTGGGGAGGCCTTGAGCCTCCCATCTTGTAATTCTTGTAATTACGTTTTTTTTTTATAGTAAACCTTGGACTTAACAAAAAAAAATTAACTGAATATTCGGAAACATTCTACGTTCTTCATAATATTTAATTACTTCAATTCGTGGTTCTTCCCAGCAGAATTCCATGGGTTAGTGATAAATATTCAATGTACGGGCATCTGAGCAACTATCGAGTAATCCCCGACTAAAATGGTGCAAGTGTAGTCAGCAATAATACACTAACGAGGGCCTGAATGCACGAACGAGCATTCCAAAATACGAAGGAACGATGAACCTATGCAAAATAGGAACAAAATAATAAATAATAAAATATTAATCAAGGCGCTGGGGTACTGGGCCCACCGGTAGACCGGTCGTGCCGTGGCCAGTCCCACGCCCAATTCTATATTTTATCATATTTTATTATTTTCCTTGATCTCATGAAAATCCCTTCATTTGAACAAATATCTTTCGTTTTAAGGAAACTCCTTAATTTCATGATATTTCCTTCAAGTCATGAAAAATAATATAAAATTAGGAAAACTCATGGGACCGGGCCCTAGCCGGCCGGTCATGCCCTAGCCGGTCCCACACGCCCCTTATTTTATTATTATTATTTTTTATGTTTCCTTAATTCCATGAAATTCCTTGATTTCATGATATTTCTTTCAAATTATGAAAATTCCTTCAAATCATGACATAATACATAAAATTAGGGAAAGCTCACGGGTCCCGGGCCCTAGCCGACCGACCATGCCCAAGTCGGTCCCACACGCCCTTATTTTATTATTATTAATATTATTTGTTTCCTTCATCTCATGGAAACTCCTTCACTTCAAGGAAACTCCTTGATTTCAACAAACTCCTTGATTTCATGATATTTCCCTAAAATCATGAAAAATAATATAAAATTAGGAAAAGTACCATGGGACCAGGCTCTTTGGCCGGTCGGCCATGCCTTGGCCATAGCCGGTCCCACACTTCATGATTCCTTCATTTTATTGTTATTATTTCCTTCATCTTATGAAGTTTCCTCAGTTTCAGCAAAATCCTTTTTTTGTAAGTCCAAAATGAATTGATGAGTAGAAAATATTTACAAAGAGTTTACAAGAAAAGAGGTCTTTAGACCCCAAAAACTTACAAACTATTTAAATCTGAAATAAGAGACATTAGGATATTCTAAAGAACTTAGAAAATAAGGTCTCTCATCATAGTTCATCCCTTCACCATTCCTCAAAAGACAGCCCCTTTTTGCCATAGCATCAGCTGCAAAATTAGCCTCTCGATAAGTATGCACAAACCGAATGGAAACATAATAATCTTGAATCCTTCTCCACCTTTGTCTTTCGAACCAGGGTAAATTAGAAATTTTAAAAGCAGTTATGGCACCAATTGAATCTGACCTCACCAAGATTTTACGAACTGACCATTTCATAGCCCATTCTAAACCTACAATCACACCATAGAGCTCTGCCAAGAAGTTATTAGTTCGACCTAGCCCAATGCTCATAGATCCAACAAAATTGCAACCAGCATCTCGAACTACCACACCAGCTCCCGGTCTACCAGGGTTACCTTTGGCAGCACCATCGTAACACAATAACAGTTCATCCCAGTTAGGAGGAACCCAAGAACACTCAATTGGTTGTATAATCTTTACCTGTCCACACCAAAAAATTCAAAATCTCCAGATCTTCCGAGGTATTATGCATAAAACTCTTCAAGCGGATAGAGAAACCATGGATCAAATGGAAAGTGCGTTGTTTGAAGAAGTGAATACTCACTGCCGCGTTTTGAAAACAGGCCATATTTCTTGTCTGCCACAGCTCTGACCGAATTATCATATTGGCCAATAACCACAAATATTTTATAATGCGACTTTTCCCTTTCGCTGCCTTGTACGAATTCACTAAATCATAATGTGGACTGAGTTTAAACAAGCCTGAGCACCACTGCCAGATTTCAGCAAAATCCTTGGTTTCTTCATATTTTCTCAAAATGTTGCTCAAACGCACATCAGAAAATATCAACATTCTCAAGACTGAGATGCGGACACTCTGGCGACAGGATCATGTTACCTTGACCGACCAAGGTTGGCTCTTTGGCTTGCAAGAGTCCGGTCCCACATACTTTCATCATTTGACCTAATTTGGTCATATTAGGTTCAAACTCTTCCAAACAATTTTGGAATTTCATAAAACGATCGTCTGTTGATCCCGTGACCAAAGAAAGGCCGGTTTTCATGGCCCCTTGGTCGGTCCTTCATCTCTTCATAATTTATTAGGTTTATCACCTAAGGTTCAGACGAACATTGTTTGAATAAATGATTAAACCAGCATTTAATCATCTTTTCACCAACTGGTCTTCGAGAGACTTTGGTATTTTGGTTCACTCGAGCATCTGGCCACTACATGGTCGATCCATCATCCCATGTAGCCGGTCCCTCCTTCACTCCATGGTTGATTTTCAATAAATCATCAATTTTGATCAGCAATTGATCAAATTAGGGTTTCGAGTCCAAAGCTCTGCAAAAACATAATTCTGAGCAGATTCAAACACTAATAATTTTACGATGATCCCATGAACAACATTTTATTAATCATACCCGGTTCAGTTGCCATTATTTTAATTTAATATTTTATCTGGTCATGCTAACAAATTATTCATCAAACGAGCAACATTTGCTCAGATGAGCAATATTTGCTCAAACCAAGAAATATTGGTTCAACTATCAATGTTCAACGATCTATCGAATGAGCAATATTTTCTCACCTTAACTATCAACATTTATTCGAAAATTATACTTCTGTCTCAACGGACACGTTCAATTCATGAATCTCAGAACATTTTCAAATCACGTTCGACTCAGGACTCATCGTCCCATAAAGTCAGCAACTGACTAACTAAATACACGTCTGCCTTGCAGACTCCACAATCACGAGACATCAATCGTGTTACATGGGGGGATATTAACTAGGGTTTTGGTCTGGTGGTCTACGACACGTGTGTTCGTACACACGATGAGAATGTGAGCAAGTCGTGCAATCAGTTGAAGGAGTTAACAAAGTAGTGGGTAGAAAATTAACCAAGTCTCCGCACGATGAGCAACTGGTTTTAACACGATTTCCACTTCCCCACTCTTTGACTCCAGCAACTGTCACACTTCATGGGATCAAGGTGTTTACAATTCTAGCAATATAAATAAGTCTCTGAATCATGAATGAAAAGAACAAGATCTTTTCGTCAAACAGACAACACGAGATTAACATCTCAACGTCTGAGAAATTTCTCTCAGCAAAGCAAATTCAATCAATCAGAGCTTATCTTATTTCTTTATGAAAAATACACAACACACTTAAAATCTTCGATCACCATTGATCTCACACATCTCTCAGCTTCCCTCCTACAGATCGACCCATCCTCTCTTGTGATCGAATTGACTCTGGAACGACCATTGTCTTGGTTTAGTCCGGAGTCCTACATATTGATCTCTCGAACTTAAAGCACTCCCCTCTTGCAGTGCATCTGTGTGAGGTTAAACATTTTGCTCGGTTCAAGGAGTCTCCTCCGTACGGTAGTTTCCTCAATTTCGTAAAAAACAACAAATCGTTTTTCCCCATCTACACATGGATTCTCTCCATTGAGATTAGTTGTAGCCATCATAGCATGAATATTGAAAGGAATTTGTCTTCCTTGATATGAAAAATTCATCCTGTGAGTACACTCCACAGCAGTATGTCCTCCCTTTTGACAAATTTTACATAGAAGCCTTTGTGGTATAAAAGAAGTAGAAGAACTGGCACCAGATGGAAAAGGATTTGATGGTGGAGGTGGAGGTCTCATAGGAAAATGAGATGATGATGAGACAAATGGATATTGCTGATGAGGAGGTCTAAAATTATAGGTGTTTCTTGAAGAATTAGGTCTAACAGATGAAGAATTAAAGAAAGGCGGTCTAGAATGAGATCTAAAAGCATCAAAAGCCTTAGCTTCCTCATATTGAGAGATGTGTTTAGATTTCTCAGAAAGTATGATTTCTTCACTTGTTAACGGATTGTGAATTTCTCCCAATGTAACTGGAGGATTCCTAATTCTAATCGAAGTAGAAAAAGAATCAAAGGTAGAATTCAAGCCATTCAACACACTCACAACCATTTCACTATTGTTAACTGGAGATCCAGCAGCAGAAAGAAGATCTGAAATCTTCTTGATCTCATTCAAATAGGCAAGAATTGATGAATTACCTTGTTTAATGGTAGATAATTTGGTACGGAGTTGTATGATATGAGTAGAGGAAGTAGCATCAAATATTTCCTCAATAGACTTCCATAATTCATATGAGGTTGATGGACCAACAACATATGAGATAACACCTTCATAGATTGTTGATTGAATCCATAATATAATCGTCTGGTCTTCTTCAAACCAGCGAGTGTATGCAGGATTGATAGTTGCTTCTTTATCATATCCACGAATTGCATTGACATATTTGAGAGGACACTGTTTTGAACCATCAATATAACCTAAAGCATTATATCTTTTGAATAAAGGAAGAAGTAAAGCTTTCCAAGTGATGTAGTTATGATCTTGGAGTTTAGCAGTAAGAAGAGTAGAAATTGTATGTAAAGGAACTTTAGTAATTGAAGATTCCATTAAAGAAAATCAAAAAGTGAAAGAAAAAGTGCAGATATTTAATGGCGGAAGAAAAAAAGGTTATCAGGCCAAGAGGTGGCTCTGATACCATAGAGAAAAGGTATTTTTTATTAAGAAGGAATCTTACAAAATACAGACTTGGACAACCTTATTTATACAAACACAAACAAAGACATGCTGTCATAACAAGATATACTAAAGGCACTCTACACACCATAAGAGCTAGCACTATGGAGGGGGTCATCCCCTCCCTATCCCTCCTTATCCCTCAAAAACACAAATTGGCATGTGTTATGGTCTCCCAAATCCCTACTCATGTAGGGATATTCACCCCTTTCCCTACATGGAGGATTACATCTGATCCCGCCTGTAGGGAAGGGAAACCATACGGCTATTGAGTAGCCATATTTTTTTACGCTTTACGGATACTCAATATCCGTATTGCCTTTGACACGGCTACTCAATAGCCATAGATTTTTACACGAAAACTTAGTAGCCGTTTCAGGAAAAATATCTATTTGACCTTTAGGTGGCATTTTGGGAAATCCTTTTTCAGAGCTTTCTGCCTCTCTTCTGTCGAGTTTGGGATTTTCAATTTATGATCACTATGTTCTTTAGAAGAAACCAGAATTCTATCATTCATAATTCGTTCAAAATCATCGGAGTACATCTACAACACACATGTACACAAAATCATCACAAAACAAGCCATTTTATACAAAAATTCTACAATGCATATATATATTGTACAAAATAATCTATCAAACTAGAACAAAATAATCAATCAATCTCGAATTATCCATCCAAATACAATATCTCTGCCAACAATCTGCCCTAGCATTAAAACCTATTCATTTAATCATCCATCAATCAAAAATTATCAATACCGATACCATATCCATATCAACAATCATTCATAAACAACAACCTATTTACAATCAACAATATACCATAAATTCAATCAACAAGGTGTTAAACGATTAAACAACATACAAGGACACATTATAATCAACCTAACATCTCCAATTTAATCATAATCAAACTCAATTTTAATTTAAATCCTAAAATTTGAAACACTCACCTTGGACGATTTTGTTAATGAAACACGAAATTGGAAAAGGAAAATGCTTCACCATATAGTAACGAACAAACCCATTCAATCTTAGCTCCTGAATGGCACCGGAGGGTCTTCAAATCGAAAGGAGGTGTGGAGAGGAGAAAAACATAGAAGAAAAAGGAAGAAGAAGAAGTGGGGAGGTCGAGCAAGGTTCTGATGACTAAAACCTACAAAACGGCTACTCAGTAGCCGTATTGGTCAAGTCAACGATTTGACTCATACGGCTACTGAGTAGCCGTTTGGCACTTTTGATACGGCTATTGAGTAGCCGTACAGTGTAGAGAAGGGATAGCAATCCCCCATAGAAAGGTTGGCTTCCTTGTACCATCCCTTCCCCACATATGAGGGATAGAGAAGGGATGGAGTGCACCATAGTGCTAGCTCTAAAGGGCTACAAACAGTCATATAAAGCATTGAGTAAAAGAGACACCAACAGTCCTATAGTGAATGTATTCTCACTAGGGTTTTGAGTAGGGTTTGATGTTTGCAAAACTGTCTCCCTAAACAAACAGTAGATGGAAGAATGGATGGGTCGATATGGTGGCAGTGGTGGTTAACGACATCAATGGATTGCAGGGGTTCGTACTAGGACTGATTGGGTATCTTTTGTGAGCTCGATCTATGGTGCTTTAATGTTAAGATTCAAGCCATTTTCTCAACAGCAGCAATTGAATATGGGATTCTCATCTGGGTAACAAGGGTTAGAAGCGGTTGAATCAATGGCTAAGAAAAGTAATTTAGTAGTGAATGATAATCATATTTGGGGGTTTGATTAAGATGATGTTTGGTGGTCAATTGGGTGCATATTTGAGATGAATTTGATATCGGTAAATCAGACCCAAGACCTGATTTGGATGAGATGGCGGCCAATGATTCATGGCTGAAAATGATGGGTTTTGTGTGAAATGCTTGATGGAGTAATGGTTTAATGGCTGGTTGGTTTGAGGAAAATATCATCATCATCTGAATTTTAGGGGTTTTGGCCTGAAATTGGTGTTGAAGAAAAGTTGTTGTTGGGGTGGTGGATAACAGTAACATGGATTGATTTCTATTGTTCGTGTGTGGGTTTGAATGAAATTTATCAATTGTGGAACAAGCACAGCAGCAGCAACACCAAGGAAACAAAATTTGGGGTTTTGAAATTAAATGGAATGGGTAGATTTCTTGAGATGTGGGTGTTTGGTTTGAATGAAGAAGTGATGTTGCTGCTATTGTTGTTGTTGTTGATTCATGGGTCCGTTGCAGGCAGCAGAATTAGGGAATTTTGGTTGATGTTTACATTGACTGAGTTGTGAGAAATTTTAGGGAGAGAACAATCAGTTGAAGTCAAAGTCATCACCAAGAGATGTTTTATGAGTCAAATACAAGTAGTCTAACAAGATATTTCAACTATGTGGAGTGATTTTTTTCCCCAATCCAGGAAGGGTTTGAATGCATCGTTAGAGAGATGGGTTGAATCTGGACTAGAAACCAGAGAACAAGTCATGGAAGTTGTGTATAAAGGAGAACAATAATCAACCAATAAGGGTATGCCGCATTACCACTTTCCCTAGTTCTTTTCTTTGGTTTTCCTGCTAGGTCTTGTTGTTAGTTTTCTTATTTGTTGTTTTGGTGTTTTTCAATAGAAATATTTAATGGATTCCAGTAAAACAATGAGAAGCTAATCCCCTCTCTGCCAAGACAAGAGGGGAAGCTTAATGGGTTCTAGTATTCTTTACAGTGATCATAAATGAATTTCATGTTTTAGTCCATTTCTTTGTCATCATTTGATTGCATTTTTCCATTGATGATGTCTACAAACTTCTTAAATTCACTGTGATTTCCGGATACATTGAATGCTAGGGAATCCCTGTGACATTTCTCAATTAAGCTTTATTTTAGAAACATAATCAATCAGTCATGATATGGTTTTTTTTTAGTTACTTTAAAATCCCAATTTGCTATATCTTCTGGGTATAATGAATCATTATTCAATTCTGTTCGAGTTATACTTTGATTACATAATACTTGAATACATTAGGTGGAACCTCAAAGTATTGGTAGATACAACAATCACTTATCCCTTTATTTTACAAATATTGTTCTCTGCTTTCTCAATTACAAATCAAAATTATATTATTGCTTTGCTAAATAATTCTTCTGAGCACCAATAATCTCTATGGTTCGATCACGACTATATTACACTTCTTTATCTTTGATACTCTCAAAAGAGTGATCAAAATTTGGCGCCGCGGGCCGAGGATTGTTTAGTGTTCTTTAGAATTCAGTTTTGCTTAGTGTGAAAAATCCGTATGCCAGGAAGCTACATGTTTTATCAAAGACCTGTATGAACTTCTACACTTCTCAAAGGATCAACGTGCTAGTGTATTCACCATGCTCAACAAGGTCTCTTATGATGTGCCATTAGTCCCATCATCATCATTAGATATCATAGAGGTGTCTACAATGAACGATTCTTCAATAAGCAACATTACTTTCTCCGAAGAAGACCAGATGGCTGAAGAAGGGCACAACCGGGCTCTGTACGTGACTGCACTCATCAACGACTTTGAGTTTAAACGAGCTCTCGTCGACACAGGCGCTGCTGCAAATGTTGTTCCTCTCAAAACCCTAAGGGCAGTGATAGGTGTTGTAAACACCTTGATATTTATCTATTGTATCTTATGTTTACTTTTGAGTGTTTAGGTACTTTCGAGTCTTTGGGAGCAAAAGAGGGACAAAATGTCCATTTGGAGCGAAAAGGACAAAAGGATCAATTCTCAGACGATATTTGGAGCAAACTAATTTTGCGCAAGAATGAGCGATTAATGAATTGTCAGTTTTCTGAGGATGACATGCGTCATATTTAGACTGGGTGGCCCTTATCCTATTTCTGAGTGCCTGGAGTTATTTTCATTCCTACACATAACCTAAAATTCAGAGAAGAAGCATTTATTTCTTCTTCTGCCTGAAACCGGAGGCGGCGGCTGTGGTGTTAGAGATGTTGAGAAATCCAGAGAAAGGGGGTGATGCAAAGAAGAATGAAGATGCTGAAAATGAGCGAAATTAGTCGACACAGATTTCATCTGGTGAACGAGTAGAAGAGATCTGTTTGTGAATATTGTGAAAATCAGGGTTTCATAAGACCTGAGTTTGGTGATTGAATGAAGAATCGGAGTTCTAGAGAACAGATAGATGGGTACTCAAGGAATTGGGAGAAACAATAATGGTGTTGGTTGAATTGAACAACCAGATGAAGAAATTAGTCGATTGAAGTATTATTTGGGGTTTCTTAAGAAAAGAAGGAGATAAATCTGTTGCTGCTGGTGTCGAGCTGAACATGGAAGAGGTGGTTGTGCTGTTCAGATGAGGCAGTGAAGTTACTGGAGAAATTACCTTTGCTGCTGGTAATTTAGGTCAAGAAAATGGAGATATATTGTTGGGATATATGTTTTTTTAAAAGAATTTTTTTTGTACATTTATATCAACAATTCAAGCTTGGCCCAGTGGTTAAGTATTTTGGGCCTTGAGGGTGAGGTCTCAGGATCAAATCCCCCTACTGATTGGGTATATATATATATATATCATTAGTCCGGGAGCGGGGCCTTGGGGGTCTTGGGAGGTCTCTTGAATTTGGAAAGTATTTTTTACTGTTTTTAAAAAAAGATTTTTTCAAAACGTTTTTACAGGTTTTAATTACGGATTCAATTGTATTTATTTTGGCATAAATTACTTGATCGTTTTTGGACTGTTACACAGGATATTATGGAGACAATTAAAACCAAAATTTATTTCCATTAATTTTGTCTTAATTGAGAAGGCTATAATAAGCCAGTTTTGAGAGGCAGAATGGTAAGAGTTTTCCATATACTGTTTTTGTGAATCAAGAGACCAAGTTTTTTTTGAGCAAGCATAAAAGAGTGAAAGTGATCGATTTCTCACTGTGTGCGTGAGAGATCGACGAGAGTTTTTTCTCGGTTGTTTTATCCTGCGGACGTTGTGACAAAGAGAGACTGCTTGCACAAAACTCAAGGCAGAGCCACGAAACGTCTTAAAGAGAGCGACTTGGTCGTGACTCAGCCGATACCTTGGATTTTGTATTTAACCCTTGTTTTGCAGGTGTGAAATCGGTAACTGTTCCAACAATTTTAAGACGTATCTTTCTGCCATGGAATCTGAAAAGAAAACCGTTGCTGATATCAACAAGCCGTTCAAGTTTGAATGACTTCATTTCAGAAGATGGAAGCTAAAGTTGTTTTTCTATCTCAAACTGATGAAGTTGCACATGATGGTGACCTCAATCAAACCAGCTAATCCACAAGATGCAGAAGCTGCGAAAAAACAACTCCAGCCGCAACAACTGCAACTCCTCAACCAACTGAAGACTCTGTTGAAATCCAAACTGCTGAAGAAAAAAAAAAGCCTATGAAAAATGGATTGATAATGACTTTGATTGCAAAAACTATATTCTGAATGCTTTGTCTGACAATCTTTATGAATACTACTCCATGTTTGATACTGCTAAAGATGTGTGGGATGCCTTACAGAAAAAATATGACACCGAAGAAGCTGGATCGAAGAAATATGCTGTAAGCCGCTACCTGAGATATCAAATGGTGGATGAAAAATCAGTCGTTGCTCATGCTCATGAACTTCAAAAATAGCTCATGAAATTATGATGGAAGGTATGAAAACTGATGAACAATTTCAAGTATCTGTACTGATTGATAAATTACCCCCATCTTGGAAAGATTTTCGTAATACTTTGCGTCATAAAACTAAGGAATTTTCTCTTGAAAGTTTGATTTCTAAGCTCAGGGTTGAAGAGGAAGCACGGAAACAAGACAGAAAGGAAGAGATTCTTATCGTTTCCAACAATAAGAATCAGACTCAACCGAGTTTGAAACCTAAGAAAAAACCGATGAAACCTGACCAGAACCAAAAGAAAGGAAAACCTAATCAAAACAAGAACCCACACCCATCAAGGAAATTTCATAATTCTGATTCTGAGTTCCTTTGTTATGCCTGCGGTAAACCAAACCACATGGCTAGGGATTGCAAGAATAACAAAGGAAAGAATAATGCTCAAGATAATGCTGTTGAAAGTGTTATAATTGCCATGGTTTCTGATCCAGAGATTCACATGGTTGGTGGAACCGATGGATGGTGGATAGACAGTGGTGCTTCGCGCCATTGTTGTTTTGATAGGTCCCTATTTAAGACCTATGCAGAAATCAAGGATAAGAAAGTGCTGTTGGGGGACTCCCATACCACTATTGTGAAAGGTTCTGGTACGGTAGAAATGAAGTTTACTTCTGGGAAGACAATTATGCTGAAAGATGTCCTCCACACTCCAGAAATGAGAAAGAATCTTGTTTACGGCTATCTTCTCAACAAGGCTGGGTTGTATCAAACTATTGGATCTGATGTTTACGCAATTACTAAAAACAGAGTGTTTGTAGGAAAAGGTTATGCTGCTGATGGAATGTTTAAGCTTAATGTTGAAATGAATAAAATTGCATCTTCTTCTTATATGGTGTGTACTTTTAATGTTTGGCATGCTAGACTTTGTCATGTGAACAATAGATCAGTAGATACCATGAGCAAGCAAGGTCTTATTCCAAAAATATCCATGCATGATTTTGAAAAGTGTGAATCTTGTAGTCAAGCAAAAATAACCAAGAGTTCCCATAAATCTGTTGTTATAGAATCTGAGCCTTTAGAGTTAGTGCATTCTGATTTGTTTGAATATGAAGGTATACTAACTAGAAATGTAAAAATATATGTCATGACTTTTATTGATGATTACTCTAATTATACCTATGTTTACTTGTTAAGTCATAAGAATGGATCTATTGAAAAATTTAAGGTTTTTATTGCTGAAGTTGAAAATCAATTTGGTAAGAAAATTAAGATATTTCGTAGTGATAGAGGAACTGAATATGATTCTAAACAATTCACTGAAATTTATGAATCTTCTGGAATTATACATGAAAAAACTGCTCCTTATAACCCTGAAATGAATGGAAAAGCTGAAAGAAAGAATCGTACTTTTACTACTCTTGTGACTGCATGTTTGTTGAGTTCTGGTGCTTCCCCTCATTGGTGGGGAGAAATCTTGATGATTGTTTGTTATGTTTTGAATCGTGTTACAAATTCAAAAACAAAAATATCACCTTATGAACTTTGGAAAACCAGAAAACCTAATGTTTCATATTTTAGAGTATGGGGTTGTTTGGCTTATGTTCGTATTCCTGATCCTAAAAGATTAAAGCTAGCTAGTAAATCTTATGAATGTGTTTTTGTTGGGTATGCTCAAAACAGTAAAGCTTATAGGTTTTTTGATCTGAATAATAAAGTTATTATTGAATCTATTGATGTTGATTTCTTCGAAGATAGATTTCCTTTTAAATCTAGAAATAGTGGGGGTTTCCTACCTAGTACAAGTTCTGAACTTAGAATAGAAGAACCTAAAACTGCAGAAACTAGAGACGCTGAAATTGAACCTAGGCGTAGCAAAAGGGCTAGGATTGCGACAGACTATGGTTCTGATTTTGAAGTTTATACCCTAGAGGAAGACCCTTCTAGTCTTCAAGAGGCACTTAAATCTCCTGAATCTGGTTTTTGGCAGGAAGCCATAGATAATGAAATGGACTCCCATAATCTTAATGGAACTTGGCACCTAGCATACATACCCCCTGGTTGCAAAGCAATAGGTTGTAAATGGGTACTTAAAAGGAAGTTGAACCCTGATGGTACAGTAGACAAACACAAAGCTAGGTTGGTATCTAAAGGATATAGGCAAAGAGAAGATGTAGATTTCTTTGATACTTATTCTCATGTTACAAGATTGACTTCTATCCGTGTTTTGATTGATGTTGATGTTGTGCATAATCTTGTTGTTCATCAAATGGATGTTAAAACAGCTTTTTTGAATAGTGAATTAGAAGAATAAATTTACATGGAACAACCTGAAGGTTTTGTTGTTCCTGGTCAAGAGCATAAAGTGTGTAAGTTAGATAAGTCATTGTATGGTCTGAAACAAGCTCCTAAGCAATGGCATGAAAAATTTGATAACTTGATGATTTCACATGGTTTCAGAATTAATGAAAGTGACAAATGCATATACTATAAGTTTGAAAACAATGCATGCACCATGATTTGTTTGTATGTGGATGATTTGCTGATTTTTGGTTCAAACTTGTCTGTGGTTGAAGAAACTAAGGATATGCTTAAGTCTAACTTTGAAATGAAAGATTTGGGTGAAGCTAGTGTAATTCTGGAAATTAAGATTACTAGAACTAATGATGGTATTTCTTTGGATCAGTCTCATTATATTGAAAAGATTTTAAAGAAGTACAACTATTTTGATTGTAAACCTGTGAGTACTCCTTTTGATGCTAGTGTTAAATTGTTTAAGAATACTGGTGATAGCGTTAGACAATCTGAATATGCTAGTATAATTGGTAGTCTTCGTTATGCAACTGATTGTACTAGACCATACATTGCGTATGCAGTGGGGGTTTTATGCAGGTTTACCAGTTGTCCTGGTTTGGAACACTGGAATGCAGTTGAGAGGGTTATGCGGTATCTTAAAAAGACCGTTAACCTAGGATTACACTACAAGAGGTTTCCTGCAGTCCTTGAAGGATAATGCGATGCTGATTGGAACTCTCTTTCAGATGACTTCAAGGCCACTGGTGGATATTTGTTTAATATTGCTGGTGGCGCTGTGTCTTGGAAGTCAAAGAAACAGACAATTCTGGCTCAATCTACGATGGAGTCTGAATTGATAGCACTAGAAGCAGCTAGTGAAGAAGCAGGATGGTTGAGAAACTTGCTTTCTCAAATTCCTGTATGGGATAGACCGATACCAGCTATTATGATCCATTGTGATAGTACCGCGGCTATTGCAAAAGTACAGAACTGTTTTTATAATGGTAAGAATCGACAAATGCGTCGAAAGCACAGCACAGTTAGAGAGTTTCTCACAACTAGTGATGTACGTGTTGATCATGTTAGGTCGGAAGAGAACTTAGATGATTCTTTGACGAAAGGATTAGCTAGAGAAAAGGTATTATATACCTCTAAAGGCATGGGACTTTTGCCCACTAGAAGTTGAGTCATTTTGTGATGGATACCCACCTAGAAATAGGTTCAAAGGGAATAACGATTCACAAATGATATGGAGATAGAATCATGCATCTTTCCCATGGCATGATATCCTGAAGCGGGTTAAGGTTGAGTTCTTTAACTCTTAATGAAGTCTATAGCTCTGTATAGAGTGGGGTACCAAGCTACAAGAGTACCTTTGATAGACTCACCTATGTGAATGAGAAAGTGTGGCCGTTTTTTATGAGAACATGGGCAGTTCTCTAGAACATTCATTGAAACTGGGATAAGCACAAGGCTGTAATGTGCTGGCATTTAGGACGTTACTCTTAGTATGGTTGCGTGTGTATTAAGTAACCTGTTCTCTCCATAGAGTTCAAAGACATGTGTTCACTCTATGTCAGAGTTCAGAGAATTTAATACTATGTAAAGGTTCAAAATCGAAAGATACCTTTACTTATGCACATAACTATACGGATATTGCTCAGTGTTTTTTAGAAAACATATAAGCAGGGGATTGTTGGGATATATGGTTTTTTAAAAGAATTTTTTTTTGTACATTTATATCAACAATTCAAGCTTGGCCTAGTGGTTAAGTATTTTGGGCCTTGAGGGTGAGGTCTCATGATCAAATCCCTCCCCCTACTGATTGGGTATATATATATATATATATATATCATTAGTCCGGGAGCGGGGCCTTGGGGGTCTTGGGAGGTCTCTTGAATTTGGAAAGTATTTTTTACTGTTTTTAAAAAAAGATTTTTTCAAAACCTTTTTACAGGTTTTAATTACGGATTCAATTGTATTTATTTTGGCATAAATTACTTGACCGTTTTTGGACTGTTACACGGGATTTTATGGAGACAATTAAAACCAAAATTTATTTCCATTAATTTTGTCTTAATTGAGAAGGCTATAATAAGCCAGTTTTGAGAGGCAGAATGGTAAGAGTTTTCCATATACTGTTTTTGTGAATCAAGAGACCAAGTTTTTTTTGAGAAAGAATAAAAGAGTGAAAGTGATCGATTTCTCACTGTGTGCATGAGAGATCAACGAGAGTTTTTTCTCATCTGTTTTATCCTGGGGACGTTGCGACAAAGAGAGACTGCTTGCATAAAACTCAAGGCAGAGCCACGAAACATCTTAAAGAGCGCGACCTGGTCGTGACTCAGCCAATACCTTGGATTTTGTGTTTAACCCTTGTTTTGCAGGTGTGAAATCGGTAACTGTTCCAACATATATGCTGATGTGATGAAAGATTCATGGGGATTTGAAGTTGCTTGAATGGAGAAGAAGAATTGAATAGATGGGTCTGTGTTGGTGGTGGTTTCGCAGTGGTGGATGAGCTGAATTGATAAGAGATATGGCCTGTGATGGTTTGCAGGTGACCTGGAGTGATGGAATGAGAACTGGTGCAGTGGCAGGATTTTGTGACGAGCTGTAGTTGATGCTGCTAGTAAGCTCAGGTTGCAGCTGAAGTTGATATTACAGAGAGAGTAAAGGCTATGCAGTGTTCAAGTGATTTAGGGTTGTTGCAGTTGCAGCATTAGCGGTACTGAGAATTTGTTGGCGGTTGGATTTGTGGCATTTGAGCAGCTAGAACACATAATGGGTTGCAGGTTAGAAGCGGAGCTTGGTGCTGTAGGTGTTATTGCAGTCAAGAGACAAGAAAAGCTGAGTTGAAAAGGAAGTGATGAATAGATTAATGTTAGGAGCCGGGGAGTGTGTTGTTGCTGTGATGCAGAATTGCAGCTGAAACGGGATGGATATGGTGATGATGCTGATTAAATGGTGGAGATTCAGGTGCAGATGATATATGCAATGGAATGAAAGTTGAGTTGTAACTGCAAGGAGTGGACTGGAAATTGCAGGTAAAGGAGCTGTGGCTTTGAGATGAAATTACAAGCAAATATCAACTGAAGTGGAATTGGTTTGATGGTGGTGCAAGAGGCAGCATAAATTAGTGTTGCAGGGGATGTGACTGAATCTGAAGTTGCAGTACAGGAGCCGCAGTAAGATGGCAGGAATGGCAATTACATGACTGAGACAGATGTGGTCACTGTTGTAGTGGGCTGATGTTAAAGTTAATAGTGGAGATGTAATGATGTTGACTAGAAGCTGTGTAGCATGGCATTGCAGGTGCAATTGCAGGAAATGAAATGTAGTGTGGCTGTGAATTTGAGCTACAGATGATGCAATTGACAGGGTTGAATGGTTTGAGTTTGAATTATAAGAGAATCAATGTTGCTGGGAATAATGGCTATGAGATAGAGAAGAAGTTGCAGTTGGTAATTTGAACTGTGCCTGAATGCATGAGATGAAGGTTACAGGACAAGATATTGCAAGAAGTTGGTGCAACATACAGGGCCATCATGGCTGGACTGTACTGCTGAAGCACAATGATTGTGCAATAGAGCTTAGGCCAGTGCTATGGCCTTGGCCAATACCAACTCATCCCACTCAAATGAGTTAGCTGATCTGACTCATACTTGACCCAGTGTGACACTGAGCTTGATCGTGTTGTTTGACTCGTTAACCGGTGACCGGGTGGACTTTTCCGGTCACCTGAGATACTTTCGGACAATTTCCCGGCTAACTTCAGGCCAATTTATCAGTTTTCCGGCGACCTCTTTTGGGACAATGTTCTGAAAACCGTCCCAGACATTGAACCAGAAAAATTGCTGGGTCAAGGATCATATGGTTCAACCACTGGTTCAACCCGGGTCAGTGAGTCGTATGCAAATTAGTTTATGCCACTAAGTAGAAGACAACTTCCACCATATACTATCAAAAAAAAAAAAAAAACTTTACTGGTGACCATACACGTGTGTAGCTGATAGTTATTTCCAAGTCCAAGTGTCACACTTGTCAAAGTCGATGAAACCACAAACTAATTAAAAAATACAGATAAAAATTTGGGGTTTCTTTAACTCTCTCGTCTCCTTGTTTCATATTTTTCTATCCGTATCTCTTTGCTTCTCTGCTTCTGTAACTAAATAGGGGATAAATAAAACAATTATAGTTTCTCACCTTCTTCTTGTCTTTCTTCCCGTCTTTGATAACCAATTTTCCTTTGTCTTATCTCTATCACGATTTCTTTTTTATATCTACTTTTTCTTATGCAAACTCTTTAATTATGGATGTGTTGATATTTTTTTTCTTGATATGGATGTGTGTTGATATAAGAAGAAATTGTTTTGTGATTTTGATTCTTAGCTTGATAAAGAATGGGGAGAAGATTGAAAAATTCTTCTTTAAAGAAAGGGCGAAAGGAAGATATATTATTATGTTAACTTTTTTGGAAGATTAACCTTACTTTTCTTTCGATCTGTAATCATAAAATTCATCATGTCAATGTAAAATATTATCTCCATGTTTGAATTAAGAAATCATAAAGAAAATTTTCAGTCCCTTTTCATTCGGCTAAAATAAGAAGAATTGAAATAGCTGAAATAAATTGTTTTATCGACCCATTGAATCGTACAGGATCAGTTGAATCATGGGTTAACCCGTTCGAGTCACCGAATCTCACAAAATAAGCCGGTTTTTGGTGAAATTACTGGGTCACTGTTGGAATGGCACGGAAAAGTGACAGGGTCACCGATTCACTGGGCTGACCGGACGGGCCGGGCCGGTTTTCAGAACATTGTTTTGGGACATATTTTCACTTGGGAACTCTTCACATATGGGCTTGGTGGACATCTTGTTATTGGACTTTGGAGATTGGACCTAATCTTAGAAGTTGGAAAAAACCTACAAAAAGGAAAAGTTCTTCCCTTTTGGAGATATCACGTATCACACTACTACTTGGAGCTTTTGGAGAGAGCGGCGACTAGGGTTTGCTTTCATTTGTTTTTCATCTTCTTCATTTTATTATTGATTATGATGAATTCAAAAGCTATGAGTAGCTAAACACATGATATTGGTTATGGGATAAAGTTGATTTCACAACATTATATTGTTTCAATGAATTAGTTTTGTCTCAACTTTATTGTTTATGATTCATGGTTTATATTGTCATATGATTTGATTGTTTGTTTGGTTGAGTCCGGAATCAATCCGATTTTCATTCATTTCTAAAGCTATATTAGGGTTTTCAATACGAAAAAGTTGTTTATCCCTGATTCTAAGTAGCATAGTGTGGTTATTACTTGTAGTGATACATCTTTATAATCGCATATGAATCATAACCTTGGTTAAATCGAATTAGTGCTTTTACACGTTTGATTGCCTTGATTAGTTTTATTCCATATAACTTAGTGCTTTTAGGGAGTTAAACTTAATTGTGCTTTTACACTTTAGGATGCTTTCTAGGAAGAATTCACATATACATCTTTTAATGTGGTTGTGATGAAATCAGGGAATTAGCGGGATATACTTGCGATCAAGGTATCCTAGGACTTTTAGTAAATGAGAAATTAAAATACCAATTTTAGTCATTGATGAAAATACATGTTTGTGAATGATACTGTCCCGTGACCAATATCTTCCTCTTATTGATTACTTTCATATTTTATTGCTTTCAATTATTTTTATTGCTTTGCTAAAACAAAAATCCCCCCCTTGGTTACTTAAGAATCTGAAAATTGCATGACAACAATTGCCTCTTTGTGGAAACAAACTCTTTCTTATCACATACTTCATTTATTTTAGTTAAGTAAGAAAGTGAAATTATTTTTGACGAATACGACTGCGATCAGGCAACAAAATTCCAACAAAACAAGATTGTTCGTCAGCCGATCGTGATGACCGATTTTGAAGGAAACAAGACCAGTTCATATGGGTACACGTATTTAGATCTGAGAGTAGGGCCAACCTACTCAACCGTTAGATTCCATGTAATCAAGAAAGAATCTGATTATCACATGATCCTGGGACACACATGGCTTCATGACAACAAAGTTGTCCTTTATACTTATCATAAATGTATGAAGGCTCAACTCAATGACAAGGTCGTTTGTATTGCAACACCGCTATCTTCCTATGCTCTTGTCTATGATGCTGAATACTTAGAAGCACATGAAAGCATATCAATCCTCCCAATAGAATATACAACACACCACTTCCCAGTTGGACATCAATTGAGAAAGCTGATCAGCAGTCATCTTCAACACCAGCAAAGGAAAAAAAATCCTCAAAGCCATCAATCTCAGTAAAGAGAGGATGCAAATTCACGACTAGCCATGATGCAGATGAAAAAGTCGTCTATTTTGTTTTTCGTATATCACCGCCAAGATTAGCAATCAGGAGGGAAGACTGGTGGAAGATCTCCCCGCTCAGAAAGGTGCTACCATCTCTAAGAGTCGTGTGAAGAAGTCCAAGATGCTCCGCGACAATTGCAAGATGGCACCGATTCCACAACCGATATTCTCAAAACGATCAACATTTGAATAGACGGGGATCCTAGACCCATCTTGATCAGCTCAACTCTGTCACCCGAAGAACGAGCAGGGTTGATCAACTTGCTGAAAGAATATCAATATATCTTCGCCCGGACATATGAAGAAATGCCAGGTCTAGATGAAAAATATGGTCACTCATCATCTTCATATTACTCCTGGGTCCAAGCCTGTCAAACAGCCGCCTAGGCAGTTCCGACATGACATCGAAGAACAAATCAAGGTTGAAATTCAGAAACTGTTGGTTGCTGGATTCATTAAACCTATTCTACAACCTACCTAGATAGAAAATGTGTTTCCTGTCAGAAAGAAGAATGGTCAGATCAGATGTTGTGTGGATTTCATAAATCTAACCAAGTGTTGTCCCAAAGATGATTTTCCCTTACCCAACATTGATATGCTCGTCGATGCAACTGGTGGTCATGGGATGTTCTCATTCATGGATGGTTACAGCGGCTACAAGAAAATCAAGATGTACAAGCACGATGCCAACAAGATAGCATTCCACACTCCCATCGGAAATTTCTATTACACAGTAATGCGCTTTGGTTTGAAGAATGCAGGAGCCACTTATCAACGAGACATGACTAGGATCTTCCACGACATGATGCACAAACAAGTGGAGGATTACGTCGATGATGTTGTTGTCAAATCAAGAACCCGAGCAACACACCTGGAAAATATATGGCAAGTCTTTGAACGATGCAAAGACTACGAGTTGAGAATTAATCCTCTGAAATGCGCCTTCGGAGTGTCTTTTGGAAAGTTCATAGGGTTCCAGGTAACCAAAGAAGGAATTAAAGTTGATCCAGTCAAAACACAGGTCATTACCACGATGCCTCCACCGCGGACGGTGAAAGAACTTCAGAGCTTCATGGGCAAGGTAAACTATATACGACGCTTCATTCCTGGATTATCTCAACTCATTGCTTCATTCTTTCCGTTACTAAAGAAATGAGCAAGCTTTATTTGGACATCCACTCACCAAGATGCTTTCTAGAAGATACAACAAATATTATTATCACCAGCTATCATGAAATCCCCTATGCAATGACGATTACTGTTCCTTTACACTACATCTAGTGAGGTCGATGTTGGAGCAATCCTTGATCAAGAGGATGATAAAGGAATCAAACGCCTAATCTACTATTTTAGCCGTACATTGAGGGATGCAGAACTCAGATATCCTAAAGCCGAAAGAGCTTGCTTAGCACTAGTTCACGCCATTCAGAAATTTAGACACACTACTTGCTGTCAAACAGAGTTATACTAGTTGTTAAGGCTGATCCGATAAAATTCCTACTATCCAAGCCATCTCTGATAGGAAGACCCGCAAAGTGGTTGCACCAGATGTCGGAGTTCGACATAACATGTGTCTCTCCCAAAGCGATCAAAGGCCAAGAAATTGCAGACCTACTCGCAGCCTTTCCAGGAGAAGATGTTGATACATGAAGATATACCCGGGGAGTTTCTAGAAATTTCGGTCATTAAATAAGAGACATGTCTATTGTATTTCGATGGGTCAGCTACACATAACAATGATACTGTAGGATCAGGTGTGGTCCTAGTATCTACAGCTGGCGAAGTCTTTTCACACTTATTCAAACTGGACTTCCATTGTACCAACAACACGGCAGAATATGAAGCTTTCTTATTGGGATTGTCACTAGCAAAGCAAGCAGAAGCTACACATCTGAAATTAAGAGGCGATTCGAAATTGTTGGTCAATCAGATGAATGACATATACTCTCTCAAAGAAGTATCTCTTGCTCCCTTAAGAGCCGAAACGCAAAAGTTGTTGGCACACTTTGTTGATGCCACAATTATCCACACCGGACGCACTAATAACAGCTATGCTGACTGTCTGGCAACTCTTGCTTCAAAGTTGCAATTGGAAAGCTCAGAGAAAGCTATATCGATGCGGAGACGATCAATATCGTCAATATGGATCATGCAAGATGAAGATATCAAATTAAATAACTGGAAGACACCCATCATCCGCGAATTGAGCAGTTCACTTCCAGAAGGAAACGTCAGCCTCAAGAAGACAAAATATTTCTTCTTGCTTCATGTAGCACTCTATTATCGCAACCCAGACGGTTCATTATCACGGTACCTCGGAGATGATGAAGCGAAAAAACAACTCAGTCGCATCCACGACGAGGTATGTGGACAAACACTGGTAATTGTTAGAGCACTGCTCGGTCGAACTCGCAAGCGTTGATATCTCAAGATTGTTTGTCAAGTTTAGTTGATCAAAACTATATACTTGATTTCTAGTCTACTTATATTTATGTCTCGGATTAGGATAAAATGTATACTTGAGCTTTAGACTTCACGACGTCCACCAATTGAAAAAGAAGATCTACTGAGGAGCTTGGAGGAACTTCATCAACAAAAGGTATGTGGAGACTAAAACTTATCTATCACTCAGAAGTCTATTCTATTTTATCTTATAATGATACTAAGTCATATAGCTATATAGACTTTTACATTATACACGTTTGATATTTCGAGCCGAGTTTATCTCGCTTATCTATTTCTCGAAATATGTGTTGGATGCTTTTTTCTTTAGCTATGTTCATCATATTCTTGACGAGTTTAGTTGGAAACAATCTATTTGTTGGAACTAAATATTAAATATTAAGTCAAAAGATGATCATGTGAAAATTACCTTGAACATCTTATATGATTTGTGTGAAACGGTCATTTGATGTTAGCTCGGGAAGTTTCGTATTGATCATTCGATCACTTGAAAATTACTTGAAGCTAAGGGTATGTGTGAGATTACTATTGTCGTCTTCCAAGGATGTTTCAATTATTGAAATGAGAGTTTAGAACAATTACCCATGTCTGGATGCAACACGGTATGCACACCTAGTATGCGAACTGTATTGTGATGAGTCAGGTCCGGAACTCTTTTTTGCACACCCAGTATGCGAACGGATTTACCTGAGAAGGTCCGCAACTTTTGTTTGCGTACCTAGTATGCGAACGGGTTTACCCGAACTGGGTCCGGAACAGTTGTTCGCGAATCGGGTTTGCGAACGGCTTGACTAGGCTAAGTTCCAGAGCTGCTGTTCGCATACCTGGTTTGCAAACACAGTGGTGAAGTTCTAAAATCGGTTATGTATGATTCTCATACTTATGAACTAAAACATTTATGATTTAAGGAATGCAATCCATGCAAACCGTGACTTAATGTTCGTGAATTGATTCTTGTATAAGTACTTTGTACGATTACGAATCAAACCGATTTTGATTCAATTTGTTCATATGTATTTCTATGAGATAGTGAAAATTTGAACAACTCTATTTGAAACACAATTAGATTCATTTGATTATCTTTCATGATTGATTGATCTTCATATTTGATCTAGAAGTGTTAGATGAATACGGCTAAGACAAAAGTGTTCATATAGCTAACTTCGATTAAATGTTATTGAGCCAACTCAATATACACGTTTAGGTATGGTAACCCATATCTAAATATAAGTATATTTCATTTGTGTGTAACAAGCTAAGACCGTCTAACGGTGGAGATTGATTGCTTAATTTCTAAGCAGACTTAGCTTGAATCTTAAATTAGGAGTTCATCTAACGGTGAATATTGAATGCTTTGTGTTGATGGTGGATTTTAGTTCAGGGCTAAAATTGTGAAACCAAATTTATGCGCTGACATCCTGCAAAGGATAAAGCCACTAATAAAATGATGAATACTTATTCACTTCGCTAATTTACCTAGAATGGAGCATGTAGCAACAAATCCCATATACCCTATGAATTTATAGCATTATCAATTAATGCATGACCATCCTTGTATTTCCTGTGTTGTTCCCGCAAAACTCTCATTATTAGTGCGACATGACGACTGAGTGTTCCTCTCAGCAGAGTAACACGAATCTCCAAGTATTAATAATGAGGTATGCACGAAATACGTGTACAAGCTACATCTTTCGGTGTTTTATACTAACCCGATTGAGCATATTTGAATCTGAACTGTCCATATCAGTCTCTTAAACAATCATGACCACGCAAGTTGTCCGCACGATTTAACCAGCCTAGATGATCCTCAGCAGAAACAAGCTACTACATTAATGACCACCAGCGGGCCCACTTATGCCCTGGCCGGTCGAATACCTACCATGCCTCCCAAACTACCACCGAACACCAGCATGAAGTTGGATGTCCAGACTGGTATGGAGCAGCTTGGAGGAATCGTACAAACAAAGGACGCCTATGGCAGTCTCAAGTTCATCACGCCCGTCCAACTTCACCAGCGTGGTTGGACGGCGTGGATCAGCCCAAATCCAGTCGAACAAGCGCCGTGGTGTACACCGGCGGACCTTCTTCCTACCTGCATGACCGACTCTTCTTTAACATGACCAGATTGCAATATACGATTGTCTGAAGTTGTGTCAGCGTGAAGAATTGAGGGTCGCAGGAAATTCCACTAAAGGTCCCAAATTGATCACGACCATCCAATTTCACCGGCATGATTGGATGGCTTAGATCGGACACATAGCCACCAGGCAGGTATTGGCGCGTTCACCACCGCCCAACGTGGGACCCACATGGTTGGCATCCCCAAAGGAGAAGCGTGGCTTGCCAATTCGTCCATCCAAAGCAGCGTGGACGTGAAACCCTAATTAGGATTTGCGGCACATCACATGTGTCGCAAACCAGTCTCAACCATCCATCTTCGCAGGTATAGATAGAGGGTGTAGATGTAGATTCAAAAGGCCCAGAGCATGTCAACATAATCACCGTGGGCCCTCCTACATACATGACTAATCGGTCAAGACCACTCATGGTTGGTCGTCTCGATTTGTGCGCCCAAACTAGGCATGGCCGCACGTTTTCAATAGCAAATCGATCTCGACCACTCAACTTTGCCGGACAAATTGAGTGGCTTAGATCATATCTTCACGGGACAGTGAGGTACAGACGTGTAACTGGCCTGTCAACTGCACGCCTGACTGATCGGCCAAGACCGACCATGGTTGATCGTCTCGAAACGCGCGCCCGAAGTAGGTACGACGTGCGGTCTTCAATTCCTTTGCGGCATGGGATTTCTGTCGCAAATCGATCTCAACCACTCCTCTGTACCGGACAAATTGAGTGGCTTAGATCGCATATCCATGGGACAGCGAGGTACGGACGTGTACGCCGGCATGCCGTCTACACGCATGACCAATCGGTCTTTCCAAAAATGCGTCCCATGCTTGGATTCGACCAAGCTAAAGATTGGTGTTTGAGCACCTCCTAAACCCTAATCCAACGGTCACAGATGTAGGTCGCAAGTCATCTCGTCCGTCCAACTTCGCCATCTTGGACGGACAGCCTAAGACAGGAGTTAGGTGACCGGTGAGGCATCACCACGATCACCGTCCACCACTCTTCCACACAGAGTGATCGCCCAAGTCAGGGCTTACCTGTATAGCCTCCAAACTATCACTCGAAGATGGTCGGACGTGATGCTATTTTAAGACGCTTAATCGTTACTTACTCCGTTAAGCCTTAAGATAGCGATGCTTCATACGTGCTGAATATATTCGACGCATTACATGCATAAAATACACACGATATTTCATAAATATCGACTTCCTAAATAACTTAGTTATTTAATCTAACATCACATGCTACCTTTTGTGGGTCCCACGATCCACACACTCGAGACATTAATCATGTCACAAACTGGGGGATACTTACTGGGGTATTGGTCTGGTGGTTTATAGCGTGCAGCGCACAACGCGCCATCATAAGAACGTGTCAGGAAGTCATGGACGGTTAGTGATGATGGGAGAAGTGGGCTTTACCTGATCGTGTGACAATTACCACGACTCCACTACTCCATCACTTCACTTCCTCCACTTCCCATGAGAAACGTGGGTTAGGCGCAATGACTTGTATAAATAGGTTCTCCTCCCTATTTCCGAACAAGACAACGCAACAGAAACAAAGTGTTGATACAACCATATCCAAACACCAGAACTAATAGCTTCCATTCTGCAAGCCAGTTCAGCTTTCTGATACAAGTCATACACAGCCAACACCTCCACAATCTCAACACCTTCTTCGCTTCCCTCCCTAAGATCAACCCCATCTCCTTCACTTTGTGACCGAAGCAAGTTTGGAACAGCCATTTCTTGGTTTAGGCCGGAGTTGTACAGATTGATTTCTCGAATCACAAGAACTCCCGTGCAGTGCATTTGTTTAGGGTTTAGATTCATTTCTCATCCACACACCCCAAATTACCAAAACCAGCAGAAATAGTTTTCACCCATAAACAATTGGCGACCATAGTGGGAGGTTAATCTCTCGGTCGTAAAGTCAATTTCTTAAAAATCCGATTCAACTTTATCAATTTCGAAAAGGGTAGATCTTAGGACCAATTCAATCATCAATCCATTTCAAGATGGTAGAACTCAGGTCTGGATCAGCAATCAATTCTGATGGAGTTAGCGTGGATAACACTCTCGGTACTGATGTACCTGTCAGTGGAGCTACTGTGGTCAATACATCTCTTGGATCTGTCACTTCAATCACCAACGCCAGCGGAGCAGGAGATGTTCCAGTAAGTGTAACGCCTCCCATCACCAGATCCAGAGCAGCCGCGAATCCCGACATATCCTCAAGTGTAACGCCTCCGGTGGTCACCAGAGCAACAGATTCCACTCCTTCGTCAGGACGAGGAGCCGGAGGGACGAGAGGAGGACCATATCCCATTACCATCGCAGACTTGATGGAGAGGCAGGAAGTTCTTGCTAAGACTCCCAACGGATATGGGCTACAACTCAGAAAGAGGTACTCACTTTTCTTAAAACATTAACTGATCGATTACCACAAGAGCCGCGAAAGCCCCTGGAGCCAACAAGGAACGCATTCAACGCACCCGGAGAAGGTACTTCAGCGGCGCGGGCCTACATGGACCTGATCAAAGAAGCAACAGCAGATATGAGTGATCCTGTCATGGAGACTCCTACACCGGGGACTGATCCTTACAGTGATCCCCCTCAAGTCAATAGTTTCACTATGAACCAGAGGCTGGATCAGGAAGCAGTTTCTCTAGGAAAGTTTATGCGAACTTTTACACCTCTCGAAGAATTAGCGGGCGGATACATTTTGATGCAATCAACCAGAGTAAGGTCACAACCGTTCCCTGTATGTTATCGCATGCATCAAGGGTTCAAAGTTCAGGAGGGCCCTCATCGACACAGGAGCATCTTCGAATGTGATTTCTCTCAAGACTCTCAGGGAAGCCAAGGTTCGTCCATGCAAGATCGTACGACAGCCTACCACAATGACAGACTTTGAAGGAAACCAGACCAGCACATACGGGTATGTCAATCTGAATTTATCAGTAGGGCCCGTTCAGTCAAAAGTGAAATTTGAAGTCATAGAGAAGGAGCCGGACTATCATATGATACTAGGGCCGTGGCTTCATGACAATAGGGTCGCCCCTTCAACGTATCACCAGTGCCTGAAGACCATGCTGAATAAGGAATTCATCCGTATTCCTGCATCATTGTCTCCTTACGCACCAATATGCGGAGTGGAACTGTTCGAGCCAAGGGGAACTCCGTGGGAAGGATCAGACAAAGTCCTGTGTACCCCACTCCCCACGTGGGCGTCAATCCAGGAGGAGGACCGACTTGCATCATTGAGGGCTATCCACCACGACGCACCTTTGCTGACCAGACACTCTTCTTTATCCGGTGAAACCGCAACCCACGCCCACACCAAGAGGGAACGAGCTTTCGAGGCAAGCCGCGGTCAGAAGGGGAAAACAATATATCGATGCCGCTGTTAGCAATTAGCAGGGGAGACTGGTACGCAGTCTCTCCTCCCAGATGAATGCTTCAAGAACGACGAGCCATGAAAGGAAGTACTGGATGCTTCACGACAGCTGCAGGACGGTACCAATTCCACAACTGATGAGATCGAAGTGGTCAACATCGGGGATGAGGAATATCCTAGGCCTATCTCCATCAGTTCGACCTTGTATGCGGAGGAACACACGATACTTGTGCAACTTCTCAAGGAATACCAGGACATATTTTCCTGGACGTATGAAGAAATGCCAGATTTAGATTGGTCACCCATCATCTACATGTCATACCCGGATCCAAGCCGGTTGCAGTTCAGACACGAGGAAAATGGAAAGATCAGGTGTTGCATGGATTTCAGAGACTTGAACAAATGCCGCCCCAAAAATGATTCTCCTCTACCTAACATCGACATGTTATCAGATGCAACCAGCGGACACGGCATGTTCTCCTCCATGGATGGATGTAGCGGCTACAACCAGATAAGGATATACAAGCATGACTAAAGTAAGATAGATTTTCGAACTCCTCTCGGAAATTTTTATTATACTGTACTGCCATTTGGTTTAAAGAATGCCGGTGCAACGTATCAACGTTTTATGATGGTAATCTTCCACTGGAGCCGATACCTCAAGAGAGCCGACTCAAGAAGATAACGATGTCCACGCGTCATGTCGAGCAAAATCCGGGCGAGTCACTCTATCAGACGATAGTGCATTTCTATCGTGCTATGTTGGAGAATCTGCACTTTTGGTCATCCTCTGGAATTCATAAAGCTGTTGAACGCTCATCTACAACAGCATCTGCCATGGTAGAAAGAACCAGTTTCGCAGAAGCAGTAAGAGGAAATCCACCGAGATACAACATCCCGCGCGTCCAAAATTTCCAACTTCAACTCTAGTACCACATGCACGACTACCGCAATAATGAAACAACGTCCAAGATATTCCATATCTGGATCGACGGTAACTACATCAATGAGAGACGCTTTCAGAATTTGTCTCCCGTGGAAAAAGTAGTTCTGTTACCAAAGGAGATTGCACCTGGGACTTAAGAGGGTGCCAAGTTCGTACAAGTTCCCACCACGCCTCTCCCTGCCAGTCTCTTCTGATCACAGCTGCTGCCAAGAACTGTTGTTGCTTGTCGATTGATACCATCCAGAGCTTCACCATATCAACGACCATTACGTACAAAAGACCCATCGGGAATACAAGATAGAACCATGTAAACCACGCTTGGGGACTGAGGCTCATCACGAAGTTCCTTCACCGTCATTCAAGGACTTCTTCAACACGAGAGAGATGGTCAATCAAGAAGCATGAAATTCACAAAAGTAAATCAAACTGAAGAGGAAGCCACTTCAACGCTCCCTCCAGCAGAAGCTGCTTCAATGGTCTATTCAAGAGCCGCCTCAACGCTCTCTCCGGGACCCACGTTCGCTTCAGAATCCTGCTTCAATGCTCTCTCGAGGAGCCAATTCCACATTTGCTTCAGAAGATGCTTCAATGGTCTATTCAAGAGCTGCCTCAACACTCTCTCCGGGACCCACGTTCTCTTAAGAATCCTGCTTCAACACACTCTCCTGGAGTCGGTTCAACGTTCGCACCAGAAGCCACTTTAACATCCTCTCGAGCCGTTTCAACACGCAAGCTACTTCAATAATCTGCGCTTTGATCAAGTTATCTTTGATGTGCTCATTGCTCAACGATAGACACATTTTTGTGTCTAAATTGTACTCAATCTCTCTATTGTTAGTGCTTGATTTTTGTACTAATTTTGATGCTTTGTGTGTTTGTAGGTGTTTTTGGAGAAATACACTTGTGTGGAAAAAGTTGCTCAAAAAGTGCTATTTGGACTCCCGGAGAAAGGTACTAAAGGCACCCTCAATTTGGATAAGGGGAACCTCAGTTGGGCACCTGCTATTCGCACCCCCAGTTTGGTTAGGAGGGCACCATCTTCAACATTTCAAAAATTCGTTTTGGCGGGAAAATTTTATTCTCAACTGTGTAACTTTCGATCGATTCTTGAAGGAGTTCTGGGTAGACTAAAGGGATGAAACTTAATGGGTAGTTGTGATATGTCCTAACAAAGCTAGTATGGGTGTTTGTTTCGATCAAATTTGTCTGGATAACTTGGTTTAATCCAAACAGGGAGTTGGAGGAAAAACATGAGCTTACACGAGTTGTGGTGAATCTAAACGTGTATTGCACCTGTTTGGAAGCCTTAATCAACACTTTGGAACGTGAAGAAGATTTATAAGGAATTTAATCCAGCTGCAGATGCGTAAAAATCAAAATCATTGATAAAAAAGAAAGAAAATATCCCGAGTAAAAGAAGATTATTTGGGATTAATGGAGGAGATTCAATGCGTGTTTTTTCTTTAAATAGATTCCTTGGGAGTCCTATAGGGGGTGTCGAGATTCTGGGGGCTGAGGAGAGCCATAGAAGAAGAAATTCGAGTTTTCCCAAACTCGGTTTCTGCTGTTGCTGCTGCTTCACCAAGAACACGAAGAACATAAGACCCACACAGAACAGTCTTATTTTGTTACAATTTCAGCGAATGTCGCCCGACAGTCTTACTTGTTACAGTGACAGTCTTATTTGTTACTGTCGCAGGACAGTCTTATTTGCCGAGGGTCGTAGTTCTCTGGTTTGTACAAATATAATTGTTACAAACCCGGTTTTGAATTATTTCTCCCTTTTCATCATTTGTAAACACCCTTTGAGCAACAATAGTGATTTTTGAGCGTGTTTCCAACATGATGAGCGGCTAATTCTCCCACAACCAAGGCAATGAGGAAGCTATTTACGCATGAATAATTGGTAACTATTTTATTTTCTCTAATATTTAATTATAATTCACTCAATCACTGCATTTGCAGAGTTTTAAATTGTTTGCGTAATTTTCCTAATCAATTGTGATTCAATTAGATAAGTTATGCTTTGTTTAGATAATCTATGCTTAAGGGATACAATTGATGTTTGAGAATTTGCTTGATTATTAGTGAGTTAAGATAAAAAGGAGTTAAAAGATAATTAGAGTTTTGGATTATTTACCATCATTAATTCATGTGTAATAGTGGAATCAATGTCTTGGTTGTTTTCTCATACCTCTCGCCCACTTTGTTAATATTTTTGTATATATTTTTATTAAATCTTTAAATTTAATATTCACAAGTCCGAGAGTTTGAACCTCATTACTACAACATCATTCAAAAATTAATATCATTTTGGCACCGTTGCCGGGGATTTGTGCTTAGGTAGAATTTTTAGTTTTTTTTTTTATTTCATTTGTTCTTTTTACGTTTCTTTGGGTGTGTCTTTGTATTACATGTTTGAAGTTGGATATTAAAGACTTGGAATCAAAGCTTGAAGCCAAAAGAGAAGGAAAAAGACAAAGAAAAAAAAAGCGAAGGGTACATTAAACCCTAAGGAAGGGTACATTAAATATAAAACTGTTTGCAGGGAAGGACGACGATTACAATATCGTCTCGGCCCCTCGGGTTCGCACATGACATAGGATTCGTGTCCCAAGTCGACTTTAGCGGTTTTGCGCCCGTCTGGTACGGGAGGTAAGCTTTCGAAACACCCGCGAATCCCCTGTCAGCGGGTTTATTGTATGCCTTAAGGTGAATATATGCTGAGGATTTGAATACGGTTGTTTTAATTTCCTAGTAAAGGGCAAGGCCTGGAAAAATTAAGATGAGGACTTGGATTTCATCACCGTTTCCTTATTGCCCGCCTTAGGAAAACGAAACCAAACGCGAACCTAAGCTTAAAATTTTGACTAGAACGAGACCTGTAGGGTAACGATCTTAATAGGAAAGTCGTTCGAAAAATATTGGTTACTCTTTTGAGCATACTTTGAAGTTCATCATGGTTCTGCGAGTTGAATGTGTGACTGCGCCGCCTTATAATACCGGTGAGACCTTGGGTATCAAAGCTCCTCGTAGCTTCCCTCGTCTCAATTCAACTTACTTAAATTCGGATTGATTCCAGAGAGGTTTGCTTAGATTGTAACGAATTCCTTTTCGAAAGGTTAGAAGCTGGTCTAGAAACAATCTAAGTGGAGCCATCATGCTTGTTGTTTGCTAGATTTTATAGGTTTGATTTGGTCGAGTCAGCCTTGTTTGTGATTGTGTAGAACTCCCTTGCGGTTAAGATGTCGAACTGGTATTATAATAACCAATACAATGAGTATCCGACTGAGCAGCTTGGACATTATCCTTTTTATGACCATAGTGTGAATAGTGATTGGGAACGCGAAACTTTTGAAGGTTATGGTCCATACCATTTTGAGCCCAATTACTATCCACATACCCACAGGTCATACGAGCAAAACAATCCTTATATTTCTCTAGAAGAGTCTCTCAAGAGTTTCAATGAGTCAGCACGGAAGTTATTTATGAAAGATACTTATAATATTCTTCTCCCAGAAGAGTCCTTAGAGCGGTCAACTAAGATATCTCTAGAAGATACCCTCAAGCAATTTACTGAGAATACAAATAGGATTGTGGAAAAACTTGCTCAGGATAGTCTTAATTTCCAGTGTAGTTTTCCCAATACCACCCTCGAAAATAAGGATAGTTTTTATTCACATAATCAAGATGACGAGGTTAGAATTGGTAACACTACTTTTTTTGATGAGGTTCGACCTTTTTCATGTTATTATAATGAGGACTGTGATGAGGATAGTATTGATGAAGAATCTGAAATATATAGGCATAGTGATGAGGAATCTGTTACTCCCAATGAGCTCTTTAATGATAATATTATTTCTAGTTCAAATCCAAATAATTTTAATAATTATTCACCTATTCAAAAGGACGAGGTTTGACTAGAGATACCCCCGTTTTAGACGATGTAGTATTTCCAGTTTACAAAGCCGATAATGATTTAGAGGAAAGAGTTTACCCTGAGAATACTGTTTTAGAATCTAGCGATTTAGAAACACTAGTCTTAGAAGATGATAAACTCGTAGAAATGAGTGAGGATGAACCCAACTTAGAAGAATCAATTGACCATTTCCAGGAATCTGATGACCTAGAAATTAGGGAAGTTGTGACTATTCTTTATAGAGACATAGAAAACTCTAAGTTTGGGGGTGATTATCATTCTCCGTGTTCTTTAACTCTTAGAAAGTTCCCTCGTGTAGGACTTGACATTTATGCCTCAACTATCTTACAAGATTATCTTCATACATGTTTTACCGAACCTAATGATGTCCAGAAAGAAGCTAAGTTGTTAGAGACCCATCTTCTGGTTGATGTGGTTGACCCAGGCTATGATACCAAGATTGACTTTGTTTTCCCACCAAAAACTTTTCTTCTAATTGTGGGAACATATGATTTTTAGATGTGTCGGTACTTAAGTTTTTAGACTAAACCTAATTACTTTAAGATATTAGGGTCGACACATTTTCTTAAGAATGACCATTATTATGGTCAACTTTGTGAGTCAAATCTAATCGACTTAGGGGATCCCCAATTATTCAGGTTGTAATGTGCTTCTAAATTTTTATTTGAGTTTTTACAGACTCTAGGACCTAATAATTCGGATCTCACTTTTGAGGAGTTGTAGCCTAAAGAAATATATTTAGACCCTTTTATGGAACCTGAACCTGAACCACAATTAGATGTAGTTGTCTTAATCAGGAAACTAGGTAAGGGAATGCTAGTCTTGTTCATTTTCTTGGTTTACTGCGGTTTCCTTTGGTCAGCTCTATTTGGTTTTGAAGACCCACATTTATTCCGGCTACTGTTATACGGTTCGAGTTGACTAATCCATTCCTAAGTCTGGCTGAAGACTTTAAACTTAGCACTTCTTGGGAGGTAACCCATGCTCATGCAACATGGTAATATCTTTCCTTAACTCTTTTTCTTCAAGTGGTAACGATTTCTCCTTGTTCATGCTTTTAATTTTATCTTTAGAACATCGAGGACAATGTTAGGTTTAAGTTTGGGGGTGGGGAAGAACTTTTTAGTTGCACTTTTGAAACTTCTAGCGTCACATGGTATCCGGTTAGCTAAGTTTACATACTGTTTCTCACCGAAAAGATAGAAATTGGAATGCTAGGGATAACAACCTTTTGAGACATTAGAGAAAAAGACATTGAGATCCTTGAAATTCAGGAGAGAACTTGTTCCTTTTAGAGGGTAACCGTGATGGACCTAACCATAAATGATGGAAAGGCAAGTAGATCAGGAAATGCCAGAAAGACAAAGTAACCTCACAATGTAGTCTTAGTTACTAGATTGCGACTCTCTCTCAGTAGAAACTTATCATCATCAACAAGCGGAGCGACATCAAAATCAATGAAGAAAGTTGAAGACGTTTTAGGTTTAGAAGCAACAATAGAAAAGAATAATTCAAAAATCAAAGTTGAAGTTATAAGAGCAAATGATATAAGTTGTTAGAATCCATGATACCAAGACATCACAAGTTGCGAAGATCCAAGTTTTGAAAGTCCTTCTCTCATGGCCATGTAAATTGGTGTCTTGTAATTTTTGTTTCCAAAAAAAAAAAAAAAAATGAAAAAAATCATCGTTAAGTTTTGTCAATAAGGCCAAAGGGAAGTAGAAATTTATAAGTCAAGCAAGAAATCGAAGAGAAGAGTTAATTGTCAAAGTTCTATGAGGTTCGATAGTTTATCATCAACAGTTGAAGACCGAAGAAGACGTTGTTTCTACTGAGCACTATGAGAGAGTCGAAGAAAGATACATTTGGTTTCTTTGTTAGTCCGCTTTCAATCTGGCACAAGATCTTTCTAGCACTGGTTTAACTCATCACACGTAATTAGTCCAGCTGTGTAGCAGATGTCCCTCTCATCTTTATCTCTCTCCTAATATTATCCAGCTGTAAAGCAGCGGACGCATCTTACAATGTTTATCTAGCTGTGTAGCAGATATCTCTTTATCTAGCAGTGTTGCGGATGTGTCTTCCCTTTTCTTCAGTCAGCTTTAGAGCTGACACCTTTAATTTCTCTGGCATTCTAGGTACTTGGAGATAGGTTGAGAATATGTATGTCCTCATAGCTCTTTGGATACTTGTGACCAATTAGAAGTCATGGTTTTGTGGGTACACCTCTGGTAAACCCTCCCGAGATTAACTCGGTTTTATTTTTTGTTAGTTTTGCTCGAGGACTAGCAAATAATAAGTTTGGAGGTATTTGATAGACACATTTTTGTGTCTAAATTTTACTCAATGTCTCTATTGTTAGTGCTCGATTTTTGTACTATTTTGATGCTTTGTGTGTTTGTAGGTGTTTTTGGAGAAATACACTTGTGTGGAAAAAGTTGCTCAAAAAGTGCTATTGGACTCCCGAAGAAAAGTACTAAAGGCACCCTCAATTTGGATAAGGGGCACCTCATTTGGGCACCTGCTATTCGCACCCCCAGTTTGGTTAGGGGGACACCATGTTCAACATTTCAAAAATTCGTTTTGGCGGGAAAATTTTATTCTCAGCTGTCTAAGTTTCGATCGATTCTTGAAGGAGTTCTGGGTAGACTAAAGGGATGAAACTTAATGGGTAGTTGTGATATGTCCTAACAAAGCTAGTATGGGTGTTTGTTTCGATCAAATTTGTCTGGATAACTTCGTTTAATCCAAACAGGGAGTTGGAGGAAAAACATGAGCTTACACGAGTTGTAGTGAATCTAAACGTGTACTGCACCTGTTTGGAAGCCTTAATCAACACTTTGGAACGTGAAGAAGATTTATAAGGAATTTAATCCAGCTGCAGATGCGTAAAAATCAAAATCATTGATAAAAAAAGAAAGAAAATATCCCGAGTAAAAGAAGATTATTTGGGATTAATGGAGGAGATTCAACGCATGTTTTTTCTTTAAATAGATTCCGTGGGAGTCCTAGAGGGGGTGTCGAGAGTCTGGGGGGCTGAGGAGAGCCAGAGAAGAAGAAATTCGAGTTTTCCCAAACTCGGTTTCTGTTGTTGCTGCTGCTGCACCAAGAACACGAAGAACATAAGACCCACACAGAGAAGTCTTATTTTGCTACAGTTTCAGCGACTGTCGCCCGACAGTCTTATTTGTTACACTGACAGTCTTATTTGTTACTGTCGCAGGATAGTCTTATTTGCCGAGGGTCGTAGTTCTCTGGTTTGTAACAAATATAATTTTTACAACCCCGGTTTTGAATTATTTCTCCCTTTTCATCATTTGTAAACACCCTTTGAGCAATAATAATGTTTTTTGAGCGTGTTTCCAACATGATGAGCGGATAATTCTCCCACAACCAAGGCAATGAGGAAGCTATTTTTGCATGAATAATTGGTAACTATTTTATTTTCTCTAATATTTAATTATAATTCACTCAATCACTGCTTTTGCAGAGTTTTAAATTTTTTGAGTAATTTTCCTAATCAGTTGTGATTCAATTAGATAGGTTATGCTTTGTTTAGATAATCTATGCTTAAGGGATACAATTGATGTTTGAGAATTTGCTTGATTATTAGTGAGTTAAGATATAAAGGACTTAAAAGATAATTAGAGTTTTGGATTATTTACCATCATTAATTCATGTGTAATAGTGGAATCAATGTCTTGGTTGTTTTCTCATACCTCTCGCCCACTTTGTTAATATTTTTATTAAATCTTTAAATTTAATCTTCACAAGTCCGAGAGTTTGAACCTCATTACTCCAACATCATTCAAAAATTAATATCACTCAACATACGTCTCATCCATCCTTCATAAGGACCCAGCGGAGCATGACAAACCTTGAAGTCGATAGGAGAAGGGTCATCTTGTGGAACGGATATTTTCAGATAGTTGAAAGGACGCGGTGAAAAACTCATCATCTATGTGCGGCATATCTTTGAAGCTGTCAACACTCCCTGACTTGGCATCAACATTATCCCCAGAAGACATCTTAGCAGGATCCTTTTTGTTCATCCTACAATAAAATAAAAGAGGGGGAGTCAGTACTTGTATGAAAACGCATGACATGACATGCATTCACGTTAAAATATACCAGGCTGGGCAAAGCAAACAAGGCTGGTATTGGGCCACGTCAGCAAACGAGGCCGTTGTTAGTCAAGTCCGCCAAGCCGGTGTTGGTCGAGATCGCAAGGCTAATATCCCATCACGCAAGCAAGACTGATATCACGTCCCGCAAGTAGGAAATTATTCGGTCACGTCATGCCGGTATTGGTCAAGGCTGATCAAGGTCACAAGGCTGGTACTGGTCCACGTCAGCAAACAAGGCTGGTATTGAGCCACGTTAGCAAACAAAGCCGGTGTTGGTCAAGCCACGAAGCCGGTGTTTATCAAGGTCACAAGGCCGAACGAAACAAGACAACAAGGTCAGTGTCGATTGAAGCAGAGATGTCCGTCAGCAAGGTCGGGGTTCGTCAAATCAGCAAAGTCGGTGTCGATCGAAGCAGCGATGTCCGTCAGCAAGGTCGGGGTTCGTCAAATCAGCAAGGCCGGTGTTGGTCAAGGGGCAAGTCTGGTGTTGGGGTGAGGAAACATGTATGTGTAGATGGTGGATTTTCGACAAAGGCTAAATTCGTAAACTCATAATTATACGAAGCTCTGATTCAGCAATCAGACGTGAGTATCGAGACACGGGTCTCTCATCGAATTCTCAACGGAGAGTACTTTCTCTCAAAGTACATGTAGATATGTAGTATCACGACTGGACAACGGCATATCTCATGAATATTGAATACTTTCAGTGATTATTTCTATATAGCATCACGAGATGGACGACTCCTAGACATCTTGCTCTGCTAGTATAGAGCGATGACGTCTTCAGGAACAAACAACAAGTTTACCCTGACTATATAAAGGATATGACTTACCGGCAAGCTCGTATCAGGATAATTAATGCTCCTAGACAGCTTGCTCTGCTAGTATAGAGCCACAAAGTTAATTATTCCTAATTGCAATCGCTCATATTCCATGGTCGAATCCACGACTGGTCCCATGGAATGACAATAACAATTTTTCTGATTCTATGATCGAATCCATGACTTGATCTCATAGAATGGCAATAACTATATTATCTCATTACTCCGATTTCATGATCGAATCCACAACTGGTCTCATAAATGGTAATAGATAAACCTTAATTACTCTGATTCTATGGTAGAATCTACGATCCCATGGAATGGTAATGCCCACTTTATTATTCTGAATTCGTAGTCGAATCCTCAGCTGATCATATGAATTAATAATAAACATCTTATTACTCAGTTTTGTGAATTATTCTCCACTGAATTTCACAATTAGTAATAAATAATCAACAATCGGGCGTCTGAGCTACCTCTAAGTAAGCCCCGATTCAAATGGTGAAGGTGTATTCAACGATGATACACTAACAGTCACCGCACGAACGAGTATTTCAAAAATACAACGAAACGATGAACCTATGAAAAATAGAGAAGAAAATAATAAATAATTAAAAATATTGCCAGGGTGCAAGGAGCACGGACACACGACCGACCGACCGTGTCGTGGTCAATCCCACGCCAGTTTTATATTTTTAATGCATTTTTATTATTTTCCATGATTTGATGAAAATCCTCATTTTATCAAATCTCCTTCGTCTCGAGGAAACTCCTCGGTTTCATGGTACTTCCATAAATCCATAAAAATAATATAAAATTAAGGAAAGGAGTGTGGGGCGTGACCATTGGCCAACCGGCCATGCCTTGGTCCCAACCGGCCCCACCCCGGTTCCTTATATTTTATTATTATTATTATTTCTCTAATTTCATGAAAAAACTCCTTGATTTCATGGTATTTTTGCACAAATCATCAAATAATAAAAAATAAATTATGAAAACTTGTGGGACCGGGCCTTGGCCGGCCGGCCATGCCCTAGCCGGTCCCACACGCCCCTTTGTTTTATTATTTTATTATTAGTTTTCCTTGAATTCATCAAATTCCTTGATTTCATGGTATTTCTCTCAAATTAGGAAAAATTCCCTCAAATCATCAAAATACCTAAAAATATTAAAAAATTAGAAAACTCGTGGGACCGGGCCCAAGCCGGCCGGCCATGCCTCCACGGTCCCACGCCCTTGTTTTATTATTTTAATATTTTTTGCTTCCTTGAACTCATGAAAACTCCTTCAATTCATGGAAACTCCCTAAATTCATCAAATTTCTCAAAATTCATGAATTTTTCATAAAATCATTATAAAATTAGGGAAACTCGTGGGACCGGGCCCTAGCCGCGGCCATGCCTTCCACGGTCCCACACGCCCTTGTTTCCTTATTTTATTATTTTTTTGCTTCCTTGAACTCATGAAAACTCCTTCAATTCATGGAAACTCCCAAAATTCATCAAATTTCTCAAAATTCATGAATTTTTCATAAAATCATCAAAATATTATAAAATTAAGGAAAAGGCACCACGGGACCGTGGTCACGACCGGCCGACCATGCCTTGACCACGGCGGTCCCACTCCTTCTCATTCCTTATTTTATAATTATTTTACATCATCTCATGGTGTTTTTCCTCAGTTTCGTCGAAACCCTAATTTTGGGCATATTTTCTTAAATGGATGCTCAATTGCACGCCAGAAAATATTAAAATTCTCAGGACTAAGACGCGGACGCCTTGGGGACACGAGCACGCTATCTTGACCGACCAAGATTAGCTCTTTGGCTCATAGAATCCGGTCCCATCAATTTTCACAGTTTTGACCTAATTTGCACAATTGCTCGTATTAGGTCCAAAACTCTCCCAAACACTTTGTATTTTCATGAAGTGATCGTCAGGCGGTCACGGGACAACCTAGGGCCGGTTTTCATAACTCCATGTTCGGTCCCTTGCCTCATCATAATTAATTAGGTTTTCTTACCTAAGGCTCAGACGAGCATTTTCGAATAAATGATTAAACCAGCATGTAATCATTCTTTCACCAACAAATAGTCAACTCTTCAGGATTTCTTCGTATTTGCTCACGTGAGCATATGGACACTACATGGTTGGTCCATGGTCCCATGTAGTCACTCCCTCCATCATCCCATGGTTGAAATTCTGACGAACCATGAATTGATCATCAATCGATCAAATTAGGGTTTCTGAATCCAAAGATCATCATTCCAGATTCTAACCTTAATAATTTTATGACGACCTCATGGTCATTAATTTTATTAATTATTCTTGGTTCAACGACAAATATTCTAATTAATATTTTTGGTACGCTGCCAATAATCCATCAGATGAGCAATACATGCTCAGACGATCAAATATTCAACAATTCATCACATGAGCAGCACTTGCTCAGATAGGAATATTTGCTCAATATTGGTTCAACAATCAATATTCAACGATCCATATGAGCAATACTTGCTCACTTCATCGTAAGAACTATACCTCTGTCTCATGACATGTTCAATTCATGAGTTTCAGAACATCATGTTCAACTCAACGACTACATGGACTCATCGTCCCATCAAACCACGAAGTCATCAATTGACTAACAAACCACGAGACGTCAATCGTGTCACTTGGGGGGATATCACTTAGGGTTTTGGTCTGGCGGTCTACGGCACGTGTGTTCAAACACACGATGGAATGTGAGCAAGTCGTGCAATCAGTTGAAGGAATTCACGAGGTAGTGGGTGGAAAATCGACCAAGTCTCCACACGTTGAGCAACTGGTTTCAAACACGATCTCCACTTCCCCACTCCTTGATTCCATCAACTGTCACACTTCATGGAATCATGGTGTCTACAATTCCAGCAATATAAATAAGTCTCTGAATCATGATTGAATCATCACAGTATCATCAATCTCACGTCATGACAACACGAGATCATCAACTCATCAATTGAGCAACTACTCTCAATTGAGCAATTTCAATCACTCAGAGCTTATCATATTCAGAATTCACACACCCACAATCTTTGATTACCATTGATTCCACACATTTCTCAGCTTCCCTCCTACAGATCAACCCATCCTCTCTTGTGACCGAATTTACTCTGGAACGGTCATTGTCTTGATTTAGGCCGGAGTACTACAGATTGATCTCTCGAATCTAAAGCACCCCCTTTGCAGCGGTGCATCTGTGTGAGGTTTAACATTTCGCTCGGTTCGAGGAGTCTCCTCCGTCGGTGCCGCCTCATTCCTTAAAAACCAGCAAATCGTTTTTCCCATCTACAGATTGGCGACCACAGTGGGAGATCATTCTCTCGGTTGCAATCTCACAATTTCACAAGATGGTTGATCTCAGGTCAGGTTCAGTTACGAATCCTAACACAAACCGTGCTAGCACTAGCAACAACAACAATCGAATATCCCGAGACAATTCCGACCTCCAACACTGATGGTGGTGACACTACTCCTCCTCACGCCGAAGGTCATCCACTGTCCGGACGACACCCTGAAGAAGTCAGAGGAGATCCACCGCCTACCATTGCTGATCTTATCAAAGCGCAGGAGACTCTTGCAAAGAACCAGACTGACATGGCTGCTACACAGAAGGAGCTGTGTAATTATCTCAAAACTCTTACTGACAAGATGTCAGAGAAGACTCAAGAGAAGGGAAAGGAGAAATCCTCGGACGACGGTCCTGAAGTAATTCCAATCCATACAGTAGAAGACGACGAAGTCCACAAAACTGCTGCAGACAACTCATCAGCGAAGGGATCATCGAATTTCATCACTCGCGAGGATCTGGAGCACCTCTTAGAACCATGGAAAAGGCAAGACATCGCATGACCATCGTCATCAACCTCCTTATCCTGCCGCTACGCAGAGGATTCCACTCCCCAAAGGTTACGTTTCTCCCAACTTCACCTTGTATGATGGAACTGGCAATGCTCGGGAACATGTCTCTCGTTTTCTGAAGCCTTGGGAGAACATGAACATAATCATGTCGTCCGTCTCAAGGAATTCTCAAAATCTCTGAAAGGCAGGGCATACACCTGGTATAACAACATCACACCAGGGACCATCAACAATTGGGGAGAAATGGTTAACGCATTTTACAGGAAATACTTCTTCGTGTCAGAACAAGTCACCCTCTCCGACCTTGGAAGAATGTTTCAGAGGGTCAGTGAAAATCCCAATGATTATGTGAAAAGGTTCAGAGTCCAAGCCCTGGATTGTCATGACCCAAACGTCACGGAACAACAACTGGTGGACTTGTGCATCAATGGCATGCTCACAGGGCCTTGCTAGAAAACCTTCGATTCCAGACTTTCTCAGAGCTTCACGAAGCTGCGAAGAGGTCGGAAACTGCACCCGCTCTTTTGGAAAGAGCAAAGTCTACAAAGACTGAAGATTCAAAAGACACTCGAGGAAGCAGGCGTCTGATCAACAAGCAATAACCTGCAACCTTCAAAAATGTTTCGCGGAAGGGAGTAAGCGAAAAGCAGAACCACAACACAAGCAGACTTCCTCCACCCCTTCAAAGCACACAAGAAGGAGAATTCGAAAATCCCTCAGCATACGGAAGATCCAGAAGCACCTGATTTTCCCTGTTCAATGGAAGAAGTTAATGAACTACTCGATGCCTGGATTCAAGACGGCGCAATCAAATTGCCTTATGTCAAGAAGGAACCAACTGAAGAGGCCATGGAAAATCCTCGGTATTGTCGCTTCCATAGATACGTCAGCCATCCCACGAGTGATTGCAAAATTTTGAAGCGCATATTCAAAGAAAAGGTCGAATCAGGAGAGCTCAACCTGGGGACTGAGGGGTGCACAAAAACCCCCTCCCAGTCAGAACTTTTACCATCTCCGAACCTCCTGTCAAGGAAACGGTCCAATCTCTGATCGAACATGTCTGCGAGCTGTTGTATCTTTCGAAAGCTCAAAGGAAAGACATGTTTGCTGCACTGAACCACATCGTGTCCGGAAGACGTCCGCTGATCCAAGAGACTACCACCGGACCTTCAGCCACCGACACAGAAATGTATGACTGGGGACTGCTCACCACAGTGCACATTAAAGGAAATGAGTTCAAGAGGGCGTTCATCGATGTTGGTACCCTCAACATCATCCCTTTGAAAACTCTCAGAGCTGCTGGTATTACTCGACGGGAAGCCACCCACGCTCCCATAGCAATCAGGGACCACGAAGGAATCTCCAGAAACGCATACGGCTTCATCACTCTCAAAGTTACGGAAAGATCGATCTGCACTGAGGCCAAGTTTTTCATAATCCGGGAAGACCCTGGATACGACATGGTCCTTGGGAGAACTTGGATTCATGCTGAAAGGACAACGATGCCTTCAACACATCCTGTCATCGACAAGGATTCCGAGTCGGAAGACGAAGCAGAGGACGCACCACCGTTTGAGCATCTGGAAGAAGTAAAAACTCTGATGGGACTTACGCAAGAACTTGGAGATAATCCGCACACCTTTGTCAGAAGGTTTCGAGCTCAGGCAAGTCTTATTCCTCCTCTTGCTCCAATATTACCAATGTTCAAATACGCTACTATGGTCCAGGGACTTCTCCCCATGAATAATTTAGCAGTCATCAAAAGCTACGAGTGGGTAACTTCACCTCAGCAATATTACACTCAATGGTTGGGTTCAGAACTTCTTCAAATCGGTCACTCCATCGAGAGGTTTATTACTGAAGACTTGGCTAAGCATGATCAACACTATGCTGGATACTCTCTTCCGCGCGAGTGCCCATACGGGGCACAATCGAGGAATTCCATCAAACAAGGAATTCTGAATCAACGGAAGATATTCAAGGCGCTATCGACCAAGCCCAACAAGTTTCATAAAGGGGACCTGGTTCTCAAAGCAGTTCAGCGCGGTCTTAATTCTACAAGGAACTCCAATTGGGAAGGACCATTCATGGTCGCTGAGTCCGTGGCCGTAGGATACTACAAATTGACCAACATAGATGGCAGAACCCTAACAGTAATTCACGAAAATTGGCTCAAGGCGTTTATATGAAATTATTGGATATTTAAGGTATTGGGCGTTTGAAGCACTCGTGGCGCTGGGATTTAACACTTAGGATTTTCTTTCATTTGTATTTCAATTCCTCCAAAACATTTGCGATACTTGCAATCAGTATTTGAATTCAGCAATTTATCAAAATTCAGTTCATATTTCGTAAAAGAAAATCTCTATCAAATCTACAAGAAAATCCTTAACCATCCGTCAATCCAAAACCATCTAAATAATCAAAACCCAAGTATAAACCTCACATCTCTCAGAAGTTCAAGAAATCAGCAAGAAAAGGCTTTCGCTCATCAGCATCCTTCAAGATTTGCAAAGCCGCCCTCTCCTTGTTCAACTCCTCGGTCAGCTTGGCAATCTTGTCCTCCTTCTCCTTCACAGCATCGTTTGGAAAGGGTATGTTCTTCTCACATGAATCCTTGACAACGTTTATTTTCTTAGGAATCCATTTCACGTTGAGGCCAAGTCTTTCTGAATTCTCCAAGTTAAACTCCCAATCAAAGAGTATATCTGGAGTCACGGTATTCCTGGGTCTCGTATGCATATCACTCACGACACGCAAGATAACGCCTACTTGCATGGTTAAAGCATAATCACGCCCAGGGTTCCTGTCAACGATCATGTGGCCGAACTTCTTCCATATCGTCTCGTACAAACGTGCATATCCAATGGGAACGCTGAATCCACCAACCAGTTCATGATACAGGAGTGAAGTGTTAAAGGGAGGATCGAAAGCAACCCCTGCAGTTGTATATTCATACACTATTATACGGTTCTCAATCACTGGAGCGTCTTCCACGACCAAAGCAACAGTTCCTTCGGTATTCTCCACTGCTATCTCGGTTTCTTCTATCACTGAGGCAACAACCATCTGGATTTCCATAACATCAGCAGCGACCTTCTCATGGCCTCGAAGTGCAGGGATGGTCGTCTCTTCATCAATAATTTCGGAAGGGTTAGAGTTATCATCATTGGCTCCAGTATCCTCAACTTCGGTATTTAGCACCTAATACGAAGATTACATGAGGTTAGAGTCACAAAGCCAAAGGAGATTATGAAACACAGTATACCCGCAAGGCAATATCATCAACGTTCATCATACTACATTCAATACACTAGCAAATAACTTGAAAGTCATGAAAACACGTTTTACGATGAGTCTGTCTGAAGAAACTAAACTCTGCCATGTACTAAGAGAAATACTGGGAGAAATCTACAAGGAATCTGAGGATGGGTCATATTCCACTCTCTTGGTACGGATGTCCTCTATGACGTGTCAAAATTTCATGACAATCCGATGAACGAGCGGGTAGATGTGGCCAAGATATCAAGTGATACGCAATCTGAAAAAGTTCTGGAAGTCTCCTGGAAGTTTACTATTTCGCCTTTTTCAAGCTCTGAACGTGCTCAAAACTTAAAAATCTTCATTGGTAAAGCTTGGAAATTTTCCGGGCTTGAATTTGCACATGCAGATCATCAAAATCCGACTCCGGACGAAGATTCTACAGCGTTTTTACTAAAAGCTGGGTTCTGAATATTCTGACGACGAAGTTCGACTAAGTTTTCATATATTCACATGGGTTCTCATTCATTCATTCACAAGTCAGCACTTTCATACTTCTATGAATAATATACAGGATATATACTTACTTGAGGAGTCTCCAAAGTGTCCAAGGGGTTGGAATTGTGTACATCAACGACAAGAGGAACATCGCTTCCATCCGGCTCCGAATCTTGGGAATTACCTCCATTCCCCTTCCCAGAGGATGATTGAGTTCCAGAATTCTCCATCTCCATGACGACATCCTCCTGTACACGTCCTTTACAATCAATATTTTCATCCATGAAGCACTACATTTGAACATGTGAAGAAATACTTACAGTTTCCTCGTCACTCAAATCAGCAATTGCTTGTTCAGTAGCAGAAAATTGAAGACCTTCAAGACTTGATGGAGTAAAATTCTGCAACAAAATTAACAACGTTGGCTTCATGATTATAATGCTAATAACAATGAAAGTCACAGTAAGAAATATTGGGAACTCACCAAAGCACCAACTGGGGACTTTACGGTATTAGGTAACAGCTTATAACCTTTATGCCTGCCTTCTCCGCCATGAATAACCTCCTCAGTCTCTGAGAAATCTACACCGATTCGAGGTCGTATATTACGACTGTCCTGTGGTGAAATCCAGTAATATAATCAGAATACAGTTTTTATAATTTCGTGAAGATTATATGAAGAAACATACCTGAGAGCATCCTGGAGACGACTTTCGTTTATCACCAGAAAGATACTTCAATCTTGGTCGACTGGAAATATCTCAGCCGAAGGAAGATCCTTGAATGGAGGTCTGGGGAATCTTACAAATCCACGCAAACGCCCAAGTTACTGGTCCCAGAATTCTACATAACCTGGGGTTACAGTATGATCCAAATGAGTCCTGAGTTGCTCAACTGGTGGCTTCCTTCTCTGTATTGTTGGAACACACTGATCCATACCCATTTGTCGAGCTGTTCTGTCAATATTGTACTCCTCCACTGAAATCTCTTCAAACGTGACTGATAGCAAATGACCAGGAGCGCAACTTAACATGAAATATCTTTCGCCATCACTCAGATGCACACCAGACGTCAAACTCGTGCCTTCTCCAGTATTGAAAGTCATTGGCTGAGAAATAGAATCAGGGACTGACACCCACGGGCGAAAATTGAACTCAGATTCTTCATCTAACACATCAATAAAACGTATTTTAGAACGAGGATGCTTGGTGGACCAACGCATGATCCTAGCATTATCTTTCTCAGGGAAAGTACGGCGCGCATCAGTATTCGGTCTTTGCAGAACATTACGCGGAGTAGGTTCATAATTCTTAAAATGCTCCCACATCAAAGCTTGAATAAATATCGTGTTGGCATAACACTCAATATTCATAGAGCCGTTCGACACACTGGAGTCTATAATCAAGGAGTCCAGGTTGTAATACAATGAGCCTAAGAATAAACTACCTATCGGAAGTTGCTCACCTTGAGCCATCTTAATAGAAAAGGGAATCACAAAAGGCTTCAACAAGTTTCCACTGTCTTCAAAAACGTCTCTGGACAACCATAAACATAAGAAAACAGCAATGGGTAACATACCGTCGATGGGTTTATCAGAAACCTCGTCTTTGGGACACCAGTGTGTCAACCAGGAAGCATAACATCCTTTACTACCAGCCTTATTCGCTTTCTCCATTGCATCTGTCAAGACATGAGAAACGACGGTCTCCTCATCTGAAAGATCCCAAGGAAGATTGCTCGTGATCGGGAGATGCATCAGAGCCGCCACGTCTTCCAAGGTAATGGTAAACTCTCACCATCTACATATGAAAGTGTGAGTGGGAATGCACCAGTGAGCAAACAGAGCCACAATACCACTTGCGTCATGATAAATGAACAAATCTCCAGAAGCTTGAATAGCTCTCGTCACCTGCACCTGGTCAAGCATAGTCCTCACATGAGGAAAACCCAACATATGCCTCGCCCAGCCGGCAAATTTCTCCAAAGGTCGTCGAGAAAGCTTAAACTCTATGATTGATGAGGCGAAGACCCCTCGTTCAAAACAAAATCGAATCACTGTCTTAGGAGTCACCAACTTCTTCTGAGTGACAGTTCTGGGATTTATCAAAAAACGATACACTGGGGATTTCAAATGTTGCTTAGCTCCTAGGATATCTTTTTCAAAGTTGCATCATCTATGTTCGGGACATTCTTAATCCCAGGGATTTCGTCTTCATCTCCCCCAACGGAAGTTTCATCCATGCATGTCTCATCTCTGGAGATACCATCATCAACGCACATCTCTTCCCTCGAGACGTCGTCAGCTTGGGAATTGGACATCTTTGCTAAGTAGCTGAAAAGGTTCACACTACATTCTACTTCAGTATGCCGTCCAGATATAAATCAAGGAAATACAAGCAAAAAATGGTAACTCTTAACTCTTACCTTTTATACTTCCACTAACAATGGTGATAGTAATACTAGAGTTAACACCTCAAAATCGTTCGTCTCTTCGAAAACTACAAAAACGAACGAAACTTTGTTAATTTCAAAACTGATTTTTCATAAAATCACGGACAATTTTCATAATGTGAACATTCACACAACTGACCTATGAAGTTTACAACAATAAAATATTTCATCATAAATATATTGTCTATCTTCGAAGGTTCCTCAAAACCCACGTTTCTGATTTTTCGAAAAAACAACAATTAATGCAACTTGCATACATAAACTCTCAAAGATTTTATTTAATGAAAACAAACTCATGAAAATAAAATATATCATCATATTTTGCACAATATATGTCACGGCTGCATATATATATATAAAATTATTTTTCCTTCGTATCGTCGTTATTTGTCTTTAAAACGAAGGTTTATTTCAAAAAATATTGTGAAAGCTCACATATCATACATATGATAAAGTTTTGTATTTACATGAAATATCATAAGCAAAATTTTATCACTGGACACAAGTTCATCATACATATTTTCCTTCGTGTCATCATTATTTGTCTCTAAAACGAAGGATTTTTCCAATTTCATGAAAATTCACTTATTTTATGATGACACCTTGGTATACATGAAAGATCATACACTAATTTTTATCACTGGACCTAGGTTCATATTAAAAAAAAATCTCTCCTAAATCAGGGATTATAGTTAGTTTGCAAAACTAACGATCGAACGAACATACTTTACAAAAACCAAGGGTTTTCGTAAAACTCACATCAATTGTATACACATGTATATGATTTTAACATGATCACTTCATGAAATTCATGTAAACAACAGCAAACATCAAAAAAAAAAAAAATTCTCACCTGGTCGGCGCCGGTCAAAAACTGGTCGGACGGTCGGCGGCGATCGGCTCCGGCGGGAAAGTCCTCCACTCGCTGCTGACGTGAAGGTGAGGGAGAGGTGATGAAGGTGCTGGCCGTGTGTGAAGGATAAATAAAAAAAAAAAGAAAAGGATTAATTCCTTTTATACCAAATTTTATTTCCAAAACCTAATTTCACAAGGATTTCCTTATTGGGCCCGACCCGTGAATCCTAACCGACCACGGACTCGTCATCCAAACCAACGGTTCAACACCAATTTATGCTCATCAAACGATTCTCCAATCATGACATTGAATCCTTCATCAAGTCGTGGTTTGCTCATGCTCTCTAAATCCGGTAACATCTCAACTTACGACTAAGTTCAATTACTGGTATTATTATTTATGGCTGGAAAATCACCATTTAATGCTGAATGAGGAACACAGATTTCCTCAGTAAGCAGGGGACTTAATGTAGATGGTGGATTTTCGACAAAGGCTAAATTCGTAAACTCATAATTATAGGAAGCTCTGATTCAGCAATCAGACGTGAGTATCGAGACACAGGTCTCTCATCGAATTCTCAACGGAGAGTACTTTCTCTCAGAGTACATGTAGATATGTAGTCTCACGACTGGACAACAGCATATCTCATGAATACTGAATAATTTCAGTGATTATTTCTATATAGCATCACGAGATGGACGGCTCCTAGACAGCTTGCTCTGCTAGTATAGAGCGATGACGTCTTCAGGAACAAACAACAAGTTTACCCTGACTATATAAAGGATATGACTTACCGGCAAGCTCGTATCAGGATAATTAATGCTCCTAGACAGCTTGCTCTGCTAGTATAGATCCACAAAGTTAATTATTCCTAATTGCAATCGCTTCTATTCCATGGTTGAATCCACGACTGGTCCCATGGAATGACAATAACAATTGTTCTAATTCTATGATCGAATCCATTACTTGATCTCATAGAATAACAATAACTATATTATCTCATTACTCTGATTTCATGATCGAATCCACAACTGGTCTCATAAATGGTAATAGATAAACCTTAATTACTCCGATTCTATGGTCGAATCCTTAGCTGATCCTATGAATTAATAATAAACATCTTATTACTCAGTTTTGTGAATTATTCTCCACTGAATTCCACAATTAGTAATAAATAATCAACAACCGGGCGTCTGAGCTACCTTTAAGTAAGCCCCGATTCAAATGGTGAAGGTGTATTCAAGATGATACACTAACAGTCACCGCACGAACGAGTATTTCAAAAATACAACGAAACGATGAACCTATGCAAAATAGAGAAGAAAATAATAAATAATTCAAAATATTGACCAGCGTGCTGGGAGCACGGACACACGACCGACCGACCGTGTCGTGGTCAATCCCACGCCAGTTTTATATTTTTAATGCATTTTTATTATTTTCCATGATTTGATGAAAATCCTCTCATTTTATCAAATCTCCTTCGTCTCGAGGAAACTCCTCGGTTTCATGGTACTTCCATAAATCCATAAAAAATAATATAAAATTAAGGAAAGGAGTGTGGGGCGTGACCATTGGCCAACCGGCCATGCCTTGGTCCCAACCGACCCCACACCCACGGTTCCTTATTATTTTATTATAATTATTATTATTATTATTTCTCTAATTTCATGAAAAAACTCCTTGATTTCATGGTATTTTGCACAAATCATCAAATAATAATAAAATAATATAAATTATGAAAACTTGTGGGACCGGGCCTTGGCCGGCCGGCCATGCCCTAGCCGGTCCCACACGCCCCTTTGTTTTATTATTTTATTATTAGTTTTCCTTGAATTCATCAAATTCCTTGATTTCATGGTATTTCTCTCAAATTAGGAAAAATTCCCTCAAATCATCAAAAATACCTAAAAAATATTGAAAATTTATGAAAACTCGTGGGACCGGGCCCAAGCCGGCCCGCCATGCCTCCATAGTCCCACATGCCCTTGTTTTTATTATTTTAATATTTTTTGCTTCCCTGAACTCATGAAAACTCCTTTAGTTCATGGAAACTCCTTAAATTCATCAATTTTCTCAAAATTCATGAATTTTTCATAAAATCATTATAAAATTAGGGAAACTTGTGGGACCGGTCCCTAGCCGGCCGGCCATGCTTTCCGCGGTCCCACACACCCTTGTTTTATTATTTTAATACTTTTGCTTCCTTGAACTCATGAAAACTCCTTCAATTCATGGAAACTCCCAAAATTCATCAAATTTCTCAAAATTCATGAATTTTTCATAAAATCATCAAAATATTATAAAATTAAGGAAAAGGCACCACGGGACGTGGTCACGACCGGCCGACCATGCCTTGACCACGGCGGTCCCACGCCTCCTCATTCCTTATTTTATAATTATTTTACATCATCTCATGGTGTTTTTCCTCAGTTTCGTCGAAACCCTAATTTTGGGCATATTTTCTCAAATGGATGCTCAATTGCACGCCAGAAAATATAAAATTCTCAGGACTGAGACGCGGACGCCTTGGGGACACGGGACAACCTAGGGCCGGTTTTCATGACTCCATGTTCGGTCCCTTGCCTCGTCATAATTAATTAGGTTTTCTCATCTAAGGCTCAGACGAGCATTTTCGAATAAATGATTAAACCAGCATTTAATCATTATTTCACCAACAAATAGTCAACTCTTCAGGATTTCTTCGTATTTGCTCACGTGAGCATATGGACACTACATGGTTGATCCACGGTCCCATGTAGTCACTCCCTCCTTCGTCCCATGGTTGAAATTCTGACGAACCATGAATTGATCATCAATCGATCAAATTAGGGTTTCTGAATCTAAGGATCTTCATTCCAGATTCTAACCTTAATAATTTTATGATGACCTCATGGTCACAAATTTTTATTAATTATGCTCGGTTCAACGACCAATATTCTAATTAATATTTTTGGTACGTTGCTAATAATCCATCAGATGAGCAACACATGCTCAGACGATCAAATATTCAACAATTCATCACATGAGCAGCACTTGCTCAGATGAGGAATATTTGCTCAATATTGGTTCAACAATCAATATTCAATGATCCATATGAGCAATACTTGCTCACTTCATCGTATGAACTATACCTCTGTCTCATGACATGTTCAATTCATGAGTTTCAGAACATCATGTTCAACTCAACGACTACATGGACTCATCGTCCCATCAAACCACGAAGTCATCAATTGACTAAGAAACCACGAGATGTCAATCGTGTCACTTGGGGGGATATCACTTAGGGTTTTGGTCTGGCGGTCTACGGCACGTGTGTTCAAACACACGATGGAATGTGAGCAAGTCGTGCAATCAGTTGAAGAAATTCACGAGGTATTGGGTGGAAAATCGACCAAGTCTCCACATGTTGAGCAACTGGTTTCAAACACGATCTCCACTTCCCAACTCCTTGATTCCGTCAACTGTCACACTTCATGGAATCATGGTGTCCACAATTCCAGCAATATAAATAAGTCTCTGAATCATGATTGAATCGGTATCAGCGGTATCATCAATCTCACGTCAAACTGACAACACGAGATCATCAACTCATCAATTGAGCAACTACTCTCAATTGAGAAATTTCAATCACTCAGAGCTTATCATATTAAGAATTCACACACCTACAATCTTTGATTACTATTGATTCCACACATTTCTCAGCTTCCCTCCTACAGATCAACCCATCTCCCTCTTGTGACCGAATTTACTCTGGAACGATCATTGTCTTGATTTAGGCCGGAGTACTACAGATTTATCTCTCGAATCTAATGCACCCCCTTTGCAGCGGTGCATCTGTGTGAGGTTTAACATTTTGCTCGGTTCGAGGAGTCTCCTCCGTACGGTCATCTCCTTAATTCCTTAAAAACCAGCAAATCGTTTTTCCCATCTATAGATTGGCGACCACAGTGGGAGATCATTCTCTCGGTTGCAATCTCACAATTTAACAAGGTGGTTGATCTCAGGTCAGGTTCAGTTACGAAACCTAACACAAACCGTGCTAGCACTAGCAACAACAACAATCAGAATATCCCGAAGACAATTCCGACCTCCAACACTGATGGTGGTGACACTACTCCTCCTCACGCCGAAGGTCATCTACTGTCCGGACGACACCCTGAAGAAGTCAGAAGAGGTCCATCGCCTACCATTGCTGATCTTATCAAAGCGCAAGAGACTCTTGCAAAGAACCAGACTGACATGGCTGCTACACAGAAGGAGTTGTGTAATTATCTCAAAACTCTTACTGACAAGATGTCAAAGAAGACTCAAGAGAAGGGAAAGGAGAAATCCTCGGACGACGGTCCTGAAGTAATTCCAATCCATACAGTAGAAGACGACGAAGTCCACAAAACTGCTGCAGACAACTCATCAGCGAAGGGATCACCGAATTTCATCACTCGCGAGGATATGAAGCACCTCTTAGAGAACCATGGAAAAGGCAAGACATCGCATGACCATCTCCATCAACCTCCTTATCCTTCCACTACGCAGAGGATTCCACTCCCCAAAGGTTACATTTCTCCAACTTTCACCTTGTATGATGGAACTGGCAATGCTCGGGAACATGTCTCTCGTTTCCTCGAATCCTTGGGAGAACATGAACATAATCATGTCGTCCGTCTCAAGGAATTCTCGAAATCTCTGAAAGGCAGGGCATACACCTGGTATAACAACATCACACCAGGGACCATCAACAATTGGGGAGAAATGGTTAACGCATTTTACAGGAAATACTTCTTCGTGTCAGAACAAGTCACCCTCTCCGACCTTGGAAGAATGTTTCAAAAGGTCAGTGAAAATCCCAATGATTATGTGAAGAGGTTCAGAGTCCAAGCCCTGGATTTTCATGACCCAAACGTCACGGAACAACAACTGGTGGACTTGTGCATCAATGGCATGCTCCCGTTCTACAGGGCCTTGTTAGAAAATCTTCGATTCCAGACTTTCTCAGAGCTTCACGAAGTTGCGAAGAGGTCGGCAACCACTCACCCGCTCTTCTGAAAAGAGGAAAGTCTACAAAGACTAAAGATTCAAAAGACTCATTTATCTGACTAGCTTGGGTTTTCAACTCGGAAATAGCCTGAGAGTTAGCCTGACATATTCTCTTATTTTCTTCTAAACCTTGAGCAACAGATTGCTGAAACTCCACAGTGTTACGAGTTAACAAAGCAAGAGACTCTTCTAAGCTCATAATCTTTTTATCCGAAGGGTTCTGAAACTGTGCCGGAGATGAAGGATTCTTAGTGTAGCCAAAACCTGGGGGAAACTGAGCATTACTAGACTGACCTTGATTCGGGCCCTTAGACCAAGAGAAATTAGGATGGTTTCTCCAACCAGGGTTGTAGGTCTCTGAGTATGGGTCAATCTTCTGACGGTTTTCAAACCTAGCGTTGTTATAGACAGCATGGGCTTGTTCTTCACTAACCTGACCTTCCCAAAACGAGTTATTGGGTTCTACTCCACAACTAGAGACTTGAGAGGCTCTAATCCTCTCATCAGGTTCAACAAGAGACCTATGTTTAGACTGATTCAATTCCAAAGCTTCTAACCTTATAGACAAAGCAACAAACTTAGCATCTTACCCAAAGCTTGTATCTACAATATTGGTGCTACTTCTATTGACCAAGAGTCTTTTAGGAGGTTCAACACAAGACTCCCACTGTTGGGATTTTTCAGCGATAGTTCCTAAGAAGGTAAAGGCATCATCAACACTTTTACTAGTGAACTCACCAGCACACATAGACTCGACCATGGCTTTGGTCGAATAGTCTAAACCATCATAAATAATCTCTATGAGTTTCATCTTATCAAATCCATGGTGAGGACACTGGGATAGGAGATCATTGAATATCTCTAAAAACCTATAAATAGATTCTCCCTCTTGTTGCTTATTGGAACTAATTTTCTGCCTAGCAGCTGCAGTTTTATGCTTAGGGTAGAACTTCATATAGAAAGAAGCAATAAGTTCTTGCCATGTTTCAATGGATTCAGATGGAAGGTTGTTCAGCCAGGTCTTGGCTTTATCTCTCAAGGAAAAGGGAAACATCTTAAGTTTCAAAACTTCCTCAGTAAGGTCTCTTATTCTAATTGTTCCACAAATTTCCTCAAAGTCCGTAATATGAAAATAAGGGTTCTCATCATCCTTTCCTAAGAATATAGGGATCATCTGAAGAATACTAGGTTTTATCTCGAAATTAGCCGTAGTGGCTGGCAATTTAATGCATGAAGCTCGGTTGGTCCTAGTTGGGAACATGTAATCTTTCAAAGTTGCCATCGCTGGCACAGCTGAAGTACTAGGGGTACTTTCCTCACGAAGAGACAGATTCTCAAAACTAAAGTTTCCAAAAACAGAGCTCTCAAAAGAAGTGTCTTCGAGCTCCCCGCCTTCACAAGAAGAACTACTAGGTTTATCACTAATCAAAGACCTAGAGTGTTTCTTTTCCAAGACCGCTCTCTTATAACCTCGAGCATACACTAGAAAAACAAAAGAAAAAGAAAAGTCCTAAAAGGAAGGGAAATTCTATGCAAACACAAACAAGGCTGACTCCACCACAGCAAACTTATTGATTTCTAGCAAACAAAAAGCATGATGGCTCCACTTAGATTGTTTCTAGACCAGCTTTTAATCCTTCGAATGGGAATTCGTTACAATTTGAGCAAACCCCTCTGGAATAAATCTGAGTCAAAGTAAGTTGAATAGAGGCGAGGGAAGTTGCGTAGAGCTTCGATACCCAAGGCCTCACCGCATTCCAAGGCGGCGCAGTCATGCATTCAACTCACATAAACCATCATGAACTTCGAAGTATGCTCAAAAGAGTAACCAATATTTATCGAACGACTTTCTTATTAAGCTCGTTACCCTATAGGTCTCGTTCTATTCTAAATTTTAGGCTTAGGTTCGCTTTTGGTTTTGTTTTCCTAAGGCGAGCATAAAGGGAACGGTGATGAAATCCGAACCCTTATCTTGTATGGCCAGTCCTTGCCCTTTACTAGGAAATTAAAGCAGCCGTTTTCAAGTCCTCAGCATATATGCAAACGAAGGAATACAGTAACTCGCTGACAGGGAATTCGCGAGTGTTTCGACAAACTTACCTCTCGTTCCAGACGGGGGATGAACCGCTGAAGTCGACTCCAATGTCGTGTACGAACCCAATGGGCTGAGGTGATATCGTAATCACCGTCCTTATCTGCAAACCGTTTAATATCTAATACTACCCTTCCGTAGGGTTTAAAAATAAAAGAATGTCCAAATGTCCAAGTCCAAAGTCCAAAAGAAAAGGAAAGTCTAACAAAAAATAATAAAAAAATAAAATAAAAACAAAATAAAATGTCTCTCTTTTTTTAATAAAAACAAAAAAAAATTCTTCTTTCGCTCCTTTCGCTTTGTCTTTTACTCCAAGTCTTTAAGAATTCACCAAAGCTTTGGCAAAATTTTCTTTCGCTCCCAATTCCAAAATCTGTAAGGAAAAGACAAAAACCCAAAAACGTAAAGAAGAACAAATAAAATGAAAATCTAAAAAAAATCTAAAAACTCTAGCCTAAATACAAGTCCACGTCGGCGGCGCCAAAAATTGATGTAACTCAAAGTTGTTGTATATAGTGATAAAAGGGTTGTTTTAAGACTTATGAAGGCAATGAATTTTAGACTTAATAAAAATTTAAAAACAAACAAAACTTATTACAAAATTGACTTCAAGATATTAGAAAACAACCAAGACACTGATTTCACTATTACACATGAATAAATTATGGTAAACAATCCAAAACTCTAATTATCTTTTAAGACTCTATTTCTTAATTCACAAATAATCTGGCAAAAACTCAAAAATTAATTGTATCCCTAAGCATAGATTATCTAAACAAAGCATAACCTATCTAATTGAATCACAACTAATGAAGAAATTTTTTGCAAACAATTAAAAACTCTGCAAAAGCAGTGATTGAGTGAATTACAAATTATAAATTAGAGGAATTAAATGATAACCAATTATTCATGCGTAAATAGCTTCCTCATTGCCTTGGTTGTGGGAGAATTTAGCCTCTCATCATGTTGGAAACACGCTCAAAAGTTGATTTCATTTATGCTCAAAGATGGGTTTACAAATGATAAAAGTGTGAAAATAATTAAAGTTACAGAGAACGATATATGTTGACTGTCGCTATCACTGTAACAAATAAGACTGTCCTGCGACAATCGCTGAAACTGTAGCTTTTAAGACTGTCCTGTAACAGTCGCAATCACTGTAGCATAAACGACACAAGGGTGCGCGTCTTATGTTCTTCGTGTTCTTCAGCAGCAGCAGAAAAATGGCAGCTCTGTAACTTGATTTTTTTCGACTTTCTGGTGCTCTTAAACTCTCCCCAAAACTATCCTTCCTTCGTACTAATCCTCAACCACTTATATAGCCTTTCAACACCAAAATATCTTGTCATAACTTCATCAAATTCTCCATAACTAGGCTTGAAGAAAAAATATTCTTCGGATATTTTCTTCCCTGAATTCACTCTCTCATGCGCCTGTTGTACACGGAATTGCTCCAGCACGTTTCTACCTAATACCAGTATCAGTTATACATGCAATATCCTCACGAAATCTCCTCAACATGGCACAAAAATCCCGAGTATCTTTCCCATACGTGGCTTGCCCTGTTTTCTTCTTGCGAGTTATCCAGCCAAATTCGATCGAAACAAACACCCATAACAGCTTTGTTATGACAAATCACATCTACCCACTAAGTTTCAGGGATTGAATCTCACTAAATCACGTCCGAAATTCGATCGAAAATTCTGCCAGCAACTGTGACTATTTTCCCGCCAATTTTCATTTTTGAATTTTTGGAAGAAGATGTCCTCCCCTTAATCCTGTACGAGTGTCCCTTTAGCACTTGCCCTGGGGTGAAAATAGTATTTTTGGGCATAAATAGTAATTTTTCTGGGATTCCTTCAGCGCATTTCTGGGGTGCCTTTAACACATTTCGGGGGTGTAAAACACCACTTTTCGAGTCAATTTTGCCGCAAGAGCTTATTTTTCCAAAAACATCTATAAAAACATAAAACACCATAATAAGTACGAAATCGAGTACTAACAATACAGAACATTGAGGACAAATTAGACACAAAAATGTGTCTATCAAATACCCCCAAACTTATTATTTGCTAGTCCTCGAGCAAAACTAATAAAAAAATAAAACAAAGTTAATCTCGGGAGGGTTTACCAGAGGTGTACCCACAAAACCATTACTTCTAATTGGTCACAAGTATCCAAAGAGCTATGAGGACATACATATTCTCAACCTATCTCCAAGTAACTAGAATGCCAGATAAATTAAAGGTGTCAGCTCTAAAGCTGACTGAAGAAAAGGGGAGACACATCTGCAACACTGCTAGATAAAGAGATATCCGCTACACAGCTAGATAAACATTGTAAGATGCGTCCGTTGCTTTACAGCTGGATAAGATTAGGAGAGAGATAAAGATGAGAGGGACATCTGCTACACAGCTGGACTAATTACGTGTGATGAGTTAAACCAGTGCTAGAAAGATCTTGTGCCAGATTGAAAACGGACTAACAAAGCAACCAAATATATCTTTCTTCGACTCTCTCATAGTGCTCAGTAGAAACAACGTCTTCTTCGGTCTTCAACTGTTGATGATAAACTATCGAACCTCATAGAACCTTGACAATTAAATCTTCTCTTCGATTTCTTGCTTGACTTATAAATTTCTACTTCCCTTTGGCCTTATTGAACAAAACGTAACAATGATTTTTTTCATTTTTCATTTTTTTCATTTTTTTTTTTTTTTTGGAAACAAAAATTACAAGACAACAATTTACATGGCCATGAGAGAAGTACTTTCAAAACTTGGATCTTCGCAACTTGTGATGTCTTGGTATCATGAATTCTAACAACTTATATCATTTGCTCTTATAACTTCAACTTTGATTTTTGAATTATTCTTTTCTATTGTTGCTTCTAAACCTAAAACGTCTTCAACTTTCTTCATAGATTTTGATGTGGCTCCGCTTGTTGATGATGATAAGTTTCTACTGAGAGAGAGTCTCAATCCAGTAACTAAGACTACATTGTGAGGTTGCTTTGTCTTTCTGGCATTTCCTGACCTACTTGCCTTTCCATCATGAATAGTTAGGTTCATCACGGTTACCCTCTAAAAGGAACAAGTTCTCTCCTGAATTTCAAGGATCTAAATGTCTTTTTCTCTAATGTCTCAAAAGGTTGTTATCCCTAGCATTCCAATTTATATCTTTTCGGTGAGAAACAGTATGTAAACTTAGCTAACCGGATACCATGTGACGCTAAAAGTTTCAAAAGTGCAACTAAAAAGTTCTTCCCCACCCCCAAACTTAAATCTAACATTGTCCTCAATGTTTCTAATGAAAGAGCAATACCAAAAGTAAAATAACACGAGGAGAAGTTGGAAAGATAGTACCTGGGTGAAGAAAATCAAAAACTAATATACAACATACAACTTCCTCGATGGTCAATCAAGGGTAAACAGGGTCCTCCATAGGGACCTCCTCAACATCACCTGTAGGAAAGGGCTCTAAAAAGGGTTTCAATCTCTGACCGTTAACCTTCGAAGAACTACTACCATCCGGTGTCTCAATTTCAACAGCTCCATGAGGAAAGATAGTGCAAACAATAAAAGAACCCGTCCACCGAGAACGTAACTTCCCAGGGAAAAGATGTAACGGGTATCATACAGAATAACTTTTTGACCTGGAGAAAATGACTTCCGTAAAATATTTCTATCATGCACAAGTTTCATTTTGTTCTTATACTCCTTCGCACTATCGTAAGCATCTATACGAATCTCGTCCAACTCATTGAGCTGGAGTTTCCTATGGGCTCCTGCCTTGTCAAGTGAAAAATTTAGCTGCTTAACAACCCAATAAGCTCTATGTTCTAACTCAACAGGTAAATGGCATGCCTTTCCATACACAAGCCGATAAGGCGACATTCCAATTGGGGTCTTAAACGTAGTACGGTAATCCCATAAGGCATCAGTAAGCCTAGACGACCAGTCTTTCCGATTAGGATTAACTGTTTTCTCTAATATACGTTTTATCTCCCTATTGGAAACCTCTACCTTACCACCAGTCTGCGGATGATACGGGGTAGCTACCTTATGTGTAATACCATATTTCTTCACAACCCTATGGTCATTGGTTTTACACGCAACCGCCTCAATCCACTTAGAGACATAGTCTACGGCGACAAGGATGTATAGGTTACCAAAAGAATTAGGAAACGGACCCATAAAGTCAATACCCCACACATCAAAGACCTCAACAACTAAAATAGGGTTCAAGGGCATCATGTTCCTACGGGAAATGGTTCCTAATTTCTGGAAACACTCACAATTAACACGGTAACTATGGGAGTCTTTAAACAACGAAGGCCAATAGAATCCACACTGCAATATCTTAGCAACAGTCTTCTTAGCACTAAAGTGACCTCCACAAGCATGATCATGACAAAAGGAAATAATACTGGACTGGTCACTCTCAGGTATACATCTCCTAATAATCTGGTCTGGACAATACTTAAACAAATAAGGATCATCCCAAAAGAAGTGCTTAACCTCGGCTAAAAACATAGAACGATCTTGTTTACCCCAATGTTGGGGCATTCGACCAGTAACAAGATAATTCACTATATTCGCATACCAAGGTGCTTGGGTAACAAAGAAAAGTTGTTCATCAGGAAAACTATCCCTTATAGGAAGGGAATCATCAGGGGAATCAACAACTAGCCTAGAAAAGTGGTCTGCTACTACATTTTTGGCACCCTTTTTGTCTCTAATGTCTGGAGAAAACTCTTGCAACAAAAGTATCCACCTAATCAATCTAGGTTTCATATGCTTCTTAGACAAAAGATATTTCAAAGCAGCATGATCAATATATATGACGATCTTAGAACCTAAGAGATAGGGTCTAAACTTGTCTAAGGCAAACACAATGGCTAACAGTTCCTTCTCGGTAGTGGTATAGTTCAACTGGGCATCATTCAGAGTTTTGCTAGCATAGTAAATCACATGAAGTAATTTGTTTTTTCGCTGACCTAGCACAACATCAATAGCATAATCTGAAGCATCACACATGATCTCAAAGGGTAAGTTCCAGTTGGGTGCCTGGACTATGGGGGCGGTAGTGAGTAAAGTCTTAAGATTCTCAAAATCCTCTAAACGAGCATCATCAAAGATAAACTTAACACCTTTTGCAAGCAAGTTGCAAAGAGGCCTAGAAATCAAGCTAAAATCCTTAATGAATCGACGATAAAAACCTGCATGCCCTAAGAATGACCTAATATGTCTTACGGTTTTTGGGACCTGTAAAGTCTTGATATGGTCAACTTTGGCTTTATATACCTCTATACCCTTAGAAGATACGATATGCCCTAAGACAATGCCTGATCGAACCATGAAATGACATTTTTCCCAATTAAGCAGTAGATTCTTTTCCTTACACCTAGTCGACACTAATGACAAATGATGCAAGCACTCATCGAAAGACGAACCAAATACTGAAAAATCATCCATAAAGACCTCTAAAAACTTTTCTACCATATCGGAAAATATGCTCATCATGCAACGCTGAAAAGTCGCAGGGGCGTTACATAGACCGAAAGGCATGCGTATATACGCAAAGGTACCAAAGGGACAAGTAAAAGTAGTTTTTTCTTGGTCTTCTGGGGAAATAACGATCTGATTGTAGCCTGAGTAGCCATCTGGAAAACAGTAATGATTATGTCCAGCTAATCTCTCTAGCATTTGGTCGATAAAGGGAAGGGGAAAGTGGTCTTTCCTAGTGACCTTGTTCAATTTCCTATAGTCAATACAAACACGCCAACCCGTGGTCACTCGGGTCGGGATTAACTCATTGTTATCATTATGGACTACAGTAATACCGGATTTCTTGGGAACAACCTGAACGGGGCTGACCCACTTACTGTCTGAAATGGGGTAGATAATGCCTGCATCTAACATCTTAAGAACCTCGGTTCGAACTACTTCTTTCATATTAGGGTTTAGTCTTCGTTGCATCTCCCTAGAAAGTTTGGTATCTTCCTCTAAATAGATCTGATGCATACAAACAGTAGGACTTATACCGTTAATGTCTTCTATGGTCCACCCTAAAGCTTCCTTGTTGTTTTGAAGGACGGTAACTAGCCTACTTTCCTGATCACTATCCAAGTCGGAAGCAACAATCACAGGTAAAGTTTCAGACGGGCCTAAAAACACATACTTCAGGGTATGTAGCAATGGTTTTAGGTCCAACTTAGGAGGCTCTTCTAACGAAGGAACTAGGGTAGACTTAGAAACTGTTAGTGGTTCTAACTTAGGTTTCCATCCGTTACTAGTGTCTAACAAAGGGGTTGAATCTAACAAAGCATTCACCTCATTAATCACATTATCATCATCGAAATCAATCCCAAAGTGAGCTAGGCATTTCTCTAACGGATCTTCTAACAGAGTGTTTGGTAATGACTCCTTGACTAATGTTCCTATCATGTTTAACTCTTCTATGCTCGAGTCATCTAGTTCAGAGGGTAGCTTACTAATATGAAAGACGTTCAGCTCAATAGTCATATTACCAAAATACAAGTTCATAATGCCAGCTCGACAATTAATGATCGCATTGGATGTTGCTAAAAATGGGCGACCTAAAATCACTGGTATCTGGTTCTCTGGGTCAGGGACAGGTTGGGTATTTAGGATAACAAAATCCACTGGATAAATAAACTTGTCGACCTCAATAAGAACATCCTCGATCACACCACGAGGAATTTTAACGGACCTATCATCTAACTGAAGTGTCATCTGGGTAGGTTTCATATCACCAAGTCCTAGGTTGAGGTACACATGGTATGGAAGTAAATTCATATTGGCTCCTAAGTCAAGCAAAGCTTTCTCAACACGATATTTACCTATTGTGAAAGAAATGGTAGGGGACCCTGGGTCTTTATACTTAGGAGTAGTGGTATTCTGAATAATGGAACTCACGTGACTAGCTAGGAAGGCTTTGTTTTGGACACTAAGCTTACGCTTTCGTGTACACAAGTCCTTGAGAAACTTAACATAAGCGGGAATCTGCTTAGTCGCATCCAACAATGGAAGGTTGATGGTTACCTGCTTAAAAACCTCCAATATATCATTAAAGGTGGACTCCCTCTTTGTTGGAACTAGTAGTTGTGGGAATGGGGCTCTAGGAGCAAAGCCGGGCTCAATATGACCCTCATTGGTCTCTTTAGAGACTCTATCAGTCTCCTCAGTTTTTGGTTCAGAAGGGTGAACTGCAGTATGTTTACTATCAGGCATGGCAACCTTGTTGTCTATCACTCTACCACTCCTAAGGGTTTTAATAGCATTCACATGATCGGATGGTCTTTCACCTATTTCATTAATTCCTCTAGGGTTGGGTTGAGTCTGACTAGGAAACTTACCTCTTTCTCTTAAAGACTCATTTATCTGACTAACCTGGGTTTTCAACTCGGAAATAGCCTGAGAGTTAGCCTGGCCTGTTCTCTTATTTTCTTCTAAACCTTGAGCAACAGATTGCTGAAACTGCACAGTGTTACGAGTTAACAAAGCAAGAGACTCTTCTAAACTCATAATCTTTTTATCTGAAGGGTTCTGAAACTGTGTCGGAGCTGAAGGATTCTTAGTGTAGCCAAAACCTGGGGGAACCTGAGCATTACTAGACTGACCTTGATTCTGGCCCTTAGACCAAGATAAATTAGGATGGTTTCTCCAACCAGGGTTGTAGGTCTCTGAGTATGGGTCAATCTTCTGACGGTTTTCAAACCTAGCGTTGTTATAGACATCATGGGTTTGTTCTTCACTAACCTGACCTTCCCAAAACGAGTTATTGGGTTCTACTCCACAACTAGAGACTTGAGAGGCTCTAATCCTCTCATCAGGTTCAACAAGAGACCTATGTTTAGACTGATTCAATTTCAAAGCTTCTAACCTTCTATACAAAGCAACAAACTTAGCATCTGACCCAAAGCTTGTATCTACCATATTGGTGCTACTTCTATTGACCAAGAGTCTTTTGGGAGGTTCAACACAAGACTCCCACTGTTGGGATTTTTCAGCGATAGTTCCTAAGAAGGTAAAGGCTGATAAGCACGTAAATGCTACATTTTATACCCATATTTATATTAGCTAGGACTCGATATTTGGCTAACGACATTGTTTTAGTGTTTTTGTAGAAAGTACAAGTGAACCCGATCACCGGAGAAATAACTAGTTAAATTGGGAGTTATAGTGGCGTTTGCGGCAAAAGGTATAATGCTGCAATTCAGTGTGCCAAGAAGACAAAGAGCTTAATGGACTGTGGGGTGTTGCATCACCTTACCAGCAGAGCAAAGCGGGAAACAAAGAAAGAATTGTGTTCGTCTTCTGAGATCCCTTACGTATAAAGGACTAGGATGGGGAAGTACCGTGCACCTAAGGCCCACTATCTCCAACTCATTTGAGTGACACATGGTCCGGTGGAATTCAGAGGTTTGTTCGATCGAATGGAGAAGAAGATTGGCTCGGTTCTGAGATTGGTGTAGGCTGAGGTTCTTAACTGATAAATACACACAGAAAGGGATGATGTTAGTGGTTTTGTTCATTGTGAACTCAATTTTATGCCGATAACAACTGACGGAGATGGTCACTGAATCGAAGGTTGTTTTTGTGGCAAAACTTGGTCCGACTGTTGAGCAGCTGGTGCAAACTGAAATTGGGTTGCTGTTGTTGTGGTAACTGGGGTTAATTCATGAAGCATCTGGAGATATTTGACGCCATGAGTTGTGTCACCTGGTTGGAGAACGAATTGGCAGTATCAAAGAGGTTGGAAGAACATCAATGAGATTGAGATGGATGCCGATATTTGATTGAATGGGGTCTGGTCTTATTGGCCGTTGATGCCGTGAACACAGGAAGTGGAGATGCAGGCGATGATTGTATAGGTTTATGCCAAAGCTTTGGAGCTAGAATGATTAACAAGTGGAATCTGGGGACTTTCTTAATGATTTAACGGTGAGAAGATGGGTTGGAAGATCTGCTATTGCCGAGATGAATGAAGATGACAAGGAGGAAGGTGGTATATTTCTGAAATGGGTAATTGCAGGTGACGATTGAGCTGCTGGAGTTGAATTTTGCCTGAGTTTATCAGGGCCGCTGAATGGAGATGTTGTTTTTGTGTGGTTACTGAGAAGTGTAAGGAACAGAGAATGGTGGATTGCAACTGGTGGCAGTATTGAGAGCATTACTGGCTGTCGTTGCTACTCGGAGATAAATTACAGCAGCGAAGAGTTATTGCAGGGAGTAACGGGTACCAACCAGTGCAGGCAGTAGTGACGGGTTTCTAAGGCAAGAGTTTTGAGGAAGAAGTTGGCGAGATGGGTTGTATTCTGTGCTGTTTAATCGAGTAGAGACGGAGATACTTGCTAACTAGCTAGAGTTACGACTGCCGGTGAAGGTAGGTGCTCAGATGGTCCGAGAAAGAAAGGTTGGTGCTGTGGTCGGATTTGAGTTGGGTATCGGTGGATGGGCTGGGCCTTGCAAAGGTGGATAGGTCTTATGAGATTCGAAGCAGCACCTATATGAACATAAACGAACAGAAAGAAAGGGGAAGACCGGTTGGAGGAGGTCGGTGACCAAGCCGCAGAGAAGAGAAGAACAAGAAGAAGCTGCCGCTACAAGGGTTGTTATTGGTCACGGCGTGAACGACTGATTTCATCGTGGTGACGGCACGATTGTTATTGGTTTATCTTTCTAATCTCTTAGTCATTTATTTTGTATGGGTTTTGAGAAACCCATAGCTATGTTCTAATTTCTTTGTAAGTAGGATTTATGTTGAAACCACTTTGGAGCATTAGACCACCTTGATTGAAAACATATATGGTTTTGAGGCTATTTTGATTTGAATAAATTAATTTCATGATCTTATTTATTGATTAATTGAAATATAGGTTGCCGCTTCACCGGTTTGTATAACCTTTGCGCATAATTGTTAGGATCAAAAATATATTTGTCTACTTGTTTGATATTCCATGCTTGGGTTAAATCTTTTGATGGGATATGCTTAGAATAGTCGGGTATTATTTGTGAACCTATAATTAGTTTCGTATAACCTTCTCGCTAACGACATATGATGGTGCATGCTTTGGTTCAATCTTTTGATGTGCCATGCTTAGGGTGTCCTAGTGATATTTGCGATTCTAATACGTATAATAGGTGATGTCGATAGAACGAACGATAAATAATTCATGGATTATATTTCATTTCAGTAATTGAGTAGAAATAGTGGTGGATACATTAAACCCTGGTTACCAACTCTCCCATTTGATTCGTTTTGTTACTTGAGTTTATTCTTCTCATTGTCTTTATTCTTTCAAAAAAAATCCAAAAACATCTTTATTTGTTAGTCCATCAGAGATATTGATTACGTATTTCCACCGCTCCTTGTGGGAACGACCCGTACTTGCCTCTGTCTACTAGTTGGACACCGTGCGATTGCGGTTATTACATATAGGGTTCTCCCAGAATCCCATCAAAGGCATCATCAACACTTTTACAAGTGAACTCACCAGCACACATAGACTCGACCATGACTTTGGTCGAATAGTCTAAACCATCATAAATAATCTCTACGAGTTTCATCTTATCAAATCCATGGTGAGGACACTGGGATAGGAGATCATTGAATCTCTCTAAAAACCTATAAAGAGATTCTCCCTCTTGTTGCTTATTGGAACTAATTTTCTGCCTAGCAGCTGCAGTTTTATGCTTAGGGTAGAACTTCATATAGAAAGCAGCAATAAGTTCTTGCCATGTTTCAATGGATTCAGATGGAAGGTTGTTCAGCCAGGTCTTGGCTTTATCTCTCAAGGAAAATGGAAACATCTTAAGTTTCAAAACTTCATCAGTAAGGTCTTTTATTCTAATTGTCCCACAAATTTCCTCAAAGTCCCTAATATGAAAATAAGGGTTCTCACCATCCTTTCCTAAGAATATAGGGATCATCTGAAGAATACTAGTTTTTATCTCGAAATTAGCCGTAGTGGCTGGCAATTTAATGCATGAAGCTCGGTTGGTCCTAGTTGGGAACATGTAATCTTTCAAAGTTGCCATCGCTGGCACAGCTGAAGTACTAGGGGTACTTTCCTCACGAAGAGACAGATTCTCAAAACTAAAGTTTCCAAAAACAGGGCTCTCAAAAGAAGTGTCTTCGAGCTCCCTGCCTTCACAAGAAGAACTACTAGGTTTATCACTAATCAAACGACCTAGAGTGTTTCTTTTCCAAGCCCGCTCTCTGATAACCTCGGGAATACACTAGAAAAACAAAAGAAAAAGAAAAGTCCTAAAAGGAAGGGAAGTTCTATGCAAACACAAACAAGGCTGACTCCACCACAGCAAACCTACTGATTTCTAGCAAACAGAAAGCATGATGGCTCCACTTAGATTGTTTCTAGACCATCTTCTAATCCTTCGAATGGGAATTCGTTACAATTTGAGCGAACCCCTCTGGAATCAATCCGAGTCAAAGTAAGTTGAATAGAGGCGAGGGAAGCTGCTTAGAGCTTTGATACCCAAGGCCTCACCGCATTCCAAGGCGGCGCAGTCACGCATTCAACTCACATAAACCATCATGAACTTCGAAGTATGCTCAAAAGAGTAACCAATATTTTTCGAACGACTTTCCTATTAAGCTCGTTACCCTATAGGTCTCGTTTTATTCCAAATTTTAGGTTTAGGTTCGCGTTTGGTTTTGTTTTCCTAAGGCGGGCAAGAAGAGAACGGTGATGAAATCTGAACCCTTATCTTGTATGGCCAGTCCTTGCCCTTTACTAGGAAATTAAAGCAGCCGTTTTCAAGTCCTCAGCATATATGCAAACGAAGGAATACAATAACTCGCTGACAGGGGATTCGCGAGTGTTTCGACAAACTTACCTCCCGTTCCAGACGGGGGATGAACCGTTGAAGTCGACTCGGGCCAAAACTCCAATGTCGTGTACGAACCCGAGGGGCGGAGGTGATATTGTAATCATCGTCCTTCTCTGCAAACCGTTTAATATTTAATACTACCCTTCCGTAGGGTTTAAAAATAAAAGAATGTCCAAATGTCCAAGTCCAAACTCCAAAAGAAAAGGAAAGTCTAACAAAAAATAAAAAAATAAAAATAAAATAAAATGTCTCTCTTTTTTAATAAAAACAAAAAAAAATTCTTCTTTCGTTCCTTTCGCTTTGTCTTTTACTCCAAGTCTTTAAGTATTCACCAAAGTTTTGGCAAAATTTTCTTTCGCTCCCAATTCCAAAATCTGTAAGGAAAAGACAAAAACCCAAAAACGTAAGAAGAACAAATAAAATAAAAACAAATAAAAACCTAAAAAAAGTCTAAAAACTCTAGCCTAAATATAAGTTCGCGTCGGCGGCGCCAAAAATTGATGTAACTCAAAGTTGTTGTAGATAGTGATAAAAGGGTTGTTTTAAGACTTATGAAGGCAATGAATTTTAGACTTAATAAAAATTTAAAAACAAACAAAACTTATTACAAAATTGACTTCAAGATATTAGAAAACAACCAAGACACTGATTTCACTATTACACATGAATAAATTATGGTAAACAATCCAAAACTCTAATTATCTTTTAAGACTTATTTCTTAATTCACAAATAATCTGGAAAATTCTCAAAAATTATTTGTATCCCTAAGCATAAATTATATAAACAAAGCATAACCTATCTAATTGAATCACAACTAATGAAGAAATTTTTTGCAAAAAATTAAAAACTCTGCAAAAACAGTGATTGAGTGAATTATAAATTATAAATTAGAGGAAATAAATGATTACCAATTATTCATGCGTAAATAGCTTCCTCATTTCATTGGTTGTGGGAGAATTTAGCCTCTCATCATGTTGGAAACACGCTCAAAAGTTGATTTCATTTATGCTCAAAGATGGGTTTACAAATGGTAAAAGTGTGAAAATAATTAAAGTTACAGAGAACGATATATGTTGACTGTCGTTGTCACTGTAACAAATAAGACTGTCCTGCGACAGTCGCTGAAACTGTAGCTTTTAAGACTGTTCTGTAACAGTCGCAATCATTGTAGCATAAACGACACAAGGGTGTGCGTCTTATGTTCTTCGTGTTCTTCAGCAGCAGCAGAAAAATGGCAGCTCTGTAACTTGATTTTTTTCGACTTTCTGGTACTCTCAAACTCTCCCAAAAACTATCCTTCCTTCGTACTAATCCTCAGCCACTTATACAGCCTTTCAACACCAAAATATCTTGTCATAACTTCATCAAATTCTCCATAACTCGGCTTGAAGAAAAAATATTCTTCGGATATTTTCTTCCCTAAATTCACTCTCTCATGCGCCTGTTGTACACGGAATTGCTCCAGCACGTTTCTACCTAATACCAGTATCAGTTATACATGCAATATCCTCACGAAATCTCCTCAACATGGCACAAAAATCCCGAGTATCTTTCCCATACGTGGCTTGCTTTGTTTTCTTCTTGCGAGTTATCCAGCCAAATTCGATCGAAACAAACACCCATACCAGCTTTGTTATGACATATCACGTCTACCCACTAAGTTTCAGGGATTGAATCTCACTAAATCACGTCCGAAATTCGATCGAAAATTCTGCCAGCAACTGTGACTATTTTCCCGCCAATTTTCATTTTTGAATTTTTGGAAGAAGATGTCCTCCCCTTAATCCTGTACGGGTGTCCCTTTAGCACTTGCCCTGGGGTGCAAATAGTATTTTTGGGCGTAAATAGTAATTTTTCTGGGATTCCTTCAGCGCATTTCTGGGGTGCCTTTAACACATTTCGGGGGTGTAAAACACCACTTTTCGAGCCAATTTTGCCGCAAGAGCTTATTTTTCCAAAAACATCTACAAAAACATAAAACACCATAATAAGTACGAAATCGAGTACTAACAATACAGAACATTGAGGACAAATTAGACACAAAAATGTGTCTATCAAATACCCCCAAACTTATTATTTGCTAGTCCTCGAGCAAAACTAATAAAAAAATAAAACAGAGTGAATCTCGGGAGGGTTTACCAGAGGTGTACCCACAAAACCATTACTTCTAATTGGTCACAAGTATCCAAAGAGTTATGAGGACATACATATTCTCAACCTGTCTCCAAGTGACTAGAATGCCAGATAAATTAAAGGTGTCAGCTCTAAAGCTGACTGAAGAAAAGGGGAGACACATCCGCAACACTGCTAGATAAAGAGATATCCGCTACACAGCTAGATAAACATTGTAAAATGGGTCCGCTGCTTTACAGCTGGATAAGATTAGGAGAGAGATAAAAATGAGAGGGACATCTGCTACACAGCTGGAATAATTACGTGTGATGAGTTAAACCAGTGCTAGAAAGATCTTGTGCCAGATTGAAAGCGGACTAACAAAGCAACCAAATATATCTTTCTTCGACTCTCTCATAGTGCTCAGTAGAAACAACGTCTTCTTCGGTCTTCAACTGTTGATGATAAACTATCGAACCTCATAGAACCTTGACAATTAACTCTTCGATTTCTTGCTTGACTTATAAATTTTTACTTCCCTTTGGCCTTATTGAACAAAACGTAACGATGATTTTTTTCATTTTTCATTTTTTTCATTTTTTTTGTTGGAAACAAAAATTACAAGACAACAATTTACATGGCCATGAGAGAAGGACTTTCAAAACTTGGATCTTCGCAACTTGTGATGTCTTGGTATCATGAATTCTAACAACTTATATCATTTGCTCTTATAACTTCAACTTTGATTTTTGAATTATTCTTTTCTATTGTTACTTCTAAACCTAAAACGTTTTCAACTTTCTTCATAGATTTTGATGTCGCTCCACTTGTTGATGATGATAAGTTTCTACTGAGAGAGAGTCGCAATCCAGTAACTAAGACTACATTGTGAGGTTGCTTTGTCTTTCTGGCATTTTCTGACCTACTTGCCTTTCCATCATGTATGGTTAGGTCCATCACGGTTACCCTCTAAAAGGAACAAGTTCTCTCCTGAATTTCAAGGATCTCAATGTCTTTTTCTCTAATGTCTCAAACGGTTGTTATCCCTAGCATTCCAATTTCTATCTTTTTGGTGAGAAATAGTATGTAAACTTAGCTAATCGGATACCATGTGACGCTAGAAGTTTCAAAAGTGCAACTAAAAAGTTCTTCCCCACCCCCAAACTTAAATCTAACATTGTCCTCAATGTTTCTAATAAAAGAGAAATACCAAAAGTAAAATAACACGAGGAGAAGTTGGAAAGATAGTAGCTGGGTGAAGAAAATCAAAAACTAATATACAACATACAACTTCCTCGATAGTCAATCAAGGGTAAACAGGGTCCTCCAGAGGGACCTCCTCAACATCACCTGTAGGAAAGGGCTCTAAAAAGGGTTTCAATCTCTGACCGTTAACCTTCGAAGAACTACTACCATCCGGTGTCTCAATTTCAACAGCTCCATGAGGAAAGACAGTGCGAACAATAAAAGGACCCGTCCACCGAGAACGTAACTTCCCAGGAAAAAGATGTAAACGGGTATCATACAGAAGAACTTTTTGACCTGGAGAAAATGACTTCCGTAAAATATTTCTATCATGCACAAGTTTCATTTTGTTCTTATACTCCTTCGCACTATCGTAAGCATCTATATGAATCTCGTCCAACTCATTGAGCTGGAGTTTCCTATGGTCTCCTGCCTTGTCAAGTGAAAAATTTAGCTGCTTAACAGCCCAATAAGCCCTATGTTCTAACTCAACAGGTAAATGGCATGCCTTTCCATACACAAGCCTATAAGGCGACATTCCAATGGGGGTCTTAAACGCAGTACGGTAAGCCCATAAGGCATCAGTAAGCTTAGACGACCAGTCTTTCCGATTAGGATTAACTGTTTTCTCTAATATACGTTTTATCTCCCTATTGGAAACCTCTACCTGACCACTAGTCTGCGGATGATACGGGGTATCTACCTTATGTGTAGTACCATATTTCTTCATCATAATCCTAAAAGGTCCATTACAAAAGTGCGACCCTCCATCACTAATTATAGCTCGCGGTGTACCAAAACGTGTAAGTATATTATTTTTCAAGAACTCAATCACAACCCTATGGTCATTGGTTTTACACGCAACCGCCTCAATCCACTTAGAGACATAGTCTACGGCGACAAGGATGTATTGGTCTTTGGTACCGTTCAAGTAATTTATCATATCAATCAGGCTCACGGATTTCTATCTGTTTGATTTGTTAATTGTATTGAGAAAGAGATAAAAGCTCTTTGTTATATTTATTGATTGAGTCTCACTTTTAATTTGGTGCTCTCGGAATTATATTGGAGTTTGTCCTTACAGATTGCCGAACAAATTATTGGGTGTGGTTTTATACCCGCGCTTTTTCAATTGGTATCAGAGCAGGCAAACACGCTAAGACCTCATAAGTTTGTGTTTGTAGCAATCTGAATCTATAGACAGAAGTACTATCTCAAACGATGCATCACCAGTTCAGAAAAATTCTGTCTTGGTTCAAAGCTTGGATTCACTTGAAGATTTTCTCACATCTTTATCATTGCCTGAAACTGTGTATAACTGGGAAACACGCCTGGACGAACAGTTGGATGAACTTTCAGATGAAAGTGATTCAGAAGAAAGTAATTCAGATGTTGAAAAAGATGTTGATGAGGAAGTCTCTCAATATATTAAGCTTTTTGACCGTCTCATAAAGAAAATGAAGTCAACGTCTTGTTTGACTGAGTTTCTGACTCCTCTCTATCAAGAAAACAAGAAAATGAGAAAACTCTTTAAAGGTTATTATTGTGGACATAATTTGTTGCAATCCCTCCTTAAAGATAGTGAAGAAGATGTGAGTTCAAAAAATTATGAATGTGAAAATCTTCGACGAAATCTCTTTGTGTTGAAAGAAAAACTTGCAGAATCTGAAGCAAGGTGTGACTCTTAAAAAAGTTGTTTCAGTAACAAATAAAATGCTTTTCTCTCTCGAGAAAAATAATTAGAGGCTGACCTAATTGCTGCTCACGATAAGGTCAAATTGTTGGAAGAAGACTTGAAAAAGTTTAGCTCTAGCTCAACCAAATTATCAACTATGCTGGGAGCATGTAAAAAACATCGTGATACACGAGGTTTGGGATATAAAGGAATAGACGCTCCAAGTATAAGTAAGATTGGTGTTGTTCATGTTAATAACGTTTTCCAACAGAAGAATCTCACTGATAACAAAACTGATGATCTACCTCCAGCAGCTGAAGTACCATAGAAGGTTCGTCAACCTTCAAAAACAGATCACATGAGATCAGGTAGTAACATTACTTTCAGTTTCTATTACTGCGGAAACAAAGGTCACCTTGAAAGGAGATGTCGTTTTCGTCTACAAAATGAGAAACTATAACATTCTTGTTTGGATGTCCAAAGAAGTGATCAAACATGTATCTCATATTACTGGTTATAATTGTCCAACCTTCAGACAAAGAAAGTATCGTGATGAGCCAACCTTTGCTTGTAAGGGTAATACAAAACCTTTTCACAATTGTACAAATGCCAAAGGGATAATGTTATTAGGATAGATGATTGTCTTCGTGTTCCAATAAGAAGAAATATGATACTGCAAGAGGAAAATCTTTCAAACTCTTTATCTATGGTTGAAGAAAGTTTTGGATCGGAAGGCTCGACCATTCCTGGATACATTTATATCAATAATCGTGTATCGGAACTCAAGACCAGTATCAATAGACTCAAGCGCAGCATTAGGAAGGCAACAAATTTAGGTATTTCTTGTCCTTCTCCGGTTGATTCTCTTGAGACTAAAATTATTGCTTTTTCTGATGTTTCTCAAGAAAGAAAGGGTGTGAAAGTCAACACCTTTGATGATAAAAATGTTCATCATGTTACAACTTGACTACTATTGTTTATGCCTCCTCCATTGAGACCATGTGAGGATGCAAAAGATTCTCAAGAAGACATCTTCTTCTTGACTAAGTGGTCTTTTTTGTACTTGCGTTATTCTTCTTTAGATATGAAAGGGAAAACAGTCATCTTACTGTCGAACCTTACTCCAGTTAATATTTACTCTTGTTAATGTGAATGATATGTAACTCTTTGTATCAAGCAATAAGAAGCTTCAATAAGTTCTTCCTTCAAACAGGCAGTTGAGTTGTTGTTTTTCAATAAATCTCCTGTGCTCTAAATTTATTTATTGAGCTAAGATGGTTTTCCTAAAGTTTTAAACATGTCCTTGATGATCGGTTCAAAACTTGTTTCTGGTTTAGGCTCCATTGGTTCTGAATATCCTTATTCATGACCACGAACGACCCATGATCTAGGTCCATGATCGGACGTATGGTTCCAACACCAACGTATTTGGAAAGAAATATATGTGACCCTAGGGTTTATTCCTAGAATATATATATATATATATGAAAAATCGGAGGTCTAACAACCACACCCAATATTTTTGATTAGCAATCTGTATGGACTAACTCCAATATATTGTCTAGAGAATCAACTAGACAGTCAGACTCAATCTAGAGAAAAGTATATTTAGGAGTTAATATCTCTCTCTCTTGATTTGATTTTTACTCAAGCAAATAGAAATCTGCGAGTCTTTATCAAATATAAGGATAATAAACTTGTATGGGACTAGGATTCCACCGCATTCATATCATAGGGATCAATTATTAATTCTCAATAATTATCGCTCAATAAATAAATAAAACATCGACTCTTGTTTTGCCAAAGTAGATCTTCAAAAATTAGTTATAAATCGTAAGCATGGGACATCAAACATTTAAGCAAGCATGACCCATCTAATAAAATAATCACTAATTAATTCGAATCATAAATCAATTCAAAATAAGTGCAAAAGTCATATAGAAAATAATACAAATTCACCCATGTGTGAAGTTCGGCTTCCTCCGTCGACCCAGTATTGTGGTTTAGCTTCTCATGATTAAAACACACTCAAAAAGATAATTCATTGCTCAAATGGTGTTTTTATTAAAGAAAACTAATATTACAATGAAACTGCAACGCTATATTGGCGTTACAGAAGTCACCATTTACAAGAGATGTTTCAAATTCAAAACAAGTGTGCCAAACTGACTGTTACGAGTATTGTTTATAAACGACAGTACTCTGCGACAGTCAATAGGCATCAAATGTTCTTCTTTTTCTTCTTCTCTGCAGCAGCAGAGAAATCTGCTCTGCGACCTTATGTTCTTCTCCCCAACTCTCGATGCCTCCTCTCTGCTACACCAGCATCATATTTATACTCAAAAGGGACACGAATAACTCATCATTACTCCGGATAATCTCTCCATAACTCGACAGTAAAAGAAAATAATCTCGGGATATTTTATTTCCTATCTTTCCTGCGTCTGTGCTTGCAGCTGTCAATAATCATTCAATCACGCATTATCAAGTTGTGTACACGTCTCAGATTGCATTGAAAACGTTATAAACAAACGCCAATCCTACACAGAATATCTCGAGAATAAACAATGCTCTGTTTTACTCAAATACGTTTCTCCAGCCCAGTTTCTTCGAATTTGATGTAGTTACCGGTACCGTTTAGCTGAAACAGGCCCAATCCAATCTATTGTAGCACTTGAATCTTCTTAGAAATCCTCCAAATCCAAAACAAGGATAATCGGGTTTTCAAAGATGCGCTGCCCTATTTTGCTTCCACACGATTTTCCAGCCAAAAACAGTTGATTCTGAAGATCATACCACGCCTGTTAAGCCAAATAAACTCGTCACAGAGATTTTCAGCCCTTGAGTCTCTCTATAACACGATCAAAACTCGAACCCTAAATCTTCCCGTGTGACTGCAACAATTTGTTTTAGATTTTCCAGCCAAAGTTAACTAATTCTGAAGCTCACGTTATCTCTTTCCTGACGAATCAAAGCTTCACCATGAATTCCAGCGATTTAGTCTCACTCAAACACCTCTATTTCTCAAACCCTAATTCTGACAGTTTTGAAACATGTTTTCCCGCCAAATTCCAGATTCAAATGGAGAAGATGACCTCCCCCTAATCCTGTACGGGCGTCCATTTAACACTTGCCTTATGGGATGTAAATAGTGAGGAAGGTGCCCCTTAGAAATTGAGGTGTCCCTTAACCAACATTGGGAGTCTGAATAACACGTGTCCTCCAGGTGCAAATAACAGTTTTTCGAGCCAATTCTACACAAGAGCTTATTTCCTTAAAAACACTTAAAACAAGATTATTAGTGATAAAATGAGTCCCAGCTAATGTATTTATGGGAGAAAATGTGTTGCACTTTCGTGCTTATCAGTACCAAAGACCAATATCCAAGGATCAATCAATTTCCAATCAACAACCAACGGTTGGATTTCACAATTGATCGATACAAACGCACAACCTGTGATATTTCAATTAAATAACAAAATATAATGCGGAATAGAAATAACACAGACACCAGAAATTTTATTAACGAGGAAACCGCAAATGCAGAAAAACCCCGGGACCTAGTCTAGATTGAACACCACGCTGTATTAAGCCGCTACAGACACTATCCTACTACAAACTAACTTCGGTATGTACTGTAGTTGAATCCTAATCAATATCACACCGATTCAAGGTACAGTTGCGCTCCTTAAGTATCTTATCCCAGCAGGATACTACGCACTTGATTCTCTTAGCTGATCTCACCCACAACCAAGAGTTGCTACGACCCAAAGTCGAAGACTTTAATAAACAAATTTGTATCACACAGAAAAGTCTACGATAATAGATAAATCTGTCTCCCACAGATAAACCTACAATTTTTGTTCCGTCTTTTAATAAAATCAAGGTGAACAGGAACCAATCGATAACCCAGACTTATATTCCCGAAGAACAGCCTAGAATTATCAATCACCTCACAATAATCTAAATCGTATGATAGCGAAACTAGATATTGCGGAATCACAAACGATGAGACGAAGATGCTTGTGATTTCTTTTATCTTGCCCTATCGGAGATATAATCTCAAGCCAATCTTACAATTGAACTCGTACGATAGAAAATGGCAAGATCAGATCGCTCAACTACAAGGGAAGTAGTTTCGTCTGGCTTCACAATCCCAATGAAGTCTTTAAGTCATTAACCGACAGGGTCTCGAGAAGAAACCTACGGTTAAAGGAGAATTGACTCTAGCAAACCAACTAGTATCACACAGGAGGTGTAGGGATTAGTTTTTCCAGTTGCTAGACATATCTCTTATATAGTTTTCAAATCAGGGTTTGCAATCCAAGTTACCTTGGTAACGAAGCATTCAATATTCACCGTTAGATGGAAAACCTGATATATCCAAGCTAATATCTTTCAACCGTTAGATCGAAACTTAGCTTGTCACACACACAAATGAAATGTATTCATTTAGGTTTAAGTAACCGTACCTAAACGTGTACACTTAGTTGGTTCACAAATAGTTAACCAATGGTTAGCCATATGAGCACTTTCATATTAACCGTATTCATCTTTCTCATAACTAGTTCAAATGACTCATAAGAACTAGTTCAAGAGTTGTTCAATTGCTTATATCTTTATACATAGACACAATTGAAACAAAATCGGTTTGATTCGCTTGAATCAATTCATGAACAATATAGCCACGGTTTGCAAGGATTGCATTCCTTATTGATTTATTGTAAGTTCATGAAACTACCGATCTGAGAGATATAACCAGCTTAGGTACGCGTACGGGTACGTGTATCATAGCAACCGGACTTGAGTTTGAAAACTCAGCAGAAATTTTCGGTTTGAAAACTTCCGTGGGTACGCATATGGATATACATACCTAGGTGACTGGTTTTCAGTTTTCAAACTTTACAAACTACAGCAGAAATTTTCGGTATGAAAACTTCCGCCAGTACGCGTACGGGTACACATACCTAACCTGTCTCCTTCACCAATACCACATGCACACATATGCACGCACTTGGTTTCCGACACATGGATTTATACACTAATGTGCGAACACACTATATATGCTTATATCCATGGTTGGTTTAAAAATCATTTTGGAAGCTAGGAGGAGGAAAGAGAATGTTCGTTTTTTTCTCTTTCTGGAGATTTTGGAAAACCAATTTTTTTCATGTTTAGGGTTTCAAGTTTCATGTTTTTGGATTATCAGAATCAATTCTTTGATTCATGATGATTCATTCTTTAGTTAATGATCCTAGTTGCTCAAATCAGAGCCATGTTAAACAAGTTTCTTTTGCTGAAAAAGTTAGGGAACGTAAAACCCTAAACCCAACTTCAGTTGATATATCTTTGTTACCAAACCCTACTCTTGTTGAGGGTGAACCAGCTCTTGTCATTCCTAACGATTTTTATCAGGAAGGGTGTAAGCCTTTTCAACATAGCTTCATAGCAAGGCTGGATGCTACAGGTTTGAAGTTTGTGGAGGTTCAAAAAATCCTTGAAAATCAATGGAAACTTCAGAATAGGTGTAAGTTTATACCTATGAGCAAAGGTTTCTTTGTTATTATGTTATCATCATATTCGGACAAGGAGAAGATACATGCTGAAAAGTCGTTTGTCAACCAACAAATTCTGAGGTTGATTGATTGGTACCCAGGTTTTAATCCTGATAAACAAAGAACGTCCCATGCAGCTGTTTGGGTACGTTTACTTGGTCTCCCCATTGAGCTATGGACTGAGAGAACATTACTTTCGACTGGGAAAATCCTTGGAACACCAATTATGGTGGATCAAAGAACCCTAAATCTTGAATATGGTCACTTTACAACTATTTTAGTGGATATAGATTTCGCAAAGCATATTCCTGAGCGAATCTCTATCACTGCAGGAGGTAAAAAAATTTGGCAATATGTTGATATACCAAATTCACCTAAATTCTGTTTATCTTGTAATATTATTGGGCATGTTGATGGTGAATGCAAAAGGAAGAATATCTTGAAGACTACTGTTAAGGAAAAACAGATTCTTCAAACGAACAATAAACCTAAAAACCAAGTTTGGCAAGTAAAATCAGCTAAAACTGATGAGGATAAAGAAAGGTCTTTGAATCTGGAGGATAATACAGTTGATACTTCAGTGGAGGATACACAGTTGAAGGCAGAGCTTGATCGCTCTGAATCTGAAGTTCGTGAAGCTCAGTTTAGATTGCTTAGATGCAAAAACGCAACTGCAGCCAAGGAAGCGCTTGCTGCACGCACAAAATCTGCTCATGCAGACCATGCAGAAGTTACGCAAGTGACAAGGGATATTTCTAATAACCATGTTCAGAACGGGACTAATTCTGAATCCCAGTTGGTGTTATATTTGGATTTTAACCAAAGTTCCGTGACTAATAAAAATTCTGAGAAAATAACTCAGACAAAGTCCGTGAACAAACAAAGTTCTGAGAAGAAAAATTTGGAAGTTGTGTCCGTATCCAAGCAAGTTAATAATCAGGTCGTATCTAAGCCAAGTAGTTCTCATGTGAATAAAAATCAAGAAATAGTTGTTGCTTCTAAAGAGGATTGGATTCCATTGAAGGGTAAGAACTCCCCTAGTAAAGGTACTCCTTTTTCTTTTTATCCTTTTGAGAATGATTTTACTCCTTATGTGGATGCGTTATTGCAAACTGAAGTTGTGGTTAAAAACAAATATGATGTCCTTTCATCTGAGTTAGGCCTTGATAATGTTAATATTGAGGAGGAGGAGGAACAAGTATTGGATTTTAGTGACTCAGATGTTAGTATGGGATCCAAAGAATGGGGCGAAGTTGATGCTGACATTTTAGCAAGGAAAAAAGCTAGGAAAGTTGCCAAACAGGCTGCTAAAATCATAGTAAAGCGTTCTTTGCAATCTGATTCAAGTTTGGAATCTTCTTCCAGCAAGTCTAATGAGGAATCTCCAAGCCGTGACACTAACATGGAAATTCAAGCCGGGTTGGTTGATACTGTTTTTGATATGAATAATATTTTGTCTAAGGAAGAATTAGAAGTGGCAAGCAATATTCATATTGAAGATGTGCGTGCTAAGTTCATTAGAAGTCCAGCTTTTAGACAAGATTATTTCAAAGAAAAGAAGGAGAAAATGGAAAGAATGAATCCAAAGAAGAATTCCCCTAGTAAGTTTTCTCCCATTAAGCTTGTTCCTGGTAACTTTGCCACTGAGGATGAATATGGAGAGTTTTATGTGGATGAAGATGAAGATATTTTGGGTAATTATGCTTTTGGTACGGATATTATGGCTGAAATTTTTCCAAGAGCAAATTGAATAGAGTTGGTAGTAGCAGAAGTAAATTGAAAGGGTTTGGCTATAGATATAGGTAGCTTCTTTAATTTTATAGTTTGAGGTTATTACTTTAGCTATTTCTTTGAAGTTATTTAGACCCCTTTGGTTTATGGGGGTAGGGAGTTTTGTGCTCCAAATTTGTAATTCTTGTAATTACGTTTTTTTGTTATAACAAACTTTGGACTTAAAAAAAAAAACATAGTTGGTTACGTAATCTCAACTCTACATTCCAATCATTGAAACATTCTTCTATAATGTTATAATAGTCGTTAGACATAAAGAATTGACTATCGTCAAAGCTATTTTCAAGATTGAAACGTCACCATGACTTTCGTCCCGGGTAAAGATGAAAATGGTTAAAGCAAAAGCTTACCAACACATATTTCGAGAAAAAGATAGGCGAGTAAACTCGGCTCGAAATAGCAAATGTGTATGTATGAAAACCATCATACTTATACGACTTTTGTCTCAAGAGTAGGAGATAGAGTAGATAGACTTTTGAGTGACAGATGAGTTCAAGTCTCCACATACCTTTTGGTCGGATTAAGTTCCATTGGTTCCTTGAGTAGTTCTTCATTTTTGTAAGATAATCGCCATGGAGTCTGGAGCTCAACTATTCCTAACTATCCTAGACCGAGACTTAGTCATAAGTATACTAGAAATCAAGAAATATAGTTTTGATCACTAACATTGACAAACATGGTTGAGATAGTAACACATGCGAGTTCGATCGAGCAATGCTCTAACAATCTACCCCTTTGTCAATTTTAGTGACAAAATTATCAATACATATGGATTACAAAATAGATAAAACTTTGTAGCTTCTCGTCCACATGCTTGATCTCCTTGGTGCTTCAACATTACTCGAAAACTTCGTCTTTTCCAAGTACTCCCATGATTCCATAGATGTTCAATTCAATATCATAGTTGTTGAAGTTCCGTAGCCGTAACAATGAGAAAACAAAAGCTCTCGATCATTGTTATACAGTGTCATAGTATTATTACACATCATCAAAGTTCTTATATCACAACTTCGACAACAATACTATGGTGATATGTATCACTCCCCCTTAGTCAATACTTTCATCTCAACATGAAAACCACTCCCCCTTACATAATGACCCGTAAAACACGTAAATCATATATATTTGTAGTGTGAACTACATATTAATTCTCCCCCTTTTTGTCAATAAAATTGGCAGAGGTACGAAAACGAGATCCTAGTGAAATTTCCACGAAGACGCTTCAAGACCAAAGAAAAGTACATATCAACTTATTTAGATGCAATCATAAAGCCAAAGCTAAATGCATTCATCGGGAGTTTATAAAGATACAAGATAACCCCTAAATAATTCCACAGTCGCACTCCCCACAAAGATGTGGAAATTAAGCGCAAGTTCAAAAGAATTCTTCCCCATTTGATGTCATTCCCGAGAGAACAACAAGAGCGACCTTACTTTAACAAGAAAAAAAGGATTTTATTGGACACCAAAAACCATAATGAAATGATTTTCTATATCCAAAATTCTCAATTAAACTAACCACAAGTAAACCCATGATCAATTTAATCGGAATACACAATCAAATTAAACACAAAAGTGATTAATTTAATTGAACATGCTCAACATAAGAGAACTTACGGAGCTAAGACTATGTTAACCATAAAAGAATGATTAACTCAATCGTTTTATGCTCAACACAAGAAAACCTTATGGAGCATTGCAGTATACACATAAGATATGGATCAGGGAAAGATCAATAGTGCGGCATATACAAGGATTCATTCTATTTTCCATCATTATTTGCACAATGACACACAATAGACATACTCCTTGTAAACAAAAGATTTTAACCTATCTTCCATCAATAAATGACATAATAGGATTAACTTTTGTTTGTCAAAAGTTCATCGATCTTGTATCGATACTTGCATATCGACATATAACTGAGATAACTTTTGACAATATATGGGACAATAATAGTTCACGGACGCACAAACATATCCCATAATACATTACAATATATAAAACCATAAAGATTAAAATTGCAATCATCATCTTCCAAAACAACTTTAGAATTTAAATAAATAAATCTAAAAACATGAAGATGAAAACGTTGGACATAGCTATGTGTACTCACAATAATGGCTATTCCAAACTCTAGTTATTCTTCCTAAAAAAACAAGAATAGAATTCTTATAAGAAGATTTACTAGACATTATAGAGCTTTCTCACAACATCTACTGAGAATTCCTTCTCATTATTAAAGAAACTATTGATTATGGGATCATTCTATTCCTCTAGATCTTCAGAAATGTCAGTTAACTCACTAAGTTCTCTTTTTAGTCCACACAAGGTGTTCTTGGTTAGAAACAACATTTTTTCATAGTGAGTTATCCTTTCCAAAGAGGAAACGATTTGAGATTTTAAATCATTTCTCTTGTTGATGAAATCTTTCACCATGCCTCTAAAATTATTATCATAATGACAAACAGATAAGAGACACTCCATTAGTTGTCGACTTTGCTTTCTTTATCCTTGAGGAAGAGATTCCTTCACACAGATACACATTAACTGCTTCCACTGCATCTCTTTTTGTGATCCCTTTAGTTTCAGGAGCCATGAGACTGTATCTTATAAACAGGAATGAGACAGGAAATATATATATAAACAGATTCTATGAACACAAAACCCTAGAAAGACATTGAATGAGTCTTTCAAGATTTTTTATCCGTCTTCCATCTTCTTAGGAGAATATTTTCTTAACAAATATAAGAAAAGAAAAAGATGTACAAACCATAAAGACTTGAGCCATTTTAGTCCAATCCTCATTTTTCCCAAGCTAAAAACGAGGATGCGGACGTCACCAATATTAGTTGGTGAATGAGTGAGCAATAAGCTCAAACCTCTTTTTTTTTTTGTGGCTTATCACTGTTTGTTGTGTAAACAGATTTCTTACCTCGTCTATATCTGGATTTCTTCAAAAGAGCTTGGTTTTCCAGACCCAGATTCATTTTCTGCATGTTCTCTTGAAGTTTGGTGATTCTCTTATTGCTCCTTCTGAATCTCCAACAAGAGTCCTGATCATGCTTCGAATGTCCACAAAAAGAACAAGTCAATGAGGATTTTTCGTCTCTATGTGATTTTTCCTGTTTAACACAACAATCAACATTCGTTGTTCCTTGATTAGTTGAAATGGACAACTTTGAGCTTTGAGTTTTGCTTTTGAACCCTAAACCATTAGTGTTTCCAAAGGATCTCCGACCAAACAACATTGCTGCGATTTTTCAGAGCTTCCAGATAACCTTTGCAGGTCATATTTGAGAGTTTTAATCTCTTCTTGCTTTAGAGACATGGTTTTGACGAACTTATCATTAAGACGCTCTATCTCAATATTTTTCGCCAAGAGTGATGATTCAACTCTCTTCAAGGAGGACTTTAAGTGAAAGTTCTCTTGAAGAATCTCTTTATTCAAGAGATCAAGAAACTCGGTGTCATACTCAAATTTTGAATCATAAGTTGAAGAGGAGAGAGAATCTGTAGTACGGGCAGTAAGTCCCTTGCACCTGTTAGACTCATCTGAGACATCCAGAGTGATTGTGTTTTCCATTGAATCATCTGAAGCATTAACAGAAGATGGATATTCATCACATCTATTCTTCCTCTTTATCAATCCTTGATCTTTCTGATTATCAGTGATTCCTCAAGATTAACTTGATTGGAGCAACATTCATCAGCCCAATACAAGTGAGATGATACACCTGTTTTGGTTACAACATTAAGTGCGAACGTTCTTCCTGTGTCAAGATCAAGAATTTTTAACTTTCCTATCAGAGTATTTCTGGAAAGTGTATCAAGATTATTTCCCTCAATCATGGCATGCTTCTTAGAATCGTATCTAGATCACAATGTCCTTTTCAGGAATAGTCTTACCCAATGCAAAATATGCATTAACAATTTCAGACACTTTGTGATTAAACTCATCAAATGAATCTTCATATGTCATATGAAGGTTTTCCCAATCGGAATTAAGGTTTTGAAGCCACTGGTATTTCCTTCGAATACGGTTTGTAAGATATCCCACGCATCTTTAGACCTAGTGGAATTTGACACATGGTTCTGAAGATTTGGGGTAATGGCATGTATGATGGCCTTCAAACCGTCGGAGTTTTGGTTCACAACAAGTATCTCAGCATCATCGTATTCGCCAATATTTTTTGGAACATTAACGTTACCTACTGCAACAATGGGAGCATCATATCCATTAACAACATATACCCATGATTGAAAATCACGCGCTTGAAGAAAAGCTCGCATTGCAATTTTCCACCATAAGTAATTAGAGCCGTCGAAGACTGGTGGTATGTTGATAGAGATAGCATCTCTGTCCATAGAGTCAGATCGCTACAAACACAGACTGATAAGGTCTTTAAACGTGTTTGCCTTCTATGATACCAATTGTGTGGGTCTAACAACCACACCCAATATTTTCTATTAGCAATCTGTATGGACTAACTCCAATATAGTTTCTAGATAATCAACTAGACAGTCAGACTCAATCTAGAGAAAAGTATATTGAGGAGTTAATATCTCTCTCTCTCTCTTGATTTGATTTTTACTCAAGAAAATAGAAATCTGCGAGTCTTTATCAAATACAAGGATAATAAACTTGGATGGTACCAAAGACCAATATCCAAGGATCAATCAATTTCCAATCAAAACCAAAGGTTGGATTTCACGATTGATCGATACAAAAGCACAACCTGTGATATTTCAATTATATAACAAAATATAATACGAAATAGAAATAACATAGACACCAGAAATTTTGTTAACGAGGAAACCGCAAATGTAGAAAAACCCCGGGACCTAGTCCAAATTGAACACCACACTGTATTAAGCCGCTACAGACACTAGCCTACTACAAACTAACTTCGGTCTGGCCTGTAGTTGAACCCTAATCAATATCACACTGATTCAAGGTATAGTTGCGCTCCTTACGTCTCTGATCCCAGCAGGATACTACGCACTTGATTCCCTTAGCTGATCTCACCCACAACCAAGAGTTGCTATGACCCAAAGTTGAAGACTTTAATAAACAAATTTGTATCACACAGATATGTGTATTCTTTATTCGGTATCTACGACCTAAAGTCGGAGAACTATTGTGATTACTTTTTATATGTTACCTATCAGAGATAAATCTCGAGTAAATCTTAGAGAGGATACAAAACAATACGATAGAACAAGTAAGATTAGAATACACAACTATAGAGAAAATAGTTGGATTTGGCTTCACGAATCCCAAATAAAGTCTTCAAGTCGTTAACCTAATAATGGTTTTCGAAAAACCTAGGTTAAAGGAGAATCGACTCTAGTTTGCAACTAGGACACATGAAAGTGTCGGGATTAGGTTTTCCAGTTTCTAGAGTTCTCCCTTATATAGTCTTTCAAATCAGGGTTGCTTACAATCAAAGATAAAATAGCGTAGTAACAAAGCATTCAATATTCACCGTTATATGAAATCCTAATTTAAGGTTCATCTGACGGTGAATATTGAATGCTTTGTTACTACGTTATCTTATCTTTGATTGTAAGCAACCCTGATTAGAAAGACTATATAAGGGATAACTCTAGCAACTGGAAAACCTAATCCCGACACTTTCATGTGTCCTAGTTTCAAACTAGAGTCGATTCTCCTTTAACCTAGGTTTTTCCAAAACCATTATTAGGTTAACGACTTGAAGACTTCATTTGGGATTCGCGAAGCCAGATCCAACTATTTTCTCTATAGTTGCGTATTCTGATCTTACTTGTTCTATCGTATTGAGGTTTATCTTCTCTAAGATTTACTCGAGATTTATCTCCGATAGGTAAGATACAAAAAGTAATCACAACAGTTCTTCGACTTTGGGTCGTAGATACCGAATAAAGAATAGACATATCTGTGGGAGACAAATTTGTTTATAAGTCTTCGACTTTGGGTCATAGCAACTCTTAGTTGTGGGTGAGATCAGCTAAGGGAATCAAGTCTGCAAAATCCAGCGTGGTTTTAGAGACGTAAGGAACTGTGACTGTACTTTAATTGGTGTGAGACTTGGTTAGGGCTCAACTACGTTCCATTCCGAAGTTAACTTGTATTAGGCTAGTGTCTATAGCGGCTTAATACAATGTGTTGTTCAAAGCTGGATTAAGTCCCAGGGTTTTTCTGCATTTGTTGTTTCTTCGTTAACAAAATTTCTGGTGTTTTTGTTATTTCTTTTCTGTATTATATTTGTTTATATAAGTGAAATATCATGGGTTGTGCGTAGTTCAATCAGTTGATAAATCCGACCTTGTTTGTTGTATAGAACCTGACACTTGGGCATTGGTCTTTGGTACCGTCCAAGTTATTTATCATATCAATCAAGCTCACTGATTTTTATCTGTTAGAGCATAGCTCGGTTGGACCCACCAAGCGTTGGTAGTCCAGTTTGGTTGTCATATTTTAGTGAATCAAAACTCATTTAAGAGTCGCTTGATTATGTACTAGAGTCGACTTCGTATAGGTTAGCTTGAAAGTATTAGGATATGAGACATTACAAGTATTGCGAAGACTTGAAGAAGTGAAGAAGTAAGAAGCTACAACGACAACATCATCCTTCCACTTGAGGTTAGTGATATTTGACTTGAACTGTTTCATTCCCTAACGTATCTTTCAAGTCATGCATATTGAAAACGAAACTGCTAAACATGAACACTCTAGATATACATAGTATTAAGAAATACAATATGAAGTTTATTGTTGAACCATTAAACTTTGTAGATAAGACATCGACATAATCTTTTAAATGCTATTGTGATTATGTATGGGTATGAGGTGAGGATTTCATCCTAGGAAACAATGTTTTACATGTGTTTTAAGGAAGTAAGTTCATAAACTTGTTTATGAATCGAAAAGGAAATCGCCAGGCGTTATTGGGATTGTTATTCATTGATGTTTGAGGGTGAAAACGATTTCTGCTGATTTTGGTAATTTCGGGTGTGTGGGTGAGAAACGAGTTTAAACCCTAAACAATGTACTGTAAGGGAGTACTTTAGATTCGAGAGATCAATCTTTACAAATCCGGCCTAAACCAAGAAATGGCCTTTCCAGACTTGCTTCGGTCACAAAGTGAAGGAGAAGGGTTGGTTTTGGGGAGGGAAGCAAAGAGAGTGTTGAGACCAGAATAGTTGATTCTGGAAGAGTAGTTGTTTTACGACTTGCATCAGAAAGTGGGAAGCTAACAGATGGAAAGCTAGCAAATATTTTTTGAGTCTTGTATGCTCCTGACCTAAACTTGTTGTTCGGTGGAAATAGGTAATACCTATTTATACAAGTCGAAGTGAAACGTACTCTGGTCCCGTAAGAAATGGAAACGGGTGAGTAAATGGGAGCAGGTGGTAACCGGTAATTCCTGGAATTGATGTTCCATAATGAAGGAAAGCGTTTCACCATTACTCCATGTATTTACTAACCGCCTCATCCTTATGACACTGTCTTATAACGGGCGTAGTGTACGCCGCACGTTGTAAACTGCCAAACCAATACCCCAATGAGCATCCCCCAGTTTGTGACATGTGTTGATGTCTCGAGTGTTTTCATGGAAAACATGTAGCATGTTGTTTTTCTTTGGCAAGTTGATCTTGGGAGACTTGTCGGCTCGATGGTGACCTTCGACGGTCGAGATTTTGCATCTTGAGATGAAGGGTAGCTGTTGATTATTGCAACCCTTCGTTTGGTAGCCAGTGGCATGAAAGCATGGCCGGCATGGTTAGGCATGGCCAAGCTAGGATTTTGACATAGTTTAGGCGCAGCCAAAAACTAGGGTTTTGGTACTGTTTGGGCGCGACTAAATTAGGGCTTGGCGTCGGGCCAAAGGTTGCCATGCGTTAGCTGGTAACCTTGGACGGCTAAGATCCGCATCTTAGATGGAAAGTTGGTCGTCGATTGTTGCAACCCTTCGTTTTGGCATCCAACGTCGTGAAGGAAAGGCTGGCATGGTTTAGGTGCGGCAAGGTGGCTGGCACAGCATGCCATTGGCACATGTGGCATGGTCGGCATGCCTTGGCGCGGTTTAGGCGTGGCCAAAACTAGGGTTTGGGGTTTGTATCCAAGTTGGCGTCGTGACCAAAGGATAGGCGTCGTAGCCAGGTTGGTGCCGTGACCAAAGGATAGGCGTCGTAGCTAGGTTGGTGTCGTGACCAAAGGATAGGCGTCGTAGCCAGGATGGTGTCATGATCAAGGGATTTCCACAAATCGTTTGGTGGCAACTTTGTATGCCTGAGATTCATATCTCAGGAGGAAGGGTAGCCGTTGAGTGTTGCAACCCTTCGTTTGGAAGCCAGCGGCATGGTTGCATGTCCGGCATGCCTTTTGTGTGAAGTGGAGCTGCTGGAAGTATGCGTCCTGCAAGAGAGCTGTCTTGCGTCTTGGAAGGGAGCCGCCGGAAGTGTGCGGCTGTGTCTAAATTAGGGTTTGACATATCGAAACCCTAATTAGCGCCCTTTACTAGAATCGCCGTAGAATTCACGTACGGACTCGGATTTTGACGATCCGCCTCTCCATTTCGATCAGAAAAGAATTCTCTATCTTCTTACAAGGGAATATTTAGGTTTTGAGCTCGTTTGGATGGTGAAAACAGCCCTACAGTAAAAACCAGAAAGAATTCAGGAAGGATGGCGGCATGGCCAAAGTTAGATTTTGGTGGCACAAGCCAAAGAATTTCGCATCGAGGCAAAAGGTAGCCACAAGTCTTTTAGTTCAGTGGCGGACTTGGACGGCTAAGATCTTCATCTTAGATGGAAAGGTGGTCGTTGATCGTTGCAACCCTTCGTTTTGGCGGCCAGCGACATGAAGGCGTGGCCGACATGGCTTTGGAACGGTTTAGGCGTGACCAAGCTAGGATTTTGGCATAGTTAGGCGCGGCCAAAAACTAGGGTTTTGGCATAGTTTGGACGCGGCCAAAAGTAGGACTTGGTGTTGGGCCAAAGGTTACCACGCGTTGGCTGGCGACCTTGGACAGCTAAGATCTGCATCTCAGATGGAAGGGTGGTCGTTGATCGTTGCAACCCTTCGTTTTGGCAGCCAGCGGCATGAAGGAGTGTCCGGCATGGCTTTGGCACGGTTTAGGCGTGACCAAGCTAGGATTTTGGCATAGTTAGGCGCGGCCAAAAACTAGGGTTTGGCATTCGTTTGGGCGCGACCAAAGTTAGGGCTTGGCGTTGGGCCAAAGGTTACCACGCGTTAGCTGGCGACCTTGGACTGCTAAGATCTGCATCTCAAATGGAAGGGTGGCCGTTGATTGTTGCAACCCTTCGTTTTGGCAGCCAGCGGCATGTAGTAGGGCCGGCGTGGCTTTGGCATAGAGGCATGGCTGGCATAGTTTGCCATTGTCACGGTGGCGCGACTGGCATGGTTGGCATGCCTTGGCGCGGAGACGTGGCTGGCATAGTTTGCCATTGGCAAGGTGGCGCGGCTGGCATGGTTCGCATGCCTTGGCGCGGAGACATGGATGGCATGGTGGCGCGGCTGGCATGGTTGGCATGCCTTGGCGCGGAGACGTGGCTGTCATGGTTTGCCATTGGCACGGTGGTGCGGCTGGCATGGTTGGCATGCCTTGGCGCTGAGACGTTTTTTTTTTTATAAGTCAAAAATTGTATTAATAGATAACAAAATTTACAAGATATAGTTTACAAGAAAAGAGGTCAAAGCAACCCTCAAAACTTGAAAACTATTTAAATCTATAATAAGCAACATTTAGATATTCAACTGATAAAAAAAAATAGGTCTTCCTTCATAATGCATTCCAACACCATTGTCAAGATAACACTCTCGCTTAGCCATAGAATCCGCCGCAAAATTTGCTTCTCTGTAAGTATGAATAAATCTAATGGAGTCATAGTTTCTACAAACCATTAACCACCTTTGCCTTGCAAACCAGGGCAAATTAGAATTTTTCAACGCCTCTACCACACCATAAGAATCTGACCGGATGCAAATACGCTTTACACCCCATCTTGTAGCCCATTCCATTCCAACAATGATTCCATACAATTCAGCCAAGTAATTAGTTGTAACTCCCAAGCCGATCGACATAGATCCAATAACATTAAAAGGTGAATCTCGTGCCACCACACCTGCTCCAGCTCTACCAGGATTTCCCCTTGCTGCGCCATCACAAAAAATTTGAAGCTCATCACTCTCTGGAGGTTGCCAAAAGCACTCAACAGGTTGTTGACCTTTGACTCTTCTATGCTGCACACGAAAATAGTCCAAGATAAAAACATCTTCAACGTTGTTTTTCATGTAACCCTTTAGGCGAACTGTATAGTCTTGAATCAGCTTCAAAACTCTCTTGGAAAACATACTCCAGTTCGGTTTCTTGTACTCAAAAACACCTTTATTCCTCAATGCCCATAGCTCAGATTTAATCACCAGGTTTGCTACTAGCCACAGCTCACGAATAATCTGACTGCGCCTTTTAGCTGCCTTACAAGAAACAACAAGGTTAGAGTTAGGATTTAATCCAAAAATCTGCGCAAGCCAATTCCAGGCTCGAGTAGCAAAACTGCATCTAAACAGCACGTGTTCCAGGGTTTCCTCGGCATTCCCACACAGACTGCACTTACTGGCAAGATGAATTTTGAACCTTTCTTGTAATAGATCATATGTAGCACATGCCCCTCTGATGAATTTCCAGTTTTGTGCCACCAACACTGGATGAACTTCACTTCTCCATATCAAAAAAGACCACTCCACAGTAGGGTATTTTTGCCGAATAATATCCTTGGCTGAGCTGACGCTGAACAATCCCTTTAAGTCCGGCATCCAGATCCTGTTATCCTCTCCTTCAAGTGGTGATGGCATATTGTTTATCTCCACTCCAGCAACAACCAAATGTTCAAGGTGAATATCAGGAAAATTCCAATGGTCGCCAGCCCAAAAATCTCCCACCATGATCGTTTTATCCAAACTTTGGTCATCAAGAATGTCTGCAATACACATATATCCACACCAAATGTCAAAATAAAACGAAGTTGACCTACCATCACCCAACAGCATTTTAGAATTGTTTTCCACAAGCTTATGAACCCAACGAATGCCTGACAGAATTGTTGATTTGACCCCATAGTTTTTGATACAACCATTTCTTCCAAAAAAAAAAACTTGGCCCTAAGAAAACCAGCCCACTTCTTCTTAGAATTCCTAATACTCCACCATAACTTCATTATAAGCGCCTTATTCATGGTTGCCATGCGAATTATGCCTAAACCCCCTCCTTCAAAAGGCAACAGATTTTATCAAAATCCACCACAACTGCCCGACTGACATTTGAATCTACTGACCAAATAAAATTCCTAATAGCCTTTTCACATTGCAATATGAATTTTTTAGGCCATTTATAGACTGCCATATTATGAATCGAATAACTTGCAATAACTGACTTAACAAGAACAATACGGTCATGAAAAGAAAGCAATCTCCCCTTCCACCCTGCAAGTTGAGCTTTAATCTTCTCAATCACATTACAAATATGATGATACCTAACCGTACCAGGCATGATTTGAACTCCCAAGTAACGATCTGGAAATGTGGCAACACTCATTCCCAAGAAATCAGCAAGGTAAATTCTCCTACTCAAAGAACCACCACCATAGAAGATTTTACTCTTTTGACGACATACCGTTTGACCTCAAGCCGCTTGGTATTTTCCCAACAAATCCACCAAATTGTGCACACTTTTTTGATTTCCCTTACAGAAAATCATAATGTCATCAACAAAAAATATGTGAGTAGGAGAAAACCCATTTCTTGTAACCATATGAGTCATCTTCTTATCACAAAAGAGTTTCGTAATATTTCTGCTAAAAACGTCTTCAATCAACACAAAAATCAAGGGAGATAGGGGATCACCTTGACGTAAACCTCTATTAATTTTGAAATAGCCCTCCGGATTGCTATTCAAAAGAATAGAGATTCTAGCAGAATTCAAAATATCCAACAACCAAGCACACCATTTCTCAGAGAAGCCATATCGACGAAAAACTTCTAAAACAAAAGACCAACTCACCGTGTCAAATGCCTGAGAGATATCAAGTTTAAGACCAAGGTTGTCATCATTACGCTTGATATGGAGTTCATTAACCATTTCTGAGGCTAGACTGATATTTTCATGAATATTACGACCCTTCATAAAAGCCACTTGTTCCTCAGAAACATGCTTGTCCAAAACAGTGCTCAGTCTAACAGCTAGAATCTTAGTAAAAATTTTAAAGAAAAAATTACCAAGACCAATATGCCTAAAGTTTCGAAGAGTATTAGCACCTCTTACCTTGGCCAGCAACAATTTCCGAGAGGTTTATGAATGCATAAAAAAAAAGAACACACTCGAAAATACGAATCAACTCAACTCTCTGAACCACAGACCGAGTTTTGGGGAATATTTATCTGTCATTACACTCTCTCGTACCATCTAATGAGCCATGGGCATGAAACCGAAACTCCTCCATTACATTTAACATTTACCAAAATCTTTAAAAATAACTACTAAGGGTTGTGTCTATAGTTAGACCAATGAATTTCTCCTATTATGACAACTTGACATCAGAAACTAAAGATATGCCGAGGTTTAAATTTAAAATAAAACACCTTTATTGTTTTACCAATAAACAGGGAATTAATATGCAGACCCTTGGTCGTCGGTTTGTTGATCATCCATTTTATACTATAAAACAACAATGCGGGTTTAACCAACGAGTTACAGTTTGAAACAAAACAACACATGTAAGAGTGTGATTACCTTGGCATAACTTATTTTAATCTTCTTGCTTTACTTTTGTTTCCTTCCCTTTGAAGAGCCAATAGAAAAAGTAAATTAATCAAATACCTAAAAGATAAAATTTGAAAAAAATCTCAAAGTCATACCAGATTTAATCAGAAAAGGTGAAAAGTACCAATTTCAAACACAAAATCAGATTAGAAATACCGGAGTTGAAACCCTAGACAGAAACCCAAATGCTGAAATTGATTCCTGGCAAAAATAAATTGATGATCGAATGCAAAAAATCGAATCAAGGAAGAATTGACACCATTTGGAATATGACCAGTATTCCAACAATATATAATGGCCTTTATCAAGTCATCCTGAATGATATCCCAGCAGTGGCGGTAGAAACAACCAGAAAAACCATCCGGACCCGGAGCACTATCCGCACCCAAATCAAAAACAGCTTTTTTGATTTCCTCCGGAGAAGGAATTCTATCCATATCATTACTTTCTTCCATAGTGATGGAAGGATGATCAAAGTTGAATAAATCTTCATCAATATCCAGATGTGGGCCGTTGAATTTATCTTCATAAAATTGAACAACATGATTTCTCAATTGATCATAATCAGTTATGGAATCACCATTGACATCAACCAATTCAGAAATAGTGTTACTACTCCTCCTACTTCGAATGTTGTTATGAAAGAAACTCGTGTTGCTTGAGCCTTCAACTAACCATTGGTTTCTTAACTTTTGTTTCAGCGGAGTAACTTGCTGTAACCGAGTCTCAGAAAGGGTAGCCATAGAGTCCTTCATAGCATTTAATTTAGCAATATCACTAGGATCCTCATCTGAATTTCTAGCTGCATTCTCAAAGCGAAGTTGGTCTTGCTTCAACCGAGAATTAACATTGCCAAAAAGTCTAAGATTCCAATCTTTCATCGCCACTTTCAGCCTCTTCATTTTCTAAGGAAAAAAATAATCCGGAGACCCATGAACTGGAGCATCCCAACTCTCACTGACCATACGACTAAAATCAGCATGTAAGAACCACATCTTTTGAACTCTAAAAGGAGCTCTCTTTGGCCTTGGCACCACAAAAGGATAACCAAGAAGTGTAGAATGGTCAGAAACTTCCCTAGGAAGAGATTTACACCGCCAATTCTCAAACTTTGCTAGCCAAGCATCATTAATAACCGACCTATCAAGTTTGCTGATGATTCTATGTGAACCAGATTGACCATTCGTCCAAGTGAATTTAGAACCCAAAGAATCTGCCTCAAAATGTTATTATCATCCATCCAATCACTAAACTCATTAATGATTGAAGTTCTAGGTTCTAGCCCCCCTTTTTTCTCATCTAAACGCAATACACAATTGAAATCGCCCATGATCAGCCAAGGCATGACTGTGTCTTGCATATCGAGTTGCTGCCAAAGTCTCCTTCTTGTCACTTGAACATAACTAGCATGAAAAATGTGAACACCATCAACAACAACCGTAATAGCCTGTTTACTCCTATTTACAACCAAAGGATTTAACCCATCCAAGTAACAAATCCAAATATTAGCAATACTAGAAACAAAAGCATTATGAATAACTACTGGAGAATAACCCTCAACCTGCAGTCTTCTACTAAAATTTGCAGAACATGCCACTTTCGGTTCAGCCAAACAAAAAATCTCGGGTTTAAAATCTCTTATCAAATCTCTGAATTTAGAATGTGCAGCTTCACGAGCCACACCATTGATATTCCAGAAAAGGACCCGCATAATTAAACACTGGTATTATTTTTCTTGGATAGCTTAGATTGGTTAGCAATTTTTTAGGAGTTATTTATACCCGGAGAAGTAACCCTGCGAGCACGGATTCCCAAAGCCATTATCAACCACAATAGGTGTTACCAACGCTTTTCCCATTGTTAGAAGAGTTTTTTCAATCCAAAACTCCATTGGTAACCCTGGAAATTTAACCCAAACAGATGCACGAGAGGTTCTTTGTTTATCAGCGTCAAAACTAGGGTACCACTCCATTAGGGTTAGTTTCTCATGAGCAACTATCTATTGTTCAGCTTCTAAGATCTTAACCTTGTCGTCCTGACTTTGTAACTTGATGATGAAGAAACCCCTATTCAACGGAACAAACTTAACACGGCCATCTCCAATCTACAATTGAAGCTGGAGGTTTTTCTTCACGTCATTAAAGTTGAGTTCTTTGAAATCTAGCCTATCAATGAGGCTAAACTTCCAGATTGCACGCCCTTCCAAATAGAAATCCTCCGGAATCACAATAGAGGGTTTTCCTTCTTTTGTTGTAGGGTTTGGCAAAGTAGAAAGATCCACAACAGTTTTTGGGAGTTGTTTCTTTCCCTTAAGTCTATTAGCATATGTTAAAATCTTGATAGGTTCCGGTGGAGCAGAAGTAGTCCGCATCTCAAATCACCAAAGATGATCGAGATGAAGAAAAAATTGAAAATTTGAAAAAACCTAAAAAATTCGCCAGAGAGCCAAAAAAATTTAGGAGAGAGAAAAGTATACCTCTAGCTATGTTCAAACTAATAGAACCTTGGCGCGGAGACGTGGCTGGCATGGTTTGCCATTGGCACGGTGGTGCGGCTGGCATGGTTGGCATGCCTTGGCGCGGGGACGTGGCTGGAATGGTTTGCCATTGGCACGGTGGTGCGGATGGCATGGTTGGAATGCCTTGGCGCGGAGACGTGGCTGGCATGGTTTTCCATTGGCACGGTGGTGCGAGAATTAGGGTTTGGTATATACGAAGATAATATCAGACAATACTAAGGGTTCTGCTGTGGAACATGACACATGTATATATAAAAAAAAGGTACCCTGGTAATTCTTACGTAGGCATGCTGATTGATTCAATAAATGCGCTAGTGGTCGTAGTGACATCATGTCAGATGTACGATTTTACGATTTTACCCCTAAGCTAAAAGCCACCATCAACATTAAGTCCCTTGCTTAGCTCGGAACATGAGCATTGTTGCGAGGTAAGCATAAGATGGTGACAGGCAAAGACAAAATCGAAATGACAAGTCATGAAAAATGGTCAGGAAGACCCGGCTAACCTTTTTCGAGAGGTAACGAGAGTTCATGATGCTCGTGTTGGCGCCTTGCATAAATTCTTCTCGTGGTACCACAGGTTAGGTTGCGGAGTGGTAGAGGCCGGTTGAGACGCAAGCTGTTGGCTTAGATCTGGAATGGTTGTGCGCCTTCCGGGTTAGGCTTTGGAACACGGAGCGGAGCTGCTAGCATGGACTTGGCGTGAAGGGAAGCCGTTGGCACTGGATCAGATTGGGATTAGCCATCAGCATTGGTCGGCTTGGACTTGGAGTGGAGCTAGCTTGAGTTCCTCGGAAGGATGACGACTGGCTTCAGTTCCGTGGAAGGATGATGACTTGCTTTGGGAAGATAACAACTTGCTTCAGTTCCCTGGGAAGGTGACGACTGGCTTCGGGAAGATAATAACTTGCTTCAGTTCCCTGGGAAGGTGACGACTGGCTTCGGGAAGATAATAACTTGCTTCAGTTCCCTGGGAAGGTGACGACTGGCTTCGGGAAGATAATAACTTTCTTCGGATTTTAGCATGTTGCAACCCTAATTAGTGCCCCTTACTAGAAACGCTGTAGAATTCTCGTACGAACTCGGATTTTGACGGTCCTCCCCTCTATTCTGAACGGAAAAGAATTTCTAATCTCCTTACGCGAGAATATTTAGGTTTTGAGCTCGTTCGGGAGATGAAAACATCTCGACAGTAAAATTCAGGAAGAATTCAGGAGGGATGTTGCGGGCCCGAGGTGGCGTAGTCGCGCCCAGTCATCCGTTTCATGGAGCAAGAAGGAATCTTTATTTTGTTCAAACTCTAGAAACTCCGTCCGCATGAAAAGAGATATTGACCTTCTTCTGTTTTATGTTGCCCGTCCGGATTCGCGCCTTCGTCTGCAGTGTCTCTCAATGGATTCCAAAATTTACCGAAATCCGTCGCATTCTTGGGACGGATGGATGAAATATGTACTCGGAAACGACCATGTTAGGGCTAATATTGGAGATTGGGGTTACGTTGTCGGTCAATCCTCGGCTTTAGGTTGTTCAGTACCTAGACTTTCTGACCGTGATGATGATTTGTTGTGAATGCTTGTATGGCCGAAGTCTTCCGACGCCACTGGATAAAATAGATGAGTTGGGAGACGTTCCGTTGCCGATGTATTGCTATCAAAGTCTTCAACGACTTTGTTCCAAGCGACATCCTTCGAATCATCTTCTGAATCTCGGAATATCCTGGTTGAGGGGAGTGAAAGCGTCCCATGTTGGTAGTCCCCATGTGTAGCATACTTTAATTGCATCACCTTGAATCCACGTCCACGGGATTCGATGCAAGCTTATTGTACTCTTCTGTATGTGTTGCTGGGATACGCATGGACGAAATATTCTGGATAGCAAAGAGGTAGGAATGAGAGAGTTATGTTTTTTATCGTGGCTCCCTATGTTTCTTCAAGAAAATGTTTCAGCCGCGTCCCTGGAGTCATCTCATGAGTCTTTGATGGTCGTCGGGATGGACTGCGATGATCAGTCCCCGGTCGCATTTTTCTTTAGTTTCTAAAGTTGTTTTCCTCTGATCAGGCTTGGGATCCGCCGCGGCCTCGTAACGTGTTGAAGGCGTCTTCTAGACAGAGAGGTGATGATATTCTTGCGCTACACCCTTGAGGAGGAGATGACCTTGTTGTGGCTATGGCCTTTTGTTTGACTGTGTATTCTGAGCTTTAACAGTGAAGGGATTCCGTGTAGATTTTTGTAGTGATCGTTGCTGCAGTGAAGCTCTGGATGGTATCAAAAAATGAACAGCAACAGTTCTTGGTAGCAGATGTAATCAGAAGAGACTACATTATCGTGGGAACAATATAGGTTGACTAGAATTGTATGGGCATCCATGAAAGTAAAAGGATTGGCTGGATGCGTAAGTGAGCAAACTGTCCATGGTCACGAGTTTTGGCGGGATAGATCAAAAGGTGGCCATGACTACGAAGATTGGATGGCTGCGATCATGATCCTTGACATGGGGAGTGTGGTGGCACGACCCTTTGCAGGAAGGAGTGGTGTTGAAGCGGCTTCGGCTCTTGGAGAGGACGCTGAAACTCAAGGAGCAAAGCGCTGAAGCTTTAGCTTCGGATCCTGGAGCAGCTTATAGAGAGAACGCTGAAGCGGAGCGGCTGCTGGAGCGAACGTTGAAGCGGAGCGGCTGTTGAAGCGAACGTTAAGCGGAGCCGCTGCTGGAGAACGTTGAAGCAGAGCGGCTGTTGAAACGAGCGTTGAAACGGATCCGCTGCTGGAGAACGTTGAAGCGGAGCCACTTCTGGAGAGAACGTTGAAACGGTGCCTTGCAACTCTCAGAGCCTTGACGGTTACCATGTTGAAGTCGGAGACCGCGTTCTGTCAAACTCGACATTTCTCAAGTGAACAGAGGTTAGGAGTCCCCAGTTCCATCTATCGATCGTGCTTTCCAGGAGAGGTTGGGGTTTGGGAACGGCTTCCATGGCTGGAAACACCTGCTTTCCTGATGCAGTGTGGTTGAGGGATGCAAATATGTCTTTACGCTACGCCTTGGAGAAATATAGAATCTCACATAATTGTTTCATCATAGACTGCACGACTTTGTGGGCGAAGTCCCCAGAAATCGTGCAGGGAAGAGGGTCTCTGTGAACTCAGGAGGGTTGCTGATTTCCTTTGCCTCGATTTTGTAGAAGTCGTTCTTGATCTTTACGTGTGATGAAATTGGATTTTTGATTCCCTTCTACTGGGCGTTCAAGAGCAACACGAGCCTCTTCATCTATAAACGCACGTCCTGCTGAAGTGCCTGCGCCGGATGTTAAAAGTATTCTTTGTCAGCTCCCTCTTGGGTTGACGTGACTCTTATGGTGGCCGCTACGTCAGTGTCTTGAGGAAATAGGTATCTCTTTCTGAGTTATAAACACGTTTGTCTGAGCCTTACGAGAACCTTTCGTCTTTTCATCAAATCAACAGTGGTAAAAGGAGGTCGGCTTCTTCTGGCTCTTCCGGTGTCTTTCCCTGATGGTGGAGTAGCAGCGTCTCTGGTGACGGATGGAGTTGTCATACTTGAAGAAACGTTGGGGTGGCGGAAGCGGCTCTGGTTCTGGTGATTGTAGGTGTATCGTGCAGAGATGGCATGGTTTTGATCATGGAGTGCTAGAGCCATGGCGATGTTTCGAAGGGTGATGATGGCACTGCTTTGGCTGGTTGTGGAGAGGAGAAGATGGCGCTGGAAGGGTGCAAGCTGTTAGCGCTAGAAGGATGCAAGCTGCTGGCGCTGGAAGGATGCAAGTTGCTGGCGCCAGAAGGATGCAAGCTTCTGGCGCTAGAAAGATGCAATTTGCTAGCGCTGGATCGGCTTGGAATGGGTGCTGGCTTGGCGTGGACGCTGGCTTGGATTTGGTATGGCGCGGACTGTTGGCTGGGCATGGTGCATATTGTTGGCTTGGCACGACGTTGGCTTGGCGTGGCGTGGCGCGGACTTGTTCTTGCGGGCCCAGTTGCCTCTTTCCATACGTGGCTCAAATAGGAAATCCTTTCCTTATTCAAATTACAAAAGTGTTATGCTTATGAAAGGGGTTGGCTCTCCTTTTTATATCGTATCTTTGTTATCACGTCCTAGTGTTAGCGGTAGCGTGGTAGAAATAAAGTGTGCAAGCATATTCCAGCTATGTACTCCAGCGTTTCTCTTTCAAATTGTTCTCTTGTTTTCTTGTGTTGGTGCAAACCCTAGCCATAGGTATGCCTTCCATAAATCTGTAGAAATATTGTTCTTCTGAACTGGTGTAAACCCTATCCGTAGGTATGCCTTTCATAAACTTGTAGAAATAATTCATCATAAACAATTCCTCTTCAAATATCACCGTAGTAACGTCGGCTACCTCATGAATAGTGACGGGTAATCATTATTATGAAAAGCGGGTACGTACGGCTAGGTGACTGATTCCACAAAGAACCGGGCGTTAGGGTTTTCCTTTTTTTTTGTAAGTCAAACAAAGCGCCTGGTTTATGGTTTGATTTTCTGGATTTTTGGGTTGATAGACAAGTGTTTCCTATGAGGGTTTTGGATTATTATTCGGGATGAACTGTTTTAGGATGATGTCGTTTTTGGTTATGATTGTAACTGACACAAACATCCCAGGGAAGATATGGAACCGTGAACATTGCGTGTCGGTAGATGACATGGGATGAAACATAACATGGATATCGGTTTTATCTTTCTCGTAAAAACTTGAAATAGTAAACCATGTATTTTTTCTAGGCAAGACTTACTCGGTTTTTTTGATCTGCTAACGAAAAATGAGTCAGGTGCAAGTCCGAGTTTTGTGGGAAGCACCGCGATTGTGGAAAGTCCCCAGTCGTCCCTGAGTCACTTGATAATCGATTCGTCGATCCCTGGGCGGATCGTTTGCTTTTAACCTCTGGGAAGTCTCCAGTCGCCCGTTGCGGTGTCATGACTGGTAATCGGATCATCTGGTAACTGAGTCGTCGATCCCTGAGTGGATCGTATCGGGTCGTCTGGTAGCTGAGTCGTCGATCCCTGAGCGGATCGTTTGCCTCTACCGTCCTGACGTCTGGGTCGAAGTATGAGATCGAGGATTGAAAATTGACATTGTAACTGAAAGATCAATCTCCCACTGTGGTCGCCAATTGTTTGAGGGTGAAAACAATTTCTGCTGATTTTGGTAATTTCGGGTGTGTGGGTGAGAAACGAGTTTAAACCCTAAACAATGTACTGCAAGGGAGTACTTTGGATTCGAGAGATCAATCTGTACAAATCCGGCCTAAACCAAGAAATGGTCGTTCCAGACTTGCTTCGGTCACAAAGTGAAGGAGAAGGGTTGGTTTTGGGGAGGGAAGCGAGGAGAGTGTTGAGACCAGAATAGTTGATTCTGGAAGAGTAGTTGTTTTACGACTTGCATCAGAAAGTTGGAAGCTAACAGATGGAAAGCTAGCAAATATTTTTTGAGTGTTGTATGCTCCTGACCTGAACGTGTTGTTCGGTGGAAATAGTTAATACCTATTTATACAAGTCGAAGTGAAACGTACTATGGTCCCGTAAGAAATGGAAACGGGTGAGTAAATGGGAGGAGGTGGTAACCGGTAACGCCTGGAATTGATGTTCCATAATGAAGGAAAGCGTTTCACCATTACTCCCTGTATTTACTAACCGCCTCATCCTTATGACACTGTCTTGTAACGGGCATAGTGTACGCCGCACGCTGTAAACCGCCAAACCAATACCCCAATGAGCATCCCCCAGTTTGTGACATGTGTTGATGTCTCGAGTGTTTTCGTGGGAAACATGTAGCATGTTGCTGCTGTTTGGCAAGTTGAGCTTGGGAGACTTGCCGTCTCGGTGGTGACCTTCGACGGTCGAGATTTTGCATCTTGAGAGGAAGGGTAGTCGTTGATTATTGCAACCCTTCGTTTGGTAGCCAGTGGCATGAAAGCATGGCCGGCATGGTTAGGCATGGCCAAGCTAGGATTTTGACATAGTTTAGGCGCGGCCAAAAACTAGGGTTTTGGTATTGTTTGGGCGCGACTAAATTAGGGCTTGGCGTCGGGCCAAAGGTTGCCATGCGTTAGCTGGTAACCTTGGACGGATAAGATTCGCATCTTAGATGGAAAGGTGGCCGTCGATTGTTACAAACCTTCGTTTTGGCATCCAACGTCGTGAAGGAAAGGCTGGAATGGTTTAGGCGCGACAAGGTGGCTGGCACGGCATGCCATTGGCACATGTGGCATGGTCGGCATGCCTTGGCGCGGTTTAGTCGTGGCCAAAACTAGGGTTTGGGGTTTGTAGCCAAGTTGGTGCCATGACCAAAGGATAGGCGTCTAGCCAAGTTGGTGCCATGACCAAAGGATAGGCGTCGTAGCCAGGTTGGTGCCGTGATCAAAGGATAGGCGTCATAGCCAGGTTGGTGCCGTGACCAAAGGATAGGCGTCGTAGACAGGTTGGTGTCGTGAACAAGGGATTGCCACAAATCGTTTGGTGGCAAGTTTGTATGGCTGAGATTCGTATCTCAGGAGGAAGGGTAGCCGTTGATTGTTGCAACCCTTCGTTTGGAAGCCAGCGGCATGGTTGCATGGGCGGCATGGCTTTGGTGTGAAGTGGAGCTCCTGGCAGTGTGCGGCTTGCAATGGAGTCGCTTGCGGCTTGGAAGGTATCCGCCGGAAGTGTGCAGTTGTGTCTAAATTAGGGTTTGACATACCGAAACCCTAATTAGCGCCCTTTACTAGAATCACCGTAGAATTCACGTACGGACTCGGATTTTGACGATTCTCCCCTCCATTTCGATATGAAAAGAATTCTCTATCTCTCTTCGCGAGAATATTTAGGTTTTGGTGTCGTTTGAGTGGTGAAAACATCCCGACAGTAAAAACCAGGAAGAATTCAGGAAGGATGGCGGCATGGCCAAAGTTAGATTTTGGTGGCACAAGCCAAAGAATTTGGCGTCGAGGCCAAAAGGTCGCCACAAGTCTTTTAGTTCGGTGGCGGACTTGGATGGCTAAGATCTACATCTTAGATGGAAGGGTGGTCGTTGATCGTTGCAACCCTTCGTTTTGGCAGCCAGCGGCATGAAGGCGTGGCCGATATGGCTTTGGCACGGTTTAGGGGTGACCAAGCTAGGATTTTGGCATAGTTAGGCGCGACCAAAAACTAGGGTTTTGGCATAGTTTGGACGCGGCCAAAATTAGGGCTTGGCGTTTGGCCAAAGGTTACCACGCGTTGGCTGGTGACCTTGGACGTCTAAGATATACATCTCAGATGGAAGGGTGGTTGATCGTTGCAACCATTCGTTTTGGCATCCAGCGGCATGAAGGTGTGGTCGGCATGGATTTGGCATGGTTTAGGCGTGACCAAGCTAGGATTTTGGCATAGTTAGGCGTGGCCAAAAACTAGGGTTTGACATTAGTTTAGGCGCGGCCAAAGTTAGGGCTTGGCGTTGAGCCAATGGTTACCACGCGTTAGCTGGCGACCTTGGACGGCTAAGATCTGCATCTCAGATGGAAGGGTGGTCGTTGATTGTTGCATCCCTTCGTTTTGGCAGCCAGCGGCATGTTGTAGGGCCGGCGTGGCTTTGGCATAGAGGCGTGGCTGGCATAGTTTTCCATTGGCACGGTGGCACGGCTGGCATGGTTGGCATGCCTGACGTGGCTAGCATGGTTTTCCATTGGCACGATGGCGCGGCTGGCATGGTTGGCATGCCTTGGCGCGGAGGCGTGGCTGGCATGGTTTGCCATTGGCACGGTGGCGCGGCTGGCATGTTGGCATGCCTTGGTGCGGAGACATGGCTGGCATGGTTGTCATGCCTTGGCGCGGAGACGTGGCTGGCATGGTTTGCCATTGGCACGGTGGTGCGGCTGGCATGGATGGCATGCCTTGGCGCTGAGACGTAGCTGGCATGGTTTGACATTGGCACGGTGGTGCGGCTGGCATGGTTGACATGCCTTGGCGTGGAGACGTGGCTGGCATGGTGTGCCATTGGCACGATGGTGCGGCTGGCATGCCTTGGAGCGGAGACGTGGTTGGCATGGTTTGCCATTGGCACGGTGGTGCGAGAATTAGGGTTTGGTATATAAGAAGATAATGTCAGTCAATACTAAGGGTTCTGCCGTGGAACATGGCACATGTATATATATATATAAAAAGGTACCCTTGTAATTCTTACGAAGGCATGCTGATTGATTCAATAAATGCGTTAGTGGTCGTAGTGACGTCATGTCAGATGTACGGTTTTACGATTTTACCCCTAAGCTAAAAACCACCATCAACAATTACATATCTTGTGAACATCCAATATGTATGATTTAGTATAACTGGTCACGACTTGTTTGTGTTCTTGGTAGAACTATTCACAAATGCCTGACTTATGTATTGGTATGAATTTTATTAGTGAAACCGATCTTAAGTAATCACTTGATATGGTATGATCGAGTTTGTGATTTGTTTGACCGAATCGGGGTAAAGGGGAACCGATTCTATGAAGATGTGCAACACATCACAAAGGGGAATAGATCCTTGTATGAGGTGCAGCAAGTTTGTAGCAGAAAGGGGAACCGATCCTATGGACATGTGCAACACGTTTTTAGGCAAAGGGGAACTGATCCTATGGACATGTCCAACACATATGAGTTAGATACCATATATATGTGGGGAACCGATCCTAGTACCTAGTCAACCGATTTTTGGAAAGATAGTGTGACTATGCACAGTACTCACATGGAGGAAGAACCGAAACTTGTTTTGGTAGAACCATTAAACCCATGATTTATGATTGAGTGTTTCTTAATCAATCACATAGTTCTTGAAAGTCAGATGAACCAATTCTAAACTTGTTTGGAAGTGTGGCAAATCGGTTTCAAGGTTGTAAGTATGAAAGAGGACTTACAAAGTAAGGATGTCGGCATACTTTGAACACGTACAACAATGTTTCTCTTTTATTGTTCAAAGTTATTCCTTAATAGCTACAGGAAGAAAATCCCATGATCGAAATTTAAATAAGTTAAGAATCTTTTAATTAAGGTTATTAATTTTATTTTAGGAAAACGAGAATTAGTATTGTGCATGACTAGTTGAGATTTTCCAACGATATTTTCGGTCATTATTTTGGGCAAAGCATTTCCAGGAATTATGGAAACCGAATTTGGAATATATTGAATATCTTTGAGAATATTCTCGGTTTTGGAAATTCCTTGGTGTCCAAACTTCCTTGTCTATAAATACTTGAAGTTTGCATTTCTAGCAAACTAATCCTTCGTGACAGCAAACTTCCTCGGTTGTGTTGTTACTGGTGAAGCCGCCTATTCGAAGAGAAGAGTAACCTAATTAGGCGAAATCTTTTACTCCCGCTCAGTTTAAAGTCTTCTTTGGTATTTAGAAGCTCTACGGGTACCGTTGGTGGGAAACTAGATAATTGCGGTTTATCTTGTGTTTTCAATTGATTTGATTGACTAACGGTGGTTGAACTTTGATTGCACCTAGTTTGTTTATGCTTGAGAATATTCTCTTCTGATATAAGATTCACTAAAACTAGATCGAAGTTTCGACAGGGATCTTTAGACTGTTGTTAGTTCTAAAGACAATCTTGTGATAATCCATTGTTAACAGACTCCCTTCTGTGCGTGATTGATCACAAGAGATTCAAGTTGTTGTGTGCATGTGTTTATTGAAGATCTAATAAGATATTGAAGACAAAGAAGATATTGAAGATTTCTGATTTGGGGTTCATAATCTTTGGTGTGCACAATACTTGTTTCGGTATAAGAGGATCCAACTATAATCGGTTTATCCTTGTGGTAGATTGGATTGATTAGTTGTGTAGATCAGCATCAATACAATTCTTTGTGATTAAAAGTATTGATTTCAAAATCTTAACAATTACTTCGGTAGTTGAGAATAAGATAGTTCTAAGAACCTGACGAAAGAGTTTATTTGAGATAAACAGAAGATCTTTGTCGAACTCACATCACTTGGTTGAAGAGAGTTGATACCAAACAGATTTGTTGTTCCTTTACTGTTTGGAATACGAACCAAAGGAATTGTTCCAAGTACGTGACTTATTCATAAGTTGGAGACGTGGGAATACAGACGAAACTAGGTAAACTATAGGTTTAGTTGTTTGGTCTCAACTATACGAAGTTGGTGTAATTTTGTGTAGCGGCTTAATCATGATAGTATTCAATTCTGGACAAGGTCCCGGGGTTTTCTGAATTTGCGGTTTCCTCGTTAACAAAATCTTGTTGTGTCATTTACTTTATATTTTCGCATTATAATTGTTTTATTATAATTAAAGTAAATTACACAAGCGTTAATTCCTATTTACTTGATAAGCAATCCTATTGTGTTTGGTTAAGTCCGAACCTTTTTATCAAGTAAACATACTTCATTGTTGTATTGTCTCGATCTCGTATCCATAGACGATCACACGAAGTGTGAACCGGTTAGTTGCATTGTCTCGACTCAGTCCATAGACAATCACTTTCGAAGAAATGACTTATAGGTAGGAAACTTTTTAGCTTGAGGTATATTTGGGTACCCTCGCCTTTTCAATTGGTATCAGAGCAGGCAAACACGAAAAGATCTAACAATCTGTGTTTGTGTGATCCAACCTATAAGAATTGAATCTAATGAATGATTCAGTTAACGTAAAGCAAGACATCAAGAGTTTTGAATTAACACTTGATGATGGCATCTATGATTCAATATCTGAAGAAATAATCTTTAGAGATTCTACAAGACAAGTTAATCTTGTTAACAATGTAGAAATCGATGACGACTGGAAAATACGTCTACAAGAAAGATTAGATGAAATTTCCGATGATGATGACTCGTATTTTGAACAAGAAGTAGAAGAGGATATCTCAGAATACTCTAAACTGCTGGAACCTTTGAAAAACGAAAAGCTGAGCACTTCAAATTTTCTTGGTTTTATGAATCCTCTTTGTCGTGAGAACAAGAAACTGAGGAGGGTTTTTCATGGATATTATATTGGTTACCGCATCGGTGATTATCTTCTTAAAGATCGTACAGACGAGCTAAATTCTAAGAAATTAGAATGTGAAAATATTCAAAGAGATCTCTTTTTGTAGAAAAAGAAACTTGTTGAATCGGAAGCAAGGGTTAGTTCTCAACCAAAGAGTTTTCAAGAGAAAGAAGATGTATATCTCTCACGAGAAAAACACCTTAAGGCTGATCTAGCTGTGCTCTTGATAAAATCAAGACGTTGGAAGAAGAAATTTTGGACCTTAAAAAGTTCAGTGTTAGCTCAAACAATTTAACCTCAATGTTAGAAGTAAGTAGAAATCATCGTGATACACGAGGATTAGGCTATAAGGGAATAAATGCTTCAAATATTAGCAAAGAGGTAAAATTTGTTAAAGCTAAAAATTCTTCTAAACCAGAGGCTTCCACTGATGACAAAGATGCTCATATTTCTTGTAAAGAAGAAACGTCTGTCAAGCCTAAGAATAGTGTTCAACCAGCAGTAATCAAAGAAGGCACTTATGCTAATGTCAAGAAAGCAACAACGTTGAACAAGGATAAGAAGAAGAATAAGAAGACTCGACGAGCTCCAATGCAAGAGGATCCACAAAAAGGTAACAAAAAAACTCATACTTCGTATATTTATACTAAGCATTGTTATTATTATGGTAATAAAGAACACTTGCAATGGGGATGCAAAGTTCGTAAGATGCAAGATGCACTTTCTTTTGTATCAAACGAATTGGCTAAGTTTTCTCCTCACAAGAACTCAGATCGTTATTGTCCTAAGTTTAGGCAAAAGAATTATTATAATGATAGTTCAAATTTTGCATATCACTCGACAAGGTCATCTCATAAAATAGCCAATTATAGAAAGAGAGATGACGTTTCAAATGCAAAGACAGGATCTGATGTTCCATATTGGAGAAAGGATGTTTCGCAAAGTATTCAAAAGGACAATCGTCCTAAAGATATGAAGGAGAAAGCCACTCCTGCGAAACCCATCGCTAAATGGGTCCCGAAGTCCTCCATAGACAAGAAGGAACCAAAAGTTAGTTACAAGAATGACTCTCAGCTGTTAATTGTTGGAGACAATAATTACAAGAGTCTTCTTGAAAGACTAAAGAAAGACATCATGTCTTAAATCTCTTGTACTAGTGAACGTTGTGATAATGACACTCTTCATCACAAGTCAAAGAAGAAAAACAAGAGATAGAATAAGAGAAAAAAAACCAAGCAAGAGGTCAAGAATGATGATTCTGTCTTAGTCACTCATGATGAACAAGACAAGGATCAACTCAACACAACCTAGTTGTGTTAGAATGCGCATACTCACCTTGGTGCTCAATTTTTTGAAAGGTGAGGAAGCACATGAAACTGAGAACATGATCTCTCGGTTATTATATGACTAATTAACATCTTTAGGAGATTTCTTTTCTTCTATACAAATACCTTCTCTATCTATATTTTAGTTTTTGATAGAAACGGTAATTTTGAGTTGATGATGTTGATGTCTACTGATCATATATGTGTAGCCCTTGTTTTTACGGTTAAAACGAGCCAAAAATCACTAAATCGGACATCGTATGCAAAAGTTATGTCAAAAACAGTTTAGTGTTGTGATCCACCACAAGTAACACTTGCGGTACCGATCTTAGTGATAGGTGCAATGGGGGGAACCGATCCCAGTGAGAGGTCCCCATACGAAGAAGTGTAAAATTGTTTTTCCCATAACTTCTTCGTCCGAACTCGGAATGACCTCATTCTTTTTGCGTTGGTTTCGGAATTTAATTCCCTACAAGATAGTGGTAATTGAAATACTTGATATAATGTTGAATATTTATGGTGTATTGCAAATTGGTTTATGGGATGTTTGATCTCGGTTTTACTACCTTGATATTCGATCTCATAATGTTGTGAACCCTTATGGTTTGGGTGACTTTTTGATTAGCAGGATTAAGTTCTAGCCCGTGTTGGTAGGATTAATCAAAGGATCATGAGGGGTTCTGGTAGAACAATATGTGAAAAAGTCACAATATGTTGAATCGATTTGGTTTAGCATAAAAGCATATGTGTTTCGACGGTTTTCAACTTTTACTTGCAATTGTTTAAAACCGGTTTTCAACCTTTCTCTGGTAAAGGTAGTTGTTGTTATTCTTTTGTTTTTCATAAGGATGACAACATAATGATATTTCGATATCAATTCTCCCTGGAAGAATATGCAAACACATTGGAGAAGTGGATGTGAAATTTGAGGTAACAATCTTGTTAGTTAATTGTTTTCATGTTTAAGAAAAGCCTGATTTTATTTCATATATACTTTGCTTTTGCTTAGCAAAATTTCGATAGAATTGATGTTTTATTCCATGATGTGTGTATGTGTGTGTGATTCAATTGGTTTCGGTTAAGAAAAACTATTGTTATCTTTCTTTATTGTGTGGTATCAATTGTTTAGGCTTACAAAATTTCGGTGCAATTGCGGTGTTTTAATGCTTATGTTAAATTGCTTCCGGTTGAGGTGAATAATTTTGCAAGTTGATTTATTTGGTTTGTATGAATTATTTATGGTTTAACAAAAGAAAAGGTTTACGGGATGAGTTGTTTAGTCCAATTCGATTCCGGATCAGAGAAGCTAAGCTTATCTTAGTTAAACTTATCAAAGTGGAGGTTTCGGTTATTCAAGTCTAATCGAATGCCTTAACAAGAAATGCTAGTTAACTAACCTAGTACTTGTCTTGTTTAAAATTGAAAGGTCTAAGTTATATGGATAATTAGAACCTGATGAGAAAAATAGAGTTATCTTTATTTTGGTCTTATCGAATGAAGCGGTTGTATTTGTACAATCGGTTTAGCAAAGGGACTAAGTTGCTTAGTTGATTTTCGGTTTGCTAAACTAAATTGGGAATATTGCTTCGGGAAATTTTTTCCTTGATAACATATCAAAAAAAATTACTTTGTAGTTTCGGTTTTGATATTGGTTATCAAAAATGGTGTGTGGAACCCTCGTGCTTAACTCTATAGGTTTGCAAGTCTATTTTGAGATTTATAAGATTCTTTTCGTGTTTTCCTTTATTTTTTCGTTTCTTTGTCATTTTATGAAAAAAGGGGGAGAAATATATGGAGTGAACAAGTGATACTAGTATTGATTTTATATTGATTGGTATCACTAAGGAAAAGAACATTTGTGCTTAAACGTTTATCTAACGAAAGAGTGAAAGCATAAACTAAGGGGGAGGAGCATATCATATTAATTGGTATAACAAAGACGTGTGGATTGATGAAATCTACCTATCTCACCTTTAGGGGGAGTATTAGCTTTGTTATTATAATGTCAACGACGACATTTAAGGACTGAATGAATGCAGGTTATTGTGTTGTTGAATTCGGGAATCAAGCGTATGTGTAATAAATTCTTGTAATCTGTTTATCCATATGATTATAAGAGTTTTTTCACTAAAATTGACAAAGGGGGAGATTGTTAGAGCATAGCTCGGTTGAACCCACCAAGCGTTGGTATGTCAAGTTTGGTTGTCATATTTTAATGAATCAAAACTCATTTAAGAGTCGCTTGATTATGTACTAGAGTCAACTTCGTATAGGTTAGCTTGAAAGTATTAGGATATGAGACATTACAAGTATTGCGAAGACTTGAAGAACTGAAGAAGTAAGAAGCTACAACGACAATATCATCCTTCCACTTGAGGTTAGTGATATTTGACTTGAACTGTTTCATTCCCTAACGTATCTTTCAAGTCGTGCATATTGAAAACGAAACTGTGAAGTATGAACACTCTAGATAGACATAGTATTAAGGAATACAATATGAAGTTTATTGCTTAACCATTAAAATTTGTAGATAAGAAATCGACATAATCGTTTAAATGCTATTGTGATAATGTATGGGTATGAGGTGAGGATTTCATCTTAGGAAACAGTGTTTTACATGTATTTTAAGGAAGTAAGTTCATAAACTTGTTTATGAATCGAAAAGGAAATAGCCAAGATTTATTGGGATTGTTATTCATTGCATATCTTGTGAACATCCAATATGTGTGATTTAGTATAACCGCTCAAGACTTGTTTGTATTCTTGGTAAAACTATTCACAAATGCATGACTTATGTATTGGTATGACTTTTATTAGTGAAACCGATCTTAAGTAATCACTTGAGATGGTATGATCGAGTTTGTGATTTGTTTGACCGAATCTGGGTAAATGGGAACTGATACTATGAAGAGGCGCAACACATGACAAAGGGGAATCGATCCTTGTATGAGGTGCAACAAGTTTGTAGTAGAAAGGGGAACCGATACTATGGACATGTGCAATACGTTTTTAGGCAAAGGGGAACCGATCCTATGGACATGTGCAACACATATGAGTTAGATACCATATATATGTGGGGAACCGATCCTAGTACCTAGTCAACCGATTTTTGGAAAGCTAGTGTGTCTATGCACAATACTCACATGTAAGTAGAACCGAAACTTGTTTTGGTAGAACCGTTAAACCCATGATTTGTGATTGAGTGTTTCTTAATCAATCACATAGTTCTTGAAAGTAAGATGAACCAATTCTAAACTTGTTTGGAAGTGTGGAAAATCGGTTTCAAGGTTGTAAGTATGAAAGAGGATTTACAAAGTAAGGATGTCGGCATACTTTGAACACGTACAACAATGTTTCTCTTTTATTGTTCAAAGTTATTCCTTAATAGCTACAGGAAGAAAATCCCAGGATCGAAATTTAAATAAGTTAAGAATCTTTTAATTAAGGTTATTAATTTTATTTTAGGAAAACGAGAATTAGTAATGTGCATTTATTAGTTGAGAATTTCCAAAGAGATTTTCGATCATTATTTTGGACAGAGCATTTCCAAGAATTATGGAAACGGAATTTGGAATATATTGAATATCTTTGAGAATATTTTCGGTTTTGGAAATTCCTTGGTATCCAAACTTCCTTGTCTATAAATACTTGAAGTTTGCATTTCTAGCAAACTAATCCTTCGTGACAGAAAACTTTCTCGGTTGTGTTGTTACTGGTGAAGCCGCCTATTCAGAGAGGAGAGTAACCTAATTACGCGAAATCTCTTAAGCCCGCTTGGTTTAAAGTCTTCTTTGGGATTGAGAATCTCTACGAGTACCGTTGGTGGGAAACTAGATAATTGCGGTTTATCTTGTGTTTTCGATTGATTTGATTGACTAACGGTGGTTGAACTTTGATTGCACCTAGTTTGTTTATGCTTGAAAATCTTCTCTTCCGATATAAGATTCACTCAAACTAGATCGAAGTTTCGACAGGGATCTTTAGACTGTTGTTAATTCTAAAGACGATATTGTGATAATCCATTGTTAACGGACTTCGTTCTGTGCGTGATTGATCACAAGAAATACAAGTTGTTGTGTGCAGGTGTTTATTGAAGATCTAAGAAGATTTGAAGACAAACAATATATTGAAGATTTCTGATTTAGGGTTCATAATCTTTGGTGTGCACAATACTTGTTTCGGTATAAGAGGATCAAACTATAATCTACTTATCCTTGTGGTAGATTGGATTGATTAGTTGTGTAGATCGGCATCAATACAATTCTTTGTGATTAAAAGTATTGATTGCAAAATATTAACAATTACTTCGGTAGTTGAGAACAAGATAGATCTAAGAACCTAACGAAGGAGTTTATTTGAGATAAACAGAAGAGCCTTTGTCGAACTCACATCACTTAGTTGAAGAGAGTTGATACCAAACAGATTTGTTGTTCCTTTACTGTTTGGAATACGAACCAAAGGAATTGTTCCAAGTACGTGACTTATTCATAAGTTGGAGGCGTGGGAATACAGACTGAACTAGGTGAACTATAGGTTTAATTGCTTGGTCTCAACTATATGAAGTTGGTGTAATTTTGTGTAGCGGCTTAATCCTGAGAGTATTCAATTCTGGACAAGGTCTCGGGGTTTTTCTGCATTTGCGGTTTCCTCGTTAACAAAATCTTGCTGTGTCATTTAATTTATATTTCCGCATTATAATTGTTTTATTATAATTAAAGTAAATTACACAAACGTTAATTCCTATTTACTTGATAAGCAATCCTATTGTGTTTGGTTCAGTCCAAACCTTTTTATCAAGTAAACATACTTCGTTGTTGTATTGTCTCGATCTCGTATCCATAGACGATCACACGAAGTGTGAACCAATTAGTTGCATTGTCTCGACTCGGCCCATAGACAATCACTTTCGGAGAAAGGACTTATAGGTAGGAAAAGTTTTAGCTTGAGGTATATTTGGGTACCCTCGCCTTTTCACTATCTGTTTGATTTGATGATTGTATTGAGAAAGAGATAAAAGCCATTTGATATATTTCTTGATTGAGTCTCACTTTTAAGTTGATGCTCTTGAAATTATATTGGAGTTTAGTCCATACAGATTGCCGAACGAATTATTGGTTGTGGTTGTTATACCCCCGCTTTTTCAGTAATAACCCTTTATAGACGACTCTGGCGCCTCAGATACTATTGTCCTATCATGGAGACACAAGCAAGACTACTGCAAGGATCATGCCCGAGTAGTCAGTTTCCGCCACATCAACTCGAAGCGGTGATCATTCACTATGCCGGGGACTGGAGAGAACCCTACATCAAATACCTCAGTGATAATGACCTACCCTCAGAAAAGAAAGAAGCAGTTCGGTTAACCCAGAAATCTAAGAGGTACGTCTTTCACGATGTGATTCTATATTGCAAAAGCTTTGGAGGAAATCTACTAAGATGTCTGTCAGAATGTGAAATCCCGATGGGCCTAAAAGAGATGAACGATGAGGAACATCAAGGGACAAGGAAATTATTTCTCCAGATCCATGAGAAATATTATTGGCCGACCATGGAAGATAACGCAGGTGCCTATGTTCAGAAATACCATCAAGGCCAGTTCCACGGTAACCTCATACACACTCCTTGCCTTCCATTACATTCAGTAAAAACTCCATGGCCGTTCTACAGCTGGGGACTAGACATTATTGGCAAGATTAACCCTGCATCATTGAACAACACGAATATATTATCACCGCAACCGAGTACTTCACCAAGTGGGGTGAAGCTATCCCTCTTTGAAGCACTACTGGCATCACCATTGCGGCATTCATCAAAGAATATATCATATGCATATTTGGTGTTCTACAACATATCATTACAGATAACGGTACCCCTTTTGCAAACAAACATGAAACCGAATTACTCCAGGAGTACGACGTTAAAAAAAATTTCTCCACACCATACTATCCGCAAGGGAATGGGAAAGCAGAGAGTAGGGAATGGGCAAGCAGAGAGTACTGATAAGACTTTGATTCAGATTCTTAGTCGAATGGTGCATGACAATCCAAGGACATGGCACGAGCAATTACCCATGGCATTGTGGGAATATCGGATTGCATCAAGGAGTTTGACCGTAACTTCACCTTACTCCCTTGTCTACGGTGCAGACGTTGTCCTCCCAGCCGAGATCAAGATTCCTCCAGTAAGGATTGCAATTGCTATCTGGGTACAATAGGATGAAACTGAAGTATCAAACGCCAGAGTTGATGACCTAGATATTCTTGAACCGAGAAATATGTAGAAGCATACAGACGGAGGGTTTCTAAAGCATACAACAAAATGGTAAAACCCAGAACATTTCAAGTAGGATATCTAGTACTGAAAACTGCAAAAACATATTCAGAAAGACATGTCTGCTTCGAATTTGGCACCTAAATGGGAAGGTCCCTATGTGGTCATCAAATCAGCACCTAGCGGATACTACAAAATCCTTGCACTCAAAAGAGGTGTTGAAGGAACTATAATCAATAGCAAGTGGCTGAAAGCATATTATACCTAATTGTATGACGATAATATAGATATTAGAATGTAATTTCATTTCTCCAAAAAGTAGTTCTCTAAATGTTCTACCAATTCATTCAAAAGAAAACACATTGCAGCAATCTAAAAAGTTTCATCAAATTAAACCTTACTCAAGAAAACATTCTGAAATGTGAAAAACCAAAAACTCTATAGAGTAACCCATCCAACAGTAAATAGTTCATGTTGTACACCATCTCAAGCCTCTTCCGATAGTTATCAGTCTTGATCCTCAAGTCCTGAATCGCCTTGTCCACTCTTACGGACTCCGTGGCCAGAGTTTTTTCTTCCTCTATGATGGCATTCGTAGAAGAGACTATATTAGCGGCGGTGACCTGTCTATCGATCTTGATGATCTCGAGACGATGACGAATCCAGCCGACGTTAAATCTGAGAACCTCACAGTTAGAGATCATATCGTCCTACCGATACAGTTCCTTGTTGCTGACATCACGAAGATTCTTCTTCTCCATCTCTTCAATCACGGGTAGCAATCCAGCTACAGCAATAACAAGTGTTTGTGGATCGTTCTTCCATACCTCGGTGGTAGCGATGTGACCGTATATCTTGCAGATCTTGGTATACATAGCGGCATAACACTTAGACACGATAAACCCACCCATATTCTGGTGGTCACGACATGAGTTATTCAGGAGAAGATCGAAAGAAAGTCCAACAGTTGGATATTCATGGATAGAGATTCCCAGTTCAACCTCAGCAGGGTTGACTGACGGACTGGCGGAGATCTCATCATCAGTCGTCGTTTTGCCATCACTAGTATCTTTCTCATTCTGCTTCTCCTTAGTGTCAACGCAGACATCAACCTGCCATATCAGAAGAATATTCAATAGTCAATATGAAATCTCGAGGAAACGACAGAAGAGGATGATTATCTCCACAACTCTATCAACCATGTTGGCAGCCATTGAAGTAAAGGAGAAGCGAGAAGGAACTTTAATGGTATTCTTAAGGTCTCAGATTGTAAGGAGAAGAGGAAGAAAAATCTGCTTGCTCCACCTGCCAAAATATTGATCAGATATCGATTATAAAGATGCAAGAACGGAAGAAGGAATATCTCTTACCAATTTATCAGCTGTGTTTCTGCGCCTGGAAATAGATTCATAGGATGATTCTCTACTACCAGACATATTTTGATGAATACGAATGGAATTTTAAATCCTTGTTGAAAACCGGCAAAATCCAGAGATGAAGATGACAATGCAGGAAGACGAAACCCTAAGTTGAAAACCGTGTGTTTATCTCTGAGAGTAATCGGTTACACTTTTATTGGGATTTTGGATTTTGGATGAAGATTATGCGGACGTACGTGGAAACCAATAACACTGGGGACTGGTATTAGTCAACTGTGACTACAATTCAAAGTGTATGGCTCCCTGCTACCTTATGGACGACCCGACTTATCCATGATCAAGGTATCATGTGTCTAACACCGTTTTAATAATTTAAACGATACAGAATTGTGTTTTTAGGATAATGATGACACTTGAAGCAAGCAACTCAAATGTCCGTCATGAATATATAAATGTGTGGTACAATGACGCTATTCGGGCCCACGGAGCACGAGCAAACAGTTTAAAAATTTCTAAATCACGCTCAACCATGACTTTGTCGGTGGCCATTTACATTGCCCGACACAAAGTGACGAACTGGGAGTGATTGGTAAAGGATCAATACATGGGTCTTATGCCGTTCTCTTCGTATAGGTGTTCTCTACAGCATATCCAAAATTCAAGTTCATCAGGTGATACGATTTTTTAATTGTTGTACTAATAAGATTCGAACTCTAAGACTTGTGAAGATTAAATTTAAAGATTTAATGAAAATAATAAATATAAACAAAAGCGAGAGTTACTAGGACAAGGATTCCACCGAATTCATATCATAAGGCTCAATTATTTATTCTCAACAATTATCGCTTAATAAACAAAATAACATAGACTCTGATTTTGCCAAAGTAGATTCTCAAAATGTTAGTTATGATAACTAATTAATTCAAATCATAAATCAATTTAAAATAAGCGCAAAAGTCACATAAATAATAAAATAAATTTACCCATGTATGAAAATCGGATTCCTCCGTCACCCCAGTGATGGGTTTAGCACCTCATGTTGTAGACACTTTCAAAATGACTTTGCATTGCTCCAATGGTGTTTACAAAGAAGAACTTATGTAACTTAGGGAATTCGCAACGCTGGTACGACGTTACAGAACACACCGTTACAATATTTGTCACAAACTGAAGATAAATGTTACAAATTGACCGTTACAAACTGTTAAATATAAGACCCTAGAAACGACAGTTTTTTACGGTTTATGTTCTTCAGGTTTTTATTCTCTGCAGCAGCAGAAAAATCTTCTATGCAGCTTCATATTCTTCTATGTAGCTTCCCCAATCTCTCGATGTTCTCTCCTGTGACACCAACAACCTATTTATACATCACCAACACCCTCAACCACTCGATTAATGCAGTATATCTCGTTTTTACTCCCTCTGCCAAATCACCGAGATTTCTTTCTCTCTTTAACTTTTCCACGCATCTCTGGGTTGTCAAAATCTCTTTGAATTATTATAATATAATCCAGGGAATATTACTTCCTTAAACTGTACAAAACAACTTCAACATAGAGTGATACGAAAATATATTCATTCCATGTTTTAGCTCGTCACGCGTCTGTGTTGGAAATTTAATCTAAAGATTAAATATATGGTAAAGAGACATGAACAATTATATAGAAGAGATGAAACAGAATGATCCAACGGATGTGTCTCTTGGTGTTCAAGTAAGCAGTTAATAACTTGAAAAGGTATGGATGTAAAGAGACTTGATATGAATGGACACTTTATGTGTCTGTTCAGTGTCTATATATGTCCAACAAACCTTGAAGAAAAGAACACTTTCATTGTTTTCTCAATCTCGGCAGTTTTTATATTTGTCACTCAATTACGATATCAAGAAGAGTTCAGGATGATTCGTCGATTTTGTTGGTCGCCAATCACACAAGACTTGTTGTATCCTGGAAGCGATTTGCAATTTGTCACTTCAACAACTCAAATCGAATGGGAGCAAATAACGCTTTAAAGAAAGCGTCTCTACGCGCCTCAAGCCATGATTGTTTCTGTTCCATGCCCTAAAATTCCTAACAATTTTAAAGCGTTGCTTCATCAATGGACTTTGGAACAATTATGGGTTTTGTTTAGGCTAGGCGCTGTCCGTGCAGGATAAACTTAAATATGAAGTTTTGTGATTCTATTCCGAAAAGGAAGAAGCAGTTATGTTTGACAGAGAAACAAGGTTAAAAGGAAGATGGAAAATAATTTTCCAAATTACAACCAACATCTGGACATCCCAAAGCCAATCTCTGTGAGAAACCGGCGTCAATCAGATAAGTGTATCTAATTTCTTTTTCCTTTAATTGCGATGGCATATCCTAAATTTAGCGAATACATCATGTTGGTTTCTCGCAATGAGTACATGATTTGTTGGTTTGCATAAATATGATTGGATTATGTATTAGATGTTTGAATAAATGTCTAAGTCAGAAAATTGTTATCATAACCAATACATATGAACAAGGATTTAACTTGGTCGTAGTTCGATCAAAATAATCTGCAACTGTTGCTCCAATGGGCTAGAGTATACTGTGAATATTTCCAGACGGACTGGATCATCATTATATGATCATTATGAAATGAATTTATCATTGTAACTCTGTAAAGATCATCTTCCGGAAACTTTCTGTTTTTATAAGTTTCAAAATATCACTTTCACATTCTGGTATTTCATGACTTTGAGTATGATCATGAAACGGGGGTGAATGGAGAAGGGCTAGTGTCAATGTATCATCAGGAAAATCTTCCAAATGTATGGAATTAGATTGAAACAGAAAAATTCCAACGTGACACTAAGTCATTAGATTTCCATTTGATACACTAATGATACTAAGTCATTAGTGGCATCTGTTCACCAGGAATTGGAAAGTCATGTATACTCTAATCTAACTTTGCTGGAGCACTTCGTTAGTATCAGGATGGTTTGAATCTATCATTTGCTGTTGTTGATTGTTGAAGTGAAAAGACACTTCTTAATGGGTATAAAAGTGTGAAATAGAACTTTTGTTAAATTGCCCTGAGACTACTCGAAATGTTAAAATTGGATAGCAAGAGAGATAAATTCCATGTACCACTGGTAAGTGGTATATGAGAATATTTGTATTCCCTTTGGCTACTTAATTGTGCAACATACCAGTGGTTCAATTTGTGGAATATAATGCAGATTTGTGATGCATATATTTGAATTAATAAAATTTTGGGGGAAAGTATAATTTTTGAATTATGTTTGTTAACAATGGTTTGGTTATCGCCTTCACCATGTTTGTTGTCCCATTATTGTTATTCACGAAACATCATGGTTTCTCATTTCTGTGGTAAAATGGTGCTTCCGGTGCACTACAGGATCTATAGAAATGTGTGATGGAACTTCGATTAGAATTTCATTTGATGATTTTCTTGAATAACAAAATTGTGGGGGTATTAGAGTGGTATGCACTGTCACTTTGACAAGTGCAAATGCTAAGGCTTAAACATTTATTCAAGAGATGCTGAATTAATTGGGGATACCATTAATTCATCGCCATAGCCCCTAATTTTTCATGACCAGATATTTCATGGAGTTTCAGGCATAGCCCTGAATTTTGGTACAGCGGTAAAGGGCTAGGATGAGTTCTGAGGCTAACTAGAATTTGTTGAACAGATGAAAGTCTGTCCGAGCTACATTACTCAAGGCTTATGCTTGAAAGGCAAGTGATTTCTCTAGTGAAAGATTGTCTAATCTGCAGCCGTAAGTGAGGTGTATGTAGTAATGCTAGTTAGAACTAACTGTTGGAGACCTATCTGTTCACATGGTTAGTCGAATTCGATGGGTGTTGGGGATTATGGATGGATACACCCAGATGCATCCTTATCTCCCTATTAGAGATGTATATTTTGAAAGTCTTAATGGTTAGACTCGGTGCGTAGGGCTGTTGTGGTGGAGTACTGCATCCAAGGCACTTAGGATCTATGTATAAGAATGTATACATATCAAAATGATTGAAGCACTGGACTTCGTAACATATGTAGATGCTTACGGGATTTTTTGAATCCAAAGCTCCTAAAACTATGAAAACATCGTAGTATTGTGATGTGCCTATCATTAGATTTTGAATCTAATAGATGAGGCCAATCTACTCTGGTTGAAAGAATAAATGAACCAGGAAAATAACTGTTGTGATTATGCAGTCAACACAAAAGCCAAGCCAGGAGCACATTGATGTTTGGAACGGGCTTTTGGTTGCGAAGAAATGATCAAATTTCAAAGGAGACACAGTGAGTAAATTAACTGTGTAATGGGAATGAAACTGATCATAGTATGGTTGTTATCATTAGATTTTTGAATCTAATAGATAGGTCCAAATTAGTTTGGCAAGTCCTTTTAGTAGGAATTTATTTTTGAAGGAATTTTTTTGCGAATTCATATATGGATGGGATTGAAACCTCAATAATGTTTGTTAGAGCACTGCTCGGTCAAACTCGCATGCGTTGTTTTCTCAAGCATGTTTGTCAATGTCAGTGATCAAAACTATAAGTCTTGATTTCTAGTCTCTTATAGCTAAGTCTCGGACTAGGATAGTAAGTGTAGTTGAGCTCAAGGACTTCATGGTGATTCATCATACAAGAAAAATATCTACTCAAGGAACCGGTGGAACTTCTCGACAAAAAGGTATGTGGAGACTTGAGTTTATCTGTCACTCAAAAGTCTATCTATTCTATCTCCTACTCTTTGAGACAAAAGTCGTATGCTATATATATATAGACTAGATCATACACATTTGGTATTTCGAGCCGAGTATGCCTCGCCTATCTATATCTCGAAATATGTGTTGGTAAGCTATTCGCTTCGACCAAGTTTATCTTTACCTAGTGACGGAAGTCATGAATGTTTCAATCACTTTGAAAATTGCTTTGACGAGAAATAGTGTAACAACTATATAACGTCCTCTAAGAATGTTTCAATGATTGAAATGAGAGTTTAGATTACATAACCAATGGATTCCTTGAACCGAAGTTTTCGAACTTTGTTGATCAAGAGAACCGGAAGTATGGCAAGTGCCAAGTCCGCGAACTCAGTCCGCGAACTGGCGAAGTTCTCAAACCCGAGAATTTCTGCTGGAGTTGACAAACTACTTGTGTGAGTCAAGTCCGCGAACCGGCGTAGTTCTCGAACCCGAGAATTTCTGCTGGAGTTCGTAAACTCTATCCGGTGTCTTAAGTCCGCGAACCAAGTCTGCGAACTTGAGAAGGTTATATATCTAAAGATGATTTATGAACTTAATCTTAAAAGACTAAGGAATGCATTTGCAAACCGTGGCTATTAAAGTTCATGAACCGATTCGAGTGAATCAAATCATCTTTGCTTCAATTGTGTCTTGTGTAGTTACATAAGATTTCCTTGCAATTGAACAACTCTCTTAACTAGTTCATTTGAGTCAATTGAACTAGTTATGGTGAGGAAGAACATGGTTGGTATAAAACGCTCATATGGTTAACCTCTTTGGGTAGACTATTGTTGAACCAATAATGTACACGTTTGGGTGCGGTTAACAAACCTAGAAGCGTACAGTCATTTGTGTATGACAAGCTAAGTTTTCGATCTAACGGTTCAGAAATATTAGTTTGATTCTAAATCAGGTTTTCATTTAACGGTGAATATTGATTGTTTTGTAACTAAGGCAAAACCCTGAATTGAAAGGCTATATAAATGAGACATTTATTATTGTGCAAAACTAATCCCCACACGTCCGTGTGATACTAGTTTCTCTGCTAGAGTCGTTTCTCCTTTAACCTTTGGTTTTCTTCTTCTAAAACCAGGTTAACGACTTAAAGACTTCATTGGGATTGTGAAGCCAGACCGATGTTACTTTTATCGTAGTTGTGTGATCTGATCTTGCATCTTCTATCGTAATAGTACAATCATATTGATTGGCTAGAGGTCGTGAGAGTTCTCCGATAGGCAGGATATATAAAGTAATCACAAACGCCTCCGTCTCATCGTTTGTGATTCCACGACATCTTGTTTCGTTACCATACGATTAAGATTGTTGTGAGGTGATTGATTAATCTAGGTTGTTCTTCGGGAATATAAGACCGGATTATCAATTGGTTCCTGTTCACCTTGGTTATTATCAAAAGACGGAACAAAAACTTTTAGGGTTTTTCTGTGGGAGACAGATTGATCATTTGATAGAGTTGTATGTGTGAGACATATTTGTTTATTGTTAAAGCCTGCGATTTTGGGTCGTAGCAACTCTTAGTTGTGGGTGAGATCATCTAAGGGAATCAAGTGCGCAGTATCCTGCTGGGATCATAGGCGTAGGGAGTACAACTGTACCTTGGATCAGTGGGAGACTGATTGGGGTTCAACTATAGTCCAGTCTGAAGTTAGCTTGGAGTAGGCTAGTGTCTGTAGCGGCTTAATACATTGTGTATTCAATCTGGACTAGGTCCCGGGGTTTTTCTGCATTTGCGGTTTCCTCGTTAACAAAATTCTGGTGTCTGTGTTATTTCTATTTCCGCATTATATTTGTTTATATAATTGAAATAATACAGGTTGTGCATTTGTATCAATCAATTGGAAATCCGACCTTTGGTTGTTGATTGATATTGATTGATCCTTGGACATTGTTCTTTGGTACCGTCCAAGTTATTCCTTGTGTTTGATTATAGACTCGCTGATTTCTGTTAGCTTGAGTGAATCAAAACAAGAGAGAGATATTAACTCCTTGAGATACTTTTATATAGATTGAGTCTGACTGTCTAGTTGATTCTCTAGTAAGTGTTTCGGAGTTAGTCCATACAGATTGTTAATCGAAATATTGGGTGGTGTTGTTAGACTCCCGCTTTTTCAATTGGTATCAGAGCAGGCAAACACGTTTAAGACCTCAAAAGTCTGTGTCTGTAGAGATCTGACTATATGGACCATAAAGTCTCAATTCACGCTTCACCAGGTTCTAAAAACAACCGTAGAAAAAGGTCTGATAAACTGGTTACTCTTCAAAAGGGGTTGGATGAACAAATCCGGATCAACTCTGGTCTTGTTTCAGAAATTGCATTTCTTAAGGATTTGATATCTGGTAATTGTCCCTTGGTGAATCTGAGTAACTCCAGTTGTTCCCCTTTAAAGAATAGTCGTAAATCAGATAGTGAAAAAACTGATGTGACTAGGAACCACTCAGACAAACTTCAAAGAAGTGGCACGTATTGTTGTTGTGATTCTTCCAATCATTTTCAACAAGTTTGTATGTCATTCCAAAAGAGTTTTATGTTGCATGTAATATTTGTAAGAAAACTAAACAACATGTTGATACTCTGAAAGGACATACAAAACTTTTAGGAAACTCTAAACAGAAAAGTACTAATAGTATGGGTGCCTTTGCTTTTAAGATATACGTCTCCTTTTCAATGGTTTCTTGATAGTGGATGCAGTAGACACACGACAGGTGATCTCACATGGTTCATTTCGTCTATTGACTATGAAGGAGGTCCTGTAACGTTTGGAGATGGGAGTTGCTGCTACATCAGCAAGAAGGGAACGATCAAACTACCCGGTGTTCCAGAACTCCATGATATAGTGTACGTAAAAGGTATGACTGCTAATCTTCTTTCTATTAGTCAAATTTGTGACAAATGCCATCGAGTTGTCTTCAATGCAAATGGATGTGACATTGTTGACAAAACTTGGAAAGTAATTTTTCAAGGAACTCATGGTAAAAACAACTGTTATCTTCTTAGTAGTCAGTTTAGTAATCGTTGCAATTTGACTAAGGTGGAATCTACACATCTTTGGCATGAGCGTTTTGGTAACATCAATTATCGCCTTCTAACTAAGATCATTTAACAAAGAACTTGTTAGAGGCATTCCCAAAATCAATGCAAAGATTGAAGGTGTATGTGGTGCCTGTAAAAAGGGTAAGAAAACGAAAGTTCACCACAAATCATCTCGAGATATTCTCACTAAAGCTCCACTTGATTTAATTCATATGGATCTCTTCGGACCAATTCAACAACCCACTGTTGCTGGTAAGAAGTATGCTTTAGTTATGGTAGATGATTACACCAGATTCACTTGGGTTGCATTCTTATCTCATAAGAATGAAACTCTTGGTGAATTCAAGATTATTGTTAAAAAGATCCAGATCGAACAAGGTTGCAAACTAAAGAAAATTGAAAGCGATCGTGGTACAAAATTCAAAAACACAAAGGTATTTGAATTCTGTGACGAACTGGGGATCATTCAACAATACTCACCACCTATCACTCCTCAAGCTAATGGAGTTGCTGAAAAAAAAAATAGAAATATTCAGGAAATGGCCACGGTAATGCTCCATAACAAAAACTTACCCTTAAGATTTTGGGGAGAAGCTGTTTTCACAGCATGCTATTTGATCAACCGTTTGTATTTACGGTCTAGAACCCTTAACGCTCCTTATGAGTTGTGGTATGGAAGGAAACCCAACCTAAACTATCTCAGGGTGTTTGGAAGTAAGTGCTATATTCTGAAAGATCGAGAACAGAAAGGGAAATTCGACACCAAAAGTGATGAAGGTATCTTCCTTGGCTATGCTTCTGATAGTCGTGGTTTTCGAGTATTTAATCTCAGAACTCAAGTCATGATGGAATCTGCTAATGTTATCATCGACGACATTAGTAACTTTCGTCAGGATAATCCTCATGCTGAATTGCCTCCAACCGAGACAATTGATAAAGTCAAAGAAATTCCAGAATCAGCTGAAGTTATTCCAACTGTTACTGATCCTGACATTTCTAGTGACGAGGAGAAGAGCACTGATCAAGGCAGCCCTGATGAACAAGAACGTGTTCCTCCACGACATCTCTGGGTTCAAAGGAATCATGATCCAAACAGTATTATTGGAGGAAGAGATTCTACAGCTAAAACTAGAGGACAGCTTCAAAATATTTGCAATTTTGGTTGTTATCTTTCGCAAGTAGAACCAAGAAATATTGATGAAGCTCTGAACGATCCCTTTTGGGTGAATGCTATGCATGAAGAGTTAAATCAATTTCAAAGGAAAGATGTGTGGTAACTTGTACCTTGTCCCTCCAATATCAATATTGTTGGTACCAAATGGATATTCAAGAATAAGTCTGACGAATTTGGCACGATTGTCAGAAACAAAGCTACACTTGTCTCTCAAGGATATTCACAGATTGAAGGGATTGACTTTGACGAGACCTTTGCTCCTGTGGCACGCCTTGAGTCCATTCATCTCTTGTTAGCTCATGCTTGTTTTCTTAAGGTTAAGTTGTTTCAAATGGATATAAAATCCGCATTCCTTAACGGAATCTTAAAGGAAGAAGTCTATGTTGCTCAACCAAAGGGGTTTGAAAACCCTGATTTCCCAGATCATGTGCTAAAGCTCAAAAAGGAACTGTATGGGTTGAAACAAGCACTTAGAGCCTGGTTTGAAAAACTTACTTCTCTCATTAGAAAAGGTTTTTCAAGAGGCGGAGCTGACAACACGCTGTTTACCAAATGGAGTGGGAAAGATGCTGTTATTGCTCAAATCTATGTAGATGATATCATCTATGAATCAACTTCTGAAATTTTTGCAAAGGACTTCCAAGTCTCTCTTGCTAAGGAATTTGAAATGAGCAATGTTGGTGAATTAAAATTCTTCTTAGGATTACAATTCAACAACATAAGGATGGAATTTACTTATCCCAAGAGAAGTATGCTCGTGATCTTGTGAGAAGATTCGGCCTGGATAAGTGTTCTCCAAAATTAACACCCATGCCCACCACTGGTAAACTACATAGAGATGAGAAAGGAGCAAAAGTGGATCAAAAGTTGTATCGATCTATTATTGCTAGTCTTTTGTATCTTACAGCTACTAGACCTGATATTTCTTTTAGTGTTGGTTGTTGTGCCAGGTTTCAGGCAAATCCAAAGGAATCTCATCTTGCAGCTGCAAAAAGGATCATTTGATATATTAATCACACTGTCGGGTATGGTTTATCTTACACTTTTGATACTAACACTGATTTATCTGCATATTCAGATGCTGATTGGGCAGGATGTGTCGAGGACAAAAAAAGTACATCCGGGGTTTCTAATACGTAGAACTAAATCTTGTTGCTTGGCATAGCAAAAAACAAAATTCTCAATCCCTGTCTACATGTGAAGCAGAATATATTGCTGCTGGTTCATGCTATACTCAACTCCTATGGATGAAACAAATGCTAGTTGATTATGGAGTTGATATTGTAATAATGAAGATCTTCTGTGATAACTCTAGTGCGATTCGAATCACTGATAATCCCGTTGAGCACTCAAGAACAAAGCACATTGACATAAGGTACCATTTTATTCGTGATCTTTTTGAAAACGGTATCATAAGTATGGAATTTGTGCCTTCCGAACAACAATTGGCTGATATTCTTACCAAACCATTAGACACTGCTACATTCCAACACTTGCGACAGTTTATTGGTGTTGTTTTGGTTCGTTAAGTGTTTCTATAACTCTTTCCCCTGTGCTTATCTCTATCTTCTGGTCAATTGAGTTTGAAACTCCAGTAGGTTACTTCAGTTCAGTTCTTGTAGGGTTGTTTTCTGTCTTGTTAGTGTCATCTTTTGTGTGTGTCAAAATCCTTCTTTTCTCTTGAAATTAAGGTCGCTCGTTGTTGTTCCCTTGGGAATGACATCAAGTGGGGGAGAGTTCTTTTGAACTTGTGCTTAATGGTCATATCTTGAGGGGTGTGCGACTGTGGAATTTTAGAGGGGTTATCTTGTATCTTTAAACTCCTTGATGAATGTTGTTAGCTTCGGCTATATGATAGCATCTAAATAAGATGTTGTGTGTTTCTTTCTCTCAGTCATGAAATGTCTCTTACAAAAATTTCATTATGATCCCGTTCTTGTACCTTTGCCAATTTTATTGACAAAAAAGGGGAGAATTAATATGTAGTTCACACTACAAATACATATGGTTTTCGGATCATTGTGTAAGGGGGAGTGGTTTTCATGTGAGATGGAGTATTGACTAAGGGGGAGTGATACATATCACCATAGTATTATTGTTGAAGTTGTGATACAATTGGACTTTGACATTGTATAATAATACTATGACACTGTATAACAATGATCGAGACCGATGCTTTCTCATTGTTATAGCTACGGATCTTCAACAATGATGGTGCTAAACTTACAACCTTTGGGATCATTGGAGTACTTGGAAGTGACGAAGATTTCGAGGAATGTTGAAGATTAGACATGTGGAATAGGAGATACTAAAGTTTCATTATCTTTTTTATATTCCATATGTATTGATAGTTTTGTCACTAAAATTGACAAAGGGGGAGATTGTTAGAGCACTGCTCGGTCAAACTCGCATGTGTTGCTATCTCAAGCATGTTTGTCAATGTTAGTGATCAAAACTATAAGTCTTGATTTATAGTCTCTTATACCTAAGTCTCGGACTAGGATAGTAAGTGTAGTTGAGCTCAAGGACTTCATGGCAATTCATCATACAAGAAGAAGATCTACTCAAGAAACCGGTGGAACTTCTCGACAAAAAGGTATGTGGAGACTTGAACTTATCCGTCATTCAAAAGTATATCTATTCTATCTCCTACTCTTTGAGACAAAAGTCGCATGCTATATATATACTAGATCATACACATTTGGTATTTCGAGCCGAGTATACCTCGCCTATCTATATCTCGAAATATGTGTTGGTAAGCTATTCGCTTCGACCAAGTTTATCTTTACCTAGTGACGAAAGTCACGAATGTTTCAATCACTTTGAAAATTGCTTTGACGAGAAATAGTGTAACAATTATATAACGTCCTCTAAGAATGTTTCAATGATTGAAATGAGAGTTTAGATAACATAACCAATGGATTCCTTGAATCGAAGTTTTCGAACTTTGTTGATCAAGAGAACCGGAAGTATGGCAAGTGCCAAGTCCGCGAACTCAATCCGCGAACTGCCAAAGTTCTCAAACCCGAGAATTTCTACTGGAGTTGAAAAAATACTTGCGTGACCCAAGTCCGCGAACCCAGTCTACGAACTGGCGTAGTTCTCGAACCCGAGAATTTCTGCTAGAGTTTGTAAACTCTATCCGGTGTCTTAAGTCCGCGAACTTAGTCTACGAACTTGAGAAGGTTATATATCTAAAGATGATTTATGAACTTAATCTTAAAAGACTAAGGACTGCATTTGCAAACCGTGGCTATTAAAGTTCATGAACCGATTCGAGTGAATCAAATCATCTTTGCTTCAATTGTGTCTTGTGTAGTTACATAAGATTTCCTTGCAATTGAACAACTCTCTTAACTAGTTCATTTGAGTCAATTGAACTAGTTATGGTGAGGAAGAACATGGTTGGTATGAAACGCTCATATGGTTAACCTCTTTGGGTAGACTATTGTTGAACCAACAATGTACACGTTTGGGTGCGGTTAAGAAACCTAAAAGCCTACAGTCATTTGTGTATGACAAGCTAAGTTTTCGATCTAATGGTTGAGAAATATTAGCTTGAATCTAAATCAGGTTTTCATCTAACGGTGAATATTGATTGCTTTGTAACTAATGCAAAACCCTGATTTGAAAGGCTATATAAATGAGACATTTAGTAATGTGCAAAACTAATCCCCATACGTCCGTGTGATACTAGTTTCTCTGCTAGAGTTGTTTCACCTTTAACCTTTGGTTTTCTTCTTCTAAAACCAGGTTAACGACTTAAATACTTGATTGGGATTGTGAAGCCAGACTGATACTACTTTTATCGTAGTTGTGTGATCTGATCTTGCATTTTCTATCGTAATAGTACAATCATATTGATTGGCTAGAGATCGTGAGAGTTCTCCGATAGGCAGGATATAAAAAGTAATCACAAACGCCTTCGTCTCATCGTTTGTGATTCCACGACATCTTGTTTCGCTACAATAAGATTAAGATTGTTGTGAGGTGATTGATTAATCTAGGCTGTTCTTCGGGAATATAAGACCGGGCTATCAATTGGTTCCTGTTCACCTTGGTTATTATCAAAAGACGGAACAAAAACTTTTAGGGTTTTTCTATGGGAGACAGATTGATCATTTGATAGAGTTGTCTGTGTGAGGCAGATTTGTTTATTGTTAAAGCCTGCGATTTTGGCTCGTAGCAACTCTTAGTTGTGGGTGAGATCAGCTAAGGGAATCAAGTGCGCAGTATCCTGCTGGGATCAGAGACGTAGGGAGTACAACTGTACCTTGGATCAGTAGGAGACTGATTGGGGTTCAACTATAGTCCAGTCCGAAGTTAGCTTGGAGTAGGCTAGTGTCTGTAGCGGCTTAATACATTGTGTATTCAATCTGGACTAGGTCCCGGGGTTTTTCTGCATTTGCGGTTTCCTCGTTAACAAAATTCTGGTGTCTGTGTTATTTCTATTTCCGCATTATATTTGTTTATATAATTGAAATAATACAGGTTGTGCGTTTGTATCAATAATTTGGAAATCCGACCTTTGGTTGTTGATTGATATTGATTGATCCTTGGACATTGGTCTTTGGTACCGTCCAAGTTATTCCTTGTGTTTGATTATAGACTTGCTGATTTCTATTAGCTTAAGTGAATCAAAACAAGAGAAAGATATTAACTCCTTGAGATACTTTTATCTAGATTGAGTCTGAATGTTTAGTTGATTCTCTAGTAAATATTTCGGAGTTAGTCCATACAGATTGCTAATCGAAATATTGGTTGGTGTTGTTAAACCCCCACTTTTTCAATGTTTAGTCACCGGTAATGGTAACCTGACCGACCACTAGAAAATGACTAGTCCATCGATTTAATAGGTAAAAACAAGTTACCGATAAGTGATTAGTTTCAACACTTAAGTTTTGAATAACATGATTGTGAAAAGGAGTGTTGATGTGTACCATTATGAATAGAGGTTGACTACTAGTCTTAATGAAGTCCAATTCTTTGTGAACAAGTTTTCAAAATAACGGAAAACTGGAAGGATTACTCCTATGTGAGCATAGAAGTGGTGACGCTTCTCATAAGAGTGAGGTTTCTCTTGGGATTGCTCATGAAACCGGGCAAGCACAAGGCCATAAAAGTGTTAAGCGAAAACCGAACTCGTATTAGTATCAATGTCTCTATGTGTGTGGTGTTTCCGGTTGTATCACAATGAAGTAGAGGTTTAAATACAAGGCCACCATCACCTTCGACAGAACTTTGAAACATTTACACTAAACATAAGTTTAATCGGTTTTGATACTTATGCATATGCATAGAAACATAGTATTGTGTGGATAATTGATTATTTATGTGTATATCTAATCTAGTGGAGGATTGTTGGAAATTAAAATATCAATTAGATTAAATATATGGTAAAGAGATATGAACAATTATAGAGAAGAGATGAAAAAGAATGATCCAACGGATGTGTCTCTTGGTGTTCAAGTAACCAGTTAATAACTTGAAAAGGTATGGATGTAAAGAGACTTGATATGAATGGACACTTTATGTGTCTGTTCAATGTCTATATATGTCCAACAAACCTTGAGGAAAAGAACACTTTCATTGTTTTCTCAATCTCGGCAGTTTCTATATTTGTCACTCAATTACGATACCAAGAAGAGTTCAGGGTGATTCGTCGATTTTGTTGGTCGCCAATCACACAAGGCTTGTTGTATCCTGGAAGCGATTTTCAATTAGTCCCTTCAACAACTCAAATCGAGTGAGAGCAAATAACGCTTTAAAGAAAGCGTCTCTACGCGCCTCAATCCATGATTGTTTCTGTTCCATGTCCTAAAATTCCTAACAGTCTGTTCAGAGTTGACATACTCCAACATTCATATTTATCGTAATAGATTGAGTCTAACTCATGCCAGGATGATATCTTCACGCAGCTTCGACGAATCAACCAAAGGAAATCCCGAGTTTTCCTAAAAGCGTGTTCCCCTATTTTCTTCAAACCTTCGCTGCAGCCCAATTTTTTCGATCCTGACGGACTTACCAGTCTTGTTTGAGTGTAAAGGGTCCAGTCCAACTAATTGTAGCGATTTATTCTCCCTAATTCTCCTCCAAAATCTTCACACCAACAATCGGGTTTTTCTGGAATATTTTCCCGCCAAAAAAGTAATTCAAATGGGGAAGAAGAAGGCGCCCCTTAGCGAAGTCTGAGGTGTGAATATCAGTGTGTGTTGAATAGTAAAGCAGGTGCCTCCTATCAAGTAAGGTGCCCCTTATTAATTGAGGTGTCCCTTAACCAAAATGAGAGTCTGAATAACATGTGTCCTCAGGTGTGCAAAACATTATTTTTCGAGTAACATTCTTCACGAGAGCTTATTCCTTGAAAAGACTTAAAACAAGATTATTAGTGATAAAATGAGTCATAGCTTGGGTGAAAATGCGTCGCACTTTTGTGCTTATCAAATTCCCCCACACTAACATTTTGCTAGTCCTCGAGCAAAACCGAAGAAGACCCGCTACACAGCTGGTCATATAAGAGAGAGAGAGACCCGCTACACAGCTGGTCATATCAATAATTTATTTTATTTATTATTTTTTAGACCCGCTACACAGCTAGTCATCACATGCAAGAAAAAAGAAAAAGACCCGCTACACAGCTGGTCATAACCCTAACAATCATAATATATTTTTTTTTTAGACCTGCTACGCAGCTGATCATAACATACCTACAAACCTACACTAGACCCGCTACACAGCTGATCATAATTTGCAAGGAAATTCCTGAAAAAGTAAAGTAAAAAAGTTAACCGCTCCCGCACACTTAAACATTACATTGTCCTCAATGTAATTGAATCATCCAACGCAAAAATTAAGATGGGAAATTCATAAGATGCAAAAAGTAAACGAAAAATATAAAGAAAATAAAAATAAAATAAATATACCTACTGGAATGTACAAAAAGGATCACCATACACTACTAACCTGAAAATTTGGGGATCAACCCGAAATACAGCTTCACACTTATGTTATAACGGTGTGGAGACACTGAAACTATCAAAAACAGAGACTTAATTCCAAACCAAGTTTTTACAACACAAGGAAGTGTGTAAAGAACATAATATGGGGATTTTATGGGGACTGGGGAAACATCAATTGGTTCATGCACGATTTCGGGGATAAGCAAATCCTCTGGGTATTTAGATGCAAAGTACTCCGACAAAATTTTAGAAGCACACAATTCTAACCCTAAATTAGGTAACTTTTGGAAGTCTAGGGGACTAGAAACAACCTCTAAATTCGGTAAATTATCTTGTGAGATGATTCATCTATGGAATTAGGAAAACCATCTACACAATCATCCACATGGTCATATACAAATTCTGCTTGGAACAGAGAGTCACTACAAGACTGATCATCATCATCATTATATAATTTTTGGAATTCCATAATTCTCAGTCTTTGTTCCAAACTAGGTGGTGTGTATTTGTAATACTTCTCATATATCATGAGATGAGATTCTTCGCTTACCATTTGTGGAGCGAAAACTCCATACCGTTGCCTATGCATATATTCACCAAGTGTCATCTCAGATGAGGCTGCCTGATAATTTGAATTTCTACGCTTATATTCTTCCAGTGTCATCTTAGGTGACGCCTCCTCAGAAAAGCCATCGTCCTCAAATAGTCACTGTAAAGAAATACAAAAAGAAACGCATAAAAAGGAAAAAAGAAAATCTAAAATGAAATGAATATACTGTACAAAATAAAAATAAACCTAAAAATTAATCTAAAAATTAATCTAAAAATAAGTTTGTGTCGGCGACGCCAAAATGATACGATTTTTTAATTGTTGTAGTAATAAGATTTGAATCCTAAGACTTGTGAAGATTAAATTTAAAGATTTAATGAAAATAATAAATATAAACAAAAGCGAGAGTTACTAGGACTAGGATTCCACCGAATTCATAACATAAGGCTCAATTATTTATTCTCAACAATTATCGCTCAATAAACAAAATAACATAGACTCTGATTTTTCCAAAGTAGATTCTCAAAATATTTGTTATAAATCGTAAGTATGGGACATCAAACATTTAAGAAAGCATGACCCATAAAATAAAGTAATAACTAATTAATTCAAATCATAAATCAATTTAAAATAAGTGCAAAATTCACATAAAGAATAAAATAAATTTACCCATGTATGAAAATCGGTTTCCTCCGCCGCCCCAGTGATAGGTTTAGCACCTCATGTTGTAGACACTTTCAAAATGACTTTGCATTGCTCCAATGGTGTTTACAAAGAAGAAATTATGTAATTCGGGGAATTCGCAACTCTTGTACGGCGTTACAGAACACACCGTTACAATATTTGTCACAAAGTGAAGATAAATGTTCCAAACTGACCGTTACAAACTGTTATATATAAGACCCTAGAAACGACAGTTTTTTACGGTTTGTGTTCTTCAGGTTTTTCTTCTCTGCAGCAGCAGAAAAATCTGCTATGCACCTTCATATTCTTCTCTGTAGCTTCCCCAATCTCTCGATGTTCTCTCCTGTGACACCAACAACCTATTTATACATCACCAACACCCTCAACCACTCGATTAATGCAGTATATCTCGTCTTTACTCCCTATGCCAAATCACCGAGATTTCTTTCTCTCTTTAAATTTTCCACGCATCTCTGGGTTGTCAAAATCTCTTTCAATTATTATAATATAATCAAGGGAATATTACTTCCTTAAATTGCACAAAACAACTTCAACATAGAGTGATACGAAAATATATTTATTCCATGTTTTAGATCATCACGCGTCTGTTCAGAGTTGACATACTCCAACATGCATATTTATCGTAATAGATTGAGTCTAACTCGTGCTAGGATGATATCTTCACGCAGCTTCGACGAATCAACCAAAGGAAATCCCGAGTTTTCCTCTCTTGAAAGCGTGTTCCCCTGTTTTCTTCAAACCTTCGCTGCAACCCAATTTTTTCGATCCTGATGGACTTACCAGTCCTGTTTCAGTGTAAAGGGTCCAGTCCAACTAATTGTAGCGATTGAGTCTCCCTAATTCTCCTTGATGTAGTTTTTATAATGGTAAGAATAGTGGTTCTTTCAAAGACTTGTGAAGATTTTGTTTTAGACTTAAATTAAAATAGAAACTCAAATAAATTCGATTTCAAGATTGTTGAGAGCACTGGGACTCAGGATTCCACCATTGACCAATTAAGTGATTTAATCTAATCAATATTCATGCAATATTCTTTGCGTTTAAAGTGATTCTAATTTATTGCCTCTAGTAGATTTTTGAAGTAACAATTGTATACATCAAGCATGAAACATCAAAAGTGTTAAACTAAGCATGCTCCATCAAAACGGGTCACAATCATTTAATAAAAATCAATTTTCCAATATTAGTTTCATGCAAATAATCGTAAAAGAAATTGCAAAAATTAATTAAAATAGAAATATACCACTTTTCATGGAACAATGGCTTCCTCCGTCGCCTCAGGTAAGGGGTTTAGCTCCTCATATTATTCACGTGCTCAAAATAGGTGTTCATTGCTCAAAAGGGTGAAAAACAAGAGAACTTAATAAAGCAGACAGTTCGCAACGTTTTATAGGCGTTACAAACTGATTGTTACAGGGAATTGTTGCAATAAGAACTGCTATAGGAAACGATAAAAAAAATATGATGTAAAATAAAAGACTGCTCTAATCTATCTAATGTTCTTCGTGTTCTTCAGCAGCAGCAGCAGAACCCGGTTTCCTGCAACTCGATTTCTCGGCTCTGTGGTGTTCTAAACTTCCCCTAAATTTCTCTGAACTTCCAAACCTTCCCCTGGAACTCGACTTCACCTTTTATATCCCTCGGAAACCTAAAAATCCTGATTAAAATTCTTCTCTTACTTTCCGTGAAAGTCACGACAATAATATCGCTGCCGACTTATTTACGCGATTCTGACCTGTCCAAACCATCCCAAACACTCTATTAGGTAATTACGTATCTTAGGAAAGATTATCTGCGATTTAGTCTCCCTGAGTCTTCCAAAATCAGGCCAACAGAGACCTGTAACTTCTTTCACCTTTGTTTCCTTCTCCCGGGTTATCTAGCCCAATTCCTTCGACCCAATCAATTGTACCAACCCTGTAATGCTCTAAGAAGTCCAGCCCAACGAAAATCATCCATTGAATCTCCATTGAAATCGCTCAAAACTCCAACCCTAAATCTTCTTGTGTGCTGATTTCTTTTCCCGCCAAAACAGATTTGAATTTTGGGGAAGAAGCTGGTCGCCCCCTATCCTCGGCTGGGGTGTAAATAACACATGTCCTGGGGTGCCCTTATCCAAAATGAGGGTGCCTTTAACACTTTTCTAGCCAATTGTTCCAAAAATGTATATTGCCCAAAAATACCTACACACACACATAAAACACCATAATAAGTACAAAAATGAGCACTATCAATATATAGAATCGAGATAAATCGGGCACAAAAATGCGTCCATCAAATACCCCCAAACTTATTATTTGCTAGTCCTCGAGCAAAAATAAAATAAAAATAAAATCCTAACTCAGTGTCGCGGGCATCATCGGTTGCATTTAGCGTATGCAACAAGCCTTTACACCCCTAGGTGGCCCTAATGGCCGAGTTATAGTCTCGGGAGGGCTTACAAGAGATATACCCTCAAAACCTTTACCCCGGACTCTAGATATCTACACAGAACCTTGGAAGGCACTAAAGAATCTCCTTGGTTGGCATACTTATTGACTATAGGAGTAAGTACCCTGATGCGAAATTCTAATTGTTGTACACGAGTTTGCACTCAAGCATACTAAAATTCATATATAAGTGACAGAGCTCTACCCAGATAGTTTCTGGACATCATAACCGGAGTCAACCAATCACATGGATAGATTAAGAAGATGGATGTAGAAAAAAACGTAGATGGTTTTGATGTTGACTAAGGTGAACGGTGTTTCCCATATCTGTCTGAAGGCCACTGCCAAAATGAACCTATCCTAATGGACTGAGATACTGGTCTGACTAATATTAACGCAATTGGCATATACAAGGGAACCAGTGGTCGATAATCCTAACTCTAGGTCAACACAACTGGCATATACAAGGGTTCCAGTGGTCGACTTTATTGAATTTATTCCGGTTGGTCTGATGGTCTGGTCTCAATTTCTTTTTTTCTTTTTTTATATATAATACATATATTTTTTTTTTCTTTTTTTTTCCATTTTTTTTTCATTTTACTTGGTACTCAATCACTCTATTTCACCCTAGCAGTGGTAACAACTTGAATCGTGGGCCCCATGACCGGTTGTCAGCTCACTCAACTAGATATAAATATAATACGTGACAAGAAAGAGTTCGTTCCCACAGAGAGGCTTTTGTTGTTATAAAATTTCAGTTTCTTAGTAACCAGGGGGGATTTTTGTTTTTATCTAAGCAATAAAAGTAATTGAAAGAAAAGTAAATAATTGGAATAATCAATAAGGATAAGATATTGGTCACGGGATAGTATCATTCACAAACATGTATTTTCATTAATGACTAGAATTGGAATTTTAATCTCTCATCTATTAGAAGTCCTAGGATATCTTGATCGCAAGAGTATCCCGTTTATTTCCCGATTTTATCACAAACAACATTAAAAGATGCTATTGTGAAATCTACCTAGAAAGCAACCTAAAGTGTAAAAGCACAATTAAGTTTAATTCCCTAAGAGCAATAAGTTCTATGAAATAAGACTAATCAATGCAAACAAACGTGTAAAAGCACTAATTCGTTTTAACAAAGGTTATGATTCATATGCAATTAAAAAGATGTATCACTACAAGTAATAATGGCACTATGCTACTTAGAATCAGGGATAAACAACTATTTCGTATTGAAAACCCTAATCTAGCAATAGAGATGAAGACTAATCTAATTGATTCCGGACTCAACCAATCTAGCATTCAAATCATAAAACAATATCAACCATGAATCATAAACAATAAAGTTTTGAGACAAAACTAATTCATTGATTTAAATAACATGCCTGAGAAATCAACTTTTATCCCATAACCAATAATTGAGTTTAGTTACTCATAATAATGGAGTTCATCATAATCATAATAAAAAAATAATTGAAGAAGATGAAAAATAAAACGAAAGCAAACCCTAGTTGTAGCTATCTCCAAAGCTCCAAGAATAATACGTGATTTCCAAAGTTGTAGAAACTTTCACTTTTTTTAGCTTTTCATCTTTCCAAAACTAGATCTTCAAAGCCACAAGTCCAAGTGGTCCAATAAGCCAATTAGTGAGAGAAACCCATGTATAAAATATGTCCAAAAGAATGTCGCCAGAAAGTGGCCGGGAAGCGACCGGAAGTTGGCCGGGAAAGTTGCCCAAAAACATCTCAGGTGACCGGCAAATTCCGCCCGGTCAGCGGTCAGCGAGTCAACTCGGCCGGGTCAGTTGAGTTAACTCGGGTCAAACACCGAGTCAGTCACTGAATCAAAGCCGAATTAGCTGAGTAGGTTTTGGCCAAGGCCATTGCACTGGCCTAAGCTTTATGCTGCACAATGATTGTGCTTCATAGCTCCATCCAGCCATGATGGCCCTGCATCTTCAGTGTTGGACCTGGCCATCCAAATTTTGCACAGTTCATCATCTTTAATCCTGTCAGCAGCATCACAACACCACCACTTCCACCTGTAGCTTCAAATCACTCGCTTGAACTGCAGCTGCAACCAATTCCTGTAGTTCAATTCTTGCACTTTTGCATCTCCTGCCACAAATAAAACCACCTGCGATGCTTCCATTAGACTCTCCACTAGCTACATCACAACTTCAGTCCCATGGATATCTCTGCCGCTTCATTACTAGCTCATGCCTGCATAATTCTACACATTCACCAACATCATCCATCCTTGTAATGCCATCACCTGTACAGTTCATATCCCACCTGCAATTTCAGCTCTTTCTGTTCTGTGTCAACAGCCTAAACTGCAAAACACTTCTCTTCCCTGCTTGCCAAGTGCTAGCAACACTCCACTTACCCACTGCAACTTAAATCGCAGCTTCAATCACCTGTAAAAGCTTCAGCACAACTCTTTCCATCTCAGTTCTTCTCAGCTCATAGCCACCACTACATAACACCAGCAACTTCATCAGATAAACCCTTGCCTACAATTTCTACTTCTCACAGACCCACCAATTTCTTAATCTATCTCATTCAACACCTGAAACTACACACCTCCAGTTTAAACCAACAGCACACAACACCATCACCTGCAACACTTGCAACTTCAAGCACCAGCTCTGCCTTCTCATTCTCATCTCAGCTGCAATATCAGTTCAAGCAACACTACACAACAACACAACCTGAGTCATCACACTCCTAGGCAGCAACAACATCACCACATACTTTTCTGTAACTCTCAATCATAAACCACCATAATCAACACCTGCAGCTCAGTTCCTTCCACACATTCCAGTCCTGCAGCTTAACTCAAAACAACTCAATTTATACCATCAGGTCCATTCCATTGCTATCAGCTGAAACAACAGCAGCAACACCACCTTCTCTTTCTTAGAGACTCCACTCTCAAACTCAGTTCTAGACCACCTGCAATGCCATGGATTCACTGCCACATCTCCGTCCTCAACAACAACAAGCAACAACAAACCTAGGAAGCTTAATCATCTCTAAATCCATGTAACCCAATAGCTCCTACTGCAGACCACCTAACATTCATCTAAATCCTTCATATCACCACAGAGCTTCATCACTTCAACCACTGTGAAATGCAATCACCAAAACACCTATAGCAACAACTGCATCTTCCCAATCCCATCTTCTCATCAACCAAACCAACAATTTCAGCTTCAGAACTTCAGTTCACCACCCGGACTCATTTAATATCACCACCAGAGTTCACTCAGTTCAGTTTCTTCTCAAACTTCGGAAGCATCATCTTCTTAACAAACCCAAAATCCCTTCTCCACTAATCCACCAGATTTACTAACCACAAATCTGAGCTCTTCTTCTCATCTTCTTATCATCATTACCATCTTCAAATTCCATACCAGAAACAATTAGCAGAAACCCTAGTTCATCTATTCTCTGCTCAACAACAACACACAAGTCCTCCTTCAATCGTCATCAATTTCCCAGCAGAATCAAACCCCCACAGTTCAGAACCCTGACTCCATTTATTCCTTACTGAATCTCTTCCTTCAACCATTAACTCAACCCATATCTTGTCTGTTCTTGTAGATTTCAGAAACCCACATCTGGATTCAACCTAAACCCAAATCATTCCAATTCCTGCCATCTTGAATGAGCAAACCCATCTCCAATTCGAGCATCAATTTCTTCCTCAATCAGATCTGGTTTCTTCAACAGCAACATCACCTCAATTGTTTACCCATATCTGCATCTGAATCTCCACCTTTACCAACAGACCCAAAAGCATCAACAACTTCTTCTTCTTGTTAATGAATCAATTTCATCAGTAACACAATCGAATAAAATCTCCCATCAATCTCTCAGTTCATCACTCAATTTGAGACGGGAATCAGTTTAAGCTCTCAGACACCAGCGCCTCTATTTCACATTTCTCTGAATTCGAGAAAATGATTGAGAAATCTGAGATTTAGGGCCAGGTAGTAACCACAAATGATATAGGCACCCAGCGATTAGATAAGGCTATCCAATCACTATTTGGCCTGTCAGTTTCAGAAAACTGCCAGTTCATTCCTCACTCCTTCTTGCGACCTTAGCCGGTTCAAATATAGCTCGCCTGTGAATTGACCTCTTTACCTTTTACGCTCTAAATTGGCGTTTTCTCCTTCTTTTGCTCATAGTGACTTCATTGCACCTAATAACTCAAAACTAAACATAAGAGATGCAATTCACAAGGATAATAGCAAAGAAAGCATAAATACTAGATATAAAATTAGGTGTTTTAGACACCTATCACCCCACCTAATCACTTACAGAAGCATATTTTAAAGAAAACAAAATAAAATAAGTGAAAAAGATTCAACGAGATATGGCGAAACTACCATGTTTTTTTTTTTACTAACACTGAGCTTTGTGATTTTTTGAATAAACTCTTTAGATGTTTCCATCTAATCAGATTGGTTCCTTAACTCCTACAACCAAGATGCTTCCATCCACTTAGATTGGTTAGTTCCATCCTTAATAAGCATAAATTTCTAGGCTCTGGAGTTTATTTATTTATACTGCAACTAAAAAGTTTCTCCCATACCCAGAAACTTAAATCTAACATTGTCCTCAATGTTCTAAAGATAAAATTAAAAACATGAACAAGGAGAAACCGTTACCATTTGAAGCAAAAGATTTAAGGAAAGAAATTACCGTGTTGCATGAGATTGGGTTACCTCCCAAGAAGTGCTAAGTTTAAATTCTTTAGCCAGACATTATGTACCATAAAATGGCTAATTACCCTTCAAATCGTATATCAATAGTCGAAACAAGTGTGGATCACCAAAACCAAATAATACTGCCACCAATATGATACAACTGCAGAGGATCAGAAAAATGAACAGACGGAGCACAACCTTTGAAGAAGAATTGACTAGTTGTGGATCTGTTATCTGGGGAATCGATGGAGAAACGAAATCGCGTGAAGCACTAATGATGAGTGTGTTTGCTGGAGTAATTCGTGAAAGTGGTGATGTATGTGTTGCTGTCGTGAATCAAGTTAACCGTATATCAAGGATTGAGTGCAGTTGGTATTGGTGCTGCGAAGAAAGGAAGTTAAGAGAAATTCTAGAAGACAAAGGGAAGTATGGATTGATTGATGAATTTGTAGCTTGGGTACTTGGTTGGAATTGGCATTTGAGTTGAATCTGTGTGGGTTGAGCTATTGCTGCTCGATTTCAGTCGATGGAGTTTGGAGCTGAATGAACTGAATCCAAGATGGGGTTAACTTCAACTGAAGCAGCAACATGGAGTTCCGGCATTTCGATGTTGATTTTTACATCTGCAATAATGAATATGGAGTTGTGTTGCTTGTTGTCTGAGATTGAAGAGTCGATTGGTTTGGCAAAGCTAGGTCCTGATGTTGGTTGAATGAGTTGTCTAAGAGGCTGTTTGTATGAACCAAATTGAGCTTCGGTTACTAATTGTATGTGAATTCACATGAGCATCTTGTGGTGCTCAGTAGAGATGGAACGTGTTGCTGGGTTCAGCCGGGTAGAAAGGTGGTTAGATGGGCAGAATGGAGACTGAGTCGGAAATGTGGCAAGTGGTGCTAAAAATATGGTGTGAGCAGAAATATGTGGAAGACGTTACAACTATGTGGAGTGTTTTCCCCAAATCCAGGAAGTGTTTGAATCAAGTAGTTAGAGAAGAAGTCAAGTTGTTGATGTATAAAGGATAAGCTTAATCAACCAAGAAGGGTACGACTGAATACTGCAATCTGAGTTTTCTTTTGCTTTCTACTTTTAGTTCAGTTCTTTTTAGTTCTCTTGGGTGTTAGAGTTTTTGATTCAATACTTTTAATGGCTATTTACACAACAATGAGAAGCTAAACCCCTCTCTGCCAAGACAAGAGGGGAAGCTTAATGGGTTCAATGTTCTTAAGTTATCATCAATAAATCATTTTAATGCTTAATCCATTTCATCTTTGTTTGATTGTTGTTTTGTATTGAGTGTGTCTATAAACTTCTTAGATTTAGTGTGATTTCCGGATACATTGAATGCTATGAAATCCCTGTGACACTTCTCAATTGGGCTTTGTATTTAGAACATAATATCAATCTTATGTAATAGTATTTTTAGTTGCACTGAGAGTTATATTTGTCGTATCTTCCGGGTAGAGCAGATTACTATCTGTCTCTATTCGAGTTATCTTTTGATGATATAAGACTTTAAGGCCATTAGGTGGAACCTTGTGTCTTGCTAGATTTACATCAACTGTTATTTTTTACAATCATCTTCTGTTTCGTTCTCAATCACAACTCAACTACAAATCAATTTTACATTATTGTTTAGCTTAATAATTCTCTTGAACACTAACAATCTCTGTTAGCTAATAGGGTATTAGAGAATCACCCTAGTCATCCAATGGCAGATGAAGCTGCGAGATTAGCGGCTGAAGCTGAAGATGATAGAATAGCTGTTGAAGCCGCAGCCAATGCTGATGGACCTAGAACCCTTAGAGATTATTTGCAACCGGAAATGACTTCTACACCTTCTTGTATAGTTCTTTCGGCTAATGCTGGCAACGTGTCGATTAAGTATGGGCAGATACAAGCACTGCCTAAGTTTCATGAATTGGACTCTGAGAGTCCATACATACATTTGAAAGAATTTGATGAGGTCTGTACTACTATGCCTTTTGTTGCTGCGACTCAAGATGTTGTGAAACTGAAATTGTTTCCATTTTCTCTCAAGGAGAAAGCTAAGACTTGGCTGCATTCTTTGCGACCAAATACCATTAGGACATGGAATGAAATGTCTAGAGATTTTCTGAAAAAGTTTTTTCCTATTCATAAAACCACCACTATTCGCAAAAATATTATGAATTTTTCTCAAAATGAACATGAGTCTTTTTTCGAGTGTTGGGAAAGGTTTAAAGACTTACTTTCTAGCTACCCTCATCATGGTTATGAAATTTGGAGAGTTATTAACTTCTTTTATGAGGGTCTAAATTCTGGTATGCGTCAGTTTGTTGAAATGATGTGTAATGGGCAATTTCTGAATAAGTCACCTGATGATGCTTGGAGTTATTTCGATTCACTAGCTGAAAATGCCCAAAATTGGGATACTTCAGGCACAGCGGATAGGAATAAGTCCAAACCCTTAGCTAGCTCTAGGCCTGGAATGTATGTGCTGAGTGAGGAAGATGATTTGAATGCTAAAATTGCTAGCTTTCATAGGAAAGTTGATGCTATTCAGAAACCAAATGTAGTTAAGGTAGCTGACTCGGTAGAACATGCTTGTGGCATTTGCGAAAGTGTTACATGACCAAGCAAATGCCATGAATACATACAAAAGACCTTTTAGCTCACCTTATTCAGAAACATATAATCCTAATTGGCGAAATCACCCTAATTTCAGTTGGAGAAATGGTCCTACTATGAATGATGTTAATGTTCCTCAAGGGTCTTCATCTAGTAATCCTTATGTGCCACCTCATAAGAAGACTCTTGAGGATACTTTACAAACTTTTATGTAGGGACAGACTCAAATAAATCAGAATACCTTGCAGACTTTGGATGAGCTGAAAACTAGCATAAGACGTATTGAATCACGTCTCAATGTTAGGGAGAAAGGGACATTACCTGCCCAAACTCAACCAAACCCGAAAGGCTAGTATGAAGCTAATAATGCTAATATTGAACAAGCTCAGGTTGTTACAACACTTAGAAATGGTAAGGTGATAGAGACTCCAATGAAGGTAAACGAACCTGAGGTCTCCAAAACCCAAGGGCGGTGACTGTCACAGTGATACTGAAAATAAAAATTCTGATATTGATAAGAAAATGCATGCTCCATTTCCTCATCGTTTGATGTTTACTAAACCACCAACTGGTTATAAAGATATTCTTGATGTTTTGCAGCAGGTGAAAGTTAACATTCCTCTCTTGAGTGTGATTAAGCAAATTCCAGCGTATGCCAAGTCCATAAAGGATCTCTGCACCATCAAAAGGAAGCATAATGTGCAGAAAAAGGCATTCCTCACGGGACAGGTAAGTGTTATTCTTAAACACAACACTCCTCCCAAATATAAAGATCCGGGATGCCCTACTATTTATTTTATAATAGGGAAGTTCGTGATCAAACAAGCACTTTTGGATTTGGGATCTAGTGTAAACCTCCTACCTTTCTCGGTTTATGAGCAGTTGGGCTTAGGTGAATTAAAACCCACCTCGGTCACTCTACAACTTGCGGAAAGATCAGTTAAAGTACCGATAGGGGTAGCTGAGGATGTGTTAGTTCAAATCGATAAATTTTACTATCCAGTGGATTTCATTGTTTTGGATACTCAACCTGTGGTTAATGCTAGTAATGAAATACCTATCATTTTAGGTCGCCCTTTCCTTGCAACTGCCAATGCTTTGATTAATTGTCAAAACGGTATAATGAATCTTTCGTTTGGTAACATGACTGTTGAATTAAACATCTTTGATGCATGTAAATACCCAAGTGGTGATGATGATATTCATGAGGTTAGTATGATTGAAACAATTGTGCAGGAAAAGTTATCTCATCTAGAAGCTGGGGATGCGTTAGAATCCAGTCTTCTTAACCTTTTGGATTTCGATGAGGATGGATCCATTGAAGAAGTCAATTCCTTACTGGATTCATCCCCATTACTGGATACAGATAAGTGGCGGTCTAGATTTGAATCACTTCCAATCAATGAGACCAAGACACTACCCTCATCCATAGAATTCCCAAAGCTTGACCTTAAGCCACTTCCTAGTGACTTGAAATATGCTTTTTTGGGTCAAAATGAAATTTCCAGTAATCATATCATCTGAACTTAATGAAGAGCAGGAAGCGATGCTTTTGGATGTTCTTAGGAAGCACAGAAGTGCCATAGGATGGACTATTGCAGACCTGAAAGGAATTGACCCTAGTATTTGTATGCATAAGATTAACTTGGAAGAGAATCCAAGACCTTGTCGACAAGGTCAGTGTAGGTTGAATCCTCACATGAAAGATGTTGTCAAAGCTGAAATTCTTAAGCTATTAGATGTAGGTATGATCTATCCACAAAGCTTAAAACGTTCGATTGGATTACACCTTGAGTGAGCTACTACTTGGTGGTTCAGTTGAATACAATCTGATATTGGAGAGCTTCTGTATCCGTGGTAAAAGGAGTTTTGGGGATAACACTGAGCTAGCTATTATTCCACGGTTGGTGATGAATGGTTCTTATGAACAATAGATAAGTATATTAATCCAGTTATCGCTTGGTAACGGCGAAGGATTCCTTGATCATCTTTCTTTTATTATTATCTTTTTATTAATCTTATAAACAAATCCCCCCTTTGTTATTTACTTTATCTTGTTGATCAAATAACCTATCAATTACACAGCTCTCTGTGGGAACGATCTCTTACTACCGCTATACTACCAGTTAATTAGTGGGAAATATATTTAATAATTTGTTGAGCCTACGACAGCCCATACAAATTTTGGCGCCGCTGCCGGGGAGCAGTTGCTAATTGATATTTATTTGTTTAGCTTGTTTTTATTTTTAGATTTTCTTTTTGTTTTGATTTTCTCTTTCTTGTGAGTCGTCATGTTTCCTTACGGATATAACATGTACGGAGCACAAGATCAGATATACGACAGTGGTAATCAAAATGGATTTCAATTTCATAACAACTACCAAACATCCTATGGGTATAATCCAAACCAATCTTTTGGCTATGATCAATATCCCACTGAACCTTATGGATATTCGCATACATGTCAACAACCTTATGACGGGCATGTTAGTGAACAATCACAAGGATGGAAGGATAGTTATGTTTCTAATCAATTGTTTTCTAGTAATGTGCATATGACAGAGAGTTTTGAACTCAAAACTTATGATAGTGTAGCCAAACCCACCCATATTGCTCATATTTCACTTATTCAAAGGGAAGAGTTGCGGTCTAGGTATTCTATTGTGAGTAATGATATAAAACGTGTAAACATCAGAAAATTTTATAAGAGATACAATCAACTGGAAGAAGATGGAGCATCAGAGGAGACTCTTCAAGAAATTGAAAGGGCCATAAAAATGGAATTCCAACGTCGTTGGGATAGTGAAGATTATGAGGTTGACGAAGATTCTGATGAAGATGAGCAACCTTTGGAAAGTTCTAGCAACAATGATACGATTATTCCAACTCCTGATCATAATAACGATCACTCGCATATTCAAAAGGAGGAGATTGGGTATGATATATCTATTGTTATAAATGATGTAACGTATTCAAACGAAGAAATTAGGAGTTGCATCAATGAACTAAATGTTTTAGGAGAGGATTCTGATTCCGATGACGAGGTTGTTCAAGAGATGAAGATTGAGAATGAAACCAAATTGATTGAAGTCGTGGAAGACCCAATTGAGCTAGATAATAATAGTTCGATAGAGGACCACGATATACTTGAGGTAAATAGTTCACTGTTAATTACAAATGAGGATCCGAAACAAGGTTTGTCTAATCCTTTGTATAATTCTATATACATTGATCCTTTATATCCAATTGGAGTAGATTCTAAAAGAGTTGTTAACCCAATTTTTAAGAAAATACCTCACTTAGGATTGGAGTTGCGTGCTTCCAAAGTTTTAACGGATTATTTTGCTTCTAAGTATCCACCACTTGATGTGTTTTATTCGAGCATTGTGGAGGTTCACCAAGCTGAGGAACCTATTGAAGTTCCCGAATTCTATGTTCTCTATCCACTTCCAAGTGTAGAAAGAACTAAGTGTGGGGGAAACTTCAATAAAGTGATAGATTCAATATTTATATTTTGTGCTAATGTTTTTGTTAAGTTATTATTTGAATTGCAGATTGTTATTTGGAAGGATTACCAAATTTTTCAGATTATTGGTGTACGGACGATAACAATAACGTCGGGCTGACGACGTTAAACCAAGCGCTTTGTGGGAGGCAACCCATCGGTTTTGTATCTTTATCCCTTTTGTTTTTAATTTTCTTAGTTTTTCATATCATATCTTGCATTCTCATCTTAGATTTTACAAAGTCCAATATCTATAATGAAAGTTTTGATGAATTCTCGTCAGAAAATTCTGACTGCGCACTTGTCACGAAAATAGCTCTCGAGACTTCATACGAAGTCCGATTTGAGTGGTTGACCCCAAATTTTAAAGAGGACAGACATACATTTCTTTTCCAAAAAGAAAATTGGAATTTTTAGTGCGTTAAGTTGGATCGATAGGCCTGGACATTTGAGTTTTTGTATTTTTCCAGAACTTTTTCAGATTGCATGTCAGTCAGTCCGGAGGCCGTAAAAGTCAGACCGTTTATCGAAACACTGTGCCCTTTTGAAACCTTATAGAAAATACGTAGGTGAAAAACTTTAGTTTAGGATGTTTTTCCTAGTTCCCTACCCATTTGTACAGTTTTCGAGTTTTTAAGGGCTGTTATGTCAGAAATCAGAATTTTCGGTTTTGAACATTGAGGACAATGTTGAGTTTAAGTGTGGGGGAGTAGTTAAGCATGTTTGGTTTGCATACAAAATAAAAAAATAATACTTTTTGATTTCTTGCATTCTTGAGACTTCATATTTTGGAGTTACTTATGAGCTATTTTGGATGACACACTACACCTTTTAAGGTTGAAACAGTTCTTCAAGCTATAGATTAAGTTCCATGTATTTCAATCCTTAAATATATACGTTCATAATTGAATGCGAAACTAAGATATTGTATTCGTTTGAAAGAGTCATCCTCGCAATTAATCATTACTGAATCACTTTCTTTTTATTTTTGCAGTTTTATGTTTCTCTAAAGTGATTTGGTGGGATTCAGATACTTCCGTGGATGTTGTAGCAAGGTAATCATTGGTTGAGTTTATATAAAATCCCCATAATAAAATTGTCTTACACTCGTAAAGAGTAAAGAGTGATCCGAAAAAGAAAATATATATATATGTAAATAAGGCTCCTCTTCTTTTATCGACATTACTAATAAATGATAGGTCCGTAATTTTGGACTAATCATATTCGATGAAAACAAAAACATATCATTATTATATAGCAAGTCAAAAAGACTATTGATGAGGTTCTTGACACTTTGATAGCAGTATGTGTGAAACGTTGTCCCTGTCTCCGTCGCCTAAGCAAGCATGGAGTGCAGGATCCAAGGCAACTATCATGTACTTGCTGAAAAGGAACATGCGCTTAGAGTATCTAATCATGTGGTCGAGTTAAATGGGTGCTTCTCTCAACTAGTGCGCTATAAATATATATCCTTTGACGACATTCATACAAGTATTGTGGGTAACACCTTTCACTTAATTCAACATTTGCACACTTCACTTTTCTATTTCCATTTTCTTATCTATCCATGTGATTTCATTATGCGAGTGTTGTGAAAAACGTTGCAACAAGTACAATGACTATCTTAGTGGAGTTTTGCAAACAAGTTGAATGTCACACATAAGTAATTGCTAATGTGTGATGATTGGAATGTATGTAAGATGTTTGCAGCTAAAGAACATATGCAAGCTAATTATTTGGCTTTCTACTTTGTGTCTATCCTTAGTGGTTCTTCCAAGGAGAAAGATTGGAGTAGGTTTTGTGGGTATACCTCTTGTAAACCCTCACGAGACTATAGCTCGTCCACTAGGGGCACCTAGGGGTTTAAAGGCTTGTTCATGCTAAGAGTAACCGTATCCTCGCGACATGGAGTTGTTGTATTTAAGATTATTTTTATTTAGTTTGCTCGAGTACTAGAAAAATCTAAGTGTGGGGGAATTTGATAAGTGCATAATTCATATGATTTTAGTGTCCATTCCATACTTGTTTTAGCTATTATTCTTGCATGTATTCGTATTATTACCATTGTTTTCTCTTATTTGTCTCTATTAGGTGAATCATCCAAAAAAGAGCTACAAAGTGCTGAAAAGAGATAATAAGAGAAGTATCCCAAGTATCCAAGGGCCCAAGTCCAAGAGAAGTGGAAAAAGTGCGACGAAAAGGAGGAAAACGCTCATAATCAAGACACATACCAAAGACCGATCTTAAATCATTCAAATTAAGTATTTCTCATCATCATCTTTAAGATAATTTAAAGCTAAAAATAATTCAAAAAGAATGAGGACATTCCGAGTTCGGATGAAGAAGTTGTGGCCAAAACAGTTTTCATTGAATATCGAAGACAGTGAAGTCCGCGAACTGGGTTTGCGAACCGAGTTCACAGACTTATTTCCGAAAATATCTGCTGGAATTTGAAGTTTGCGGACTGGGTACGTGAACTTATCAAATGGGATACGTGTATTCACACCTTGGAAGGCCTAAGGGCACGTTTGAAGTCGTTAGGTCATATTCTCGGGTCGGGTTCCTAAACCTAACTAAATACTTGGAGAACAAACAATGTAAACCTATAAAAAGATATTAGGTTATGTAAAAATATCATCGAATCTCATATCACAAGTTTTACATCAAAGGGGGAAACCACCATTCTTCATCTTCTTTGTAATATGAGTAGTTAAATCCTTTGTTGATTAAGGATGAATTCAATGTTCTAAGCATGAAGCTTTATTAATAATACAAATATATTGAGAGTTCTTATCATCATCGTTTATCTTTACCATATCTAGGGTTTATGAGTGATTCTTATATTGATTTGGGAGGCCTACTAGATCAGTATATTGATTGTTCTATTGCTAGTGGAAGTTATGAGATAAGTAATCGTCGATTAACTCTCTACACAAGTAGAAATCGCGAGACCTTACAGAGGGATTCTGTGTAGCAATCGTGTGTGAAGATAACACCAGCAAGTAAACCTTGAGCTAAGAGTTTAACTAATGGGATCAACCTAATTCACAAAGCTTAAAGCGTTCAATTGGATTACACCTTGAGTAAAAGGAGTTTTGGGGATAACACTGAGCTAGTTGTTATTCCACGGTTGGTGATGAATGGTTCTTATGAACAATAGATAAGCATATTAATCCACTTATCGCTTGGTAACGGCGAAGGATTCCTTGATCATCTTTATTTTATTATTATCTTTTTATTAATCTTAAAACCAAATCCCCCCTTTGTTATTTACTTTATCTTGCTGATCAAATAACCTATCATTTACACAGTTCTCTGTGGGAACGATCTCTTACTACCGCTATATTACCAGTTAATTAGTGGGAAATATATTTAATAATTTGTTGAGCCTACGACAGCCCATACAATAATCGAACACACTGATCTCGTAGGAACTGGAATAGTTGAGTGATGGAGAAGTGGGGATCGTGTAAAAATAGTGAGAACAATGTCCCTATTATGAGGGTAAGACCGTCCAGTTTAACACCCACTACTTCTCTACTGCCTTCAACTGTCCTCATTTCCTGACACTTTCTCATAATGGGCGTGTTGCACGCTACACGCTGTAAACCGCCAGACCAATACCCTTGATAAGCATCCCCTAGTTTGTGACATGTTTGATGCCTTGAGTATTTTTGTAGAAAATATGGAGCAAGTTGCATGAAGAATTGAACAAGTTCCATATGGTAGTTGATGAATGGGTCTTGCCTGCAAGACCTAATTATGTTGACCAATCCCGTGCAAGCTAGGTGGCAGGTGGTCATAAGTGGCAAGTCAAGTAGTATGAATGAGACTTACCGTGAGTTAGTACTCGAAAAATAGTATACGATGCTTTTAGGTTAAATAAATTATTAAATTATTTATGAAATTGATATTTATGAACTATCGTTTGTAATAAATGCATCTAAAGCATCGCTGTTAAGCAAGCAGCTTAAACATGATCGATGCATGTAAAGCATCGTTGTTCATAGCCTGTTCAAACTAGTTGCGGATTTCACGGTCCTAAAAAGGAGCGTGACCGGCCTTGTTTGATCGACTTCCAGGAGTTGCTCGAGCAGATCAGTGATGAGGTAGTCAGTCCTCATAGGAGGGGAATGACCGATAGTCATCATGGAACCCCATTGGTTAGCTGAAATTAAATCTAGGCCGGTCAAATCAGCCGGTCAACTTGGGCAGTTGAGATAATTTGTGGCAGTTGTTGATTGTCGTTGAATTTATAAGAGGGTGACTATCCCACTTTGAGCAGCTTCCAGGAGCTATTTGAGTATGTTGAGGACAAGGCAATCGGTCCTTATAGGAGAGGGATGGCCGGTAATCACGATGGCACCTCATTGGTCTCCCTAAATAGAAACTAAGCCGGCCGATTTGTCCGGCTAAGTTGGACGGCTGTGATCAATTTAAGACTGTCACGGGAAGTATTAACCAAATTAAAACCCTCTTTGGAGCCGCTCGTCTACCCTACTTTGGCTAGCAATTGCGAACGCTTCCTGCAGGCTAGGAGAGTCCTGATTGGCTGAAATAAAAGTGGGCCCGTCGGTGAGTACCATGGAACTTGTTTGGTCGCGCCAGGAGGTAGACAAACTCGTCAAACCAACCAGCCAAGTCGTGTGGTCGTGATCGTTCCGTGACTGACTTGGACGGTCTAGATTATTTTTCTTATATAAGAAGCAGGGCAACTAGCCTACTTTGGCTAACAATTTGGAATAGCAGTAGGTAGGCTAAAGCGATATGATTGGTTGATTGGAAAGAGGGGTCGACGGAAAACAATATGAGGCAGGGACGGTCAGTGATGGAAGGCGCCAGCTAGGACAAACCGACCGTCCAAGTGGCGCGGCCACACCCTTTTGTTGCTGCCTTTGATTGTCGCAGTTTCCCTTTTTCTTATTTTTCGACTTTTGGTAGGATTTTTCTCCTACTAGCTCCATGATGGGATGCTTACCTAGCTTTCCTAGGTTTATCTTCGACCAATAGGGATCGAGATATTGTGCAGGCTCCGTTTTAGGGAAAAAACCTATTTTTTTGTAAATCGACAAAATTAGGTCAAAAAAATGAATTTTGCGAGTTGACACAAAATTAACCAATTTTGTGAATTTTGCTCGTTGATACAAATCACTAATTATTATCTTGGAGAGCAGCGCAGTTTGTGCGCTTCTGATTAAGTACCTTCACGCACATCTTAATCCTGACACTTCAGGAAATTCATGTTACTCAGCTGAGAGCGAACATCAACTGTCATATCATGTCAATATCAAGAGTTCAGCTGGGAACATAGCATAGGATGAATACTCAGCAAGTCCCGCATTAGTGAATAATGCAGGTGGGAGTTCAAGAAAATTAACAGAATACCTGGGACTTTTGCAACCAACATTATTCTAAATAAAATTTCGTATACATTTTGAATTGCTCAGTACATATGTAAGAAAAGATGCATAGGCGCTCATCAGTTTTAAATTGCTCTATTTCTTTGCAGAACAGGGGCACATAAATACGGAACTTTACAGTTTTAGCCTCGAACTAAAAACCACCACCAACACCAGTAAACCTCAAAATCCGGTACTTACGACTCCCGAAGAGCATCCTAGATTATTATTCACTTCACAAGAAAAACTTACTTGATATTAATTAAGAATATCGTGATAGAGGTAATGTCTTGTGGAATCACAAAGTCTGAGACAAAGAACTTTGTGATTTCTATCAATCTTACCTGTCGGAGCTAAACAAGATCAGGATATATGAACTATCAAAGATAAGATAGTCGGACCTGGCTTCACGAATCCCTTAGAGAAGTCTTTAAGTCGTTAAACCTAATTATGTTTCTCAGTAAAATTGAAAACATAGGTTAAGAGATAATTGACTCTAGTTAGCAACTAGGACACACGGAAGTTCGGGATTAAATTTCCCAGCTGCCCGAGCTTCTCTTTATATATACTTTCAAGATTTAAGGTTGCTTACGATTTAAGCTAAAATAGCTTTGTAATCAAACAGACACTTTTCACCGTTAGATGAAATGGGACTTGAAATTCAAGCTAAGGTGACTTGGTAATCAAGTGATCATTCTCCACCGCTGGATGGTTCATCTTGAGATAAACACAAATATAATATACACTTGGATAAGGATGAACCATAACCATACCGTGTACAATGAGTTTGTTCAAGAACGGTTAACCAAAGTTAGCCATATGAACATAATAAGCTTAGTCATTTTCATCAAACACTTTAGAATAACTTGATATACAACCACAACTTAATAGGTGATCAATTATATTTTTTATGTGTTTTAAAGAATTGTTCAAATGCCAAATATCTCATAGAAATACTTTTAAATGCATCTGAAACTGTTCGACTAGGTAAGTACGTGTACTACTTCCAGTTTGTGAGACACTCTACCAAGGTACGTGTACCAGGTATGTGTACCCTTAAGAAAGTTAAAATCCAGGTCGTTTTAGTACACATACTGGGTACGTGTATCTCAAGGTTAACATCTTGATAATATTACATATATCGTTGTTCCAAGTTATTTTCAAATGATTAACTCGAATCATGATCTAGTTTATAAACAATAAATTGTTCTTAACTAAATTCATCAAGTAGATGATTGGATTATAGCTTAATTCATATTTCGATAAAAATATTCAACAATGAAAAGACGAGGGTACCCAAATATACCTCAATCTAAAAAAAAAATCACCTATAAGTCCTTTCTCCGAAAATGATTGTCTATGGACTCAGTCGAGACAATACAACTAATCGGTTCACACTTCGTGTGATCGTCTATGGCGAGATCGAGACAATACGACAACAAGATAACTTGCGTAATTGACTATGGATACAAGATCGAGACAATACAACAACGAAGTATGATTACTTGATAATAGGTTCGGACTTAACCAAACACTATAGGGTTGCTATCAAGTAATTAGGAATTAAAGTTTGTGTATTTTACTTCTAATTATAATAAAAACATTTATAATTGCGGAAATATAAAAGCAAAAGACACAGCAAGATTTTGTTAACGAGGAAACCGCAAATGCAGAAAAACCCCGGAACCTTGTGCAGAACTGAATACTCTCAGAATTAAGCCGTTATACAAAATCTAAACCAACTTCGTATAGTTGGGACCAAGCAACTAAACCTATAGTTCACCTAGTTTCCTCAGTATCCCTACGCCTCCAACTTGCAATAAGTCACGCACTTGGAACAATTCCTTTGGTTCGTATTCCAAACAGTAAAGGAACAAAAAATCTGTTCGGTAACAACTCTTTTCAAACAACGTGATATGAGTTTGAAAAAAGGCTCTTCCGTTTATCCCAATGAACTCCTTTGTTAGGTTCTTAGATCAATTTATTCAACAACTACCAAAGTAATTGTTTGGATTATGCAATCAATAATAGGATCTTATCAAGATACTAAATATTGATGTCGATCTACTCAACTAATCAATCCAATCTATCAAAAGATAAACCGATTATAGTTGGATCCCCAGCCGATCAAGTTTTATGCACACCGAAGATTATGACTCAAATAAGAAATCTTCTTTGTCTTCAAATCTTCTTAGATCTTCAATAAACACCAGAACACAAACAACTTGAATTTCTTGTGATTTCACACACAAAACGGAGTTTGTTAACGATAGATTATCACAAGAGGTCTTTAGATCTACAAACAGTCTAAAGATCTCCGCCGATACTTCGATCTAGTTTAAGTGAATCTTATATCAGAAGAGAAGATTCTCAAGCATAAAAGAACTAGGTGCAATCAAAGTTCAACAACCGTTAGTCAATCAAATCAATCGAAAACTAATAATAAACTGCAATTATCTAGTTTCCCACCAATGGTACTCGTAGAGCTTCTCAATCCCAAAAAAGTCTTTAAAACGAGCGGTCGTAAGAGATTTCGCCTAATTAGGTTACTTTCCTCTCCGAATAGACGGCTCCACCAGTAACAACACAACTAGATAGTTTTGTTGGATCTGAGGATTAGTTTGCTCGAAATGCAAACTTCAATATTTATAGACCAAGGAAGTTTGGACACCAAGGAATTTCCAAAACCGAATATTCTCAAAGATATGCAATAAAGCCAAAATCGGTTTTAATAATTCCTGGAAATGATCTGTCCAAATATTGACCGAAATCTCAGTAGAAAATCTCCAATTAGTAAATGCACATTACCAATTTTTATTTTCTAAAGATGCATTTAATTGCTGGAAATTAAAAGCATATAAAATTAAAAACCTTAATTAAAAGATTCTCAATTTATTTCAATCCGGGATTCTCCTTTAGTTATTAAGGAATATCTTTGAACAATAATAGATAAGAATTACTGCACATGTTCAAAGTATGTCGACATCTTTACTTTGTAAATCATTTTTCATATTTACAATCTTGGAACCGGTTTGCCACACTTCCAAACGAGTTTAGAATTGGTTCATCCGATTTCCAAGAACTATGTGATTAATCAAAAACATTCAATCACCATTAATGGGTTTAACGGTTCTAGCAAACACAAGTTCGGTTCTACCTCCAAGTGGCTACTAGGATCGGTCACAATAGTTTCCAAAACTTTGTTAACTAACTACCAGGATCGGTTACCACTATTTATGGTACATACTTGTGATCGGTTGCACAAGTTGTAGGATCGGTTGCACCAATTACTAAAACTTGTTAACCTATTACAAGGATCGATTACACATCTTGTGATTAGTTCCATCAAGTTCTAGGATCGGTTACCCAATGACTAGGAATGGTCATACCAATTACAAATATCGATCATACCATCTCAGGTGATTACTTAAGATTGGTTTCACTAATAAAAGTCATACCGATACATAAGTCAGGTGATAAGCACGTAAGTGCTACATTTTATACCTATATTTATATTAGTTAGGACTCGATATTTTGGCTAATGACATTGTTTTAGTGCTTTTGTAGAAAATACACACGAATTCAATCATCCGGAGATAAACGGCTAAGTTGCAACTTAAATGGCGTTTGGGGCGAAATTCAACCAATGTTGTTGTTCCGGCACCAAGGGAGTCTAGAGCTTAATTGGGCTACCTTGCTATTTCGTTATGTTGTTAGCACCACCACTGAAGGCACTCACAAACAGAAGACTACATGGTGAAACAAAAGAACAGTTTTTCTTTGCTACGCTATTTGAAGGGTTAAAGCAATAGTGGGTGACGTGTCCATCCATTCACCACAAATCACTTCTATCAACAAAAAAGAAAGCCTCAAGCCGGTGATGTTCATATATTATCAAAGAAAATGAATCTGAGTAGTGATTTCAAAGCAGCTGCCGTCCATGTTCTTTATTCACATCTGTTGGTACTAGATGACGAGAGAATTTGCAGCAGACAAGAAGTCTCGACTTTGCTGATTATGAGTAGGGAGAAAGGAAGTGTTGCTGAAGGCTGTAACGAGATGGTCACTGCGCTGTTCCTGTGGCCTGGATGAATTGCTACTACAAGTCGAGAAGTTTCAGAATAGAAAGTGGTGTCGTGGCCGTAAACAAGAAGCTGATGCACAGACGGAAATGGGCTTGTTTTGCTGGTGGTGATCGATTGGCAGAAAGGATGGGTTTTGCATGAAGCTGTTGAATCAGTGGAGATGGGATCGAACATCCACTCGAACTGAAGCTACTGGAAATGAACGACAGAATGGAGAGTGGTGCTGATCGCAATTGGTCTTGTGGTGACTTGAAGCAGCTACTGTTGTTGATTTGGCAGAGACAATACAATGGTTTGAAGGTGATTAGCTGCTGGTGGAGATGACCAGAGAGAATGGAAGATGGAGCTCATTGTTAATGGCTGGAATCAGTGGGAGAAAGGCTGGCAGTAATGTTAGTCGTGACTGCAACGTGATGGGACTGTTTGTTTGAACTGAAGATGGAAATGGCAAGGAATGGTGACGAGATGCCTGGAATTGCAAACAGTTGCGGAAATATTGAACCTGGAAGATGGGTGATTCTTGGCCTGAATGCAGTCGACCGACAAGTGTTGATGTCGAGATTTGTTGCAGGTGATGACTGATTGGGTTCAACGATTTCTGCTCATTGGAAGTGGAGTCAGGGACGATGATGAGAGTTAGCTCGGGTTAAAGGGATCTCAGTGAGGGAATTTGTCTTTGATCGAAGTCCAAGGAGATATGAGAGTTTGGTGGCTCGATGCACTTTGTAGCCGTCAGTAAATGGAAGTGATTGGCGTATGAGAGTTGGACAGACAGAAAAGAGAATGGAAATGATTGCAGTGGTGGTTATTGTATAAAATTCGACGATTCCTTCCACAGCAGATGGAATTGGAGTTCGATGGGGTTTCTCATTGTGTTAAGGAAGTAGATGGAGTTGGTTTTGCCGGTGATGGAGAATGGCTTGTACGCCAGCTGAAATTGACTGGAGATGATTCACAAAATGGTGGCTGTCTTTGAGTCGTAAGGAATGGAGTTGGACATACAGAAATAGGAGATGGCAGGACTATGAAGACAAGAAAGTGGAGGAGCTGAATCGAACTGAAATGTCATACTTGGGCTGTATTTTGTGCCGTGGAAAGTCAGAGGGAAACTGAAGCTCACCACATTGAGTTCGATGGGGGCGAAGAGATGTATGTGTTTGGAGAATGGCAGTGATAGTCATTATGGCTAGGTGGAGTCTGGCAATTGAAGTTGGCTGATCTTCCATCGAGAGAAGATAGATGGGATTTGTGGAGCTCTCAAATACAACATCAACAGAGGACGGTTTATATGTTGCATGGGTTAGCTGGTTTAATGATGTTGTGAAGGTGGCGTTGGATGAGAAGAAGACTATGCTGTTTGATCGAGTGGAGATAGAGTTACCTGCTAACTAGCTGAGTTATTACTTCCAGTGAAGGCGGGTGCTCAGATGGTCCGAGAAAGAAAGGTTGGTGCTGTGTTCGGATTTGAGTTAGTATTGGACTTGGGTGGAATTTGGAAGCCGGTGCTGGACTGGGCCTTGGAGATAGGTGATATCGGCTAGGTCTGGGATTCCTTCGCAGCAGGAGGAGGCCGAACGGAGTTCTTTTGGGAAGACGGCCGCGGCACAGAGCCGTGAAGAGGGAGTAGGGTTTGAGGATTAATTTTTCCCATTTTCGTTTTTGCTTGGCTGGTGTTGATTTTTCCATTTTGTTTATGGCTTTTGAGAAAGTCATGGCTAGCTAGAGCCATGTAGGGTTTAGATAGAAACCAATTTATTTATATGAACTCTACGATGATATTTTTAATAATGATTCATTGGTTAGTGATTTCTCTTCATATGGCTTGGTGTTTTATCGTTCATGTGGTTTTCTAGATTATTTATGCTTTTGAATTGATATTTCGTGTTTCGGTTAGATCCCTAGACGAGGTATGCAAGGATTGATAGGTAATGATTTAGAACCTCTACACATGAAGCGAAGGAAGTTACAGCAGAGAAACTATACTTTAGAATTTAATATAACATCTTCCGGGACATGAGATTGATTTCGAAATTTTTCTTGAGTAATAAATAGAGATTAGTAGAGTTTTATATGATTGAATTGATGGAAATCGAAAATCCTAGTAACCCTTTTCTGTTTTGTGTATTGTCAGAATCATTATTATTTTATTTCGTCCCAATTATCTTAAACATCGTTAAAACATCATCTTGTCGATTAGTTACTTTTGATATTAGTTGGTTGAGTATTTCACACTCCTCGAGGGAACGACCTGTACTTGCCAATGTTCTACTAGTTAGACGTTGTGCACTTGCAGTATTATTATTGTAGGTTTTCGATCCTACCAAGTTTTTGGCGCCGCTGCCGGGGAGTGGTAGCAAAATACTCACTAGTTGATATCATTGTATATAGCTTATTTTTAATTTTTGTACATAATTTATTTTTATTGTTCTTTTAGTTCTTTTTACGCAGTTTGTTTGATTTTTTTTTAGGAACTTTAGTCTGAAGTGCGGGTGAAAAGAAAGTATACACTCGCAAGACACTTGCAAGAGCCACTTGGGAGATCCATTAGAGGTTTGCTTAGCTCATTTTGGGTATGATTTTGATGACGATAGTGTTATTTGTAAAGTCAATGCCTTGTTAGACTCCGCACCGTTGTTAGACACTAATAAATGGAAACCCAAACTAGAACCTCTAGTTTTGTCCGAGTCTCGACTAGTTCCATCAGTCGAGGATGCTCCGACCTTGACCCATAAGCCATTAAGTTCTGAATTTTTTCGTCTTGATGATATTGATAATGAAACCGTTTTAGATGATAATGGGTCTATAAGTCGTGATATTATTACTCCATTGAGGCCTTGTTCAGAGAGTGCATTTGAACCAACATATGTTTGTGTGCCCGACTTAGCTGAATTTGAACCAATATCAGTCGTGGAAGTTATTTCCGCTGGCTTAGAACCTGATTTAGGGAGTACAAAAACTGTTCAATTCTTTAAACAATCTTTACTAATTATCTGCGAACCTGATTTACTTCATATTCAAGGTTCGAATTATGTTTTAAGTAAGATTGAATTCAGTTTTATCTCTCTGGGTACTAATATTTCTTACTCCAGGTTCATGTTTATGACTAATCATATTAGTTGGGTTGATCCCCAACTCTTCAGGCTTTATATATATGATTCACAGCTTACCTTGGGGTACCAACTCCACATTGTTTGAGAACGTGTTACTGGCAAGCAGTGAAACAAATACCTTTCGCTTCATGGGGGACAACCCATCAGATTTGTTCCCTGCGCTCTATCTTTTACTTTTATTGTATTTTAAAATTTCCCGCCTTAATTTTTACGATGGATGACTCAATTACATTGAGGACAATGTAATGTTTGAGTGTGGGGGTGTGGCACTTTCATAGGAAATTTTAGTAACAAAAAAAAATGTTATGACCAAGTATTAAAAAAAAAGATGATCAGCTGTGTAGAGGATCTTAAAAAAATAAAAATAAAATATCATTATGATTTTTAGGGTTATGACAAGTTGTGTAGCGGGTCTTGTGTATGGTATTTGTCATGACCAGCTGTGTAGCGGGTCTTGGTATGGTATTTCAAATTTTCATTTTATGACCAGCTGTGTAGCGGGACTAACTCTCTCTTATGATATGACCAGTTGTGTAGCGGGTCAATTCTTTGTTTTGCTCGAGGACTAGCAAAATATAAGTGTGGGGGTGTTGATAAGCACGTAAGTGCTACATTTTATACCCATATTTATATTAGTTAGGACTCGATATTTTGGCTAATGACACTGTTTTAGTGCTTTTGTAGAAAGTACACGCGAATTCAATCATCCGGAGATAAACGGCTAAGTGGCGTTTGGGGGCGAAATTCAACCAATGTTGCTGTTCCGGCACCAAGGAAGTCTAGAGCTTAATTGGGCTACCTTGCTATTTCGTTATGTTGTTAGCACCACCACTGTAGGCACTCACAAACAGAAGACTACATGGTGAAACAAAAGAACAGTTTTTCTTTGCTACGCTATTTGAAGGGTTAAAGCAATAGTGGGTGACGTGTCCATCCATTCACCACAAATCACTTCTATCAACAAAAATAAAGCCTCAAGCTGGTGATGTTCATATATTATCAAAGAAAATGAATCTGAGTAGTGATTTCAAAGCAGCTGTCGTCCATGTTCTTTATTCACATCTGTTGGTACTAGAAGACGAGAGAATTGGCAGCAGACAAGAAGTCTCGACTTTGCTGATTATGAGTAGGGAGAAAGGAAGTGTTGCTGAAGGCTGTAACGAGATGGTCACTGCGCTGTTCCTGTGGCCTGGATGAATTGCTACTACAAGTCGAGAAGTTTTAGAATAGAAAGTGGTGTCGTGGCCGTAAACAAGAAGCTGATGCACAGACGGAAATGGGCTTGTTTTGCTAGTGGTGATCGATTGGCAGAAAGGATGGGTTTTGCATGAAGCTGTTGAATCAGTGGAGATGGGATCGAACATCCACTCGAACTGAAGCTACTGGAAATGAACGACAGAATGGAGAGTGGTGCTGATCGCAATTGGTCTTGTGGTGACTTGAAGCAGCTACTGTTGTTGATTTGGCAGAGACAATACAATGGTTTGAAGGTGATTAGCTGCTGGTGGAGATGACCAGAGAGAATGGAAGATGGAGCTCATTGTTAATGGCTGGAATCAGTGGGAGAAAGGCTGGCAGTAATGTTAGTCGTGACGGCAACGTGATGGGATTGTTTGTTTTAACTGAAGATGGAAATGGCAAGGAATGGTGACGAGATGCCTGGAATTGCAAACAGTTGCGGAAATATTGAACCTGGAAGATGGGTGATTCTTGGCCTGAATGCAGTCGACCGACAAGTGTTGATGTCGAGATCTGTTGCAGGTGATGCTTGATTGGGTTCAACGATTGCTGCTCATTGGCAGTGGAGTCAGGGACGATGATGAGAGTTAGCTCGGGTTAAAGGGATCTCAGTGAGGGAATGTCTTTGATCGAAGTCCAAGGAGATATGAGAGTTTGGTGGCTCGATGCACTTTGTTGGAACAAAAGAGAATATTTGGTTTCTCTATTTTTGATTGGCTTACACTGCAAGAAAATATTCTCTAGATATGTTGCTATCTATACGAATATGTGGCATGTATAGGATATATATATACACTTCTTGTAAAACCTCCATTGATAATAAGAAACCCTAATCATTCTTCTCCCGTGGACGTAGGCTATATTCGAACCACGTCAAACTGTGTTTCTTCTTTAATCTGTTTTAGTTAACTGCATAACATCTTATGCAGATCCAATATTGACTGCATAACATCTTATGCATACTTCATAACATCTTATGCATACAAACATGGTATCAGGGGATCGTTAACGATCCTGGCCGTTTCTCTGTAATCAAGTTTCGTGTCTCTGTGTGTTTACTATGGCACAATCAGATCATAATACTAGTTTGCGTTTAACCTCTGTCTTGCTGAATGATGTCAATTATGTCAGCTGGTCTAGGGCTGCTGCTCTTGCTCTTGGGGGTAAAAGAAAGTCTGGGTATATTCGTGAGAATAGTACTTGTCCAGATGCTAAAGATCCAAAGTATGAAGATTGGATTGCTGATGATCAACTGGTTCGCACGTGCCTTCTCCTGTCGATGGAACCACATATTTCGGAAATTTTCTCGTTTTCAGAATCTGCAAAGGATTTGTGGAAGTCTGTTGCTAGTCTGTATGGCTTACGGAATAATGCTGCTCGGGTGTTTGAGCTGAAGCGTGAGATTGCTGAGGCTTCACAAGGTACGAAAGTTTTACTGAGCATTTTGGTTATTTAAAAAGGAAGTGGGATGAACTGGATACATATCGTCCTCATACAACTGATGCCAAAATTCTCTTAAAGAGGGTTGAGGAGGATAAATTTTTTGATGTGCTCAGTAGCCTCACATTAGAGTATGAATCTCTTAGAAGCGCTATTCTCATGAGTGCTGAATTGCCAAGTTTGTCTAGTGTCTGTGCGACTGTGCAACGTGAAGAGACACGCAAGAAAGTTATGAATCCTGTTTCTAAAAGCATTGTAGACCTGGATGCTGCTGAATCCAGTGCTCTTCTGAGCTCCAGAGATGATAAACGAAGAGCCATGCCATTTGATAAGGACAAGACTTCTCGTGCTAAGGGTAAGAGAGAAGTTTTTCATTGTGATCATTGTAATAAAACTGGTCACACCAAGGATCGTTGTTGGGATATTTATCCTCATCTTAAAGATAATTTTGACAAAAATAAGCTTGCTCGAGCTGCTGTAACTGACAATTCATCCTTTACCATAGACCAGTTGAAGGATTTCTTTCACCAGTTGAGTAATAAGAATGAGCGCAAGGCCAACCATACTTCAGGTAACCTGCTAGCCTTTCTTACTACGCCTGTTTCCAACCGTCACATTTGGATTATTGATTCAGGAGCTACATATCATATGGCAAATGATCCTTCGTCAGTTCATGCATTTATTCGCAGCTCTCATAAAAATGTGTATGTTGCTAATGGCTCTACTGCTCCTGTGCTGGGCAGTGGGAAAGTGCATTTTTTTCCAGATGGTCCGCCATCTAATGCACTTGTGGTTCCCTCGTTTCCTACTCAATTGTTATCTGTTGGTCAAATCACTACTTCTCTGAATTGTGATGTTACATTTACCCCTACCTCGCTCATCTTTCAGGATCGAAAGACGAAGAAGACGATTGGTAGAGGCATCTTTTCTCATGGATTGTACCTGTTACGCTCTAGTGACATGGCATGTCTCACTCACAGATCAACTCCGCAGTTTCTTTATCATCAATGACTTGGACATCCTTCCAGTCGTGTTTTGTCTAGGATTTTTCCCACTTTTTCTGTTCAGTCTCAAGTTTGTGATGTTTGCCAGTTTTCTAAACAATCTCGTTTTCCATTTCCTAACTCTGTGACTCGAGCTACAACGCCTTTTGAATTAATTCATTCTGATTTATGGGGTCCTACTCCAATTGATGCTTATGATGGGTATAAATATTTCGTTATCTTTATAGATGATTGGTCACGTGCTACATGGATCTATTTACTCAAATCCAAAACTGAAGTTTCATCTGTATTTGTGGATTTTCATTGTATGATCCGCAACCAATTTGATGCACAGGTTAAAAAATTTAGATCCGATAATGGCACTGAGTTTGTCAAAGGCCCTCTTCCAGGTTATTTGCGTAGTCATGGTATTATCCATCAAACTAGTTGTGTTGGTACTTCACAGCAAAATGGTGTTGCTGAAAGGAAACTCCGTCATATTCTGGAAACAACCCGTGCTCTTATGATTCAGATGCATGTTCCAAAGAAATTTGGTCTCATGGTTCTTGACGCCACTTACTGATTGCTCTACAGGTACACTAAAAGTACCCGATCATCATCAATCGTCTGCCTAGTCGTGTGCTTGAGTTCAAATCTCCATTAGAGGTTTTAAAACATCATCAGCCTGACATTTCTCATCTTAGAGTTTTCGGTTGTGTGTGTTATGTACATTTACAGGCAAAGCATCGTGATAAACTGGATTCACGGGCAACTAAGTGTGTGTTCTTTGGTTACTTCTACAAAGAAAGGATATATTTGTTATCATCCACCCACTAGAAAGCTACAGATTTCTCGTGATGTTGTGTTTGATGAAACAGTGGCTTATTTTCAGTGTGATTCTGGCAGTCGGTCTCAGGGGGAGTGTTATACAGATTTGGCCCACTTCCAGTTATTAATGAGATACCTACTGCAACAGATTCCCACAGAGATAATGGTGATGGGGTAGAGTTGGTGGACTTACCTACTGCAGTGTTGGATGTGCATAATGAAGCAGTTCATGAAGAAGCTTCAGACAATAATGTTATGTTACTGATGATAATACAGGACTACAAGATGTGCCGCATCAAGTTCCAGAAACTGAGGTTATGGTTCCACAACCAGTGGTACCAATTGTCAGAACCTCAAGTCGTGAGAAGAAGGCTCCAGAGAAATACAAAGATTTCTTTACATATCATTCCGCTGCGTATCCTATACAAGCACATTTAACTTATGATCATGTAGGTTCTTCACACTCTGCATTTCTAAGTGCTATATCCAGTCATCAAGAACCTAAAAACTATAATGAAGCAAAGTCTAATCCAAAATGGAGGGCACCAATGGAGAATGAGTTACGTCCTTAGATGTAAATAATACATACAGTATTGTCAAGTTGCCTCCCGGGAAGAAGACTGTTGGATGTAGATGGGTGTACAAAATTAAATACAGAAGTGATGGAACTGTTGAGCGTTATAAGGCAAGATTAGTGGCAAGAGGTTTTACTCAGAGATATGGAGAAGACTACACAAAACTTTGCACCAGTTGCAAAGATGAATACTTTTCGTGTTCTTATGTCTCTTGCAGTTAATAAAGATTGGAAATTGTTTCAAATGGATGTGAAGAATGCATTCTTACAAGGTGATCTAGAAGAAGAGGTGTATATGAGTATACCACCTGGACACCCTCGAGAAGGAGAGAGCAATATGGTTTGCAAGCTTAAGAAGGCAATATATGGTTTAAAGCAATCACCACGTGCATGGTATGCAAAGCTAAGTTCAGTACTCATCCAGAATAAGTTCAAAAGGAGCTCTGCCGATTCTTCCTTGTTTATTAAAAGAAGTAATCTTGGTACAACTATAGTTCTAGTGTATGTTGATGACCTTGTGATTACAGGAGACAATCAACAAGAAATTAGAAATCTTAAAGCAATGCTTCATTCCAGATTTGACATCAAGGATTTAGGAATACTGAAGTATTTCCTGGGATTAGAAGTTGCTTACTCAAAGAAGGGTATTTTTCTGAATCAAAGAAAATATGTGTTGGACCTGCTGAAGGCTACAGGAAAAATGGGAGTAAAGCCTTGTGATACTCCTACAGAAATTGGCAACAAACTTGATAATGATGGTGATGTGTTAAGTGATATTGGGTCATATCAAAGGTTAGTAGGCAAGTTAATTTATCTCACTGTTACCAGACCTGACATAGCACATGCAGTAAGCTTAGTCAGTCGTTATATGCATACACCTCGTGTTAAACATCTAAATGCAGTAACTAGGATTCTACAGTATTTAAAAGGATCACCAGGAAGAGGAGTTTTGATGACAAAGAATGAAGCCTATTCAATTTCTAGCTACTGTATAACAGCATATTCAGATGCTGATTATGCTGGATGTCCAATTGATCGTAAATCAACAACAGGGTACTGCATATTCTTTGGTGGTAATCTGGTTACAAGGAGAAGCAAGAAACAAAATGTTGTTTCTCGATCAAGTGCTGAAGCAGAATACAGAGCCATGGATTCAACAACTTGTGAGATTGTTTGGCTGCGAGCATTACTTAAAGATTTGGGTTTTCTGTCACCTCAGCCAGCTAAGATGTTTTGTGACAATCAAGCAGCGATACAAATCGCATCAAATCCCACATTTCATGAGCGTACAAAGCACATAGAAGTGGATTGTCATTTTGTTAGAGAGAAGGTATTGGCCAAAGTAATATGCACTCCCTTCGTTCGTAGTCATCAACAACTGGCAGATGTTTTTACTAAGGGTTTACCTGTCAAGCAATTCAATGGAATTCTATCCAAGTTGGGCTCCATTGATATCTTCGCACCAACTTGAGGGGGAGTATTGGAACAAAGGAGAATATTTGGTTTCTCTATTTATGATTGGCTTACACTGCAAGAAAATATTCTCTAGATATGTTGCTATCTATACGAATATGTGGCATGTATAGGATATATATATACACTTCTTGTAAAACCTCCATTGATAATAAAAAACCCTAATCATTCTTCTCCCGTTGACGTAGGCTATAGCCGAATCACGTTAAACTGTGCTTCTTCTTTAATCTGTTTTAGTTAACTGCGTAACATCTTATGCAGATCCAATATCGACTGCATAACATCTTATGCATACTGCATAACATCTTATGCATACCAACACACTTTTTAGCCGTCAGTAAATGGAAGTGATTGGCGTAATGAGAGTTGGACAGACAAAAAAGAGAATGGAAATGATTGCAGTGGTGGTTATTGTATCACATTCGATGATTCCTTCCACAACAGATGGAATTGGAGTTCGATGGGGTTTCTCATTGTGTTAAGGAAGTAGATGGAGTTGGTTTTGCCGGTGATGGAGAATGGCTTGTACGCCAGCTGAAATTGACTGGAGATGATTCTCAAAATGGTGGCTGTATTTGAGTCGTAAGGAATGGAGTTGAATATACAGAAATAGGATATGGCAGGACTATGAAGACAAGAAAGTGGAGGAGCTGAATCCAACTGAAATGTCATACTTGGGCTGTATTTTGTGCCGTGGAAAGTCAGAGGGGAAACTGAAGCTCACAACATTGAGTTCGATGGGGGCGAAGAGATGTATGTGTTTGGAGAATGGCAGTGATAGTCATCATGGCTAGGTGGAGTCTGGCAATTGAAGTTGGCTGATCTTCCATCGAGAGAAGATAGACGGGATTTTTGGAGCTCTCAAATACAACATCAACATAGGACGGTTTATATGTTGCATGGGTTAGTCGGTTTGATGATGTTGTGAAGGTGGCGTTGGATGAGAAGAAGACTATGCTGTTTGATCGAGTGGAGTAGAGCTACCTGCTAACTAGCTGAGCTATTACTCCCGGTGAAGGCAGGTGCTCAGATGGTCCGAGAAAGAAAGGTTGATGTTGTGTTCGGATTTGAGTTAGTATTGGACTTTGGTGTAATTTGGAAGCCGGTGCTGGACTGGGCCTTGGAGATAGGTGATATCGTCTAGGTTTGGGATTCCTTCGCAGCAGGAGGGACATATATTTCAGCGCAGACAGAGAATAGATGGGAGGAGGCCGAACGGAGTTCTTTTGGGAAGACGGCCGCGGCACAGAGCCGTGAAGAGGGAGTAGGGTTTGAGGATTAATTTCTCCCGTTTTCGTTTTTGCTTGGATGGTGTTGATTTTTCCATTTTGTTTATGCCTTTTGAGAAAGCCATGGCTAGCTATAGCCATGTAGGGTTTAGATAGAAACCAATTTATTTATATGAACTCTACGATGATATTTCTAATAATGATTCATTGATTAGTGATTTCTCTTCATATGGCTTGGTGTTTTATCGTTCATGTGATTTTCTAGATTATTTATGCTTTTGAATTGATATTTCGTGCTTCGGTTAAATCCCTAGACGAGGTATGCAAGGATTGATAGGTAATGCTTTAGAATCACTACCCATGAAGCGAAGGAAGTTACAGCGGAGAAACTATACTTTAGAATTTAATATAACATCTTCCCGGACATGAGATTGATTTCGAAATTTGTCTTGAGTAATAAATAGAGATTAGTAGAGTTTTATATGATTGAACTGATGGAAATCGAAAACCCTAGTAACACTTTCATGTTTTGTGTATTGTCAGAATCATTATTATTTTATTTCGTCTCAATTATCTTAAACATCGTTAAAACATCATCTTGTCGATTAGTTACTTTTGATATTAGTTGGTTGAGTATTTCACACTCCTCGAGGGAACGACCTGTACTTGCCATTGTTCTACTAGTTAGGCGTTGTGCACTTGCAGTATTATTATTGTAGGTTTTCGATCCTACCAAGTTTTTGGCGCCGCTGCCGGGGAGTGGTAGTAAAATACTCACTAGTTGATATCATTGTATAAAGCTTATTTTTTTTAATTTTTGTACATAATTTATTTTTATTGTTCTTTTAGTTCTTTTTACGCAGTTTGTTTGATTTTTTTTTAGGAACTTTAGTCTGAAGTGCGGGCGAAAATAAAGTATGCACTCGCAAGACATTTGCAAGAGCCACTTGGGAGATCCATTAGAGGTTTGCTTAGATCATTTTGGGTATGATTTTGATGACGATAGTGTTATTTGTAAAGTCAATGCCTTGTTAGACTCCGCACCGCTGTTAGACACTAATAAATGGAAACCCAAACTAGAACCTCTAGTTTTGTCCGAGTCTCGACTAGTTCCATCAGTCGAGGATGCTCCGACCTTGACCCATAAGCCATTAAGTTCTGAATTTTTTCGTCTTGATGATATTGATAATGAAACCGTTTTAGATGATAATGGGTCTATAAGTCATGACATTATTACTCCATTGAGGCCTTGTTCAAAGAGTGCATTTGAACCAACATATGTTTGTGTGCCCGACTTAGCTGAATTTGAACCAATATCAGTCGTGGAGGTTATTTTCGCTGACTTAGAACCTGATTTAGGGAGTACAAAAAATGTTCAATTCTTTAAACAATCTTTACTAATTATCTGCGAACCTGATCTACTTCATATTCAAGGTTCGAATTATGTTTTAAATAAGATTGAATTCAGTTTTATCTCTCTGGGTACTAATATTTCTTACTCCAGGTTCATGTTTATGACTAATCATATTAGTTGGGTTGATCCCCAACTCTTCAGGCTTTATATATATGATTCGCAGCTTACCTTGGGGTACCAACTCCACATTGTTTGAGAACGTGCTACTGGCAAGCAATGAAACAAATACCTTTCGCTTCATGGGAGTCAACCCATCATATTTGTTCCCTGCACTCTATCTTTTACTTTTATTGTATTTTAAAATTTCCCGCCTTAATTTTTACGCTGGATGACTCAATTACATTGAGGACAATGTAATGTTTAAGTGTGGGGGTGTGGCACTTTCGTTAGGAATTTTTAATAATAAAAAAAATATTATGACCAGCTGTGTAGCGGGTCTAAAAAAAATATTAAAAAAAAAAGATGATCAGCTGTGTAACGGGTCTTAAAAAATAAAAATAAAATATCATTATGATTTTTAGGGTTATGACCAGCTGTGTAGCGGGTCTTGTGTATGGTATTTGTCATGACCAGCTGTGTAGCGGGTCTTGGTATGGTATTTCAAATTTTCATTTTATGACCAGCTGTGTAGCGGGTCTAACTCTCTCTTATGATATGACCAGCTGTGTAGCGGGTCAATTTTTTGTTTTGCTCGAGGACTAGCAAAATATAAGTGTGGGGGTGTTGATAAGCACGTAAGTGCTACATTTTATACCCATATTTTTATTAGTTAGGACTCGATATTTTGGCTAATAACACTGTTTTAGTGCTTTTGTAGAAAGTACACGCAAATTCAATCATCCGGAGATAAACGGCTAAGTTGCAACTTAAATGGTGTTTGGGGCGAAATTCAACCAATGTTGCTGTTCCGGCACCAAGGGAGTCTAGAGCTTAATTGGGCTACCTTGCTATTTCGTTATGTTGTTAGCACCACCACTGAAGGCACTCACAAACAGAAGACTACATGGTGAAACAAAAGAACAGTTTTTCTTTGCTACGCTATTTGAAGGGTTAAAGCAATAGTGGGTGACGTGTCCATCCATTCACCACAAATCATTTCTATCAACAAAAAGAAAGCCTCAAGCTGGTGATGTTCATATATTATCAAAGAAAATGAATCTGAGTAGTGATTTCAAAGCAGCTGCCGTCCATGTTCTTTATTCACATCTGTTGGTACTAGATGACGAGAGAATTGGCAGCAGACAAGAAGTCTCGACTTTGCTGATTATGAGTAGGGAGAAAGGAAGTGTTGCTGAAGGCTGTAACGAGATGGTCACTGCGCTGTCCCTGTGGCCTGGATGAATTGCTACTACAAGTCGAGAAGTTTCAGAATAGAAAGTGGTGTCGTGGCCGTAAACAAGAAGCTGATGCACAGACGGAAATGGGCTTGTTTTGCTGGTGGTGATCGATTGGCAGAAAGGATGGGTTTTGCATGAAGCTGTTGAATCAGTGGAGATGGGATCGAACATCCACTCGAACTGAAGCTACTGGAAATGAGCGATAGAATGCAGAGTGGTGCTGATCGCAATTGGTCTTGTGGTGACTTGAAGCAGCTACTGTTGTTGATTTGGCAGAGACAATACAATGGTTTGAAGGTGATTAGCTGCTGATGGAGATGACCAGAGAGAATGGAAGATGGAGCTCATTGTTAATGGCTGGAATCAGTGGGAGAAAGGCTGGCAGTAATGTTAGTCGTGACTGCAACGTGATGGGACTGTTTGTTTGAACTGAAGATGGAAATGGCAAGGAATGGTGACGAGATGCCTGGAATTGCAAACAGTTGCGGAAATATTGAATTTGGAAGATGGGTGATTCTTGGCCTGAATGCAGTCGACCGACAAGTGTTGATGTCGAGATTTGTTGCAGGTGATGACTGATTGGGTTCAACGATTGCTGCTCATTGGCAGTGGAGTCAGGGACGATGATGAGAGTTAGCTCGGGTTAAAGGGATCTCAGTGAGGGAATTTGTCTTTGATCGAAGTCCAAGGAGATATGAGAGTTTGGTGGCTCGATGCACTTTGTAGCCGTCAGTAAATGGAAGTGATTGGCGTAATGAGAGTTGGACAGACAGAAAAGAGAATGGAAATGATTGCAGTGGTGGTTATTGTATCACATTCGATGATTCCTTCCACAGCAGATGGAATTGGAGTTCGATGGGGTTTCTCATTGTGTTAAGGAAGTAGATGGAGTTGGTTTTGCCGGTGATGGAGAATGGCTTGTACGCCAGCTGAAATTGACTGGAGATGATTCGCAAAATGGTGGTTGTATTTGAGTCGTAAGGAATGGAGTTGGACATACAGAAATAGGAGATGGCAGGACTATGAAGACAAGAAAGTGGAGGAGCTGAATCAAACTGAAATGTCATACTTGGGATGTATTTTGTGCCGTGGAAAGTCAGAGGGGAAACTGAAGCTCACAACATTGAGTTCGATGAGGGCGAAGAGATGTATGTGTTTGGAGAATGGCAGTGATAGTCATCATGGCTAGGTGGAGTCTGGCAATTGAAGTTGGCTGATCTTCCATCGGGAGAAGATAGACGGGATTTGTGGAGCTCTCAAATACAACATCAACAGAGGACGGTTTATATGTTGCATGGGTTAGCTGGTTTGATGATGTTGTGAAGGTGGCGTTGGATGAGAAGAAGACTATGCTGTTTGATCGAGTGGAGATAGAGCTACCTGCTAACTAGCTGAGTTATTACTTCCGGTGAAGGCAGGTGCTCAGATGGTCCGAGAAAGAAAGGTTGGTGCTGTGTTCGGATTTGAGTAAGTATTGGACTTGGGTGGAATTTGGAAGCCGGTGCTGGACTGGGCCTTGGAGATAGGTAATATCGGCTAGGTCTGGGATTCCTTCGCAGCAGGAGGGACATATATTTCAGCGCAGACAGAGAATAGAGGGGAGGAGGCCGAACGGAGTTCTTTTGGGAAGACGGCCGCGGCACAGAGCCGTGAAGAGGGAGTAGGGTTTGAGGATTAATTTCTCCCATTTTCGTTTTTGCTTGGCTGGTGTTGATTTTTCCATTTTGTTTATGGTTTTTGAGAAAGCCATGGATAGCTAGAGCCATGTAGGGTTTAGATAGAAACCAATTTATTTATACGAACTCTACGATGATATTTCTAATAATGATTCATTGATTAATGATTTCTCTTCATATGGCTTGGTGTTTTATCGTTCATGTGATTTTCTTGATTATTTATGCTTTTGAATTGATATTTCGTGCTTCGGTTAAATCCCTAGAGGTATGCAAGGATTGATAGGTAATGCTTTAGAATCACTACCCATGAAGCGAAGGAAGTTACAGCGGAGAAACTATACTTTAGAATTTAATATAACATCTTCCGGGACATGAGATTGATTTCGAAATTTGTCTTGAGTAATAAATAGAGATTAGTAGGGTTTTATATGATTGAATTGATGGAAATCGAAAACCCTAGTAACCCTTTCCTGTTTTGTGTACTGTCAGAATCATTATTATTTTATTTCGTCCCAATTATCTTAAACATCGTTAAAACATCATCTTGTCGATTAGTTACTTTTGATATTAGTTGGTTGAGTATTTCACACTCCTCGAGGGAACGACCTGTACTTGCCATTGTTCTACTAGTTAGGCGCTGTGCACTTGCAGTATTATTATTGTAGGTTTTCGATCCTACCATCAGGCATTGTGAATACTTTTACCAAGATACATGAAAAAGTTATGAGTGGTTATACTAAACACACATATTGGTAATCCAAAGATTTGCAATGAATAACAATACCAATAAGCCTAGTGATTTCCCATTCGATTCATAAAGCAAGTTTATGAATTGTACTTCCTTTAAATGAATTTAAAAACATTGTTCCTAGGACGAAATATTCACCCATACCCATAATCACAATAGCATTCATACGATTATGTCGATGTCTTATATACAAAGTTCAAAAGATATGCATTATACTTCGTATTTTAATTCCTTAATACTACGTCTAACTAGAGTATAATCATTCACAGCTTCGCAGTTATGTTTTCAATATAGCACGACTTGAAAGATACGTTAGGAATGAAACAGTTCAAGTCAAAATATTACTAACCTCAAGAGGAAGGATGATGTCGTCGTTGTAGCTCTTTATTTCTTCACATTCTTCAAGTCTTCGAGTAATACTTGTATGTCTCATATCCTAATAAATTTCTAGCTAACCTATTCGAAGTTGACTCTAGTAAATAATCAAGCGACTCTTTAAATGAGTTTTGATTCACTAAAATATGACAACCAAACTTGACATACCAACGGTTGGTGGGTTCAACCGAGCTATGCTCTAACAAACAAGATAAACTTGGCTCGAAATTTCTATTGTGCGATAATTTAAAGTCCACTTAGTCATACGGCTTAGTCTCATAGATAGAATTGTGAGTACTTGAGTAAATAGGAATGGTTCAGTCTTCACATACCTTTTGACGATGAAATCCTCCAAAGTCTTCAATTGATCTCCTTCTTTGATTGGTGAACGCAGTGAATTATGGTACTCAACTACACACTTCTATCCTAATCCGAGACATGACTAAAATGTAGGCTAGAAACCAAGATATAGTTTTGATCAACTAAATCTGACAACAAGCTTGATATAGAAACACTTGTGAGTTGACCGAGCTAGGCTCTAACAAGCATAACATACGAGTTTCAGTTTAGGCTTTTACTATTGGCACATATTAGTTAAAACCAATTTCAACCTTTCTCTGGTAAAAGTTGTTTTTGTTGTTGTTTTTTTGTTTTGCAGGGGAATAACAACTAACAAGTGGAGAGTTCTTATTGAACTGGTGCTTAATGATAAATCTTTGTGGGAAGAGTGGTTGTGGAAACCAAGGAAAGAATTATGCTTATAATCTTTCATGATATGAAAACCAAGTTAATTCTGATCTTAGTTTTTCATGTCAAAGAGTAAGGTACAATTTTTGTGTTAGTTAATCATTTATCCTGTTAAAAAAATCATGATTTTATTGCATATATTTTTCTTTCACTTAAAGAAATACGGTACAATTGTTATATTTATGTTGTATGAATTTTTGTGAATCAATTGTTTCCGGTTAAGAAAGATTGTGTCAATTGTTTTTGCTTAACGAAAAATGGGGTTATCTGTTTAGCCCATTTAATTGCGGATAAGAAAAAACTAAGTTCATTATGATCTTAGTTTATGCTTGTCGAAATTTAGGGTTCGATTATTCAAGTCTAGTCGATTCCTTGATAAGAAAAACTAGTTAACTAACCTAGTTTTTGTCTTGTCTAAAAGAAGGCCTAAGTTATGCTATGAATAATTATAATTAAAATAAATAAATAATTAGAACCTAATATAAGAAATTGTATTAAACTTGATATCATTTGAGTCGTATCGAAGAAATCGATTATACGTACATAATCGGTTCGGTTTGTAACTAAGTTATTTTGGTTGATTAATCGGACTAAGGGAAAATTGCTCCGGGATATTGTTTCCTTGATAACATACCAAAACAAGATTACTTAGGTAGTTTCGGTTTTAATATTGGTTATCTAAAATGGTACGTGAAACCTTCATGCTTAACTCTTATAGGTTGTACAAGTCTTATGGATTTGTAAGATCCTTTCGGTTTGCTCTTATGTTTGTTAGTTTCTTTGTCATTTTTGTGACAAAAGGGGAAGAAATATATGGAGTAACAATTGATTTATGATTACTAGGAAAGGATATATGTGCTTAAATTATTATATCTAACGAAAGAGTAAAGCATAGACTAAGGGGGAGAAATATATCATCTTGTTGTGTAGTATTTCATACTACAAAATGTGAATAACAAAGATGTTCGGATCGAATATTTACCTATCTTTCCTTTAGGGGGAGTAAAGCTTTTGTTATTCAAATGTTCAACGACGGTATTTATTTTTTGAATATGTACAGGATATTGTGTTGTTGAAACTTGGAATCAAGCGTATGAAGAATGAGTTATTTTGTAATTCGTTTATCTCCATATGTATTAGTATTTTGTCACTAAATCGACAAAGGGGGAGATTGTTAGAGCATTTCTCCATTAAACCTACCAAAAGTTGGTTTGTCAAGTTTGGTTGTCATATTTTAGTATTAAAACTCAGTTAGAGTCGCCTGATTAAGTGTATTAGAGTTAAGTTCGTGTGGGTTAGACTAGAAAGTCTAGGAATGTTGAGACATACAAGTATTACCTTGAAGACCTGAATATCGTGAAGACGTATCGACTGCAATGAAGACATCATCCTTACACTTGAGGTATAGTGATACTGACTTGACTTGTTTCCATTCATATTGTTTCTTTCAAGTCGTTTAAGATTGAAAACATAACATGTGGGGTTATATTTAATACTCTAGTGTTAGACTTGGTCATTTTATTATGATCAAAGTTTCAAGGATGAATATTTGATTACGAAGTATAACATTTATCTTTTGAACTTCGTAAATGTGACATTGAAATAACTTATGTAACTCATTACTTGATTGTGTATTGGATATAGGTGTCATTTCATCTTAGGAAACTATGCTTAATTACATATGTTTAAAGGAAGCACATATATGAAAAAAATCGTAATCAAAAGGAAGTCAATAGGCGATTTGGTCTGTTTTTCGTTGAATATATATTGGATGACCAATTCAAACCTAGGTAATAATTTTAGTAGAACCGATCTTGACTTATATTGAGATTTATGGTAGAATCGATCTTTGCCTAGTTTGGGATATGCGGTAGAACCGATCTTGACTTATGTTGAGAGTCGGCAGAGCCGATCCTTACTTATATGGGATATGCGGTAGAACCAATCTTAACTTATATTGGGAGTCTTGGTAGAACCGATCATTGCCTATATTGGGAATCATGGTAGAACCGATCCTATTTTGTTGGGGGTCATGGTAGAACCGATAACTACCTATATTTGAAGACTTGGTAGAATCGATCTTAACCTATTTTAGGAGTCATGGTAGAACGGCTCTCAAGAGCAAAATCGATCCTCTATATTCACAAATAAATTTACAGTTTTGTGTGAGTTTGGAATTAAGGTTTGCTAAATAGGAAAGCTCTGGATGTCATATAATTCGAACATGAATATAATTCTTATCTTTTATTTTCTAAAGATATTTCTTAATACTCAAGGTGATCCCAATCTGAAATATTAAGAATCTTTTAATTAAGATTTTCGATTATATGTTTTTGATTTTCCAGCAAATCAAAACATATATCTTGGAAGGTTATATTAGTTAAGTACTAAACTAATATTAGATATTTTCTAATGAGAGATTTCGGAATTACAGGTTGGATATTAGTTGCAAATATGAAAACCGAAACTGGGTACTTATTGAATATCTTTAGAATATTTTCGGTTTTGGATTTTCCTTGTCTCCCAAACAACCTTGGTCTATGAATAGTTGAGTTTGCATTTCTTGCAAACTATTCTAAGAGCCAGGCAAACTTCATTTGTGTTGTTTCTGGTGGAGCCATCTATCCGGAGAGGAAAGTACCCTAATTAGGCGAAATCCCTTACGACCGCTCGTTTAAATAATTATGTGGGATCAAAAAGTTGTGGGATCAAGAATCTCTACGAGTACCGTTGGTGGGAAACTAGATAATTGTATTGTTATTTTAGTTTTCGATTATTGATTTGATTGACTAACGGTTGTTGAAACTTTGATTGCACCTAGTTTGATTATTCTTGACAGCTTTCTCTTCTAACATAAGGGTCACTCAAACTAGATCAAAGTACTGACTGGATATTTAGAACTATTTTTAGGTTTAAAGACAATTTTTGTTTATCCGTTGTTAACAGACTCCTTTCCGTGTGTGATCGATTATAAGTAGATTCAATTTTGTGGTGTGCAGGTACATAAGAAGGAACTTGAATATTTGAAGACAAGAAGATTTTTCTTATTGGTTTTCGTATCTCGTGATTTGTGCACACATCTTTTTCGACTGGGATCAAACTAGATCTTGTTTATCTTTGATAGACTTGTGATATCTAGTTGATTAGATCGGCATCTTTTTGCAGTTCTCTTTCAAGATCTATTTAGTTTGATTGCAAATCTAGATCTAATTACTTCGGTAATAAAGATCTTGATTGATTTAAACCAGACAAAGGAGTTTACTTGTTAAAAGAGGGGGGATCCATGGGAACTCTTAGATGGACAAGGTCGAACAAGATTTGCGCCATTTTTTCGGAAAACTCAAACGACAATGAATTTAAGTCTAATATTTTACTGATATGTTCCTATTAGAAGACTTTATATTCCTACCAAAAATGAATGCAATTCGAGACAGCAAACCTGACCATCTACCGATCTTAATTTCAACCGTTAATTTTGATTGATATTCAAAGGGGTAGATAGTGGTTTTATACATCTCGAATTATGCTCATTTTTTGTAGGAATGTAGAGTCTTATTAGAAGAATATACCATCAAAATATTAGACTTAAATTCATTATCGTTTGGGTTTTGCGGAGAAAATGGCGCAAATCTTGTTCGACCTTGTCTATCTAAGAGTGTCCATGGATCCTCCCTCCTTGTTAAAATGAAAGGCCTTTGTCGTACTCAAAATATCTTTATATTTGAAAAGACGAGGGTACCCAAATACACCACAATCTTTTAAATATCAACATATAAGTCCAGTATCTTAAGTGATCGTCTATGGACAGAGTCGAGACAATACAACTTAAGTCTTATACCTTGTGTGATTGTTTATGGACGAGGTCGAAATAATACAACAACAAGATATTTACTTGACAATACGGTAATAACCGATTGACTATTAGGATCAGTGTCAAGTAATTCAGATTAACGTATGTGTGCAATTTACTTAATTATAATAACAATTATAATGCGGAAAACAAAGTCAATGACACAGCAAGATTTTGTTAACGAGGAAACCGCAAATGCAGAAAAACCCTGGGACCTAGTCCAGTTTTGAATCCTCTCAGAATTAAGCCTCTATACAAAATCTAATACCAACTTCGCATAGTTGAGACCAAGTAGACTAACCCTGGCTCCTTAGTTTCCTCAGTATCCCTGCGCCTTCGACTTCTAGAGTCATGTGTAGGATCAGAATCTCGCAATGACAACGTTTCAGCGAAATTATCAATGACACAGCACAATAGCGTCGCAGAACAATTTCAGGAATGATAAAATAAATAATGTCAGCAAAGATCACGAGAAAGATATGACAGTTCTGCGAAAATTAGAGAGTTTGCGAAATTAACATTTGTAAGGTTGCGAGAATGTCGCAAACCATACCCGAAAATAAAGGACAGATTAGCTGTCATCCACTATGTATTTTCTTATAAATAGTCGTTCGAGTTGTAAAGAGGGGGGGGGGGGATCTTTTTTGAGTAAGAAACAAGTAAATAGGAGAGAGAAAGTTCAGAGCAGAGATCATTCTTGATTTCTTTATCTTTTCTTGTAAGAACATTCGAAGATTAATCAATAAAATTAAGAGTGTAAACCTAAAATTGAGTTGATGAACAATGAAATCATGTGAGGGGTGTAGTGTAGGATTTCCTGCAACTACATAATGGCGCTAGAAACAGGGACATTGAAGATCGAAAGTTGAAGATTGTTGATCTAGAATATTCAAATCAAGAAAGTGATTAAATAAATCAGTGAATCAGTTAGAAGAAAGATGAATAGAATGAATGAAAATGGTATAAGATTGGAGTGTAATTTGATAACAAAAAGCTTGATTAATGAATTCCATGAAAACATCAAAGGAAGAATACATAAAAGAAATTTTGAAGGAAAGAAAGTTATGGCAGTAGAAAAAACATCACCCTTGAAAGATTGGGAAAAGCAAAGAATTGCGTTCATGGCGGAAGAAATACCAAAAGAAAATTTGAACCATACATCTCCATTGGTCATCATAGTGCCTATTACACGAAAAGAGAAGGAGACAACAATAAAATCCACAGGAGAATGGATGTTGAACAGAACTTTAATCGATACAGGAAGTTCAGTTGATATAATATTTTATCATGCATTCCGGGGAATGGGATTTAAAGACGAAGAAATGTCCAGTTCAACATATTTTGTTCACGGCTTTGGAAAATCCACAATAAAACCTAAAGGAGAAATAGTGGTACGAATTCCACTTGGAGAAATCGAAACACATGTAACATTGTGCGTGGTGGATATGGAATCGCCATATAATATGTTATTAGGAAGATCATGGATACATGCGATAAAAGTTGTGGTATCAACGTTGCATCAATGTATTAAATTCCCCACTCCAAATGGAATAGGTGAAATCAGAGGAGATGTTGACAATGCGAAATTATGTCATCAAATTGAAGTAAAACATTATGAAGGACAAGCAAAAAAGAAAAAATTTCGCAGAAAATTGGCAAAGGAAGCAAAGAATGAAGAAGAATTTAGAGTATATATGATAAGGGCAAAAGAAGGCAAAGGAATATCCAGCGAAATTTCAGAAGAAGGGGAAGGACCCATAAAAGCAATAAAAGAACCAACACCAATGGGAGAACCTAAACCCAGTTACACTGCCGCAGAACCAACAAAAGAAATCAACGGTGGGACTATAGAGGAGCCTCTAATGTTGAGAATTGGAACCAAAATGGATATAGAAGAAGAAGAAGAAAGAACTATTAACTTGTTGCGAAAATATAAAGATATTTTCGCAGGAAACATGGATGAGATACCAGGAATAGATCCATCAATTGCATGCCACAAATTGGAGATTAACAAAAATGTGAGACCATTTAAACAGAGAATAAGAAAAATTGCAACAACTTATCATTCCCAAATAGAAGAAGAATTACAGAAAATACTTGAGGAAGGAATTATAAGAGAAGCTAAATACCCAGAATGGATAGCGAATATGGTCATTGTCCCAAAGAAAAATAAAGGAATCGGGATTTGCATAGATTTCATTGATTTAAACAAAGCTTGCCCCAAAGATAGTTTTCCGTTACCAGATATTCCTCAAATGGTGGAATCCGCAGCGGGAAATGATAGGGTATCATCTTTAGATGGGTACAAAGGGTATAACCAAATCCCTCTCGCTGAAGAAGATCAAGAACATATTGCTTTCTTTGCCCCTAGAGGTTTATATTGTTACACGAAAATGCCATTTGGTTGGCGAAACGCGGGAGCGACATATCAAAGAATGATAGAGAAGGTGTTCGCAAAATGGATACTTAAAACATTAGAAGTATATGTGGACGACATTTTAGTAAAGAGTAAAGAAGCTAAAGACCATGTACAATACTTGAGGGAGATTTTTGAACAAATGCGGTAGTATAACATTAAATTGAATCCTGAGAAGTGTACTATTGGAGTTGCATCGGGAAAATTTTTAGGCTACATTGTATCAAAGGAAGGAATACAGGTTGATCCAGAAAAAGTGCAAGCAGTTCGTGACATGCCAACACCAGCAACAATAAAAGATGTACAGAAATTGAATGGGCTTCTAGCTTCGCTGGGGAGATTCATTTCGCGATCATCAGACAAATGCAAATATTTTTTCGATATACTAAAGAAGGGTGCAAAATTTAAATGGAGTGATGAATGTGAAAAGGCTTTTCAAGGAATCAAAGAACATCTTATGAATACAATTATTTTACAAAAGGCAGAACCAGAAGAAGAATTATTGATTTATCTTGCGACAACGTCGCATGCATTAAGTGATGTGTTATTGCGAGTAGACGCAGGAGTGGAGAAACCCATTTATTACATTAGCAAAACTTTTAATACTGCCGAGAAGAATTACTCAAAGATTGAAAAGTTAATCTTAGCATTAGTTTATGCATCATTTAAGCTCCGCATATACTTTCAAGCACACAAGATAAAGGTATTAACAAAAGTACCAATTGAATCAGTGATGAAAAATTCTAAAAGATCAGGAAGGCTGGAGAGATGGAATGCACAAGTAGGCCACTTTGATATCAAATATGAAATTTGTCTTCACCAAAATCACAAGTTGTTGCGGATTTCTTGGCAGAATTTCCTTTAGAAAAAGATGAAGCAGTAGAAGAAATGATGGATGTAGAAGAAGAGCATGGAGATCCAAAAGATATATTAACAGAACCAAATAGATGGGAAATATTGGTAGATGGATCATCAAATGGAGAAGGAAATGAGTTGGAATTATTTTAATTTCGCCAGAAGGAATAAAGATTGCTTTTTCGTTCAGATTGGAATTTGCATCCACTAATAATGAAACAGAATATGAAGCTGTGATACATGCCTTAAAATTCGCAATAGAAATGAAACTAGAAAATTCCAGGATCACTAGTGATTCGCAGCTAGTTATTCGCCAAATAAAAGGAGAGTATACTACAAATGAACCGTCCTTGAAGAAATACAAGAAGCTGATTGAAGAATTGTCAGCGAAAATCCCAAAAATAAAATGGAGGCACATTTCAAGAAAGGATAATAGACTCGCAGACGCTTTTGCTTTCATCTCAAGCATGATGACAGATCCAACTGCGAGAAAATGGGGCTTAGACATTGTGGGGCCATTTTTACCAGGAACTGGACAAAGAAGATACTTAATAGTCGCAACAGATTATTTCACAAAATGGAAATAAGTGAAGTCAGTACAGCATATTCGCGACAAAGATATCTTTACATTCATATTCGAAAATATCATTTGCAGATTTGGAATTCCTGCACAGTTGGTATCTGATAATGGGAAACAGTTTGAGGGGCAGAATATAGAAATGTTACTTAATGCATTCAAGATAAAATGTGGAAAGTCAACTCCTTTGTATCCACAAGCTAATGGGAAAGTACAAGCAACAAATAAAACAATTGCAGATATATTAAAGAAGAAATTGGAGGGACATCACAGAGCATGGTGCGAACAAGTACATAATGCAGTTTATAATACAACTAGAAGAGAAGCTACTGGAATGTCACCTTTTTGTTTAACATACGGAGTTGAAGCGGTGTTACCAACAGAAGTTGTTATTCCGACAACAAAAAGAGAAGCTTGGGAGAAAAATCTTAGTGCGGGCTTGATTTTAAATAAACTTGATGAATTAGAAGAAAGAAGAGAAAAAGCTTTACAACATATGGAGAATTATCAGCGAAGATTAGCAAGAGAATATAACAAACGTGTCAAAATACGCGAATTTCAACCATGAGATTTAGTTCTGTGAGAAACACTAATATATCAGCGAGAAAATGGTGGAAAATTAGCGAAAAAATGGGATGGACCTTACATCATTAAGGAGATAGTTGGAACAGGAGCTTATAGATTAATGGATCCAGAAGGAAGAGATGTTGGTCATAGATTAGACAGACCATGGAACAGATTGTACTTAAAAAGATATTATCCGTAAGAATCTTTGAGAAGTTATGAATTCTGAAAGAATAATTGCAGGATTACTCATATCAAAACAATATCATGATGTGCGAAATTTTTCCAGAGAAAAATGACATAAAAAAAAGGGGCGAACCTTTATGGCGTACACCCTAGTTCGCGAATAAAATTTCGCAAGGGGCAAATGTAAGACCTAAAGTACGTCATATTAGGGGGTACCTGTTACATGGCTCAGGAAAAGGCTACACCGCCACTGGAACCTGAGTCATGGAGATTTGGGGTCAATAAAGCCCATCCGGGAGAGGCACCTTGGATTCTCAACTTGAGCATATGACTTGGGTTGGGTGACTAAGGTAATAAGGACTCTCCCAAGGAGTGCATATATGATCACGGCGCCGAGGTACACGGTTGAGTCAAGAGTGCCAGGGGCGTTTGAAGCGTCCTTTCCATTCTTGACAAGTCTTGGCTTATACTGCACTCGGCCTGAAGAAAACCCCACTTAGGGTGCAGTCTCGTAACCATAAGACCTATAGGTAAAAGGGATAAGAGGGTGCGAAAAAAACTGGTTGTTTTTAAGACTGGATGGGAGGAGCTAACCTTGTATGGTAGAAGTACTCCTCCTTGAAGGGGCAACCAGGGGGAGATAAGGGCGGCACCTCCATTAGGGAGATGATAAGTGTCTTAAGACGCAAATTTCATGAGGCTTTTTATTCGCAAGGATATTAATGCTTGTCATATTTGTGCAACAATCCTGAAGAGGCAATAATACAAAAGAAAAGGATAAGACGAGATCAATGGGTCTTCGCATGAAAGTGCGAAGACGTCCTGCGATTTCGTCGCAAGACGGAAATGTCATGGGGCTCTATTTTCACAAGAATATTTAGGCCTGTCATATTGTCTAAACGTTCCTGAAGAGGTCATAATACAAAAGAAAAAGTTAAGACAAGATCAATGGGTTTTTGTATGAAAGTGCAAGGACGTCCTGCGATTTTGTCGCAATGACAAGAAATGGCATACTAAGACCTTTAATTATGAAGGAAAAATAAGACCATATGATAAAACAAATTAATTATAAGCATTCGTAACAGATTATTTTTTGCAAGAAAGATAATGAGAGGCAAGTATGGGAATCGATACACAAGAAGCATTATCTTTCTTATCAACAAAATATTAAAAGGAAAAGTTGACTCCAAAGTTGGTTGAAAAATGTATCTCTCAAAAATGATAAAAATAAGATAGTTCAAGAAAACAAAGCTAGATAAGAATCTCAAGCTTCAATATTAATGTCAGTAGCAGGAGATGACAGAAATTCTTCGCCAATATTCTCGCAAGCTTCTCCTTCATTTCGGTTTTGATCTTCGCCATGACTAGCATCTTGATTATCGCCAGCAATTACTTCTTCAGGAGAAATTTCTTTCTCATTCTGATTAACACCAGCAGATACTTATTTAGAAGGAACCTCTTCTTCATCTTCCAAGAAATTATCCTCTGCACCGCTTTCGTAATCATAATCACTATCAGCGGGACGAGGAACTTCATCATCATCTACTTCTAAAGGATCAATTGATGTAGGAGGAAGAGAGTTGGACAATAAAATGTCATTTACAATGACTTCAGCCCGGAGATGAACTTGGCGAAGAAGTGCTCTTTGATGATTCCTATCTTGAATATCCTTAAAATAAGCAAGATAATCAAGTCTTCTTTCTGCTCGGTCGCGAGAACCAGTAAGGGTAGAGACGAGCAATGCATTTTCTTTGCGAATTTTAGCATATTTAGCCTCCAAAACAGAAATAGAAGAACGAAGATTCTTCTCAGACTCTGCGAAAAATAGAATACAAAATTTTATCAAGATAAGGAATTCAGAGAGATATGACTGAGAAAAGATAATTAAGGCAGTCAAACTATTATGACTACCTTCCTTTTGCGAAATAAGGTGTTGAATCAAGGATAGACAACTATTCCCCCAATGGTCCATTGCGTCATCAAATTTATCTCCAACTAAACCTTTAAGTCGAGACTGAAGATTTTTCTCTTTAGAAATAAGAAAGGCGTTTTTCTTCGCAAGAGAAGAATAAGATTCTTCTAATTTGGAATATTGTTCTTTAAGCTGATTTGCATTTACACTTAAAGTTATTATACCTTGAATGAGTGTATCTCTTTCAGCGATAGATGATTCTGTTACTTCTTTAAGTTCATTTCTCAAAGAGCGGAGAGATTGCTCTTGGTCAGCACATACTTTTTGGAGAATACTAAGTTGTTGCGAAGATATCGCCATCTTGTTTAAATAGGTTCGCTTCTCTTGAGATAAGTTTTTGTTCTCATATGATAAAGTTTCCATCCCTAAATTAGCTTTAGTTAAAGAATAAGAAAGACGAGATACTTCATTACTTAATAGATCTTGTCTTTGAACTAATTGGGTATTTTCATTGGTAAGATTATTTATCTGATCAAGAGAATATGAATAGAGGTTATCTAATTGGTTATATTGATCCATCAAGATTTCTTTATCAACACGGGCTTCTTCAACAGCATATTCAAATTGATATCTCTCCATTATTCGTTTCTGATTTAATGTTTAACATGCGAAAGAGGGATTTAAAGGATAATTAAACATGAGAAGGATAAAACCATTGAAAAGGCAAATTAAAGACATAGATAAGAAAATCATACCTCTTAATTCATCATTCTCCTTGCGAAGATTGTCACGATCCAACAAAACATTCTGAAGCTTTTGATTTTCAAGACGAAGAGCATTACATTCTTTTTCTAAAGCTGTCTGCGAAGCAGCTCTGTCAGAACCCAAATGCTTACTCAGAATTTCGCAAACATTAGACTTGATGGGATCAGTAGAAGACTTCTTGCCATCATCTAGAATTTCAGATAAAACTTTGAAAGCAATATCTATCCCTTCCACGGTTTCTTTCAAAAGAGGAAGAGACTTGGGTAGAGAACTGGTAGAGATAGAAGGTTGAGAAACACTTTCAATGGGAAGAGAAGAGGTTTCATTCGCAAACGGATACACAAGGGGTATTTCAATCATAGAAAGGTCAGCTGAAGAAATGAAATCAGAGGCAGCATTTTCGCGAATTGGAGATAAAGGTTTGTCTTGCGAAGATGTCGCAGGAGATTTGGAAGAAATGAGTAGGTGGAAGGGAACAGAAGTTGGAACAGTTTTAAGGTGGCGAGATTTCTTGAGAGGTTTATTAAGATATTTATCACCCTGCGAATTACAATCCAGATAAGAAACAGAGGAAACAATATTGTTATTAGAAAAATATAGTGTTTCTTACTACCTTTTCATTCGCAGACTTTCTTTTATGTGCGACGATCTTATGCTGTGATTTGGGAATGTTAGGGTTCTGAACTGTAAATTTAGTGTTGGAGCCGCTTTTGTTGAAATAACAAGAGTATGGGAATCACATAAACAACATCAAATAAGGAAATAAACAAGATTAATTTCAAATATATCAATTTCAGCAAAACTCATAAAGAAGAAAAGAGAAGACTAACCTTGATGAATCCATGAAAAATGATAGCAGAGAGATTGTCTCGAAGAAAATCACGAACTATGAAGATCTAGTATGAAGATGAAGAAGAACCTAAAAAGGTTGAAAAAGAAAGAAGAAAAGTTGCAATAATGGAATTTGCAGAAGAACGATGAAGTTGCAGAGAAGATAAAAAGAAAGAAGAAGAGAGTGAAAAGGAATATATATATAGAGGGAAGTTATCCTAGAGAGAATAAACACGATTAATACGGAAAGATATAAGCGGTTAAAAAGTAACGGTTACAAAAGACATGTCGAGAAATAAATGGAAGAAAGAATACGTGTGATAAATGCAGAATATGAAAAGATAATCAGCTGCGGCATTTCTCGCATCATTCTCTACGTTGCAGAGAAGATATGAGAAGAGGCAAGATGTAGGATCAGAATCTCGCAACGACAACGTTTCAGCGAAATTATCAATGACACAGCACAATAGCGTCGCAGAACAATTTCAGGAATGATAAAATAAATGATGTCAGCAAAGATCACGAGAAAGATATGACAGTTCTGCGAAAATTAGAGAGTTTACGAAATTAACATTTGTAAGGTTGCGAGAATGTTGCAAACCATACCCGAAAATAAAGGACAGATTAGCTGTCATCCACTATGTATTTTCTTATAAATAGTCGTTCGAGTTGTAAAGAGGGGGGGAGATCTTTTTTGAGTAAGAAACAAGTAAATAGGAGAGAGAAAGTTCAGAGCAGAGATCATTCTTGATTTCTTTATCTTTTCTTGTAAGAACATTCGAAGATTAATCAATAAAATTAAGAGTGTAAACCTAAAATTGAGTTGATGAACAATGAAATCATGTGAGGGGTGTAGTGTAGGATTTCCTGCAACTATATCATGCACGTGAATCACCAATCCTTTTGATCGTATTCCAAATAGTAAAGGATAAATCTGTTTGGTAACCACTCTATTCAGTCTTAGTAATAAGATATTATGAGTTGTTGCGAAAGGCTCTTCTGTTTAAACTAATAAAATCCTTTGTCTGGTTAGATCAACCTAAACTTTGATTACTGAAATAACCAAAATCTATATTTGCAATCAAGTAATATAAAACTCAATGAGTAACTATAACGTGATGTCGATCTCACTTAACTATCCAATCAAGTCTATCAAAGATAAACACGATTCTAGTTGGATCCTGGCTGATCAAGGTTTTTGCAAACAATTCACAAGATACGAAAACTAATAAAAAACTTTGTCGTCCTCAAGTCTTCGTTTGTCTTCAATAATAACCTGCACAACACAACTTGAATCCTCTTGTGATCAATCACATACAGAACGGATTCTGTTAACAATGGATTATCACAAGATGCCTTTAGATCCGAAGATGGTTCTGAAGATCCCGTCGATACTTTGATCTAGTTTGAGTGGGCCTTATATCATAAGAGAAGGTTCTCGATAATAAACAAACTAGGTGTAATCAAATTTTCAACAACCATTAGTCAATTAATTCAATAACCGAAAACTAAAATAACAATGCAATTATCTAGTTTCCCACCAACGGTACTCGTAGAGCTTCTTGATCCCACAAAAGTCTTTAAACGAGCGGTCGTAAGAGATTTCGCCTAATTAGGGTACTTTCCTCTCCGGATAGACGAATCCACCAGAAACTACAAGAATGAAGTTTTCCTGTCTTTTAAGATAGTTTGAAAGAAATGCAAACTCAAGTATTTAGAGACCAAAGTTTTTTGGACAACAAGGAAATTCCAAAACCGAAAATATTCTCAAGATATTAACATTAAAGTACATTATTTCGCTTTTCCTATTTCTAATTAATTACCAAACCATATTTCCGAAAACTCCATTGGAAAACTACTATTTTTAGTCTAGCACATTAAATAATAATATTTTTCATAGGATATGCTTTAATTTTTGGTAATTAAAATATATATTACGAAAATCGTAATTAAATGCTTTTTAATTTTTCGGTATGGGATCACCTTGAGTATCAAGGAATATCTTTCAACAATTAATGATAAGAGTTATGTACATGTTCAAATAATGTCGACATCTAGAGGTTTCTCAGCAAACCCTAATTTCAAGCTTCATAAAAAACATAAAGAGATATGTGAATATTGGAAACTCGGTTTTGCTCCTTGGGATTGGTTCTAACATGATTCCAAAACTAATTTTTGACATGTTACACCTTGCTTCCCAGAGGTAGCTTGTGATCGGTTACACCTTACTTCCTGAGTTAGCACGTGATCGGTTGCACCTTGGTTCCCAAAGTAACTTGTGACTGATTAGAAGTAACTTCCCGAATTAGCTTGTGGTCGGTTACACCTTGCTTCCAAAAGGTAGCTTGTGACCTAATACAAGTAACTTCCCAATGTAGCTTGTGACTGATTACACCATGCTTCAAAAAGTAGCTTGTGATCGATTACAACATGTTACACAGTATAGGCTATGACCGGTTATACCTCAAATCTTAACAAGCTAAGATAGGTTCTACCTTGTCATCTCGTATTGGTCACTCAAAAGATATTCAATAAAGAACCTGACCAATCATGATTTCCTTTCGATTATGAAACAAGTTCATATATGTACCTCCTTTAAACAAATGTTATAAAACATTGTATAATCAAGTAACTAAATACAAAGATTATGTTGATGTCGTATTTACGAAGTTCCAAAAGATAAGCGTTTATACTTTGTAACTCAATAAGTTCCTTGACACTTTGATCATAATGATATGACCAAGTCTAACCACTAGAGTATTATATATACGGCTTCGCATGTTATGTTTTCAATATAATCTGACTTGAAAGATACGTTAGGAATGGAATCAAGATCAGGTCAATATTACTAACCTCGAGTTGAAGGATGATGTCCTCATTATAGTCGTTACTTCTTCAAATTCTTCAGGTCTTCGGAGTAATACTTGTCCGTCTCAATATTCCTAGACTTTCTAGTCTAACCTAAACAAAGTTGACTCTAGTATTTAATCAAGCGACTCTAGATGAGTTTGGATACTATAATATGACAACCAAACTTAACATACCAACGCTTGGTGTGTTCAACCGAGCTATGCTCTAATAACCCCCCCCCCCCCTTCAATTTTAGTGACAAAACAATATTACATATGGAGATAAACCAATTACAAAATAACTCATTCTTCATACGCTTGATTCCAAGTTTCAACAGCACAATAACCTGCATATATTCAAAAATAAATGTCGTTGTTGACATTTGAATAACAAAAGCTTTTAATCCTCCTAAAGGCAAGCTAGGTAAATATTCCATCTGAACATCTTTGTTATTCCCCTTTTGTACTATTTCATACTACACAGCATGATGATGTGTTTCTCCCCCTTAGTTTATGCTTTACTCTTTTGTTAGATATAACATTTAAGCACATATGTCCATTTCTAGTGATTAAAAATCACTTGTTTACTCCATATATTTCTCCTCCTTTTTGTCACAAAAATGACAAAGGTACGAGCAAACAAAATGACAAACCGAAAAAATCTTACAAATCCATAAGACTTTTACAACCTATAAGAGTTAAGTATGAAGGTTTCACATACCATTTTAGATAACCAATACTAAAACAGAAACTACAAAAGTAAATTAGCTTTAGTATGTTATCAAGGAAACAATTGCCCGAAGCAATTTTCCCTTTAGTCCGACAAACCGACTAAGATAACTTAATTCTTTTGTCAAATCGATTGTGTATGTACACTCGCTTATTTCGATAAGACACAAATAGAGACCAGAATTAACTCTATTTCTCTTATCAGCCTCTAATTATTCCATAAAATAACTTAGACCTTTTCCTTTAGACAAGACAAACACTAGGTTAGTTAACTAGTTTTTCTTGTCAAGGAATCTATTAGACTTGAATAACTGAATCCTCCAATTGATAAGTCTGACTAAGATCAGAATTAACTTAGTTTCTTTTATCCGGAATCAAATGGACTAAACAAATTACCCTGTAGTTTTGTTAAGCCAAAAACAGTAGAAACAAACCAAATAAATTGACTTGTTATAGTTTTCCTTAACCGGAAGCAATTGAAATAAATATAACCAATGTAAGCACCGGAATTGCAACGAATTTCGTTAAGCAAAAACACTTGATACCAAACTATAAAGATGATACCAAATCATAAGTTAAATAGATTGACACAGTTTTTCTTAACCGAAAACAATTGAATCATAAAAATCAATCTACACACAATAATGGAACATATCAATTGTACCGAGATTTTGTTAAGCAAAAGTAAAATATATGCAATAAACTCAAGCTTTTCTTATACGGGAAAAACGATTAACTAACAATAAAAATCGTATATAAACATTATCATGATTTGTAAACAGATCTTGTAAGAAACCTAACTGTCAAACCAATTAAAGTTTATCTGATCTCATATGGGTAAAGGTATCAGAACACAACGATAATGGATCTGAAATCAAATTTAAAATTAGAGCAAAATTGAAAAATTTATAGAATCTCAATAAGGAACCCTAAAAAATATTTTGCAATTTTTTCCCGAAAAGATTAGTTCAAACCGAAGAGAACAATAATATGATTACAGATCTAAGCTATGATTCTAACTCAAATCGAAAACTCGAAGTAAAATCAAATTAATTAGCTTTTTAAAACCGTAAATCAACTTTTTCAGACACCCATTTTTTTTAAAATATAACGAGATTTCAAACAGAAGCAAATATAGAGATGATAAATTTATCTTGATCGTCTGATTTGTGAACGGAGCTAGTCAAATATAGAAATTAACCTTTCGAAGTAATCTTCATTCTTATAAGATTTAATCATTGTATCGAGTGGAAATCCATAAACATCATCAGTAGATAAAGAAGCAGAGATCGATGGAGCTAATCGTTTTCCTCTGTAGAATGACGCCATGGACGACATCTCTCGATCTGTAAACCAGAAAATTCTTTAGCCTGGAGAGAGAAACTGAAAAAGAAAATGAAAAAATCTACTGATACTTATTATTAGTTTCATTACACATATATACTAAACGGCACTTTTGGTGTTATCAGAAATTATTTTTATTAATAAATCCTGAATTCTAAAGTTGTCGGTCTAAAAATAACAAAATCTGAAAGTATGAAATTGATAGTGAAGGATTCATTTTGTGGGTTTCTTAATGTTGAACCCATATAATATGGGGTTTACAATAGTTTTCACTCTCTATGTATCCATTGTACAGAATAGGGGTGAGCATAAAAACCGGAACCGCGGATTTGACCCGTATCCGTCCGCAAAATTGCGGATTTCACCCAAACCGCAAGACGTATGGGCCGGACACGGATGGGATTCTCAAATCCGCACGTTTTAGCGGTTTGGGTGCGGTTGAATACTGAAAACCGCGGATTCAACCGCACCGCATCTGATGAATCTTGATTTTAAACAGAAGTCATAAGTTGCGGATTAATCATCAACGTTTTTTCTTTTAATTTTAAACAGCTGAATTTAGATAGACTGGTAAGACTTACACAAAGCCACAAGGACAACAACCAGATTTCAGTGACCTTGTTGTTTTCTCCGCTGTAAGTTTTCATGCTCCGTCTCTCTCTCTTTCTCTCAAGCAAGTGAATTGAACACCTCTGTCAAGGGAATTTAATGCATTCCAGTGGTATCCTCCTCAGGATATAGAGGTGGTTGCAAAGTAGAGAACTTCTGTAACCATATACACAGGAATCTGGTGAAGGATAACCTTTAGATATCAAACGATCGTGAAAACACATGAAACTAGCTCAAAGTTTGTGGGGAGATTTAAGAGCTCTCTCATCTAATTTCTGGGACCTGCAGGGGACTCCCAACGATCTTTCCCGTCTTTCAGCCAAGGGAGTTGATTTACATTCTCATCTGAATGAGCAGGTGACATAAACTTAAGCTTCCACTATTGTGCACTGCTGATGAAGTTCATATTAAGTTTGTTTAACCAAGCTGTTGTTTCATTTTCGGTGTTATGTTTATACTGTTAATTATAAACCTTTCTCTGCACAGTTGGACGCCAATGGCTCCATTATCACGAGCTATGGCCAGGGGCTGTGACGGCACTTCACAGTTGTCACGACAACAAACTTTGTAGATCCACCAGAGAAGGAAATAGAGAAAGAGAGACACTTCACTATGGTTACTGATGCTAGGATAGTGGATAGTGCGTCCATAAACTTTGTCGTCAGAGTTGCTGAGATGGCTTGAGGGAGAGGAGAGTGTTTTGCATCTCTCCTAATCCGCGGTTAATCCGCAACCGGACCGCACAATCCGCGGATGTAAAATCCGCGGGTGATTGAGCCGGTCACGGTTTGATTTTTCAAATCCGCAGTTTTAACGGTTTGGTTGCGGGTGACCCCTAATCCGCAACCGTCCGTCCGTTGCACACCCCTAGTACAGAAGAAGAAGAAAGAAGAGATTTAACTGGCTGAGACTTGGGAACTTGATTTGTGAGTTAAGTTGGGTTTATCCGAGTCAAAATTCAATATGGGAGAACTTTATTTGTGAGTTAAATTGGGTTTATTCTGTAAGCATGTGAGAGCGTTAAAAGGGCAAAATTGTCAGAATCAAAAGGGCAAACTTGTCCTGAGTCAAAACTCAATATAGGAATCCGTTTAGTTAGTGGGCTCCTCGGATCCTTATAGGGAGTCAACTGCTCTCCTCGGATTTGCTGTCCTACTCCCTATAACAAAGTCTAGTCGTCCATAATTGGGACCTTATATCTGTAATTGGGACGAGGTGATACAAAGCAATTAGCTGTGTATTTTGCAAGGACCGGTTTTTGTATCATTTTCATTTTAAATACAGAACTAGTCATAAAAAGTTCAAATGTTGGGATCCATTAAAACACATCTTAAACAAAATTGATATAAAAATCCAAATTTGGTTTCTCTGTGGTTTTTGTGTTACTTTTATTATTTTTGGATTTTGTGTTACTTTTGTTTTGATGGGTTTTTTGTGGATGGATAGTGACACCTTTGGGGTTCTAACTCGTGCACGTTTTAAATAAAATTCCAACCTTTTTCCCTCGAAAAAATACATTCAAAGTTCAGACTAAAACCTGGAAGGGGTAGAACTCAGAAATGCAATATCCAAATAACTGTAATTTAAATGCAACCACGTCAAGGAGACAACCTATGAAGTCATAACTATTCTGAATATATTGGACAAACCTGCGAGTTTTCACCTTCTTTAGTATGAAAGGAGGATATACTAACAAAAATAAGTTTGGACCCTAATCATAACCTACATATTAGCACTGCTGTTCGAACTTGGTCATACTGAAACTAAGATTTTTAGATAAACCAGCCAATGCAAATCGAATTTCCCTGCTTTCTGGGCTGCAATGTTTCAATAAGATAGCCAAATACAAGAAATCCCAAGGTAAAACATTTTGTTTCAGATTTCTGTAATTCATACTCACTCACTTTAATTCTCAAAACTAGGATAAGATGTTCAAAAGCCTAAACTATATAGTAGTATCAAGATTAAAAGTCTGTCTCAGAAAGACTAACTTCTCACCGTACGAACTCCCCGGATCAAAAAGAACAACAACCAGTCTTCAACGCTTCTTGGAGACCCCAACAGTCTTACCCCTGCGACCTGTAGTCTTGGTGTGCTGACCACGGACTCTGAGACCCCAGTAATGCCTCAAACCACGATGGTTCCTAAATAACAGCCAAGATGAAAAAAGAATTAGATCGAAAAAAAAGGCCTTACTTGATGTTCACTATTCAATTTTTTCAATATAACAAGAATTTGCTTATCTTTACAAAGATAATCCAGGATTACTGGATCTGTTCCTACTATCACAAATAGACAATGACGAGCTTCTATAAAGATAGAAGAACAAAAGAAAACATGATAAACACTATGATTTTAATCTTTTGTGTGTAAACACAGACTCATAAGACTTATACTTTGTACCCTATCTATAAAAGGTTTTGAAACAACATGAAAACATAAAACCTGAATGAAAACAGGAAACCTAATTGCAAAGTACAATCATTTCTGCAAAACATATCATACCATATCTTCTAAATAATTCCATATAAGATAAGAAATTAACTCACAGTGAGAATCAAAGATAGTTTGAATTTTTCAACAATCATATTAGAGGGCATCTTCAACCAAATTACATAATTGAAACAGGAAAACCCGAAACATAAAGATTCAAGGAATATATTAGATCATAAGATTATATACTAAATAAAAACTAATAAAATCATTATCAATAACAGCAGAATTAAGATACATCTAACTACCTAAAGCATAAGAAATTACCTAATTTTCTTCAAACGCTCCAAGTCATCTCTCAGCTTCATGTCAAGAGCATTAGATACAACCTGTGAGTATCTTCCATCCTTGTAATCTTTCTTTCTGTTCAAAAACCAGTCTGGAATTTTGAATTGACGTGGATTTGCAACAATTGTCATCAGATTCTCCAACTCTGCTACAGAGAGTTCACCAGCCCTACACATTCCAATCAAACAACCAACGTAAGCAAACTACAAACTTATATTCGCTAATCTCATAACCACACTCCAGCTTTCTATTAAAAAACCCAAAACACACTCAACATTCAACAAGATATCCCTATTTCTTGAGCCAGATAAACATCATCAAACATTTCAAATCCAAATTTCATTGCCCTAACTACCCACTGAAAACATTCACAATTCCAGCAGAAACTGAATCTAACAAAAAATACAGCAAGAACAGAAGAAGGAAAAAATCAAAAAGAGTTTTACCTCTTGTTCATATCCACGTCAGCTTTTTTGCAGACAATATTGGCAAATCTCCTACCAATACCCTTAATAGAAGTCATAGCAAACATAATCTTTTGCTTTCCATCAACATTTGTATTCAACACACGAAGAATGTGTTGAAAATCTTCGTTCGCAACCAAAGACTGTAAAAATCAAATCATCAGAAGAAAAAAAAGAGAAACCAACATACTTTACACAATCACACTAAGTACATAAAAGTGGTTTAAGAATCATACCATTGTTTTGTTTTCTTTTTATGTAGAGATCTGTTGAAGGGATCTTGAGTAGAACTACCTCACAAAAGCGTCGAAAGGGTTTTCTTCTTTAGTTTTACAAGACTTGTAAACAGTACTATCTCATTCTGGAGTTAGGGTTTTGAAACAGCTAAAGACAATACTACCCTCACGTAATTTTATAATTTCGACTAGTGCCGGGTTTGATAATGCCTTTTCTTTTTTGGTTGCACCTATTTGCAGCGTTTGATAATGCCTTTCCTTTTTTTGTTGCACTTATTTGCCACCCTCACTTTTCCTATTTGCCACTCTCATTAATTGGTATCCTCATTTATCCTAATGCCACCCATATATTTTTCACATTTTCTATATAATAATAGAGTTTTTTAAAGCGTTCTCATTCACCGGAGCTCCACGTTCACTAGAGCTCCAGGTTAATTCTCGCTTCTGGTTGATTCTGGCCCCACCAGTTGTTTTTTTTTTGGAAATACATTAAATTTAGACAAAAAAATCATAAAAATAAATTTTTTGCCAATAATAAGATAGCTAAATCTTATTATGACCAGTAACCATGCGACGACTGGTTTCCAAGGTTGTTGCTTCTTCAGTCGGAAAGGAGATGACTTCTTATCTAGGCGACTATCAATTTGGAGTTGGTGTGTCGGTCGGTGGGGAGAGTATCTTACATGCTGTAAATTGCTTACTGGAGTTGAAAGGCCACTCGGATAAAATGTCAATGTTGCTTATTGACTTTTGCAATGCTTTCAACATGGTAAGCAGATCTCATCTCATCAAAGAGGTTCGTCTTCACTGTCCAGGTATTTCTCTCTGGGTAGAATTTTGTTACTTGCGACCTGCTAAACTCTATTATGACCAATATATTTTGTCATCTGCACTCGGGGATCAGCAAGAGGACCCCCTTGGTTCCTTACTGTTTGCATTGGCTTTTCATCCTCTTGTGAAGACTATTGCTTCTCGCTGCACACTTGATTTACACGCTTGGTACCTTGTTGACGGTACCATTATTGGGGATACTATGGAGGTAGCCAAGGCCTTGAGTATAATAGAAGCTGAAGGACCTAGCAGGGGGTTACACCTTAATGTCCGAAAAACCGAAGTCTTTTGGCCATCTATTGACCCCAGAAGTACACTTGATGGTGTATTCCCCTCTGACATTGGTAGGCCCTCTAATGGCGTTAAGCTCTTGGGCGGACCTGTGAGTTTGGATTTGAACTTCATTAGTGATATGATGTTGACCAGGGTGAATAAGACTGTTCAACTGATGGATGCAATCAAAAAACTCAGGGACCTTCAGAGTGAGATGTTATTACTTCGCAATTGCACTGTTGTGTCTCGTTTATATTTTGCATTGCGTACTACCAATCCAGCAGCCTTGCAATCTGCCACTGATCTTTTTGACGTTCATTTACTTAAGTATTTGAGACTCTTAATCACTGGAGACGGTGCTGGGTTTGGTCCTTTACAGTAGAGATTGGCTACTTTGCCTATCAAATATGGTGGCCTTGGCATCTACATTATGGCGGACACCCGTACCTATTGTTTCTTTGCCTCTCAGAATCAGGCTGCTTCAGTACAGAAGACAATTCTGGGTAGTTTATTCTCAACAAACAAAGGCTCTGCTTATCAGTTGGCTCTTCGAACTTTATCCAGGTATGTGGATTACCTCCTTCTTACCGTGTCGATGATACTGCCCCCCCTTCCATGCACTCCCTGGCAGTCACTTATTTTGATGCAGTTAAGAAGCAAATCCTAGACCAATTCTCTATGTCTGCAAGAGATTCTATTTTGTGGCAGTGTAACCGCATCAAACACGTTCAGGATTATTTATTAGATGTACCAATCAGTGGGCTTAATCAGTGGTCGGGCCTAGACAATTCCGAGCCTTGCTTTGTTATCGCCTTGGTATCCCATTGTTTGTTGAGAATGGCTTATGCACTAGTTGTAACAAATCTATGGATATATTTGGTGACCATGCGCTTCATTGTGCTAAAGATGTTGGAAGTAAGTTTCGACATGATCTTGTCCGTGCTCGCAAGGAAGTTTCTCTTGGTATTCTTTCGGATGAGGATAAAGACTTGAGGCCTGCCGATATTCTTGTCCTCAACTGGGAAAACGGTCAAGATGTGTGTATGGATGTCACTGGTGTCTCGCCCTTTACTGGTGATGGTATACGTTATTTTGTCCCAGGGAAAGCTATTTCTAAGGCGGTTTCAAGAAAGCGTGCTAAATATTTAGACAAGTGCACTTCACTTGGTTATGGTCTGGGAGTCCTGGTCTTCTCTACTTTGGGGGAACTCGGTGAAGATACTTTATGTTTCTTTAAGCGTCTTAAGAATTGTCTTGTTAATAATGACGCTAGTAGTGGTTTTGGTAGTTTTATTTTCCATAGATTAGGCATTGTTATTCAAAGAGGGGTTGGTGCCCAGCTTGTTGCTAGGTTGCCAACCACTAGCTCTGTATGATTTGTTTACAATCAAATCCAATAGTAGGGATTAGTATTTATTTCTGTTCATTATAAACATGGGTAGGTGGTTACTAAATCTTAAATATTTTTTTGCCAATAATCAGGAGAATTTTTTGGGCCCACGAAAATAATTACCTAAATTTACTAAATCTTATTTAATCTTGGAAATATAACAAATATAAACAAATTCAACATTACCAAAAAAAAAACAACGATTCCATCATGATAAAATCAAATATGCAATGTTCATCACGATATCATCATAAAATTAGATCAATCATATGAATTAAAAAAATATCCAATGTCCATTTACAGTTTTTGTAATAAAATCTGCCTAATTACAACTCCATACTACGGGTAAAAGAAAATATTTGCGATTAATTATTTTGGAAGCTAACGAATAAGTTATTCACGGTGATTACACTTCTAATGATGAAAAACTTAAAAAAAAAAAAGAATCGTGGGTACTAACCTTTTAATCGTATAATATGTCTCTCTTGCAAACAACTTAATTGTTGAACCTGTTTGCATACAAAAAAAATTACGAATCATTAAAATTTGAAACGGAAAAAATGAGAGCAAATATTGATTAACACATAAAAAATCGAGCAAAACAAAAAGTCGAGCAAACAAATAATGATTGATAAACATCATTAACACGTTACTTTTCTTAATTTTATTAGTACCATAATTAAAACAAAACAGATATAAAATAAAAAGTTAATTAAATAAGGTGGATTTTTAATTCTGTTATATTTCGATATGCCCCAGATTTTGTATGCTAAAATTATTGGAAAAAAAAATACATTCCATAACAAACAAAAAATGACGATAATCTAAAATATTTTCTTAAATTTGCTCAATAATGAAAAGATTTCCTAAATGGATCTGCAGAAAGAAAAAAAAGAACCCAAATATAAAACAATGTGCCAAAAACTAAAGCAAAGTTGTCTTTTTTAAAAATGATAAATCTTTACACATTTTCTTGGTTAATATAAGATATTAATCCAAAAAAAAAAAATTTCTACCTGTATAAAAACGCTTGTCAAGCCGCATAATTTTTTCTGTCGCCGTTTCTCTGCTCTTTTTTGTTTTGTTTTTTTTCCTTCATTGTCTTATTTCGTTTATGGATGCTTACGGTGATTGCTATTTCTTTTGCAGATATAATGCTTACGTTGATTTTATTCCTTTTGCAGATATAGTGAAAAGTGTAGTCGATTTGTAATGCTTCTCTTTTTCGAAAACTGTTGCGGTGACTCTCATTGAGGCTCTCCTTTGAAAACTGATCTGTTGATTTTCATTGAGGGGGAAAAAGATTTCATATTCATTAGACTTTTCAGTTATTAATGGTGGTTTTTGGTTTGCAGGTGCTAACGGTGCTTCCAGGATTATAATGGCTGCAAATTAACACCCATGAAATTAGGAATATATTAGGTGATATGTTTGATATCTCTATTTTGCACGGGTATGTTTCTCATCTGGTCCTTGCACGTTGCTATATTCTTGACTGTCTGATTTGTATACCATCTTTCGGTGTGATAAGTGTGGTTGAGGTGTTGTCGTGCTGATCTTAATCAGGTTTTGGAGATCATATTACTGTAAAACATATATAAAATAATAGGCTTGGGACCACCCAAATCCTATTATTTTAAAGAGATATTACTTAACCGATAAAATAATAATTTATTATTTTATACATGTAATAGTAATGTATTAATTTAAAGAATAATTCTTAATTTTAAAAATTTCTTTGGGAAAAACAAGGATTTCCATATCAAAAAAATAAAAATAAAGTATCTTAGGATAAATACCGAAATAGATTTTTAAAAGTGGAAAATATAGAAAAAAAGATAGAAAAACATTATCGGAAATATTTTTAGAACGACACTTATTTTTAAAGTAATAAATCTTATTAATTTCCTTGAAAAAATAATTTTATATTTGTACTTAACATACAATTTACAATTCAATTTAGTCACAAACAAACCAATATTGAATCATATTTTGAGAAATTTAATGTGTATGAGAATTATTTTTTATTTTCTAATGGAATTATTATTTTATATAATATTTGGGACCTATTAATGCTTAAGGGGAACTTTTGAAATGTATTATATTATAATTTTATCGAATTTATTATTTTAGCACTAAAGGCCCGAGTCGAGACTGGAAAATTTTATTATTTTAGCGAGAGTATTATATTATCGAGTATTATTTTAAAAAAGTTTTATTGTATCTCTTACTGTATATTTTGGTTTATTTTCTCCAAGTTTAAATTAGTGGGATTTGTAGTTATGTGAATTTTCATCGTACACGGACAATAGAGTATGCATAGATGGAAAGTGCTGCCGCATTATGGCTGAGAAACCAATTGGTTAAAGGTGCAAGCTCTCCCTCAATTGCATTCTTTTTCAGTTTTAAGTTCTTTTATATTATCTATCATTTTTGTGGTGATATGGTTTCTCTTAAGATTTTCTTATTTATACAGTTTGTTGATAGATATATCTACAAATTAACTTTAAAAATTGGACTATATAATATCCAGGGTTTCACTAAAATATAATTTGAGATAGTGGATGGTTCATAGTCTGAGTTCCCAATGAAAAATTCCAGCTTGATTATTGTCTAAACGTCTATGAACTATTTTTCATTTGACTGTTTTCTACTGCTTCATCTTTCTGTATGTAGATGGTCATTTAAGGTATTATTGCATTTTATAAATGAACAGTTAGACGAGTTAACCTTTTAAATCAGGTTTTTTTTTCTCTCTTTAGTTCATGATGGTTTGTGGAACCCTGCCAGAATATATAACAAATTGTTTATGTTATTACGATTTTATAACATATATGATAACAAGTTTGGATGCAGGTCACAAAGGTATGAGTTGGCGTTGCAAAAATTTACAACATCATGGAAAGTACTATATGATGGTAGGAATTCCAAGAGGCGCACATCCGAGATGCATTTCATTATCGTAACCAGATTATATGATAGATCCAGTGTTATAAAATAACAAAGTTGTTTTGACATACCACCTTTAGTGGAATGACGATCTAAATATTAAAACTAAAATTAATCATAATAATTGATGGGTATAAATACCAAATAGTTCATTAAACCTATTGATGCCCTGATGACTATTTACTTGATTTGTGACACTCCCAGTCAATAGCATCACAAAACCAAAGACGAGAAGGTAATCTAAATTCTCATGGTTTTTCCATGACGGGTGTTGGAAGATTTTCATCTTAAGTTTGATTTTGGAAAGTCATTTTGAGGTTAGTATAGCGCATTAACGAACGTGCTTGCTTCTGCCAACAAGAGATCATCCATAAGATTAAGAGGCTTCCTGCCGGGTATGTAGATTCCTTCGTTATATAATGCAAAGCATAAATCTAGAAAATAAAAGTTACAGCATGCAAATCCTGAATAAATGAGAGTACATAATGCACACATCTTAATCGATAATAAACTGTATCCATGTGCAGGTACCAAGAGCTTGGAACTGAAGGAGAACCCGATGTTAACCCGCCCGTCGTCAATCCAATATCTCCACCATTTTCTGGCAGAAAACATCAATTAATTTAAGCATAAATTAGCCGAATGGCATTGGGGTAGTGTGATTTAAGAGGATGTAACTATCGCTGAACATCATTGTTGTGCATAATGGAGGTAATTTAGTGAACAGTAAAAAATTCAGTTGCTATAATATGTTGCATTCAACCTTCAAAATATAAGCATATACAAGCAATCTTTTCCCTGCACAACAAGCCTTTAAATAATAAAGTCTTAAGATGCTAACAGTTTCTTTTGGTATTCCTAAAAAATCATCTCAATGTTTCCTCTACCAGTCATAACTTAAAAGGTTGAGCTACAATTTACACAAACAGTTTTTGCTTTACAATTTATACTTTGGTTATTGGATCTGTAGCATTGATTCATTATATAGTTGCACCATTTCAAAGCTATTTTTTGAGTCATTCCTTTGTCTTCCGGTTCTTAGTCTATTTTGAATGATGCTAGGAACCCATGCTGGCGGGGAGCCTTCGGAAGCTTTTAATAATATCAATGGATGGTCGAATCCCACTTGAGAAGATAGATTTCTTAGTATATGAAATTGGTTTGCCTAAATATTTTAAACTTTTGAAAAAGATAAAGGGGGCTTGGATGTTTTTTTTGACACGAAAGGGGGCTTGGATGTTGATGGGTACAGTAAGAACTAAGTAGGTTTCCAGAATCAATAGATATGGTAATTTCTTTGATCTATTTTCTTTTCATTTAATGCTTTTCATTTAAATTTCCCTTCTGGTTCTATACTTAACACTAAAAGCATGAGAAGCATGAGTTTTGTTTTTTATTGATTACAATTAATGCATTTTGTTCTTGAAATAAAATAAAATAAACATGTGAGGGCACTACTAATTCCTACAGTTTTCAACCTAATCTTATTTTACTGGAGTGCTTGGTGGGAAACAATTATTGGCTTCTACTTGCTTTAGTATACTAATTGAGTTTCTTTCTTTGCTTCCTGGTTCTTACCTCAAATGCTGAAAAAATGGTAAAGGAGTTGATGATGAGAATCACATTAACTTGCTTATTTATTGTTTATTCAAATTCTTATGATCTTGAATTTTAGCATCGGTTATATTGTGCAACAGCCATTCTAGCTATGTAAGTGTTTTTTCTTGATTGAAATTTGAAATATTCATCTAGCTATCTGCAAAATGGAACATATGATGTATTTTTAAGTGAATTAGTTTTTGAAATGAAAACTTTAGATAGACATCAGAATATTTTATTTATAGTGTTTAGAAGGAATGTCGAATTTGCATAAGAGTTTTTTTGAGCAGAAGATATGCCTTTTCTTATATTTTATTTTTTTGGCTCGAGCATATGCTCTATCGTTTTTTACCACATATTAACTATATCTATTGGGGTAGTAACATATGGTACTCATTTTGGTCATCTCAGTTTTATATGAGTTAAATGACGGAAAACGAGACAGTAGTTTTAATTGTATATAACAATGTTTGTTATATATATTAAGAATATATCAAGTTGATATTGCTTATACTTATGTTGTTGTTGTTGATTATGTGCTTGTTGTTGACCTGGGCTCGCTGCATAAAGTTGAGTATCGCATACTACTTCTATGCTAGCGAAGACTCAATCAATTCATACTTGAAGTGTGTTTATTTTGAATAGACAACTAGGTGATAGATGAGAAAGAGATGTTGATGCGGCAAGAAAAGGTTTAGTCTCTACCAGGAGTGAACTTTATTGTGGATAAATTTATTCAACATACCAAAATTTTAATCTCTGCACAATATCAGGATAAATTCAGTAAACACACGCGTGTTGGTGCACCTATTATTTATTATAATTTGTTGTATTAAGACGTATCTTAATCATTAATCTTTTCGCTATGTTTCCACGCATGTTAATGAGCTATCTGTTTAGAACTTCTTTCCAATCAAATTCTGCCATATACGTACATATATGCAACTGAAAACTATGTCAATCATTTTCTACACAAGCATAACACAAATCACATGTATGGTATTTCCTATGTGTTATTACCTTGAAGACATCTTTAATATCAAAAATCAAAAATCCAATGGGAAAGGAGTTTTCTCTAACCGATTAGTAAGGTGATCTATCGGGCACATGTATTTGTTATATCGGCTAGAGATTTTATTCTTTTAGTCTAACTGCTTCATTATTTACTCTCCAATGAAATTGTTGATTATGATCCTCACATCCTTAAAGAGACCTTCTAAAACCAGAGGATCATTTGAAGGATATAAACAACGCCCAAGGAATCTTCTCATTGCTTTTAGAAGTTCCCGTTTGAGATGTTTATTTCTCAGCATATTTTAGAATCATATATGGCCTACAATTTAAGAAGTGGATAAAGTCACGTTGGGATCTCTTGGTAAATAAGGTAAATAAGTTTCTTAAGGTGGTAGACATGCTTGAAGTAGATGTAACTAAGTAGAGGTGTCAAAGAGGTCAGGCCATCCTGGGCCTGGTCTGGCCAAGACTGTATAACCAGGCTAAATCCTGGCCCGGCCCGGCCCGTGTTCAAACAGACCTAGCTCGGGCCCAGGCTAGTAGCAGACCCAGGATGGGCTGTACTTTTCGGCCTTGTAGCCTGTTATACCTGTCCTGCTAAAGCCTGAGCCTGTATTGGGCCTGTTCAGGCCGGCCTGCCTTGGCCTGTATATTTTCAATTGGCAGAAACTTTAATGTGTTGATGTAAAACTTATTATAAAATTAGACTGCGGGGCATGGGGTTTGATCTCTTGATCAAGAGTATACAAGACAGAGCACAAACCACTATAATAAGCTATTGTATTTTGTGCATTTTCATTCGACAAAAGAAATTATACCCTACTCATCTATTAAGATTAAGAACAAACGTTCCCTAAATATTCGACGACATGTAAACTTGTCATATACTAGAAATAACCCATGTCGTAACGGCACGACATGAGACCTGATAATTTTTGGTTAGAATGATTTTGATAATTATGACACACTATGAGGCTTAATGCGACCCATGAGAACTTGTAGACATGAAATCTTAATCCAAATAATTATAACTTCGGTTACACTTAAATAATAGTTTAATAATTCCCCACGATATTCTTTAGACTTCGAATAATAGTTTTTGATAAAAATTCTTCGTTAATCATTCTTTGAAGGACGAAATATGGATTTCTCCGTTGTGGTATTGAACTTAGAAAGTGAATAGAGTCCTCCCTAATGGAGCAATGTTCCGAACTTCCAATATCAAATTCTTAGGGACGACGGTGTGCATGGTATCTTCCTGTGTTGGACGTCAAGATTGATTAGAATGCAAGACTAATATTTATTAAAAAAAACATTAGTTTGATTTGGACCGAAATAAAAATATACTCACGTTTGATCGATCATTAGTAAATCCAAAGCATTGACTTTGTTGGTCGTCATGAAATCGACATCTTCCCATTTTCTGTCAACACGAAACTTGAGTGTTGAAGGTTTATTTTCATCACAATTATGTTAAAAATGATTAGAAGGCGTCACTAATATTTTATTCTTTTTAAAAAAATAGTTCAATTCGGATCGAAATAATAATATACTCAAGTTTTCATCAATCATTAGTAAATCCAAAGTAGTGACTTCGTTGGTCGCCATGAAATCGATCTCTTCCCATTTTCTTCCAACACGAAAACTGAGTACTGCAGGTTTGTTTTCATCACAATCATGCATTCTCGGAAAAAAAACACGTTTTTCGTAATGGTTTTTGTGGGGTTGCGACTAATCATGTTTGACATGTTGATACTCTTAAGCTATTTCACCAAAAAAGTAAGTTGGAATGAGTGAATGAGCTGGAAATGGGTGAACAGAATGTGTGTGGTTGAAAAAATTCACTCCTTTATTTATACACTGCTCTTTGATAATTGTAATTAGGGACACATTCATAAAGGAATGGGTTATTACGTGATTGTCATAAAGGAGCAGACATTTCGCTGCATGCAGACCTTAGAGCATGGACAGTTTTAACTTATTTATGGGTAAGCAACTCTCTTAATGGTGGGAGGATAATGGGGGAGGAAATAGAGGATCCAAAGAAATTGAAAAAATTGGAATTAAAAGAGGATGAGATTTGTTTTTGGTCTAATAAAAAAGGTTCCCTTTTTGAGAATCTTTCATCTTTGTTTGTGTTGTGGATCACCAAAAAAGAAAAAAATTATTGATTCCATCAAAAGACATTAAACATTTAAAAAAAATTGATTCCAGAAAAACGCATGAACCATCAAAATTCACATTCATGAGTTTGGAGATTCATTCATCTGTAAGTTTTACTCTAGTAAATGTGTAAATGACATGGAAGCTCATAAGTTTCATTTTTATTTTTCTTGGAATCAATTGATATGGTGACAGTTCATGAAGAAAGGATGAAATTTTGTTTACAAATATTAAGTATATATATGTCATTGTGCAAATAGTGATGAAAAATAAAATGAATCTTTGTTTATTCCGCAGTACTGGTCCTTCCCTGATCCACATCTTTGTGTATGTACTGTGTTGCTCCGCAAGTTTTCTTATGTTGAGCATGACCAATTAAATTGATCATTTTCCTTATGGTTAATTCAGTTGTGTTTTTTGGATACAAATTCATGTTTCATGTGATTTGTTAATGTCCAAAGAAATCCTTCTTTTCTTGTGAAAGTAAGGTCGATCTTGTTGTTCTTTCGGGAATGACATTTTATGGGGGGGAGTTCTTATTTGAACTTGTGCTTAATTGCCAAATCTTTGTGGGGAGTGCGGCTGAGGAATATTGTAGGAGTTATCTTGTATCTTTATAAACTCCTTGATGAATACACTAAGTTTCGACTATGTCAAATCATCGAAACAAGTTGGTATGTTGTTCTCTTTTGGTCATGAAGTATCTCTATGAAAATTTCATGAGGGTGCCACTAGTTTTCGTACCTTTGCCAATTTATATTGACAAAAGGGGGAGAATTAATGTGTAGTTCACACTACAAATGCATATGGTTTACGGATCATTATGTTAGTGGGTATGGTTTTCATATTGAGATGAAGTATTGACTAAGGGGTAGTGATACATATCACCATAGTATTATTGTCAAAGTTGTGAACAATTGTACTTTGATGTTGTATAATGATACTATGATACTGTATAACAATGATTGAGAGCAACTGGTTTCTCATTTTTATACCTACGGATCTTCAACAACGATGATGCGGAATTGAATACATTTGGAATCATTAGAGTACTTGGAAGTGACGAAGATTTCGAGTAATGTTGAAGAACCAAGGAGATCAAGCATTTGGATGAGAAGCTACAAAGTTTATTTATTTTGTAATCCATACGTATTGATAGTTTTGTCACTAAGATTGACAAAGGGGGAGATTGTTAGAGCACTGCTCGGTCGAACTCACAAGCGTTGCTATCTCAATCTTGTTTGTCAACGTTAGTGATCAAAACTATAAGTCTTGATTTCGAGTCTACTTATAGTGATGTCTCGGACTAGGATAGATTGTGTACTTGAGCATTAGACTTCACGACGTTCATCAATTGAAGACGAATAACTACTAAGGAGAGCTTGTGGAACTTCATCAACAAAAGGTATGTGGAGAATAAAACTCATCTATCACTAGGAAAGTCTATTTCTACTATATCTCCTATATTGAGACATAAGTCGTATCACTATAGTTTTCGATTATGCACATTTGAGATTTCGAGTTGAGTTTAACTCGCTTACATATTTCTAGAAATATGTGTTGGTAAGGTTTCGCTCCAACCAAGTTCATCTTATATTCTTGACGAAAGTCAAAAGATGATCATGTGAAAATCGCCAAGTAACATCTTACATGGTTTGTGTGATACAATCATTCGGTGTAGACTTGGAATGTTTCGTTATGATTATTTCAATAACTTGAAAATTACTTTGATGCTAATAGTGTGTGAAAACGGCTATTGTCATCCTCTAAGAAAGTTTCAATGATTGAAATAAGAGTTTAGAACACTTAACCAATATTGGAATATAAACATGTTGTGCACTCTTGCATATATGTGATCCATGTCCGAGAACCATCGTATGCATACCCGTATGCATACCTGTTAGTTTGAGAAGTCCGAGAACCTAAGTGCGCGTACCCGTACGCATACTGGCGTAGGTTTATGACCGGAAATTTCTACGAAAACCAAACTTGGTCCGGCTATCCAAGTATGCGTACCCGTTTGCATACTCGAGTGGTTAAAGTTTTAAAATCGGTTGTGTCATGAACAAGTACATTTATATAATAAGGAATGCATTCTTTGCAAACCGTGGCTATAATGTTCATGAATTGATTCGATTGAATCAAACCGATTTTACATCAATTGTGTTCTTGTATACTTCTATGAGAATATAGCAATTGAACAACTCTTTAAATAGTTTCATTTGAGTCATTTGAACTAGTTATGGTTAAGATGAATAAGGTTGATATGAGATGTTCATATAGCTAACCTCGGTTAACTACGGTTGAGCCAACATGGTGTACACGTTTAGGTACGGTTACATAAACCTAAATGAGGGTACATTTCATTTGTGTATAACAAGCTAAGTTTGATCTAACGGTTGCAAGATATTAGCTTGAATCTAATCAGGATTTCATCTAACGGTGAATATTGAATGCTTTGTTACCAAGGTAAGTTAGATTGAAACTCTGATTTGAAAACTATATAAAGGAGAACTCTAGCAACTGAGAACCCTAATCCCCACATCTTCTGTGTGATATCAGTTGCGACTAGAGTCGATTCTCCTTTAACCTTAGGTTTTTCACAAAACCCTGTAGGTTAATGATGAGGTGTCAAACTCACAAAAGATATATTCCTTACTCTTCTTACACTAATAAATAGCACAATGATAAGCAGGTTCGTTCCTAAGGGAGAGTTGAGCTAAAGTTGTCGATTTAATTTCTGAAAATATGAATAATGCAAAAACTACAAAGCAAATGTGAATGTGAACAATGAATATGAGAATGATTAGGGGGTCTTTCTCCACTAGTGAACACAAATCTTCTTCAAAATATGTTTACTAACAATCCTAGACAAGTTATAAGTTCAACACGTCCATTAAACTCCAAAGTCACTTCGTAGAATAAGTTCTCTACTCGTGTCTAGTCAATCAAGCCACTTTGAATAAGCTCTCTAGTGTAACTTAACTAACTGATATGTTCTATGAGTCGAATTGATCCTAACCACATGCACGTAAGTTCGACATGTTAACTTAGGGTTGTCAAATACGCATCAAAATCCACAACATCCCATTGCAATGGTGATGTTTCGCTACTTGTGATTATAATACCATAACAATTATGGATTACGGTTCTAAAATCTAGCTTTAGTATTGCAAACAAGATATCTAATTGGCCTTTTAAATACCCTGCAAACAATCCATAGTCATAAGAACGGTAGAAGACAAGCAATAAAACAATATTGAGAAGAAAGATTAAACTTGATAAAATATCCAAGACAAGTCACATAGCTTCTGAAATAACCCTAACCAAATAAGAAGTTAGCTACGGGAGTTCATGGCAATAACAAAGTTAAAATATAAACCCGAACAAGCAAACCAAACGGCAGCAACAGATGATTTTGTGGATGTGGAATGGTGGTGGATGTTTCTTGGTGCTAGGAAGGTGGATTGGACTGTGAAAGTGGTAACTTGCTGCTGTTGTGATGCTCGTCAGGTCAGGGTACTGATGTGGTTGTTGTGTAGTATGAACTGCAGCTGCGAACTGGTGGTATGCACAGGTGGATTTATGAGATGCTGGTGATGGAGGTTGTATGCAGGTAAAGGTGAGATAGGGTATGGAGATGGAAGATGTGTGCAGGTGGGGATGCAGGTGATGGAGGTGGTGATGATTGGAGAGGAGCAGAGGGCTCCTCTCTGGTGGTGATGCAAAACAGGCGTGAGAGGGGGTATGCAGATGGATGTCTTTTGTAGATTTCTTTCTCTTTTTGTAGGTTCTTTGGTGCAGAATTCGACGCCGACTCAAACCCACTTTCCTAAATCATATCTGCTTCTAAACCCACTCATTGGAAATAAGCTTCAATTCCATACCTAACTTATCGGCATACATGACCAATCTTAACCAAATATTTGTTTTAAAGTCGCATCCATCACAAACCCAACGTTCTCTTTTTCCTTGGATTCAAAATCCTGTTCCAAACCCTTGGCAAATCTCCCTGGAACCATGGCTAGCTGATGGAAAAACCTGGGGCAACACCTGTCTTGACTGAAGTTGCATTGATCACTCAGATATTCTTGTAGGAAACTCATGTCCTAAACCTTCGCAAACACAAAATGTATAGCAACACCTAATTCATTTTACTGACTTCTCGGTACATCACAGAACACACACTAGTACAAACAGACCCTTTTGCCACGCCAAATTGCCGTGTTCATAGGGGGTTTGACACGCCAATTTGGTTTGGACTTGGCGTGGCTTCTGCTTGCGTGGTTTTAGGTATGCCCGCGTGGTTTTAGGTATCTTATAGCCACGCCTGCCTTGCGTGTCTATTTCATAGGCGTTGCTATATAGTGTCCCAAAAACTTAAGTACTGGTACTCTATAGACACACGATTTATTGTTTTGGCGTGGCTATTTGGTTCACTATAGACACACAAATTGCTTTTAGCGTGGCTATTGGATTCACTATAGACACGCAAATTTCTTTTTTGCGTGGCTATTTGGTTCACTTTAGACACGCAAATTGCTTTTTGGCATAGCCATTGGTTATCCGATAGACACGCCATTATAGGTTTAACGTGGTTATATGTTATGTTTTAGCCACGCCAATTTCACTTATCTTCATCCACGTGGATGTGTTAGGAACCATTGAATACCATCCACATGTAACGTTGTGAGCCGTTCATTGGATATCTTATAGACACGCCCCATATAGGTTTAACGTGGCCACATATTATGTTTTAGCCACACCAATTTCAATAACCTTCATCCACGTGGCTGTGTTAGGAACCGTTGAATACCATCATGTAACATTTTGAGCCGTTCATTGGATATCCTATAGACACGTCCATATAGGTTTAACGTGGCCATATGTTATGTTTTAGCCACGCCAATTTCAATAACCTTCATCCACGTGGCTGTGTTAGGAACCGATGAATACCATCCACATGTAACGTTGTGAGCCGCTCATTGGATATCCTATAGACACGCCCCATATAGGTTTAACGTGGCCATATGTTATATTTTAGCCACGCCAATTTCAATAACCTTCATCCACGTGGCTGTATTAGGAACCGTTGAATAACATCCACATGTAACATTGTGAGCCATTCATTGGATATCCTATAGACACGCCATATAACGTGGCTATATGTGATATTTAGCCACGCCAATTTACAATTACCTTGATCCACGTGGTCGTACTAGGAATCTTTGGATCTCATTTAAGATGATGCAATATTGACCGTTAAATTATATGCATCCTTCACCGTCCACATGTAACGTTGCGAGCCGTTCATCGGAGAACCTATAGACGCGCCATACAGTGTGGCTTTATGTGATATTTAGCCACACCAATTTATATCTGTTTAATGTGTTTTTATGTTATGTTTAACCACGCCAATTAATCTCGAAGCGTGTGTATTACGCGTGTGACGCCTCTAAGCCGTTCAGATATGGCATCTAAACCATCCACCTGGCACTATCCAAATTCTCTTATACTTTATAAATTGTGGTTAAATATGAAATTCATATATGCCAAAAATTCATATTATTATTAATAACACAGTAAAAAATGTTGAGCCTTGGTCTAACAGTTTGCAAAAGAAAATATTAAAGAGCATTTATCCAAAAATCATCAGTTTTTCTTCAACTTTTTTGATGGTGGTGTCTCTTCAAGAAATTGATCAGGTTGTGACATTCTCGACGCGGCAAACCTTGTCATCCTCTGTTTCCCATCTGGAAGTTGGTATGCCTGATCTACACTTTGTACATATAACTTTCTATGCGCCTTTTTAACCTTCTTTGGAAGCTTGTCAGAGGATGCATGACTCCCCGAATGTGGATTGACTGCTAGGTGCTCCTCATTCAGTTTATCTTCTGCAAGGCTGCTTGTTGTTCTTAGGTCACTGTCCAATTTCTTCTCAGAATCTAAAACTGGTTCTGGTTGCTTATGAGGTTTTCCATGCTGTGGAGTTTCCTGCAGCAAGAGATTAAATATATTATATATATATATATATATTATGGAGAATTTACTTTTGGCCAACTATCTTCCGAAATTGTATGTGAAGGTTTAGCTTTATGCTCAGACATAAAGCTACATAGACAAATACAAAAGAATAAATTATCTAACAGGCAAGACTTAGGTGATTTTTGTGAGCAATTTGGATACACTAATACACCATCCGCGTTATTATCTAGGAAGAAAGGTACTCGACCACCTTCCCATAACAATCCTAAGACTACTAGATATCCTAATAGGTATCCATTGAAATCTAAACGACCCAATTTTAGGAAAAACAACAATAAGACACAACAATTAAATAAAAAGACTAATAAGTCACTTCCGGTCTGTTACAAGTGTGGAAAAATTGGGCATTATAGTAATAAGTGTCGTACAAAACAAAAAATAAATGAGCTTAATCTAGACGAAGGTCTCAAACGTCAATTAGAACAAGTCCTCTTAATGGACTCCGATCTATCTGAAGAGGATGAATCATCCTCTTCAGAAAATGATTCAGGGAAAATTTCAGGATTGGAGGATGATGAATGTACAGATGGTTGTTCTTGTAAAAATTGTTTTCATAAACAAATATCTAGTCTAGGAATTAATGTCCTCACCAATGAAGAAAATTTTATATTAGAGTTAATTGATAAAATTGAAAATCCAGAATCAAAGCGAATAGATTTAGAAAAATATATTGAAGTAGCTAAAAGAGCACCAAAACAAGAGAAAATCGAAACTTCTTACAAACCTTATAGTTTTAAGGAAATAATGGCAAGAGTAGAAAATCATCACATTAAAAAAGAACCATCAGTCAATGATCTTAGGGCAGAAGTTAATCAGGTTAAAGAAGAATTAAGAAGTCTTAAGCAAAGAGTCCAGATATTGGAACTTCATAAACCAGTAGACTGTGAGTATGACTCACAAGAAGAAAACCCTTTAGATGAAATTTTACAAAACTACCAGGCTCATATTACTACACATATAGATAAACCAGAATCACCTACTAATAACCAGGATATTGAAAACATGCAATTCATTAATATAATAGATAAAGTAATCACTCAAAAGTGGTACACCTTAGTCACCCTAATCATAGGAAAAGAATACCGTTTTGAAACTATGGCACTCATAGATTCGGGTGCAGATCTAAACTGCTTAAATGAAGGATTAATTCCCACAAAGTATTTTAGCAAAACAACCCAAGTTCTTAATACTGCAGATGGAAACAAATTGATAATTAATTACAAATTATCTGATGCTGCGATGTGTAATAATGGTATTTGTCTAGCGACACCATTTATCATGGTAAAGAATTTATCTCAATCCTACATATTAGGGACTCCATTCTTGAATATGTTATACCCGTTAAGTATTAACAATACGGGCATTGAAGCCCTCATTCAGGGACATAAAATATTATTTGAATTTGTCTCTGAACCTAGGCAAAAATTTATTAACCAGGTTTAAGAAAAAATCAAGCACAAAGAAAATTTTTTGTTCTTCTTAAAAGAGGAGATTCAATATAAGCAAATAGAAGAGAAACTAAATTGCCCAAAACTCCAAAAACAAATCAATGATTTTAATGATCTTCTAGTGAAAGAAGTTTGTGCTGAAATCCCAAATGCATTCTGGGAAAGAAAACAACATATAGTAGAATTACCTTATGAACCAGATTTTTCTGAAAAAATGATTCCAACAAAAGCCAGACCAATTCAAATGAACAATAGATTATTAGAAATATGTAAATCTGAAATTCAAGATTTACTAGATAAAGGTTTGATTAGAAAAAGTTACTTTCCTTGGAGTTGTCCTGCATTTTATGTAGAAAAAGCAGCTGGATTAGAAAGAGGAGTTCCGAGATTAGTCATCAACTATAAGCCTTTGAATAAAGCATTAAGATGGATTAGGTATCCAATTCCTAATAAAAAAGATCTTTTAGATAGATTACATAATGCTGTCATATTTTCAAAATTTGACTTAAAGTCAGGATATTGGAAAATTCAAATCGCAGAAAAAGACAAATATAAAACTGCATTTACGGTTCCCTTTGGACATTATGAATGGAATGTTATGCCATTTGGTTTAAAAAATGCTCCATCAGAATTTCAACATATTATGAATAACATATTTAATTCTTATTCAACTTTTACAATTGTATACATTGATGATGTATTAATATATTCTGAATCAATTGAGCAACATTTTAAACACTTATCAATATTCCTCAAAATAGTAAAACAGGCCGGATTAGTGGTATCTGCAAAAAAGATGAAAATATTTCAAACCCAGGTTAGATTCCTTGGTCACAATATTAATAAAGGTACTATAATACCTATACAACGGGCTATATCCTTTGCTGATAAATTTCCTGATGAAATCAAGGATAAAAAATAATTACAAAGATTCTTAGGAAGCTTAAATTATATAGCAGATTTTTATAAGGATTTAACTAAGGATAGCAAACCTCTATATGCAAGATTACGGAAAAACCCTGCTAATTGGAGCAGTGAGCATACAACTGCTGTTATAAAAATCAAAGCTAAAGCTAAAGAATTGCCATGCCTAACTATAGCGAATCCAACAGCCTACAAAATAGTTGAGACTGATGCTTCAGATGTCGGATATGGAGGAATCCTTAAACAAAGGATTCATAATAAAGAGCAATTAGTAAGATATACCTCAGGTATATGGAAATCGGCACAACAAAATTACTCAACCATTAAAAAATAAATATTGGCAATAATTTATTGTGTTACTAAATTTGAAAGTGATTTGTTAAACCAGGAATTTCTTATTAGAGTGGATTGTCAGGAAGCTAAGGAAGTATTGGTAAAGGATGTTAAAAATTTAGCCTCTCGGCAAATTTTTGCAAGATGGCAAGCCATTTTATCAGCGTTTGATTTCAAAATTGAATATATAAAAGGTGAAACTAATTCTCTACCTGATTTCTTGACTCGTGAATTTTTGCAGGGGAAGCATGGACTGCCAGATAACTAGGGGAAAGGCTCCTCAATTTTCTTACCCATCTCCTAATAAAAGGAACAAAAGTAATCCTATTATGATTAAAGGAAACCCAAATAAGGGAAAACAATATTCTTCTTCAGAAGAAAAGTCGGCATTTATAATATCCACATCAATACCACTTTTAGCGGTAGAAACAGAACATGATAACAGAGATCCTGCAGAAGTTGCAAGCATGTACTTAAAAGAGCATATTTTACCACATTATGGTAAAACTAGAGAGTTTTATGAAACAATACTCATAGAGACAGGATCTATCCTTTTAACACATAACACGGCCAACTGTAATGGTAATGGTCCTCCTGCGTTCTCCAAGCTTGTTATTTAAGGTATTATCATACCGAGATTGGGGAATGAACCCTCATGGGTTAAAAAAATTCAATGATCACCCCCATATAAAACCGAGATCATATTCATATACTGATTATATTAAAGCATGTACACATATTTTTTGCTATCAAACTCAGAGATTCTCTCATTCCTGGTATATTGGTTTTAAACTCAATACAATCAAAGAGCTACCAAATTGGTTCAGAGCATGGATAAGTAGCTGGGGGCCATGCCCGGAGATTTTACCTGCATATATTGTAGATATGTTAAATAAGTTTATCAAGGCTAATAGCCAATCTTATGATATAAGAAGATTAATGCAGTGGTTCTTTATACTGTATGAAATCCCATGGATTCTAAGATGGAATTATTCGATTCCACAAGATAATGATCCTGATTGGGATTATATCCCTTATTTAGAAAGGCAATTATATATCAAATGGTGGGATAGATATAATGCAGCACATCTACAACCATCTACATTTAACATGCAGTTTGTTGCAGCTCAGCTTATGGTATCGGCATCAACCACCTCAATGCCAATGGAATTCTCAACCCACATACTCGCACTAAAGCATAGGCACGGGGACTTGTCAAAGGAAGAATTTAAGAAGCAGATTTTGGAGGCACTTGATAACGAAGATTTGGGTTCCCAACCGTCCTCGTCAAAAACCTTTGAGGAAGAAGAGATAAAATCGGAAAATACAGAAGACCTAAATGCAAATGGTGATGAAAAAAAAATTGGTCAACTTTTCATCAACAGGAAGCAGGATCGACTCCACTATTCATCAAGGACACGTATTTGCTTCAAAATAGTAAAAGTGAAAAGGTTTAATATTTTCCAAAAAAGAAAAATGGTAAATCTTATCTAAGATTTCCACCTTAGATATGTCTTCCACTTGTCTACCACTTATAGGTTGTTATAATTATAGATAGGATTCTCAAAAAAGAAAATCTTATCTCTTTTGTTTCTTGCAAACTTTCCCCTATATAAATACCCGTTAAGGGAAAGGGAAAGGGCAAGTTTTTAGTTCTCAAGAGTCATTGTCTATAAGTTTGAGAGTGAAAGTTTCTGAGTGTTTCCTGCTTTGAGAGTGATAGTTTGTGAGTGTTTTCATGTTGTAAGTGTGAGTTTGAAGTTGTTTGATGTGCTATCTATTAAGAAATAAAAGACTACTTTGTAAGTATCTCTACCCGTTATCTATGTTTTAAATTTCTTTTAATTATGAAGATTCCTTTTAATTTTCTATTAATCATTTTCTAAATTATCTTTCAATCACTATTTCTATTTATTAGTTTTAATAATATATTCTTAATAGAAGTTATATATATATATATCTGTTTCAATATAAAGATTATATAAAACCTGGGAACGTTTTGGTATCAGAGCCATTTAAAAGGGGAGATAAAGTGCTAAATATTAGTCATAGTGAGCTCGTAAAATAAAACCTCTTTAAAAAATTAGAGCATTGATTCCTGTTGACCGTTTACAGCTTTATAAACCCTAATTATGGCTAGCTTTGTCAGATTTCCACCTGACCGTTTACAGCTTCAATTTTATAAAACCTGGCACCAAAACAAGAGCCATTTTTTAAAGAGGTTTTATAAAACCTGTGATGAATTTGAGGTACACACACACATATATATATATATATATATATATATATATATATATATATATATATATATATATATATATATATATATATCCAAGGTGAATTCGCCTGTCATGTGAATTCTCAACAAGAGACAGACAAAAGTCATTTTTCCAACAATGTAATAAAGCCACTTTCACTGAAGGCCGCGACATTTTTCATAGCTGACGCCCATAATAAAATCCTTAACCAAATATCAATTTTGTAATTTACACTGGCATTCATGTTCCATTTAGGTGTTAATATATTTCTATCTCGTACTTATTCTTTAATCAAACTGAATACACGATTTATGTAAAACAATTTATATACTTGATAACAAAGCAAAAGAGCTAAGAAACTAACCTTGTCATCAGAGATGGAACAATTATCTTTCGGCCATGCCACAAAACCATCTTTAGCTTCCCCTAATAACTTAAACTCACCACTTGGTTCGGTTAACACGAACAATAAAACTATAACCTCCTGAATATTGACAACATAACAGTTTTTAAGAAGATCTTGTCCATGTATTTTATGGTTAGGCACCGTATGTAAAATACTGCCTCTAGCAACGACGTTTCCCCTAGATCCATTCCAAAAGTCGTATTTTTCTTTCTGCGGAGATACGGCATATGAACATCATATAAAAACAAGATGCTAGAATTAGCAATATAGATTTACGAAGAAAAAAAAATCAAAGAAAACATACTCCATTAGATGTCTTAGCCATAGGTTCTTCCGTAGATGTGCACGACTTCTCTAGAGATATTGAAGGATTTGGTTGGGAATTACTGGTAAAGTTCTGCATAAGATTAGGAGACTGCTTCTTAGATCCATCAGAAGGGTTACTACGTGAAGGGGACTTCCGCAGAGAAGTAGTTGGTTGTGAATTACTGGTAGGGTTCTGCATAAGATTAAAAGAGTTATTAGTTACTTTTGAAAGTTACACATATTTCTATTTTCTAGGTTCTCTAATTTACACTTGGATCGGTGATTCATATAATTGATAGACTGGTTTATGTATATTCAACTTACAAATCAAACAAGCCAAGAAACTAACCTTCTTAGTAGGCTCGGTAAGCTTAACACCATACTTTGGCCAAGGAATCGCTTTTCCAAGAGTTTGTCCTAATGTTTCCATACCATCAAATCGTACGGGTAGACAAAAATTCGGTTTTATTACTTCCTCAATCAGGATTTTGTGGCAATCAACCTCCACCCCATCCTTTCCATGTAATTGTTGTTTTCCTGCTAACAGAAAATCTCTAGCTCTAGCAAGGACATTCGCCTTAGACTCGTCAAAAAGGTAGCACCTTATACCCTGCGGAAATATATGGCATATGAACATCTTCAAGCAAAAACTTCAAAGCAAATTTGAGATTTAAAATGCATGTAAAAATAAAACAGATACCGGATGAACTGTTGCAGTTTTCGTGATCTCAGATTTGCTCCGATTAGATGTAGCTTTTGATGTCACATCCAGAGTATGTTTCCCCGAATTTTGTTGAGTTACCTGCAGCAGTAGAGTAATATTCCATATTCGGGTAACAAATATACTAAATTCCACCGTGAATGCGAAGACACTGATGAATTGAATAGGTAACAAATATACAAGGTTCTCCAAAATACACCCTAACATCCGTGATTCATATAGTTGATAGAATATTTCAGACTCATATGGTCTTAAGATCATGTACCTGGTTTAAAACACATACCTTCAGAACTTTTTCAGATATTGTGATACGAGATTGGCTTCCGTTGAGCAGATCCGGTGATTTCACAGCCTCAGAATGTTTTGGTTGACTTACCTGCATCAGAAAATTGAAATGAAAGTTGTACCTTCTTTTTGCAGTGAAACCATTTAAGCACAATTCACAACTGACTCACAATCAAATAGCTAACCACATATCTCGTTCTATAAGGTTCTCTAAAATATACACTAACGTCAGTGATTCATATAACTGATAACATATTCGTCTCTTATGCCAAACAAGATAAATATATAAAACTGGTTTGTGTAAAAACATATCCAATGAGTTAATAAAGCAAACAAGCCAAGCAACCAACCTTTTGATCCAAGGTGGTTTGATTTGATGGCCAACAAATTTCAGCATCACCAACATCTTTTAAAGTTTGTATCCCAGGTTTGCCAATGGGTAATTTGATGGTTTCATTTAGTACTTCACTAACCCGGACGCTATAGCATGTAACTGAAGCCTTCATTCCTGACTTCATTTTATAGAGTACCGACTTTGTAGAGTAAGCTCTACCAATGGCAACAATGCTGTCCTTTTCTCCAAACCAAAGTTTGCATCCTATGCCCTGCAGAAACAAAAGGCGCATGAGAGATAATAAATGGAAGATTAAAAATTTAAATGCGTTGGAAAACCATAGATTGATGGTAACTTTTTCAGATACCACATTCTGAGATTCCCCAGTGGATGGAGGAGACACAGACCTTTTTTTTTTGATACTAAATACGCCGGGGATTCAGTAGAAACGGTCGGTGTTTTAGTACAAGGAGAGTCCCACTTCACGAACCCTTTTATGCTTTCAGATGACTTCTGCGGACCAGATTTCCCATGTTTTTTTGGAAGTTGCTTAACTGATTCTGGACCTATGTTATTATTAGATCGATTGGAGGCGTTGCTAGGTTCTGCATCCTGTGATTGTAGTTGAACACATTGTTTGAAAAATCAGATACTGTCTGCCAATTTTTTTAAAAAATTACACAATCTAATCAAAACTCAGTTCACTTACCTCTCCTCCAGACTTGCTGATATTGTTGCAATGTCGACTCCTTGAGATAACAAGTTATCTGTTAATCTTTGATACGCATTTTTAGTAGACTCTAATTCTTTCTCCTTAGCTTTCAGATTTTCACGCAGTTCATCATTCTCTTTCGAGTGTCTTGGTTTTCTTCCATTTGGAAAGTAAAGGGTTGCCGTCACTCCAAAGCCAGCCCCCTTGACACGTCCACCCTTATCCGGGCCGATCGCAACTGTTAAGGCATCCTCGTTATGACCAACCGTTAGAGTTCCCTCTCGAATCATCTTCCGCTTCTCTTCCTGTTCAAATAATGTGTTAAATTCTGATTTAAACCTTGTGCACTTACTTTGCACTTGCTTTGGTTAAAAACATGAGGACTGGGAAGTTTCTAATTTCTCACAACTTCAGATGTCTTCTCCCTGACAAATTCGTCTGGAACAATTCCGTCTTTGTTTTCGCGTGCTCTTGCCCACATGAAACACCAGTCTTCAGGATCTTCTTCGGCAACATTTCCCTTTTGGATCTAGTAGTTACCAAAAACAAGTAAGGATTTACATCCGCACATATATTAACTATGTAAAACAGAAAACCCATTCCAAAGATCTAACGTGACAAAATTATAGATTGGTGTAAGAGGACACATCCTTATACCATTGTAAGTTTCTGCATATATGAGACACGCAACACGACATACAAAACAAAAGTATCTGATATGGCCGGTTTTACTGTGCAGTGTATAATAAATAAGACAACAGACTTACTAATTTTAGTTTTAGTCCCGAGTATCCTCCTCGTCACGTCCGATGTGGGAACTTGGATTGTGATATTGCCTTTTTTCCCTTCTCCGAATTTTTCTTGCAGAGAAAATAAAAATAATTTCATTAGTATGTCGGGATAGACAATAAGAACGAAACACGAATTAGAAAAAGCAATGTGTATTCCATACCTTAAATATAGGCGATTCTTGTACATGATTAAGGAAATTGTCCCAGTCTTCTTGGTCCATTACCGTTTCGTACTTTTTGGGGAAAGTTCTTAGTTTTTCCGGCCTTTCCAGGAAGGGTTGTACATGATTCTTGTATAATTTCCTTCTGAAGTCCCGCGGCTGAACATGTAGACGCTTTGTGACCGATCGCTTCAGGTCATGGGGCACCTCAAAATGAAACTGAATTAACAATTAATGTATGTTAATCACAGACTCACAGTTAGACAACAAAAACTACGAATTGATAACTGCATATGCATACGAGAATTTTCTCCCACATATTTTCTTTTTTGTTGCTGAAGGGACTTCTTTCAACCAATTAAAAAAAATGAGGAAAGAGAAAGTCTGGCGCTCTCTCTAGGGTTTTGCGATTTTCAAATTTTTTTACGTTCAATCACTGATTTTTTATGATGGTTGAAGTTGCTGAATTGATTCTTACAAACGTTAACAATGGAAAACCATCTTTTGCTGAAAAACTCAAAGCGAAACAAACCCTACAACCTACGGATGTAGATCTCAACAGTTTACCAAACCCATCACTCATTGATGGAGAACCTTCTCTGGTTATTCCAGGTGATTACTATCAAGAGGGATGCAAACCCTTTCAACACAACTTCATTTCACGGCTCAACTAAACTGGGTTGAAGTTTGCTGAGGTAAAATTTTTTTTAGAAACTCAATGGAAACCAAACCCTGACGGTGTTAGGTTTATGCCAATGAGTAAAGGGTTTTTTTTTTATCATGTTACAAGATGAGAAAACCAAAGAAATGATACGTAATACTAAGTGGTATGTAAATCAGATTGAGCTTCGCCTCATAGATTGGTATCCTGGTTTTGATTCGGAGAGACAAAAAACTTCCCATGCAGCTGTTTGGGTTCATTTTCCAGGGTTGCACGTTGATCTATGGACTGAAAAAACTCTTTTGGCGTTGGATAAGGTTCTTGGTAACCCAATTGTGGTTAATCAGAGAACTCTTAATCTGGAATTTGGTTATTTTGCTTCGGTTCTGGTGGATATTGATTTTGCGAAACATATTCTGTCAATGATCAAGATCACAGCTGGAGGTAGAAGTTTCTGGCAGTACATTGACATTCCAAAAGCACCTAAATTCTGCTTGCATTGCAGCATCATTGGCCACGATGATAAGGAGTGTAGACACAATAAGAATAATCAGCAGCAAGAGAAGAAAACTGACAAGGGAGATTCAAACCAAATTTGGCAGGAAGCGCAATAAAAATAAAAACGCTCATGCAAAGGGTGAGACTGTTGCAGCTGGTACTACGATGCCAACCCTGGCGCTGCGGAAGCTACTGATGTTGAGGTAAAAATAGAGGAGAATGATGGAGATAAGGAGAAAATATCCCAGCTTGAAGTTGACATTGCTCGTTCCAAAGCTACTTTACTCGCTGCAGAAGCTGGATTGGCAAGAACTAAGCTTGTTGCAGCTGAGAAACTAGCATTAGCGAAAAGGACTGAGTTAGAGAGAACCAGCGCCTTAGTAACTAAGTCAAATGCTTATGTTTAATTGGCAAGAACTAGACAAAATGCAAATCATAGGAATGATGTTAGTTCATCTTCTACTCCTTTGTGTAATGAAATCATGGCGACGGAGCATGCCTTGAATTCAAATAAATTTTAATGTTTTGAATTCGACATTGGCTAATGATAATGGATTTGATGGCAAAGTGAATAATGATGCTGACTCTGAGACATCAACTGACTTGCAAAATTCAGCGGAAAAGATTAAGGATTGGGGTAGCTATGATGCGGCCAAGCTTGCAAAGGTTGCCAAGAAGAAGAAACGTGCTGCAGCAAGAGTTTTGGTGAACTCTGGTTCATTACAAAATTCTAAGTTATCTCCGGTGGGGCTTTAATTGTCTCAACAGTCCGGTTCAGCACAAAACTCTAAGCTACCTCCGTTCGGGCATTCCTTGTCTGACACGGATCCAGAGTCCTCTGATTTGGGATTCCGTGCTAGGAATGGGATTTCACCAAAACCTCGTGCAAAAAGTGTTGATTCAACAGAATCAAGCAGTACTTCAAAGGGTGAGGTTAACTCATCTAAGCTATCTAATAAACCTTCCGAGCGTTTTTAATGCGGGTATTCTTCTGGAATATCAATGGGGTTGCGAAAACTGAAGCGCAACCAAAACTTTATGAGTTAATTAATTATTTCAAGCCAGAAATTCTTTGTATTGCTGAACCTAAGGTGCGTTGTACAGATTCTTTCATTGCCAGGCTTAATTTGAATGGTTTTAAAAGAAGGGTTATTCATAATACTTCTAACAATTCAATTGGAAACATTTGGATTTTCTGGTTAGATGATTTTGAGGACCCAGTGGTGATTAATATGATTAAACATGCCATCACTGTGGAGTTGAATGGTGTTCTTATTTATTTCGTTCATGCTAGTTATATCCAGACCACTAGGCGAAGACTTTGGTGTAGATGGTGGATTTTCGACAAGGGATAAAATCGTAACCCATAATTATACGAACCTCTGATCCAGCAATCAGACGTGAGTATTGAGACACGGGGAGTACTTTCTCTCAGAGTACATGTATATATGTAGTCTCACGACTGGACAACGACATATCTCATGAACACTGAACACTTTCAGTGATTATTTCTATATATTATCACGAGATGGACGGCTCCTACACAGCTTGCTCTGCTAGTATAGAGCGATAACGTCTTCAGGAACAAACAACGAGTTTACCCTGACTATATAAAGGATATGACTTACCGACAGGCTCATATCGGGATAATTAATGCTCCTAGACAGCTTGCTCTGCTAGTATAGAGCCACAAAGTTAATTATTCCTAATTAAGATTAATTCTGCCGTGAGATTCACTACTGAATTCCCAGAATAATCTATTATTGCTCCTATTCCATGGTCGAATCCACGACTGGTCCCATGGAATGGCAATAACAATTTCTCTTATTCCATGGTCGAATCCACGACTGGTCCCATGGAATGGCAATAACAATTGCTCCTATTCCATGGTAGAATCCACGACTGGTCCCATGGAATGGCAATAAACAATTGTTCTGATTCTATGATCGAATCCACGACTTGATCTCATAGAATAACAATAAATATATTATCTCATTACTCCGATTTCATGATCGAATCCACAACTGGTCTCATAAATGGTAATAGATAAATCTTAATTACTCCGATTCTATGGTCGAATCAACGATCCCATGGAATGGTAATGCTCACTTTATTATTCTGAATTCGTAGTCGAATCCTCAGCTGATCCTATGAATTAATAATAAACATCTTATTACTCAGTTTTGTGAATTATTCTCCACTGAATTCCACAATTAGTAATAAATAATCAACAAACGGGCGTCTGAGCTACCTCTAAGTAAGCCCCGATCCAAATGGTGAAAGTGTGTTCAACGACGATGCACTAACAGTCATCGCATGAACGAGTATTTCAAAATACAACGAAACGATGAACCTATGCAAAATAGGGAAGAAAATAATAAATAATTAAAAATATTGACCAAGATGCTGGGAACACGGACACACGACCAACCGACCGTGTCGTGGTCAGTCCTACGCCAGTTTTTATATTTTTAATACATTATTTTCCATGATTTGATGAAAATTCTCTCATTTGATCAAATCTCCTTTGTCTCGAGGAAACTCCTCGGTTTCATGGTATTGTCATAAATCCATAAAAATAATATAAAATTAAGGAAAGGAGTGTGGGGCGTGACCATGGGCCAACCGGCCGTGCCTTGGTCCCAGCCGGCCCCACACCTCAAGGTTCCTCATTATTTTATTATTATTATTTCTCTAATTTCATGAGAAAACTCATTGATTTCATGGTATTTTGCACAAATCACCAAATAATAATAAAATAAAATAAAATAAATTATGAAAACTTGTGGGACCGGGCCCTGGACGGCCGACCATGCCCTATCCGGTCCCACAGGCCCCTTTGTTTTATTATTATTTATTTTATCTTCCTTGAATTTATCAAATTCCTTGATTTCATGGTATTTCTCTCAAATTAGGAAAAATTCCCTCAAATCATGAAAAAATACCTAAAAAAATATTAAAAATTAAGAAAACTTGTGGGACCGGGCCCTAGCCGTCCGACCATGCCTCCCACGGCCCCACACACCCTTGTTTTTATTATTTTAATATTTTTGGCTTCCTTGAACTCATGAAACTCGTTCACTTCAGGGAAACTCCCTAAATTCATCAAAACTCTTTAAATCCATGATATTTTTCATAAAATCATCAATATCTATAAAATTAAGGAAAAGGCACCACGGGACCGTGGCCATGACCGGCCGACCATGCCTTGGCCTCGGCGGTCCCACGCCTCCTTATTCCTTATTTTATAATTATTTTCCATCATCTCATGGTGTTTTCCTCAGTTTCGTCGAAACCCTAATTTTGGCATATTTCTCGAATGGATGGTCAATTGCATGCCAGAAAATATCAAAATTCTCAAGACTGAGACGCGGACGCCTTGGGGACACGAGCACGCTATCTTGACCGACCAAGATTGGCTCTTTGTCTTACAGAATCCGGTCCCATCAAGTTTCACAATTTTGACCTAATTTGCACAATTGCACGTATTAGGTCCAAGACTCTTCCAAACACTTTGGATTTTCATGAAGTGATCATCAGGCGGTCAAGTGACTACATTGGGCCGGTTTCATGATCCCTTGGTCGTTCCCTCACTCCGTCATAATTAATTAGGTTTTCTCACCTAAGACTCAGATGAGCATTTTCGAATAAATGATTAAAGCAGCATTTAATCATTCTTTCACCAACAAATCGTCAACTCTTCAGGAGTTCTTTGTATTTTCTCACGTGAGCATATGGACACTACATGGTTGATCCACGGTCCCATGTAGTCGCTCCCTCCTTCGTCCCATGGTTAAAATTCTGACGAACCATGAATTGATCATCAATTGATCAAATTAGGGTTTCTGAATCCAAGGATCATCATTCCAGATTCCAACCTTAATAATTTTACGACGACCTCATGGTCATTAATTTTATTAATTATGCTCGTTTCAACGACCAATATTATAAATTAATATTTTTGGTACGCTGCCAATAATCCATCAGATGAGCAACACATGCTCAGACGATCAAATATTCAACAATTCATCACATGAGCAACACTTTCTCAGATGATAAATATTTGCTCAAACCAAGGAATATTGGTTCAACAATCAATATTCAACGATCCATCGAATGAGCAATACTTTCTCGCTTCATCGTAAGAACTATACCTCTGTCTCATGACATGTTCAACTCATGAGTTTCAGAACATCATGTTCAACTCAGCAACTACATGGACTCATCGTCCCATCAAACCACGAAGTCATCAATTGACTAACATACCACGAGACGTCAATCGTGTCACTTTGGGGGATATCACTTAGGGTTTTGGTCTGGCGGTCTACGGCACGGGCGTTCAAACACACGATGGAATGTGAGCAAGTCGTGCAATCAGTTGAAGGAATTCACGAGGTAATGGTTGGAAAATCGACCAAGTCTCCACACGTTGAGCAACTGGTTTCAAACACGATCTCCACTTCCCCACTCCTTGATTCCATCAACTGTCACACTTCATGGGATCATGGTGTCTAAAATTCCAGCAATATAAATAAGTCTCTGAATCATGATTGAATCATCAACATCAACAGTATCATCAATCTCACGTCTCATCGACAACACGAGATCATCAACTCATCAATTGAGCAACTACTCTCAATTGAGCAATTTCAATCATTCAGAGCTTATCATATTCAGAACTCATACACCCACAATCTTTGATTACCATTGATTCCACACATTTCCCAGCTTCCCTCCTACAGATCAACCCATCCTCTCTTGTGACCAAATTTACTCTGGAACGGTCATTGTCTTGATTTAGGCCGGAGTACTACAGATTGATCTCTCGAATCTGAAGCACCCCCTTTGCAGCGGTGCATCTGTGTGAGGTTTAAAATTTCGTTCGGTTCGAGGAGTCTCATCCGTATGGTCGTCTCCTCAATTCCTTAAAAACCAGCAAATATTTTTTCCCCATCTACAGATTAGAGACCACATTGGGAGATCATTCTCTCGGTTGCAATCTCAATTCGGCAGGATGGTCGGTCTTAGGTATGTATCAGTTACCAATCCGGGTTCAACACCCAACTCTAACATTGCAAGTCCTAGTGGTACTCCCAGCAAGTACAACTCCTATTAATGTTGCAGGATCTAGTGGTAGCGCTAACACCACTCCTCCGGCCAGCAATATCACGTCACATGTTACTATCACTCTTCCAAGCACTGGTGCTCCAGAGATCGCCCCTGCAAGTGACGACACTGGCGCCATCAACAATCCACTCTTCGGTTGGTCTCCTGAAGAAACCAGAGGAAATCATCTTGATCTCATGAAGGTTCAGACTGACGTGGCTGCAACACAGAAAGAGTTGTATGCTTATCTCAAAACTCTCACAGAAAAGTTTGCGTATGAACGAACTCATCCTCAGCGCGAAAAAGGAGAAACTAAAGAAACATCTTCAACTGCTGATCCTGAAATCTCTCCAATCCATGTTGTAGAAGATGAAGAATTCCGCAAAGCTGCAGATGACTCTCCAGCAAAGGAACTTACAGTCTTCATCGCTCGTGAGGACCTGGAACGCTTCATGGAGGATCGAGGAAAAGACAAATCATCATCTGTTCATCGTTATCAACCTTCATACCATGTTGCTACGCAAATAATTTCTTTCCCGAAGGGCTACACTTCCCCAACGTTCGCACTATATAACGAAACATGGAGCGCTCGAGAACGCGTCTCTCGATCCTTGGAGGCACTAGGAGGGCATGAATAAAACGAAATGATCCCAATCTACATAGACTTTCTCTGCGACTCCAGACTCTCTCAGAACTTCATGAAGCAGCCAAACGATCAGCGACTACTACACCTGCTTTGCTGAGCAAAGTCTACAAGTTCGAGGAACCTTGGAGCGGCCGATGCCTGATCAACAAACAATACAACGTCCAACCTTCCATGAACGTTATTTCTCAAGAAAAAGGAAAGCTCCTGCTCAAACATGAGACATCCAACACCTCATCCTACAAAAGCATCAAGAAAGGATAACCAATCTTACACAAACCTCGACCCGACATTAACGAACGGGGAGATGATCGGACATACTCAAACTTATCATGAAGCAGTGATCGAGTTGCTAGAAGTATGGGTTCAAGATGGTGCAATCAAATCGCTGCTCATCATAGAGAGCCAACTGAAGAAAAATGAAGAAACACAGGTACTGTCACCTTCATAGATTCATCAAATCATCCAACAAGTAACTGCAATATTTTGAAGCAAATTTTCAAAGATAAGGTTGATCCACAATAGCTTCAACGAGGGACTGAAGGAGTACACAAGAGTCCTCTCCTAATCAGAAGCTTTACACTCTCTCTGAACAACCTATCAAACCGGCAGTTCAATCCTGGTCGAACGTGAATTGCTCTATCTGTTGAAGGCATGAAGGAGAGACATGTTCACAGCAATGAACACATCATGTCAAGAAGTCCATTCCGAAAATACTTCTTGATCCTCCATCCATGGACCAAGAGGTGTACGACTGGGGACTGCTTACCACAGTCAATCTCAGAAGAAACGAATTGGGAAGAACGTTGATCGATGCTGACACCGCCATCAACAACAGTCCACTGAAAACCATCGGATCCACATGCATCACTCGATAAGAAGATACTCATGCTCCATCTCAATCAGAGACCTTGAAGGAGCGCTCGGAAATACTTATGGCTACATCATTCTCAAAGTGAACATAAGTTCAACCTGGATAGAAACCAAGTTTCACATAATCAGAAAGATCCAGGATATGACACGTCCTTCAGAAGAGCGTGGATCCACGAAAAGATGGGTACTTACAAAGCGCCTTTGGTTACATATCTCTCCAATAAAGAAAGTTCTGATCCAGAAGATTTGACAGACATTCCATCATCAGAGCACTTGGAGGAATTTCAAACTTTGACGAGATTGAAGCAAGAACCTGCAAAAGATGCATAGACATTCATCAAGAGGTTCCACACTCAGGCAAGTCTCATTCCTCCCGTGTCTACGTCATTTATTTCCTCACATGCTATGTAGCACGGGGACTTAATTATTTTAGCAACTCTGCAAGACGTTATGAATGGTAACTTCACCACATTAGTATTTTACCAAGTGGTTGAATCTGACATTTCTCTGAATCGATCACTGAGACGTTCATTGCTGAGATGATGTCCAAACATGGCAAAGAACACTTTGGGAGTTTCTACATAGCCTTGCAGGAGCGTCCATGTGTGCCACAAAATTAGAAAGCTCTGACTTCTGCACAAGTGTTGAATCCCACTGCTGCAATGAAAGGAATGCTGAATCAACAGAAGAAAGTCGGGGCCCAGACGATCAAACCTAAGACATGCTCAAGGGGTATGATGATTCAACGCTCAATCATCTAAGAAGCCTTCAAAATTGTACTCCCAATCAAAGAGTACACCTTCGATAATGGCGCCTCTGGCTTCAACACAAATATCTCGACACTGATTCAACACCAGCACGACACTACATTCGATAAGTCTTCATTATCTCATTATAAGACTTCTGAAGCAGATGCAACATCATTCACACATGAATGTTACCAACTCCTTCAACATACACTGGGCAACCTGAGGTGATTCCGTGAAACTTCATCGACGAGACTTCTCTACATCACAAAACGCTACATGACTGAGGAACTTGTTCCCTTCACCGATCTAGAACGGAGATTTCTGATGTTATCTTCCACAACAATGTGGATTCACTTACAAAGCCGCTTCATGATACAATCATGCTTTCAAGAGCACTCAGGTTAAACTCCCAGTATACCGGATTCTCAACTCACTAACTAGTTCGTGAACGTAAAAGGCTCACTGGATGAAGGAACAAAAATTATATCTATAATCATAGTTCTAGCCTTTTCGGTCTTTAGAGCAACTTCAACCATGGTATCAACATCAACAATAATCTCTAGAGGAATGCCATCCATGATCTTAGAATCGACAAGGATATCTGGAGCATAATAATTCATGGTCTCAGCACCAACAACGGTCTCAGGAGCAACATCCTCATGACAAGGCTCCATCAACTAACCATTCTCTGAAGTATTACTCGAGGAAACGGACTTCTCGAAGCACTAATGATTCATATCAAGGAATGTAGACATTAAATATGCTCACATGAAAGTCTTTCTGAAGATTGCATGATGGGCGGGCACAACACCAAAGTCTTCTACAAGATGTTCTCATCACCTCTACAAATGAGATACAACATACTTCAGCAAATGGGTTTACAAAAACGTACCAACGAGTGAGGAATGAGACGATACTTCCTCAACAAAAGATGTTTTTCTATGTCTCTTATACAACCTACCGAAAGGGTGCATCAATCGGACCTACGAGATGAAAGATATGACCTTTACCGTCAGGTCTATGAAATCTGAAAAATTTGTACGGGATTAAAAATTACAAATGTGCACGCTTCGTTGGATGACCTCTACAACTCCAAATTGAGCGATTCTTGTCTCATGGGATAACTCAGTCTCTTAGCTTAAAAAGTTGGGGTCAAGCATCAAGTTCCGACGTCGTATGAGGTTCCTACATCTTCCAGAGCATACAATATGCAAGCAGCAACTCTTAGACAGTACAGTCGATCGGTGTCCACCAGGTCTTTCCACTAAGTACTTCATCAAGGTACCTCCAACTTCGACCATATAGGTCTTTACATAAATTTTTCTACCTGGGTCCTCTATCCAAGTCTTGCCAGAAGAAGAGAAAACGAAGAGGAGAGATCTAACCAAAATACTGGGGACTGACGATCCACTGATCATGACGACCAGTTTCACAGTCCAAGACTCGTGGCACCAGACTCTCATGTGCTAATCATTAATCATAAAAGTAATGCTACCAACGGGACATGAAACCGTGGTCATTACATCATCCCCTCTCAAGAGCAACCTCAGCTATGGTCCCATGACCAGGTTTTCAGAAGCGATGTTTCTACGACTGACAGAAGCAAGATGGCGCTGCAAGCACCATAATCATGTATCAATCAAGGGGTCCTGATCTAAAACGAATTAACGACATTAAAATCCTTCACCAACCGTTCAAGAAACAAGCGAATGGTCTAAGAACACAACATGAGTATTTTACAGCAAGCTCGGCTGAGATGATTTTACACTGTCCTGTACAAACCGAAGATCTGGGAGAAATTGGTGAAGAATCGAGGGATGGGTCATATACCATTCTCTTCGTATGAAGGTCCTCTACAACATATCCAAAATTCAAAACAATTGGAGAAACGAGCAAAGAGTTGTGTCCAAAACATTGGACCACATGCCAGCTGAAAATTTTCCGAAGGTCTCATGGAAGTTTACTGTTTCGTCGATTTCACATCCTAAACATGCTCGGAACTCAAAAGGCTTCATTGATAAAGTTTGGAAATTTCCTGGGCATGAGGATACATGGGTCGACCGCGAAAATCCGACATCGGATGAAGATTCTACAACAATTTCAACGAAGACCTAACTTCTGAATTTTTTGATGACGAAATTCTTCATTCATCCAATCAGGAGCTACACCATCAATACAAAGCCGAACTTCATCTTCAGCTGATAGTCTCACTTGCTGAAGTCGGCGGTGCTTCTGCTAATGAGGTACGACTCTCGGATGATCGAGAGAATACAATATGTCAGCTTCCAGTGTCTCTGAAAGGTTGATTTTCCTCAGTATGAGCATCCGCAGAAGTCTTCATCTTTGACTTGATATTTTTGGAGCGCTCCACGGAAGATCCCGAAGAGTGGCTGTAACCATAAGTCACCACTATCTAAGGCGCCGGCATGGAGTCATGGATATGCCAATAACAAACACGCAACAAAAATGGTAATCCTCAACTCTTACTTATTTACGGTTTCAAGAACCTAGTGATAATAACGTAAAAACCTCGAAAAACTTGCTCGCTTCTTCAAACTTGCCAAGACGAGCAAAATTCATTATTTAAAGTCAACACCTGACTTTGCGTGAAACTATGAATAATTCACATAACCTTTCATGTGAACATTCACTGATTTTATACATGTGTGCATACACTATAAAATCGCAAAACTCATACATACATTATTTCATCACGTATACAATTACTTTCAGCAATTGCTCAAAAATCATGACTTGATTTTCATAAAGCCGCGAACAACCCACTTAAATTTTTACTATGTGAACACTCACTGATCTTCAAAAATTGTACATACGTCCATTCTACAATTGTGAAAACTCACATATTGACATTATTTCACCATGTATAATTGTCTACTTTCAACAGTTGTTCAAAATCAAAACATTGGTTTTACAAAATATATATATTCAACGTGAAACTCACGTAAATTTGAAAAATATATATATATATATATATTCTTGCTCCCTCGCACGAGCATCTGTCTTTGAAGCGAGAGTATATTTTCAAAGATTTCCGAAAGCTCGAAGATAAAAAATTTTCTTGAAGGCTCATAAACTAAATTTTATTACTAACAGACGCACGTCTATCAAAAAAAAAACTTTTCTCTCGTACGAGCATCCACCTTTGAAACGAGAGTTTATTCCACTTTGTGAAATCTCGCATATTTAAAATATAAAATTCCGGTTTTCGTGAAAGCTCATAGACGAATTTTATATCATTAGACTCAGGTCTATTTTGTTTGTTCCTTAAACTAACGAACAAACAAGCGTCTATTCATAAAACAAGGATTTGTTTTCATGGGCCCATCCCGCGAATCCTAAAACGACCAAGGTCCTGTCATCCAAATCAACGGTTCAACACCAATCTATGCTCATCAGACGATGATGCTCTATCATGCCACTGGGATCTTCATTCAAGTCATGGTATGCTCATACTATCGAAATCCGGTAACGTCTTAACTTACGACTAAGTTCAATTACTTATATTATTTATGACCGGAAAATCACCATTCAATGCTGACTGAGGAACACGGCTTTCCTCACTAAGCAGGGGACTTAATGTAGATGGTGGATTTTCGACAAGGGCTAAAATCGTAAACCCATAATTATACGAACTTCTGATCCAGCAATCAGACGTGAGTATTGAGACACGGGTCTCTCATCGAATTCTCAATGGAGAGTACTTTCTCTCAGAGTACATGTAGATATGTAGTCTCACGACTAGGGCTGTCAATGGGTACCCATTACCCGGATCCGGAACCGGACCCGGTATATTAGGGTCCGGTTCCGGGTCCTAAAGTTGGACCCATTAGCTACTTAGGACCCGGAGGGTAATTACCCGATTGGACCCGAATTTAAATGGGTCCAAATGGGTAATACCCATTGGGTACCCGCGGGTATCGGGTACCCGTTTATTCATTCTTTTATTCATGTTTTTAGCAAAATTATAAGTATTTTTTCTAGTTTTAGCTTTGATATTTTACTCATTTAAATTTTTTCTCTTACATTTAATCTTTATTTAGTACATTCATAAGAAATAATAATAATTTTTTATAAAAATTACTTAAATTCAAGCTAAAAAGAGAAATATATTAAGTTTTTGAGATTTTTAAATAGTTTTCTTTAGACCCAATGGGTCCCCGGAACCGACGGGTACCCTGGTATTTAAACGGGTCCGGTTCTGGGTCCACAAATTTTGGAACCGGATCCGGAACCGCTAGGAACCGGTCCCGACCTTTATAAGTAGGGTCCGGGTCTAGTGATACCCGGGAGGACCCGGACCCGTTGACACCCCTACTCACGACTGGACAACGGCATATCTCATGAATACTTAACACTTTCAGTGATTATTTCTATATAGTATCACGAGATGGACGGCTCCTAGACAGCTTGCTTTGCTAGTATAAAGCCACAAAGTTAATTATTCCTAATTAAGATTAATTCTGCCGTGACATTCACTACTGAATTCCCAAAATAATCTATTATTGCTCCTATTCCATGGTCGAATCCACGACTGGTCCCATGGAATGGCAATAACAATTGCTCCTATTCCATGGTAGAATCCACGACTGGTCCCATGGAATGGCAATAAACAATTATTTTGATTCTATGATCGAATCCACGGCTTGATCTCATAGAATAACAATAAATATATTATCTCATTACTCCGATTTCATGATCGAATCCACAACTGGTCTCATAAATGGTAATAGATAAATCTTAATTACTCCGATTCTATGGTCGAATCAACGATCCCATGGAATGGTAATGCTCACTTTATTATTCTGAATTCGTAGTCGAATCCTCAGCTGATCCTATGAATTAATAATAAACATCTTATTACTCAGTTTTGTGAATTATTCTCCACTGAATTCCACAATTAGTAATAAATAATCAACAAACGGGCGTCTGAGCTACCTCTAAGTAAGCCCCGATCCAAATGGTGAAAGTGTGTTCAACGACGATGCACTAACAGTCATCGCATGAACGAGTATTTCAAAATACAACGAAACGATGAACCTATGCAAAATAGGGAAGAAAATAATAAATAATTAAAAATATTGACCAAGATGCTGGGAACACGGACACACGACCAACCGACCGTGTCGTGGTCAGTCCTACGCCAGTTTTTATATTTTTAATACATTATTTTCCATGATTTGATGAAAATTCTCTCATTTGATCAAATCTCCTTTGTCTCGAGGAAACTCCTCGGTTTCATGGTATTGTCATAAATCCATAAAAATAATATAAAATTAAGGAAAGGAGTGTGGGGCGTGACCATGGGCCAACCGGCCGTGCCTTGGTCCCAGCCGGCCCCACACCTCAAGGTTCCTCATTATTTTATTATTATTATTTCTCTAATTTCATGAGAAAACTCATTGATTTCATGGTATTTTGCACAAATCACCAAATAATAATAAAATAAAATAAAATAAATTATGAAAACTTGTGGGACCGGGCCCTGGACGGCCGACCATGCCCTATCCGGTCCCACAGGCCCCTTTGTTTTATTATTATTTATTTTATCTTCCTTGAATTTATCAAATTCCTTGATTTCATGGTATTTCTCTCAAATTAGGAAAAATTCCCTCAAATCATGAAAAAATACCTAAAAAAATATTAAAAATTAAGAAAACTTGTGGGACCGGGCCCTAGCCGTCCGACCATGCCTCCCACGGCCCCACACACCCTTGTTTTTATTATTTTAATATTTTTGGCTTCCTTGAACTCATGAAACTCGTTCACTTCAGGGAAACTCCCTAAATTCATCAAAACTCTTTAAATCCATGATATTTTTCATAAAATCATCAATATCTATAAAATTAAGGAAAAGGCACCACGGGACCGTGGCCATGACCGGCCGACCATGCCTTGGCCTCGGCGGTCCCACGCCTCCTTATTCCTTATTTTATAATTATTTTCCATCATCTCATGGTGTTTTCCTCAGTTTCGTCGAAACCCTAATTTTGGCATATTTCTCGAATGGATGGTCAATTGCATGCCAGAAAATATCAAAATTCTCAAGACTGAGACGCGGACGCCTTGGGGACACGAGCACGCTATCTTGACCGACCAAGATTGGCTCTTTGTCTTACAGAATCCGGTCCCATCAAGTTTCACAATTTTGACCTAATTTGCACAATTGCACGTATTAGGTCCAAGACTCTTCCAAACACTTTGGATTTTCATGAAGTGATCATCAGGCGGTCAAGTGACTACATTGGGCCGGTTTCATGATCCCTTGGTCGTTCCCTCACTCCGTCATAATTAATTAGGTTTTCTCACCTAAGACTCAGATGAGCATTTTCGAATAAATGATTAAAGCAGCATTTAATCATTCTTTCACCAACAAATCGTCAACTCTTCAGGAGTTCTTTGTATTTTCTCACGTGAGCATATGGACACTACATGGTTGATCCACGGTCCCATGTAGTCGCTCCCTCCTTCGTCCCATGGTTAAAATTCTGACGAACCATGAATTGATCATCAATTGATCAAATTAGGGTTTCTGAATCCAAGGATCATCATTCCAGATTCCAACCTTAATAATTTTACGACGACCTCATGGTCATTAATTTTATTAATTATGCTCGTTTCAACGACCAATATTATAAATTAATATTTTTGGTACGCTGCCAATAATCCATCAGATGAGCAACACATGCTCAGACGATCAAATATTCAACAATTCATCACATGAGCAACACTTTCTCAGATGATAAATATTTGCTCAAACCAAGGAATATTGGTTCAACAATCAATATTCAACGATCCATCGAATGAGCAATACTTTCTCGCTTCATCGTAAGAACTATACCTCTGTCTCATGACATGTTCAACTCATGAGTTTCAGAACATCATGTTCAACTCAGCAACTACATGGACTCATCGTCCCATCAAACCACGAAGTCATCAATTGACTAACATACCACGAGACGTCAATCGTGTCACTTTGGGGGATATCACTTAGGGTTTTGGTCTGGCGGTCTACGGCACGGGCGTTCAAACACACGATGAAATGTGAGCAAGTCGTGCAATCAGTTGAAGGAATTCACGAGGTAATGGTTGGAAAATCGACCAAGTCTCCACACGTTGAGCAACTGGTTTCAAACACGATCTCCACTTCCCCACTCCTTGATTCCATCAACTGTCACACTTCATGGGATCATGGTGTCTAAAATTCCAGCAATATAAATAAGTCTCTGAATCATGATTGAATCATCAACATCAACAGTATCATCAATCTCACGTCTCATCGACAACACGAGATCATCAACTCATCAATTGAGCAACTACTCTCAATTGAGCAATTTCAATCATTCAGAGCTTATCATATTCAGAATTCATACACCCACAATCTTTGATTACCATTGATTCCACACATTTCCCAGCTTCCCTCCTACAGATCAACCCATCCTCACTTGTGACCGAATTTACTCTGGAACGGTCATTATCTTGATTTAGCCCGGAGTACTACAGATTGATCTCTCGAATCTAAAGCACCCCCTTTGCAGCGGTGCATCTGTGTGAGCTTTAACATTTCGTTCGGTTCGAGGAGTCTCCTCTGTACGGTCGTCTCCTCAATTCCTTAAAAACCAGCAAATGATTCCCCATATACATTTGGCAAATATTATCGGGTGTGGACGATGATATTCCTTGGCTTGTCATTGGTGATTTCAATTGTATCTTGTTCAATGAAGAGAAAAAAGGTGGTCTCGTTACTAGAACTTCAGTCTTTAGTGACTTTAGAGATTAGATGGAGGATAATAATTTGTTTGAGGCTGATTCGCTTGGTTGTAATTTTACTTGGACCAATGGCCAGTCGGGTTGTCGGAGAATTATTAGTAAGCTTGATAGAGCTATTATAAATTCAGCTTGGCTTGCAAAATTTGAGAATTGGCGGTGTAAAGCTCTTCCAAGGGAAGTTTCTGACCATTCCACTTTGATTGGCTACCCATATGTTGTTCCTAGGCCACAACGTGCACCCTTTCGTGTTCAAAAAATGTGGTTTCTTCACTCGGTTTTTTTGCGAATGGTGACTGATAATTGGAATCTTCCAGTTCATGGTACCTTGGATTTTATTTTTCTATACAAGCTCAAGCGGCTTAAGGCATCTATGAAAATTTGGAATTTCCAGGTCTTTGGCAATATTAATGCAAGATTAAAGCAAGACATGCTCAGGTTCGAGACTGCGGCAAGGAATTATGATGACGACCCTGCCAATTTGGTCAAGCTGAACGTTATGAAGGATGCTTTATCCACTCTGCAGGATACAAAGTCTCAACAAGCTGTTATGTTAAAACAAAAGTCTAGAAATAATTGGTTGCTGGATGGGGCCAGTAATACGGCTTTTTTTCACAATAGCATCCGTTCTAGGCGAAGTAGAAATGTTATATCTGAGTTGGTGGACAATAGAGGCAACATTATTACTGACAAGGTTCTTTTGCATAATCATGTGGTGCATTACTATGAGGATAAATTTAATGGTATGGAAGGCATTATCGATGATGCTTTGTTTGATTGTGAGCATGATAGTATAACTCTGGAAGAGAGTGCTATGATGGATGTTGTTCCTACTCCGGAGGAGATTAAGGAGGCTGTGTGGGATTTGGGAGCTGATAGTGCTCCGGGGTCGGACGAGTTTTCTGGTTGTTTCTATCGTCAATGCTGGGATATTATCCATGAAGACTTAATTCAAGCTATTATTTTTTGTTGGAATTTGAAGCACATTCCTAATGGGGCTAACTCTAGCCTTATTATTTTGCTGGATAAGGTCCATGGAGCTAGCTCTCTTCGCAATTTCAGACCTATTGTCTTGAGAAACTTCTTTTTTCAAAATTTTCACCAAGATTCTTGCTACTCGCTTGGGTACAGTTTTGGATAAATTAGTTTTAGAGGAACAAGTGGCTTTCTTGAAGGAAAGAAACATTCATGAAAACATCAGTTTGGCTTTGGAAATGATAAATGAACTTCATATAAAGAGAAAGGACGACAACTTGGGGCTAAAGCTAGATATTTCTCAGGCTTTTGATACAGTAAGTTGGTCTTTTTTTCTTGAAGTATTTAAACGCTATGGTTTTTCTGAGGCTTGGTGCTTGTGGATTCTTAACATTCTGCAGTCAGCTCGTATTTCTATTCTTTTGAATGGTATCCCAGATGGTTTTTTCAGTATTAATAGAGGGCTGAGACAAAGGGATCCTCTATCTCCACTTATCTTTTTTTTGATTGAAGATGTCCTAAGCAGAAACATCTCTAAGCTTTTCATCCAAGGTAAGATGAATCACATGGTTACTCGTAAAGGCATTTCTCCAACTCACTTATTCTTTGCAGATGATATTATGATTTTTTCTGTAAAGGTAATATGAAGAGTGTGCGTAATCTTATTAAGCTTTTGGAAATCTATCAACATGCCTCTGGAAAAACTGTTTGTCGCCAAAAGAGCAAGGTTTATTTTGGGGGAGGATCTTTGACAAGATGTAGATACCTTACGGATTTTTTGGGGATGTCTGTTGCCCCTTTTCCAGATCGTTATCTTGGTGTTCAAGTTATGCCAGGTACGGTTAGATACAGACACATTAGTAATATTGTGGATAAAATTAAAAATCAGTTGGTTGCTTGGAAAGGGTGTTTATTATCTTTCCAAGATCGTATCACTCTTGTGAAATCGATTATTGCTAGTTACTCGATTCACAATATAGTTGTTTATAAATGGCCCCGCAAATTTATTTTACAATGTGAAAGAGCAATTAGAAACTTCATTTGGACAGGTGATTCTAACACGAGAAGATATTTCTTTGTGGGTTATGACAAGGTTTGTACTCCTTATGAAGAGGGTGGCCTTGGTATTACTTCCTTGTCTGTTATAAATGAAGCCCTTTTGATGAAGCTTTCGTGGAAAATCCGTACTTCTAAAAATAAGCGGGCTAAATACCTTGTTCCTAAATTTTTTGGAAGAAATGGAAAAATCAAACGCAGAGGTATAAAGTCTACTATTCTACCTGGTATTCGCATGGTTTATACGCAGGTTGAGGAGAATATCAAAGTGATTATTGGGGATGGTCGCTCAACCTCTCTTTATTTTGATATTTGGTGCGGAAATAGGAGTATTGCAAGTATCTTGCATCTTAATGACTTGGATAGAAATATCTGAGTGAGTGAATTACTCGTGCAAGGTGAATGGGTTATTGTTGAAGTCCATCATACAAGACTTGTTACTGCGGGTATTAATCTGTTAGATTTACCAAGGCCTGTGGAAGGTGAGGACGTGCGCATTTGGATGCCTGAATACAAAGGCCAATTCACGGTTCAATCTTCCAAGGAAATTATTAGACCGCGACAACCAAAATTTGAAGGTGCAAACTTGTTATGGAGACCAAGTATACATCCTTGTCTTGAGGCTCAGAACTGGAAAATCCTTCGGGGTGCTTGTGCTTCTCTTGACCAGGTGCATTCTCGTTTTAAAGTTGAAATTCGAACTAAATGTGTTTTGTGTTCTTGTGCGGAGGAATCTCTCGATCACATTCTTTGGAGATGCAACTTTGCTGCTAAAGCTTGGACGTGGCTAGCTGATACCTTTGGGATATTGCCGCATCCTAATTTAGTTATGGCATTCAAAGCTTCCAAGGGCCGGAGCAAGATGATTCAAGAGTTATGGTTGCTGTCGATCTTAGTCATAAGATCTGAACTGTGGTTTACGAGAAACAAGAAGGTGTTTCGGATAAAAATCCTAACTGGTCGTTGTTTTTCAAGAGAATTTTGTATCAAATTCATGAGTATTCAGTCCGGCTCAAGGGGTTTATGAAGAACTGTGTTGAGGACTTGCGAGTTGTGGATTTTTTCCGTGTCAGGCATAGAAGAGTGAATTTTTCATGAGGTTGTTGAATGTTTTTGGACGCCACCAGCTGAAGGGGACTTATTGATTTGTTGTCATGGCGCGGTTAGAGGCAATCCGGGAATGGTAGGTGCTGGTGTAGTGGCGCGAGATGCTGATTGTGCTGTTCTTGGGGCTATATCTTTTGGTCTTGGTATAACTACCAATTATGTGGCGGAGGTCTATACAATTATTGTTGGCCTGGAATGGGAAACAAAATGGGGCTACATGAGAGCTATTATTAAGACTGATTCTGCTGCAGCTAGGTTGTGGTTTATGCAAGGTACAGTGCCTTGGTTTGTCAAGCCGAGATAGGGAGACATCCAAAGGAATTATGATAATATCACTTTCGAACACACTTTTAGAGAATGCAATTTTACAGCTGACAATTTGGCTAAGAAAGGACGTGACTCGGGCAATGGAGTTGGCATGGAATATTTTGGCCGTCCTGATTTCATTCATTCAATTGAACTTCCAAATGTATCTTATTATAGATTTAAATAGTTTTCAGGTTTTTGGGGTCATAATGACCTCTTTTCCTATAAACTATCTTGTAATTATATTTTTCTCATATATATAATTTTTGACTTATCAAAGAAAAAAATGGACTTCTTTCCAACATAAATGTTTTATTCCAACCATATCAAGGGCCAAATAGCCTAGGTAACTACTGAATTCAATTCTATGGTCACCAATAGGCCGGAACATTTTGTCAAATTCAATATCCCTTTTTTTGGCTTCAGAATTCGAGAAGTCTTTATGCTGCTTCAACATTCTTGTCATTCCCCTCTCTTTTCTGATCTCTTCTGTAGAGTCTTCTTGTTGTGGCTGCTTTTCTGCTTCTGGAGCATTTTCCAATTCTTTTTTTCTAACACTTCGAGAACATCATTTTCAGAATTGTCTGACTCTGGAAATAACCGAGGAAACATATGAAACCATGTGATGTTTAAGTAGAAACAAGTAAGTACAAGATTTCGAACATTACCTGTTAATTCTTCAAAATTATCAGTCGGGACCATATCTTCACCATAATCGTCATTTGATTGTACAGTGTCATCATGCGTCTCATGTAACTCTATCGTTTCTTCATCAGAATCCACCTCATCATCTGGTTCATACCATTGGTCATCCTCTGGGGACACGTTGTAACCATCATCTTCTCCCATGACAAAAGCTGTGTAGGTACGTGCATCTCAATTAGGAATTTGAGCTTATTTTGGAAAATATTATCTAAACCTAACAGGAGAGGCAACATGTGTTAAACCTATTTTCTATTATATGAAAATAAAACAAACATGAACTCATTGATGCATGTAACTTGAGGCTAAAACATCACTGCAACACACAAAATCTCCTCATGATTATTGTGTTATCCACAAAGCGAAAGGTAGCGGTTAAACGGTCTTATATAACTTTTTTTTACAAAAGCCAAGAGCACTAAAGCACCACATAATGATTATCCATTTTTAGCTTGAAGATGATAGTCAAATTGGCCAACCAGCAACATGGTATTATTAAAAGTGGCAACTTAAAATGCAGACGTTACTGGCTCGCCAAGTAACATAGACTCAAATGATTAAATCTTGAGAAGCCTTGTATATATATATGATTGACACAACATCGTCGATCAAGGTAGAGTTATTAACTCTCAATCAAAATCCAACCAAAACAATAACAAAAACCCTAAAAAACAATTAGCATCGTTAAGTTTTTTTTATTTTTATTTTGTAAAACCTAACTAACTAGTAAAGCCTAACCAAGTAACATGAAAGAAAGATCCTTACCTAAATATTATAATAGTTCATGCATGTAACTTAAGCCTAAAACATTATTGTTGTAACAAAATGAAATCACATCTCATCGTACAACCCGTGATTGTCATTAACTTGTTCTTTGATACAGCCGAATAAAAACCCTAATTATGCTTTAACTAGTAAACCTATAAGATTTAACATCTGATTCCATGAGATTAAACAAAAAATCTAACATAAATTTAATATTCATTCGATAATGGGTTGTAGAAATATTACCAGCAACAAAGATTGAGTTTAAAGAGGTAGATTCCTTATAAAGATTAGAGATAATAATAGAATAAAAACCCTAATCATGCTTTAACTAGTAAACCTATAAGAAGTAATAGAATAAAAACCCTAATCATGCTTTAACTAGTACACCTATAAGATCTAACATCTGATTCCATGAGATCGAACAAAAAATATAACATCAATTTAATATTCATTTGATAATGGGTCGTAGAAATAATACCAACAACAAAGATCGAGTCTGAAGAGGTAGGTTCCTTGTAAAGATTAGAGATAGTAGTAGAATTATGATTTCATAGAGAGAATGAATCGAGTAATAAAAACTGAAAAAGTAGATCGAACTCATCTTTCTTTTTCTTTTTGGAATTTAACCAAACCATTAGGCGGAAATTGATTTTTCTTTTGAAATCATCCCGCCCAGTAAAATTAATTTTCATCACCCTCCAAACAAAAGATTTTTGGTGTTTTTCTTTTTTTATTTCCAAATTTTTGATGTGTAACCAATATGGTTAGTTTCCTTATTTTATGAGAGAATATATCGTAGACAATTATGATAAAATTGTTTCCCAAAATTTTCGAAATTTAGTTTCCTATCTCTAACCAACTCTAGAAGAGGCTATAGAAAAAATTACTTTCCTATTTCGAATAATAATTTCCTTAATAATTTTAAGCTGGGTTGTCTCCTGTATTATTCTTGGTTTAGGGAGGAAACGTATGAATTATTAGTGGCACCTATGTAGGAAACGTATTATTCTAATCATACAGTAAGCTACTAAAGATAAATAAACTAAACCCATCCATTTTCATGTTCATCATTTACAGAAAACAAAAAAGTTCAGCGTGAATCATTCATCACATAAATGTCAACCTATCTATCAGCGTAAAAAGCCTGCATCTAGTGCAGTACTTAAAAAATAAATACAACCACCACTGAAAACAAAATGGTCAGACGAAATGCTTTATATTTAAAAATACGTAAACTAAAAGTTCACACATAAAAAATCCCGTTTAAAAAGCAAAGAACTTGTTAGATGAGTCTGGTTCTTTGTCAGATTAGTCTGGTTCTGTGTCAGATTAGTCTGGTTCCTCATTCTCATCCAAATCCAGGCAAAGATCATTATCATTAACATCATCGTATAGCAGTACTTTACTTTCAATAGCACTTTACTTGTTCAAACTCGTATTTTTGTTAAAAGTATTGGCAAGGAAATAATAAGATCAGACCTAAAGTGATAAATTTATTCTTATTGTTTACAGGGGGGAACAACTGTATTTTTTTACATTTTCTCCGTTCTTTCAGCTAATTATATTTATTTTTCCAAAAGAATGCACACCTCATAAATAAATAAATTTGCAAGAGTATATTGCATTCTGTAAAGTCTGTGAACTTGTAAATAATTATCTGATTTATTTCATGATTCCAATACCTAAATAATAAAAGAATTCATAAACATCACCTTCTTCTAAATGACAAAATTAGCAAACGAAACAAGAAATGAAAACAACTTTCAAAGCGTCCATAAAAAGAAATCGATAAATCAAACCCTATCATCAAAAAAAAAAAACATATCAAATGAACCATCCCCCATCTTCAAACAATTCTTCTCGCAATGTTGAGGTGAACTTGATCACTCCAACCAGCAGGCTTGTGCGCCTTGTCATCCTCAGATTTGGCATTTTCTGCTTCATCAGGCTCCACATGTTTGTTAACTTTTGGATCCTCTGCCATATCCGGAACATCGGGATCTTCATCAATAATAGAAGCAGGAGCATCATCATTCACAGTAGGAACATCAGCATTCTCAACATTAGTGATTACAGCGTCCATAGGCACACCAGGAATAACATCAGCATAAATAGGAACATCATCATTGTCAACACTACTGACAGCAGAACTAATTACAACATCGAGAGGAACACCAGGAACAATAGTTACTCCGTCCATAGTAATGATAATCCTTGATTTACGAGGACCAGCCATCAGTCGAGGATATTTTTGGATCCTCTCTTCAGCTTCATCTCTACAATCCCTCTTAGCAGAACTCATTTTCCTCTTAATACTCTATGTTAATTTTTTTCTATGCTTGGTGGAATTTATATATATTTGTAAGGAAAACCCTAATTTTTTAGGTTTTCCATCATTATCTTATATCACATATTCTTTGGTATTTACACCGAATGTTGTAGCAATATAATGAGATATTGAATGAATATTTTCATGTTTATCCAATTTCCTTTTTAATCTAATATACATTAAGAACATAAAAAACTAAAATAAATCACTTTTTTTCTTTTTTATAGAAAAAGCTTAGGCATATAAGCCACTTAAGACCCATATATACTGTTGGTGTTGGCATTGGTAGCATAAGTGCCACTTAACCTGTCAGCATTGTTTTTTACAAAAAAGAGCTAAATTGAAAGCATCCATGTTTTGTTGTCTTTGGATGATGTTAAGATTCAATAAAACAAAAGATATTGGGTGAATACAAAAAAGAGCTAAATTGAAAGCATCCATGTTTTGTTGTCTTTGGAGTTGGACTATTTTCTTCTTCTTCTTCTTCATCAGGACAGTTTCTTTTTTCGTGGTAGCTAATGTGAAATCTTCCTGATTAAGGCTGTGTTCATTTTCTTTACCAGATTCTCAATGGATGGCGGATTAGAATTGGAGGAGGAGGCCTTTATGATACCAGAGAAGGAAAGAGGTGTGAAGGTTATGTTCACTTGGGGTAGTATAGGTAAGAAACAAGACAATGAGGGTGATGTTGATGTGACTAACTTTAATTTAAAAAAAATTCACGGGATGATATTGAGCCTTGTCGTAACTGAAGCGGATAACCATTGCAGTGGAAATACGGTAGTAGTTGTAATTGTGGTTGATGCGGTCATCTAATGACTTGTTGACTTGGTCGACCCTGGCTAAAGGCATTTTGAATCGCGACCTGTCAAATATAACACCACTGGACACTAGAGCGTTAGGGAAATCTAAATTTAAGTGAGGTTGGAGAGTTTTTAACCGTTTGCTATGGTTGATGGTTGCCACGATGTGTGATGATTGCAATCCTACCTCGTTACTGTGTCCCCTTACCGTGCCAAAATTTGAGATATTATATGACTGCCACTAAAGATTTATGGGCTCGCCCAAAGTGCAAGAATTAATAGCCCAGAGAGAATACGACTCAACTTGCGTCTGAGACGGTATGTGGGGAGTAAGCATCTGAATCAGAGATGTATGTAACGCCTTGCTAAGCTGAAATGGATCCCCAAGTGGGTCGATTATCCAGAGAGTAGACCATTTAAATGTATCTAAGGTCCGACCCGATGTTGTGGTAGTTTTTTAACTGCCAAGTGTTTGATGCCGCTTCGCATGAGCCAATAACATGTTGTTACTTTTACTAGACCATTGTAAATGGCCAGTAGGCTTGCCACTTTGTAAAATCAAGTAATACCAATCTCTAGAACGAAAAATCGTAATACCACAAGAGGAGTTTAACGATTGTGATGAGAAGATTGTTGCTCTTCCCATCCAGAATCAAAACAAAATTGGAGCAGTTCTTTCAGTTTCTCAGTCAGTTTTTCCCAATCAGAACCAATCAAGAATATAGTTTTTTGATGTCGAGAAAATTTCAAACTATGTATCAAGAATTGGATTCCAATGAGATGAAGATCGATCAGCAATCTCCTGAAGGTATTCAAGAAGAGAAGAAGCCTATATTGAGTCTGCCCAAATGCCAGGTAAGTAACGATGATATTAGAGAGTAAGATGTTAATTATAGGTGTTTTATAGGTATAATTGCAAAAGTATACTTTGTTATTTACTAATAAGAACCTGATGTAAGGTAATAATATTTTTTCCACCAATCTTCTAGGAAGATGCAGTTGGTGGGAGCAGTACTTCTCCAGAAGGGGGTGGTGGCAAGGTGCAGAGAAGCGCGCATCAGGGTGGTAGTGGTATTGTTACTGGTGATGAAGTTACAGGTGGTGGGTCTGTAGATGGTGAGTGTTAGAGCATAGCTCGGTCGACCTCGCATGCGTTTCTATATCAAGCATGTTTGTCAATGTTAGTGATCAAAACTATGAGTCTTGATTTCTAGTCTACATAGCTAAGTCTCGGACTAGGATAGAAAAGTGTAGTTGAGCTCAAGGACTTCATGACGATTCATCATAAAACGACGAAGATCTACTCAACGAACCGTGGAACTTCATCAACAAAAAGCTATGTGGAGACTTGAACTTATCTATCACTCAAAAGTCTATCTATTCTATCTCCTACTTCTTATGAGACAAAAAGTCGTATGCTATATAGACTGGATCATACACATTTGACATTTCGAGCTGAGTATTCACTACTTATCTTTTTCTCGAAATCGTGTGTTGGTAAAGCGTTTCGCTTTGATCAAGTTTATCTTCACCTAGTGACGAAAGTCATGAAAAGTTTCAATTACTTTGAGAATTGCTCTGACGTGAAACGGTCTGTGAATAACGGCTATATAACGTCCTCTGAGAATGTCTCAATGATTGGAATGGGAGTTTAGATTACATAACCATGTATTCCTTGATCCGAAGTTTTCGAACTTTGTTGATTGAGAGAAACCAGAGAAATTGGCTTTGCCAAGACCGCGAACCCAGTCCGCGAACTGAGGGAAGTTCTCTTACCGAGAATTTCTGCTGGGATTTTCTAAAAACTCGTCTCCGTGTTTAGTCCGCGAACTCAGTCCGAGAACCTAGTGCGCGAACTGGCGGAAGTCTGTTTGCCGAGATTTTCTGCTGAGTTTGGAAAACTCTGCCGGTTGCCTTAAGTCCGCGAACTTGTTTGTGAGCTTAAGTGGTTATGATCTAAACATGTGCTCTGAACATGAAACTTAAATTAATAAAGAACGCTTTATGAAAACCGTGGCTATAAAGTTCATGAGCCGATTCATCGAATCGAATCATCTTTATTTCAATTGTATCTTGTGTAGTTACATAAGATCTCATAGCAATTGAACAACTCTCTAACTAGTTAATTTGAGTCAATTGAACTAGTTATGGTGAAGAAGAACTAGGTTAATATGAAATACTCATATGGTTAACCTTTTGGGTTACTATGTTGAACCAACATACACGTACACGTTTGGGCATGGTTTTCACAAACCCAGTAAACGTCTACCCAAGTGTGTGTGACAAGCTAAGTTTTCGATCTAACGGTTGAGAAATATTAGCTTGAATCTAAATCAGATTTTCATCTAACGGTGAATATGGATTGCTTTGTAACTAAGGCAAAACCCTGATTTGAAGGCTATATATAGGAGACATATAGCATTGGGAAAGACTAATCCCCACACGTATGTGTGATACTAGTGCGCTCGCTAGAGTCGTTTCTCCTTTAACCTTTGGTTTTCTTCTCTAAAACCAGGTTAACGACTTAAAGACTTCATTGGGATTGTTAATCTAGACCGATACAACTTTTATCGTAGTTGTATGATCTGATCTTGCATCTTCTATCGTACGAGTACAATCTTTGATTGGCTTGAGATCGTGAGAGTTCTCCGATAGGCAAGATAAAGAAGTCACAAACATCTTCGTCTCACTGTTTGTGATTCCTAGACAAACCACTTGTGTAGTTAAGAAGGATTGTTGAGAGGTGATTGATTAATCTAGGCTGTTCTTCGGGAATATAAGACCGGAATTATCAATTGGTTCCTGTTCACCTTGATTTTATATCTTAAGACGGAACAAAACCTAGGGTTTTTCTGTGGGAGACAGATTTATCCTTTGATAGACTTTTCTATGTGAGACAAATATGTTTATTATCAAGTATGCGATTTTGGGTTGCAGCAACTCTTAGTTGTGGGTGAGACCAGCTAAGGGAATCAAGTGTGCAGTGTCCTGCTTGGATCAGAGGCATATGAGTATAATTGTACCTTGGATCGGTCGGAGACTGATTGGGGTTCAACTATATTCCAGTCCAAAATTAGCTTGGAGTAGGCTAGTGTCTGTAGCGGCTTAATACAGTGTGTATTCAATCTGGACTAGGTCCCGGGGTTTATCTGCATTTGCGGTTTCCTTGTTAACAAAACTTCTGGTGTCTGTTTTATTTCTTTTCCACATTATATTTTATATAATTGAAATAATAAAGGTTGTGTGTTAAGATCATCAATTGGAAATCCAACCTTTGGTTGTTGATTGATATTGATTGATCCTTGGATACTGGTTTTTGGTACCGTCCAAGTTATTCCTTGTGTTTGATTAAAGACTCGCTATTGTTTTAGCTTGAGTAAATCAAAACAAGTGAGAGATATTGACTCCTTGAGATACTTTAATCTAGATTGAGTCTGACTGTCTAGTTGATTCTCTAGCAAAGTATTTCAGAGTTAGTCCATACAGATTGCTAGGAGAAATATTGGGTGGTGTTGTTAGACCCCCGCTTTTTCAATTGGTATCAGAGCAGGCAAACACGTTTAAGACCTCATCAATCTGTGTTTGTAGCGATCTGACTCTATGGACAGAAGTGCTATCTCTGTAAACGTACCACCAGTCTTCGTTGGCTCATACTATCTATGGTGGAAAGTTGTTATGCGCACATTTCTTCAGTCACGTGACTTCCATTCATGGATCTATGTTGTGAATGGCTATGCAACTCCCGTTGTTATGAAAAATGATACATTTGTACCTAAAGAATTATTTGTGTATGATGCAGCCGAGTTAATTGCTGCAAGGCAAAACTCCGACGGGTTGAACGCTATCTTGCATGCTATTACCCCAAATCTTCGACATCATGTGGCCTCGTGCACCACGTCTAAAGAAGCTTGGGATATTTTAATTCCGAATGGGAAGACCTTTATATGGCAGAAGAAGAATCGTTTGAGGATTTTTATCACAAACTGTCTGAAATTGTTGATGCATCATGTGCATTGGGTAAGACCATTTCTGAAAAGGAAATTGTGATGAAAATCCTCCGATCGCTGCCACCCAGATACGAATCTAAATGACATGCCATCGTTGAGGGAAATAACCTTAATACTCTTTCGCGAAACACTCTTGTCAGAAAACTTAGAATTTTTGATCGCGAATACATGTCAAGAGATGACCATCAATTGACTAGCAATCGTGTCACTTCTCCTGATTGTAAGACTTGTCATCTTAAGTTGACGAACGAGAAAGTGAGAATTGATTTATTTCTACGTTGTCTCTGTTTATACAGAAACTTAAGAAAATACTCAGACGTAGCAAAAGAAATTCTCAAAAAGAAACTACGTTAGTCAAAGTAAAGGATAAGTATATCTAGAAAATCCGTACTAATGAAACTGGTCTTGCGTGCTATAAAATTGTTCATGTCACTTCGAAAGATATAGAAATGGAGGTAAGAGAGATAACTAAAGCATGGATGAATACTCTTGATTACTGTCCTGAGGAAATCTATGATTGCTCTAACAATCTTTTTGCTGAAAATCATTCACATGATTCTTTCATGACAAGTCCGTCTGTGTCTCATGTGTTGGGTCAGCAAACCTCCTCTGAGTTTGTGTTAAACTCCAGGAGTATCTCAGAAAAGACTCTATCAAATCTCTCTGTTCATTTGAGTTCTTCTCAGGATTTTCTTAGCACGATAAATCAAAAACAGTCCTGCCTATCTAACCGTTGTTTGAAAAAGAAAAGGAAATCTACCTTTCATAAAAAGGAATTTTCAAAAACGGTGCAGGATTTGCAAAGATCAGTAATCAAGTTTTTTAAAACTGTGATTACATTGGATGGGAAAGTTGTTCATAACTCTCCTTTTCAAATGGATAAGCAGAAACCTAGTGCAATGGGTGGTTTCTCTTTTTGCAAAGATTATCCCAGTCCAACCTTGGATTGGAGGCCTTGTACTCAGTAATCTTGTTGAGAAATGGTTCTTCTATTCTCTTCCTCTTACACAAGAATCATGATATACAAGAGGACTGCAATATAATCTTGTTATTTTCTGTTTGTGCTTTTACCAGGTCTTGTTCGTGAACGGCTCCAGCTTTTTGGATAACTAACTTCTGTTAGGGTTTGGTAAAGAGGGTGTTTCTGGGATTTCTACACCTTTATTCCCTTTTAAAAGCTCCACCTCTTCAGCTTTCTCATTTCATCTTTTCTACCATGTCCTTCTCTAGTCTCTCAAGTAAATAAAGTGATGTATGGACGGTCATGTTTCCTCCAAAGAAGATTCGTTTGGATTCTTCTGACAATGAGATGTGCTATGATAAACATGTCTCTTCTTCTGATGAGAACCCTAATGTCTCTCAGTTTGATAAGCTCTCTTTAACCATGAATCTCGTCTTGGAACAAGTTCGTGCTCTGAAAAATGAACTTGAAGTTTCTTCCAAAAGACTTGAAGAGAAAATGGATAGTATTGAATCAAGGATTGACCTAATCTAGGATGAGCTTGAAGAATATAGAGAATACGAGAAGAATACTCAAGGTAAGTGAAATGATTTTCAAGAGGTTTAGATGCCTAGTATGTCTTCTTTTTGGATTAGTTGGAAGAATAACTAGAGCTTGAATAGCGAAGATTGTGACTACACATAGCTATTTTTGTTTTCATCTTCTTATGTTATTTTTTAGGTTTATTGGTTTTTAAATTCTAAAAATATTTGGAGGATGATATTATTGCAGTATTAATCTGTTTTGAAGTATTGCAATATTTTTATGGGATATGCATTGTTTGCCTCCGTGAACTTGAAGGTCCCATATTGTGTCAAAAGTAAAGTCGTTCATAAATTGATATTCGTATTGATGAAAGGACGAATGAACTTTTGACAATTACAAAAGTTATACCTATGCAGTCAGTTATTTGATGGAAAATAGGATGAAATCTTTTGTTTGACAAGGATAAAGTCTATTATGTCGTTATGAAAATAGTGATGGAAATAGAATAGATCCTTGTATGTTATCCATGGTATTGATCTTCATTGATCCATTTTGTTATGTTTCACCGTGAAGGCTCCATTGTGTATCTTATGTTGAGCACCTTACAACTATGTCGATTAATATTGGCCTTGTTGGTTGTTCCATGAGATGCTATATGTTGAGCATTCTTGAACTAAATTAATCATCTTGATTGGTTATTTAGTTATTTGCTCATAAAGTCTTATTTTGTCGAGCAAAATCATTTGACAATTAAATTGATTGCTTCGGTGATTAGTTTGGTTGTGTATTCCAATTAGATTAATTATAGGTTCTCTTGTAATTAATCTAGTTGAGTTTTTTATATATTCCACAAGTACTTGTGTTGAGTATATGAACGACTATACTAATCATGTTCTATTGGTTGATGTAGTCGTATATTCCGTAAGGTTTTCCTTATGTTAAGTATTTGAACGATTAAGGTAGTCATCTCCGTGTGGTTATCTTAGTCGTAGATCCGTGAGTTTTCTTATGTTGAGCACAATCAATTAAATTGATCACTTTTGTGATTTGATTTAGTTGCGTATTTCAATTAAATTAATCATGGGTTTACTTGTGATTGATTTGATTGAGTTTTGGATATAGAAAATCATTTCCATGGTTTTTGGTGTCCAATTAAAAAATCCTTCTTTTCTTTCGAAATTAAGGTCGCTCTTGTTGTTCTTTCGGGAATGACATCAAATGGGGGTGAGTTCTTTTGAACTTGTGCTTAATGGTAATATCTTGCGGGGTGTGCAGCTGTGGAATTTTATAGGGGTTATCTTGTATCTTAAAACTCCTTGATGAATGCATTTAGCTTCGGCTTTATGATTGCATCTAAATTAAGTTGGTATGTATTTTTTCTTTTAGTCTATGAAATGTCTCTTGTGGAAATTTCATTATGATCCCGTTCTTTTACCTTTGCCAATTTTATTGACAAAAAGGGGGAGAAATAATGTAGTTCACACTACAAATACATATGGTTTTCGGATCATTGTGTAAGGGGGATTGGTTTCCATGATCGAGATGGAGTATTGACTAAGGGGGAGTAATACATATCACCATAGTATTGTTGTTAAAGTCGTGATGCAATTGGACTTTGATGTTACATAATGATACAATGACACTGTATAATAATGATCGAGAATCTTGATTTCTCTCATTGTTATAGCTACGGATCTTCAACAACGGTGGTGCTAAACTTACAACCTTTGGGATCATTGGAGTACTTGGAAGGACGAAGATTTCAAGGAACGTTGAAGATTAGACTATGGAATAGGAGCCACTAAAGTTTATCTTTTTTTTATTCCATATATATTAATAGTTTTGTCACTAAAATTGACAAAGGGGGAGATTGTTAGAGCATAGCTCGGTCGACCTCGCATGCGTTGCTATATCAAGCATGTTTGTCAATGTTAGTGATCAAAACTATGAGTCTTTATTTCTAGTGTACATAGCTAAGTCTCGGACTAGGATAGAAAAGTGTAGTTGAGCTTAAGGACTTCATGGCTATTCATCATACAACGACGAAGATCTACTCAAGGAACCGTGGAACTTCATCAACAAAAAGGTATGTGGAGACTTGAACTTATCTATCACTCAAAAGTCTATCTATTCTATCTCCTACTTCTTATGAGACAAAAAGTCGTATGCTATATAGACTGGATCATACACATTTGACATTTCGAACTGAATATTCACTACTTATCTTTTTCTCGAAATCGTGTGTTTGTAAAGCGTTTCGCTTTGATCAAGTTTATCTTCACCTAGTGACGAAAGTCATGAAAAGTTTCAATTACTTTGAGAATTGCTCTTACGTGAAACGGTCTGTGAATAACGGCTATATAACGTCCTCTGAGAATGTCTCAGTGATTGGAATGAGAGTTTAGATTATATAACCATGTATTCCTTAATCTGAAGTTTTCGAACTTTGTTGATTGAGAGAAATCGGAGGAATTGGCTTTGCCAAGTCCGCGAACCCAGTCCGCGAACTGAGGGAAATTTCTCTTACCGAGAATTTCTGCTGGGATTTTCTAAAAACTCGTCTCCGTGTTTAGTCCGCGAACTCAGTCCGAGAACCTAGTCCGCGAACTGGCGGAAGTTTGTTTGCCGAGATTTTCTGCTGAGTTTGGAAAACTCTGCCGGTTGCCTTAAGTCCGCGAACTTATTTGTGAGCTTAAGTGGTTATGATCTAAAGATGTGCTCTGAACATGAAACTTAAATTACTAAGGAATGCTTTATGCAAACCGTGGCTATAAAGTTCATGAGCCGATTCATCGAATTGAATCATCTTTGTTTCAATTGTATCTTGTGTAGTTACATAAGATCTCATAGCAATTGAACAACTCTCTAACTAGTTAATTTGAGTCAATTGAACTAGTAATGGTGAAGAAGAACTAGGTTAATATGAAATACTCATCTGGTTAACCTTTTGGGTTACTATGTTGAACCAACATACACGTACACGTTTGGGCATGGTTTTCACAAACCCAGTAAACGTCTACCCAAGTGTGTGTGACAAGCTAAGTTTTCGATCTAACGGTTGAGAAATATTAGCTTGAATCTAAATCAGGTTTTCATCTAACGGTGAATATGGATTGCTTTGTAACTAAGGCAAAACCCTGATTTGAAGGCTATATATAGGAGACATCTAGCATTGGGAAAAACTAATCCCTACACGTCTGTGTGATACTAGTGCGCTCGCTAGAGTCGATTTTCCTTTAATCTTTGGTTTTCTTCTCTAAAATTAGGTTAACGACTTAAAGACTTCATTGGGATTGTGAAGCCAGACCGATACTACTTTTATCGTAGTTGTGTGATCTGATCTTGCATCTTCTTTTTTATGAGTACAATATTTGATTGGCTTGAGATCGTGAGAGTTCTCCGATAGACAAGATAAAGAAGTCACAAACATCTTCGTCTCACTGTTTGTGATTCCTCGACAAACCGCTTGTGTAGTCAAGAAGGATTGTTGAGAGGTGATTGATTAACCTAGGCTATTCTTCGGGAATATAAGACCGGATTATCAATTGGTTCCTGTTCACCTTGATTTTATATCTTAAGACGGAACAAAACCTAGGGTTTTTCTGTGGGAGACAGATTTATCCTTTGATAGACTTTTCTGTGTGAGACAAATTTGTTTATTATCAAGTCTGCGATTTTGGGTTACAACAACTCTTAGTTGTGGGTGAGATCAGCTAAGGGAATCAAGTGCGCAGTGTTCTGCTGGGATCAGAGGCGTAGGAGTACAACTGTACCTTGGATCGGTGGGAGACTGATTGGGGTTCAACTATAGTCCATTTCGAAGTTATCTTGGAGTAGGCTAGTGTCTGTAGCGGCTTAATACATTGCGTATTCAATCTGGACTAGGTCCCGGGGTTTTTCTGCATTTGCGGTTTCCTCGTTAACAAAACTTCTGGTGTTTGTGTTATTTCTTTTCCACATTATATTTTATATAATTGAAATAATACAGGTTGTGCGTTAAGATCATCAATTGGAAATCCAACCTTTGGTTGTTGATTGATATTGATTGATCCTTGGATATTGGTATTTGGTATCGTCCAAGTTATTCCTTGTGTTTGATTAAAGACTCGATATTGTGTTAGCTTGAGTAAATCAAAATAAGTGAGAGATATTGACTCCTTGAGATACTTTAATCTAGATTGAGTCTGACTGTCTAGTTGATTCTCTACCAAAGTATTTCAGAGTTAGTCCATACAGATTGCTAAGCGAAATATTGGGTGGTGTTGTTAGACCCCCGCTTTTTCAGTGAGAATAAGAGGCAAAAACTGGAGATGGAGGTCATAATCAGCAAAAAGGACCTTCTCATCCTGCTAGAGATCGGCATTGGGGAGTTAAAGATGGATGGGTGTTGTATGCACTGCATCCCCGCCGAGGCCGCTTTATTGTCAATGAGGGAGTGGTTCTGGTAGGAGATAAGCGTATTGTTTATGGAGGTGAACGTCAGCGGTTCTTTGCAGCGCCAGTTCCTGAGGATGTCAAATCCCAAATTCATGAAAATGATTCCATCCCTCTCCCTGTTGATGCAGTTATCTTCCCGAATTTTTTTATGTTGGCGCCTGAGATAAGGCAGATGGTTGCAGATGTTGCTGTGATAGCTAATGCAGGTCTGGGAGAGGTGACTCCGCCTGAAGATGTACTAGAAGATGAGCCTTTGCCTATGTCAGTACCAAAATCTATTGCACCAGTACCAGGATCCGTTGCACCAGTGCCTGCAAAGGGAGCACAAGTGCATCTGGAGATGCAGATGCTGTATAAAAAGGTAGAGTTCAAAGCATAGCTCTGAGGTATGTGAGGGTTATGCTGAATGCATAAAACTAAAGTTCTATTTTGGGTTAACTTGTGAAACAAGATACTGTTTACTTTTTTGATGTTGAAAATAGTTGTGGGTTTGAAATCAAATTGTGGTCTCCTGGATTTTATCATGATGATTATGATAATGTTTAAATTATAATTGCTTAAGGAAACAAAGCACTGCTTTCTTTAGCGGTCTCCTGGACCATAGGTGTAACGCAACAAAAGGAAAAAACCAAAGGCTGTCTAGTTAAACAATGACACAACATTTAGCGGCAACACTATCATGTTGATACACGAAATTGAACATTTCAACATACATAGAAAAAAATCCAAACGCCAAAA